>NC_066297.1:4800000-5419898 GCF_905404315.1 Leptidea sinapis
CCTGCCATTCACCTCGACCCTCTGAATATTATTATTTAAATATGAGATCAGAAGATCGAGTGCAGATCCTCTTATACCATAGTGGCATAGCTTCCTGACCAGCGTTGAATGTTGAAGACAATCAAAAGCCTTAGATAAATCACAGAAGATACCAAGTGCATTCTGTAATTCCTCCCAGGCCTCAAAAATATTCCTGATGAGTTCAACACCTGCATCCGTAGTCGAGCGTCCCCTAGTAAAGCCAAATTGTTTTATATGAAGTAACTTATAAGATTTAAAGTGAGTAAGCATTTGGCTTAAAATAATTTTTTCAAAATATTTTTTTCAAATTTTTTCCTTAGTAAAATAAGGGTCGGCAACACCGAAACAGGGCGATAGTTATTCGGGTCAGAAGTGCACCAGTTACCAGAGTACTATTTGAATAGAAAACAATAGAAACATTTGTTATGAAGGTGACCTCTCGAGATGTCGCGGGTTTGAGTCCCGCATCGTTCATAAATTTTGATTACGAATTTAATTCAATTAATCACAGAAGTCAGGGATATCACTTTAAAAATTTTAATTATACGTATATATATTGAGTACCTTGTGATAAAAAGTACGGAGTCTCCACAGCTTTGTAAGCATTCGGTGTATGTAAGTAGGCTCCTAAAGCTCCCATAGCGACTTGTAAATATCCATCTCTTTGTACATGGGGCCTTATTTCACTCGGTGGTTGAAAATACTTTGGTTCATCGTATTCAAACCTTCTTGTGTCTGGTTTTTTGAAGGATGACCTTTGCCCGCGGTACAAAATGTCCTCAATTAAAAAAGATGTTTTCGAATTTGTCTCTTGACGTTTGTCGGGCGAATCACTGCGCGTTTCTTGATTCATTTTGGCGCCAAATCACATAACTTTCACGTTTTAAATATTTAAACCATTTAACAAGTTGTAACTTATTTTAATTTATTATTTTTTATAATGTAAAACAATGCGTAAAACTCAAAGGGAGTTATTTTCAGAATCTCACATTTATATCTACGTCATATTATGAATTATAGTCCGCAAAAATGGTTTTGATAATTGATTATTACGTGAATAATAATCGCTGCGCTCGTTTGTCCCAAACGAGGCGATTTCGTCCGCGGACGACGGTAAACTGTTGTAATGGGCTGTAGGATGAGGGGAGGTTGGCAACGCCCCCTTAGGGGTGGCTCGAACGAAAACATTTCAGATTTTTTGAATTTTTAACAAATCGATGTGAAAGAGTAATACATACAACAGCTATGCATCTGTACATACGAGAAGCGTCAGCTCATATAATATCTCTCAAATAGGCTTGAAATAAACACGTCTTTTGGAATATTTACACTCACATAATATTTATGTCGTAATTACCAACCGTAATTCTGATATTAATACTTATGTATAAACTCCTTTTAGAATTACGATAAATAATAATGAGTTAAAGTGGGAATGTTGGTAGTATCCAAAGACTACGTCATGCAGTCATTTGACATAAGTTTGAAATAGTAGTAATTACAGTATCGCGATTGGCCATGAAGTATAATTCGGCTAAGTTTGAAAGCGTACAGTTGCTTATAATGTACTGGATTTCAGCTATCTCCGTTTTTTACAAGATTATAGCCGTCATCTGTCAATCTGTCAATGATTGCATGTTTCATACAATCGTCTGAATCGCTTTTTTCTTAGAGAGATTCGCTAGGCTGGTAGTATCAACCGGTACTTGGATCTTAACCAGTGTCATTGGGTGCAAAGAGACTCTGGTTCACACATACGTAGTGAGTATTCGTCACGTATTGGCCACGGAAGAGTAATAAAATAAGGACTCTGTGTCACGTTACATAGCAGTGAGGCACCAAAACAAGCCGATAAACGTGTAAATACAGCCCCACTCACACACTTACACTAATACAAGCCGATCGGCCGCCATTATGAAATTTGCCATCGTCTGTGACAGATCAGTTTGCGTCGCAATAAGATATTTTAAAAATGCCGTCGTGCGTTGTGAAAAATTTTAAAAACAATACTATAAAAGTATTTATGGATATATGATTATTTAAGGGAGAAAAAATTGTGTAACTGGTATTTGGTAACCCCGTAACCCCGTAACCGCACACAATAGCATAAAGGCGCTTCACTTGCTAATATCACGGCGCGGAGTCGTTCTTTTTTTACTAGTCCGTGGCATTGGCACGCAGTGTAATATCAATATCATGACTTTCACTGAAAGTCGGAAAATATACGGGCTTGCTGCATGAAAGGGTAAATGCAAATGGACATTTTAATAATCTACAATTTAATAATTACCCTAACCCGTATTCTCGTGCTTCACTAGCGATTTCCTTGTATTAACTTAAGGTTTTTTAAAAATTATATTTGCTTAGTTTTTTGCGCCCATTCTTGTCAGACCTGTGTATTTTCTTATCCATATCGATAGCAGATTCTGACGTTTAATAAATGATTTTCGATCCAATTAAAATGATTGAAATAGGAACCCAAGCCGTACATTTCGATTGGACGTGGACTAAATTCCACTTTCCAACGTTCTTTAACATTAGTATTAAAACAATAGGTTGCTGTGGAAGTGCCTACTTTGTAAAATGACCGCGTACCTAAAGGCCACAAATAAAAATGGAAAAGTATTTTAAAATAATTTCCACCCGGACATCCCTAGCTTGTCGGGGACTGAATTGTTAAACAGCTATTAAACGTATATTGTGCTGCGGTATAAAACCTCGTAGCTATATCCATGGGATCATCCATGCAAAATCTGTGTAATGCAATCAAATCAACTTGATACTCATTTTATGATAAATTGCGCCACAACCTAACTTTGGTAAAAAAAATCTTGACTTTTCAAATGCGACAATAACCAATTGCAGATAATAAAAAGCTAACGATTTTATTATAATTTAAACTTTCTGCACTTTGTTCAGTACCTCGTTGACGATTCTATTTGGGAAAAGTGATTCTTTTAACTGTCGAAATTTTTGATAAACTATACACCTGCTCGTAACGTTACGTATTTTTTTAGAAATTTAATTAAATATGATTTTTAAGGCACGTTAAAATTTTAAAATCCTAAATCAAAGTATCAAAACTGTCAATTCCCGGACCCACAATCTCACCCTAATCCCGCAAGGGGCGTGTCAATCCGCCAATCAGGAACCTAGAACGCGCGCAACACGACAGCGCCGGCCAATCAGCGCGCGCCAATTAGGGATCAAAAGACAGATTTGGGGTCGGTTGGAGCCGTTTGTCGTTTTATCGCCAGTAATGCTGTAATGAAATGCCATATACTGTATTGTTTTATGTAATTTATGATTTATTCTAGATAATTGAATTTAAAAGGTGATGAAGTAACATGAAAGTAAACAAAATAATGAAAGAAAATTTATGTTACAGATTGGGAGGATAAACTAGCGTACGGCTCACCTAATAGTAAGTGATCACTTCTACTTACTAACTAAGAGTACCTAACTCTTAACGCAACAACAGCGAAGTTACAGAATTGTTGCAATCTTGAAATGCTTCAGCTATGTTTTTTTAGGTTAACATTATGGAACGATGATTCACTTGGGTGGGTCGCTTTGTGAAATCGAAAAAATCATTAAGTATTCCACCAGTTCAGAAATCAAACTTATAAATATTTACGACCCATATAGCCCAGTGGTTAGAGACCCTTCCTACTGAACTAGAGGTCCCGGGTTCGAATCCCGGTAGGTGGAAACATTTATATAATGAATATGGATGTCTGTTTCCGAGTCATGGATGTTTATATGTATTTATGTATGTTTAAGTCAGTGTATTGTATGAAATATATCGTTGTCTTATACCCATAGTACAGGCTATACCTAGTTTGGGGCAAGATAATTTGTGTAAAAGTGTGTCAATATAATATTATTATTATTATTGGACATCCAGTTGTTGTTACAATATAACGAAGGTACCATCGATAAATATGAATCTTGACCCACCTTAATGTAATTTTTCTACAGTTGTAATAAACAATTAGGACGAAATTCGCTTGAGCATAATATATTTCCGTAGGTTTCTTCGAACTGTCATACAATATTTTTCGTGCAAATTTAAACCTAACTGTTTTTATGACTCATGAATATTGAAATTTGGTGATGGTACATAATATACCAACACTCGTCGGCGTCGATATTTAGATACCATATTCTTATATGAAATATTAAATAACATCGTCAACTCACCCTCTCATAATTAAAATAAGCTTTAGACTTAGATTAAGGATTGGTCTCCGCTGCGCTCCAACTAGATGCCGCACTACCTAAGAAAAGTAGCTTTTTTATTACGACAACTAAGTAGATGCTTGTGTGCGTGGCATCTTTTAAATTTTGTAATATGTTGAAATTTTAATAAAATATAAAACACTTACTGATGATATGCAATCCCAGTGTTTTTTTTTTCAGCAAAGTTTAACAGAACATGGGTCAACGTCACACATTGTTCAAGACTGGCTCGAGTACGCCCACTTGGGCCTAGTATTTGTTACCGCACTTTGCGACTACGCTGGCGGTATCTAGTTGGAGCGCAGCGAGACCAATCCTTAATCTAATCCTTCAGAATTCAAAATAAATCATTTCGTTCCCGCAAATTATTAGTTAAGTGTCATACCTTCAATGCAAAGAATACTTACTTTTGAAGAACTATTAACCTATAAAACAGTACTCCTTTGAAAGATCATCTATAAAAAGTCATGTTTGTTGTATGGGAGCTCCTTAAATATTTCTTTTATTATGTTTTTTAGTATTAATTCTTATAATGGTAACAGAAATACATGACCTGTGGAAATTTTCACTATGTAACTATAAAGATTCATAATTTTATGGAGGGTAGAGGCAAGGAGAATGATTTCTTATGGGAGAAAAGTTGAAAATGTGTCCAGCTATAGGTATGCTATAAATAAAAGTCCAAGAATCTTCCACAATGGCGCTGGTGTAGTCACAGGGTATGGTATGAAGTATGTATGAAAGTAGCAATTATAGATGAATTGAAGTTTATCGAGTTATGAACATCATTGTCGACTAAAGTAGTGAATTATTGAAAATTTCAAACGCAGAGCAGCTCGAATTGTCGGGGACACAGTGCTCTGTGAACGGCTGGATCAATTGGCGTTGCGTAGAGACGTCGCTTCATTGTGTGTCTTCTACCGCATTTATCACGGGGAGTGTTCCGAAGAGCTGTTTAACCTGATTCCTGCCGCCGAATTCCACCTTCGCACGACACGCCACAAGTTAGGATATCATCCTCACCATCTGGATGTGTGGCGGTCCTCCACAGTGCGGTTTTCAAGGAGCTTTCTTCCACGTACTACAAAGCTGTGGAATGAGCTTCCTTGTGCAGTGTTTCCGGGACGATACGATATGGGATACCTTCAAAAAAGCGCGTACACCTTCCTTAAAGGCCGGCAACGCTCCTGTGATTCCTCTGGTGTTGCAAGAGATTGTGGGCGGCGGTGATCACTTAACAACAGGTGACCCGTACGCTCGTTTGTCCTCCTATTCCATAAAAAAAAAACTTACGTTGTACAATATAATGTAGTAAATATAACCTTAAACAATGATTATAGGGAAACGTGCACCTAGAGTGATAAGTATTATTTTATATTTGGCGCTTCTTTTAAGAACTACCGTGATGCGACTGTAGCGCCACCTTAATTTAATACGTCATTTTGACGGACACTTTTTCATATACACAGATGATTCTCCTTGACTCTACCATCCATACATAAGATACAGCCTAATGACAGACGGACAGAAACACCGGAGTCTTAGTAATAGAGTCTCGTTTTTACCCTTTACGTACGCACCCAGAATAGAAGCTAATGAATGATAAAAAAATAGCAACTATGTTGTCTCATAGGACCTTAGAGTATTAGAATTCAGAATGCGAACAGAAACTTGATCGCCTAATCTAGTCTGTCGATTAATTTTATTTTTAAGAAAATTTTAATAATTTATATTGAAGTAGGCGTTACTTTGCGGAAATCCATAATTATCCAAATGTTTTGAGTATTCTTTAGTGTCAATTCCGCCAATATTTGACTTTAAACAATAAAATTTTCGACAATTCAAAATTGCAGTCTCGTGCCAGGTTTTGGCGAGTCGACATGTCCCGAGGATGCCTCGTGTAGAGGCAAAGCATGTGTCGAATTGTTTAAAGACAAATGTTGGCGGAATTAACACTAAAGAAAACTCAAAACATTTGGATTTTATTTTTAATTATCCGCTGCCCGCGACATGGTACGCGGAACGCTATAGAGTAGTAGAAGAAATACTTTGTCTGCTACTAACCTGATAATATGTTGATATTATGATTTGTGCCTATATGTTGCCCCAACCCCTTTTTAAAATTCATGCAAAATAAGAATTAAATCTATTCAATAGATTTTGCGTTTTGCCCGGACATACATACAGACAATTAGACAACATTTCTATAAAGTAGATTTTTTTTGGATTCTATATCAAATCTCCGTTTGTAGATCAAATCTCCGAAAATCTGAAGATTCCTATAAGCGCCACACTCCACCAGGTGAAGGAAGGAAACAGATGGAGACAGCCCGTTGACCAACTGAATGTGAATCACGATCCTTAGCAGTGCAGGAGAAAAAGAAAAGAGAGATTGTTTGTAGAATACACACAAAGTACCTATTCTTTTAAAAAATATTCAATGAGGAGTATTACTTTTATTATTATATTATTTTACTTCAAACCAAAGAGGATGTAAATAACCTACTACGTAATAAGAGGCGAGACTGACTAAGTAAAAATTTAAATTTAAAAAGTGTGTGTTGTGTGTTGGTTGGTGTTTGAGCTCAATTTAATGTACCTAATTAGCGAACTTTACAAAAAAGGGAAGTAGGTATTCTTAAAGTACCAATAACGATCATGTAGACAACTCGAAATGATATTTTTCTCAAACATGCATGGAAATATTGTCATTATTTTCTAAAAAAAAAGAACACGCGAAGTATCGAAATTTCGGACAAAGAAAATCAAATCCATTCAAATTTTTTTGAATTCGGAACATTACAACGCTCCTGCAATGTATGAAACGGCGTGCTGGGTTTATTAAATACTCTTTGATCGGATCTGTTTTGTCATTCCATTGGCACACATAGTCTCTTTGCGTTTGCCTATCGGCACAGATGATAAAAAAAATGGCGGCAAAGCTGAAAATTCGTCTTGATTTCTTATTTACAAACCTACTTAATAAATATAAATTTATTAATAATTAAATTGAGTTCCAACGGTTCAGAGATTGAAATGGAGATTGATTGTACTCCACCAGATTTAAGATCAAACCGATTTATTGGTAAGTTTTATTTGATAAGTTTGTTGTTTTGTGTAAAAGTATGGTTTGATTATCAAAATGCCGTTAGGTAAATGGGACCATCACCGTTAATACCGTATAGTGAGTGCATACCTACTTAAGAACCTAAATAAATATAGCACTAGTGTTAATCTTTTTTTTTAGTTCAAGTTGGTTCTATTATTCTTTAACCAAACTTATATTAATTCAATACATCAGTATTGTACTCAATAGAACCTATTGAACATCCACTCATTAAACTAAGGGTAGGTATGTTCGGATATGCACTGCGAGCACTGCACAGTGCTATTTCTGTATAAAAATTCGTTCCGTTATGCACTGCGAGTATACTGCCGCAGTACCCTAAATATATGACGTCATAAATCGCCGCCATATTCTACTGTGAGCACTGGCGTTTTCGAGGTAAGGTACTCGCAGTAATTTGATCACGTGATCAGTCAAAACCACTCGAGTGCCTAACGTTTTATAAACAATACCTACAGTTTAATCCCAAATAATTTTAATTTGACAGTACTCTAACAACAGTTATTTTTTAAGGAACTAGAAAATTTTAATACACTCATTTGAATGCTGCGTCAAAAAATGCGACTGTCAGTATACGGGATTGCGTTCCGTTTTAAATAGTAACCAGTATAACTGGCTATAAAGGAACGGCTTCACAGTATACTTAATTGACGTCACACTGTACAGTGGTCGCAGTGCAAATCGGCACATACCCTAAAGGATTAGATTGACCAAATGGTCAAACTACTTATTTTCATTAAAAAAAAACTATATGCTTAACTCAAAGCCCAGTACTGCCTGTACAGTTAGGCCTATATCTACAGTGCCTACCTTCTAGAAAACTAATCCACGCCCCTGGGGACCATTTTGATTATTCCATTATGAAGGAAAGTTCAACTCGAACCCGTGACCTCTCGCATTCCGTGCGAGCGCTCTTCCACTGCGCCAACCGTTCGAGTTGTATCATATTTGTATGTCTTGTTCAACTCTCAGATTGTGGCTTCATCTACAGCATCTACTTTACAGTTGACAACCTACTCAACCCCAATAATTGCATATTAGGAAAGTGACTTGCGATGTCGCCCTTTTAAATCTTAACAAATTTTTATTTTATAAAGTGATAACCTTCACTTCTGGGATTAATTAATTCAAATTGAATTTTAATAATTAATCCCAGAGGCTAATCAATTTAAAAAAATAACAAATTGTTAAAAATACACAACTTCACTAACATCATCTACCATAACCAATAAAAAAGTCGACTTTTTTTTTAATTATTATAATACCTACGCTGTAAAAGAGAAATTAATAAGTTTCATTCCGTCGGCGCCTTTTTTTAAATGATTTATTCTCAGTTAGGTCATCATATTATACTAATAAGTCCTTGTATAAGTAAAGTTGTTCTGAAGAGGAGCAACCCTAGATTACAGATAGAACACGTGTTCTCAACAACAACATGTCAACACGCTAGGGCTGTCACGCGTTACTTTATAATAGGGCGATGTATAATAATATACATATATACTTAGTCTGGCCATAAATACGGTTATACTTAAAAATAAACAAAATATTATATTTGAATTTTTAATATGTCATTTTTATATGATGTTTTTGTACCGGGCTATTAATAGGCACAATGAGACCTCCTCTGTTTGTGACAGAAAAAGATCTGTCCGTCCACGTAGTGTTCGTACGAGAAAGGTGGTCAAAGCAGTAAGGGAAAGAATTTGAAGAAATCGTGTCCGAAAGCAAAAGATTCTATCTCGGGAGATGAAGATAGCGCCTAGAACCATGTCACGTATTTTAAAAGATGGCTTACAGCCTATAAGAGATCTAGTCATTTCTTAACTGATAATTAAAAAAAAATAAGCTGGTACAAACAAATTGATACGCTTTGCCCATTACAATGCAATGCCGTTAAAATTATTAAAAAACCCAAAAAATTTTCACGGCAGAAATGGGCACCGTTGTGGTACCCATAATCTAGCCGGTATCATGTGCAAAGGAGCCACTGGTAAAGTCATTCACTTTATTTTACCTCACACACATTATTATGACCCCCAATATTATGATCGCGTTCTTACATCAAACGATCAATGTTTAATCGATCGATATTCGCGTTGTCGGTCATTCCAACTTCAGATTTCAAATACGAAACATTAAAATAATCTAATGCAATGCAACTATTCTCGGGCGGATCCGAGCAGTCATCGTTATTTATAACACTTTAGGTGAAATCATATTTTTTATGGAAGAGAAGGATTAACGAGTGTACGTTTGAGTCAACTTGACAACTAGAAGGAGATCGGCGACTACTAGGTTTGCGATCATACCGGTTCACTCCTTTGCGTACCGGTACCCGTATTTAGGCATGTCACGGACGCGATTCGCGCGTGTTTTATGTTTTTTTTTGCCACAACTCGATTTTGTAACTTATTTATTGAATTTTTTAAATCAAATTAAGTTTTTTAACATTAAATGAGCGTACCATCTGTGCTGTAAGTGGCTGTGCTTCAACAATCCTTTAGCAAATTTTGGGACAACCCTTGCATCATCTTAGCAGCGCTCAGATATGTAGCGACAGAAATAGATGACCCACTGTTATTCCACGTATGGACTTTATCTTTTAATGTTATTGTGATAAAGTTTGAAGAGCGCGTGGCAGCCCTATCACAAAGGTGTTCGGACACGCTGTTCCCACACTACTAATTAAGGTCGAGCACGCACGCATACTTGAGACACTTTGTGGTGATAGCTAGCGTTAGCGCGCGACATCATTCATATTTGATTAAATCAGCGAAAACAGCGTCAGTTCACACGATCTTCTTTTAATTAATCTTCTTTAATGAATAAAGTACTAAAATTAAAATAAAAAAATATTTATTTAGCATTTTAGTAAATAGAATTTGAAGGACTTACCTTTTAAGTTCGCAGAACCTGCGTAAGTGAAGACCGATCTTTCCAACGGATAAGAATGCTTACATATTTAACAAAACATAAATACTTAAATAAACTTATGTTAAGCATAAAATAATCTAACTTAAAATGGTTTCATTATTTACATTTGCAGGTAGTTTAATATTTGCGTGGCTCGCACTAGACTTGTAAACAATATACCTACATAAAAACATTTGTTATCGTCTCAAGAAAATAAATTGAAAATGAATAGGTATATATTCAATTAAATAAGTTAACATATAAGTTTACAAGCTGGCCTGACAGACATTGTTCTGTACATAATAAATAACGTACCTACTGTTTTTAATGAACTTGCCAATAATATTTTATAACATCAAGAATTTTTTCGTATAATATGCTCCCTGTTGTTATAATGTCTTTTAAATTCTCTCCTTAGATCATTTATACGTCTAGATAGACTATGACAGCTGTGAAAACGTCGAAAAAAAATAGACTTTTAAAAGTAGACTTAACTATCTCTATAGATACTAGTACTCCTACGATACAGTATTAGTGCAAAAGAAAAATTGATCGTAACACTAAGATTTCTTGCAACAGGAAATTCATATCAAGATTAAAATTTCATTTCTATAATATCCCAAGCCCTGCTGACAAAAGACTATCCCTGAAACTTGTTTAACCTATTACTATTATTCGGGAACATAAAACTTAGATACGTCCTCCACGCACGAAGACCCACTAGCGACTGAAATCAGTAACAAAATGCGATTACACTTTCCTAAATGCGTTTCTAATTAGGCTTCTAAAAGTTTTCAGGTATTCAGCAACCATCCTTACTTCTGAATTTAGGAAGCTACGTTGCTGAATGAATTTATACTTGTCTAAATTCAGTAACGACTAAATTCAGTTGAATGTAATGTAATGCACTTAGCATTAGAAGTTAGAACTAACTACTACAGATTTCAGTCCCTAGTGGCTCTTCGTACGTGGAGGACGTATCTGAGTAATAGCCTAAACAAGTTTCAGAGATAGTTTTTGTCAGCAGGGCTTGGGATATTATAGAAATGAAATTTAAATCTTGATATGAATTTCCTGTTGCAATAAATTTTAGTATTACGACCAATTTTTCTTTTCCTCTAATACTGTCTCGTAGGAGTGCCTGGACAACACTTAGGCCATCCTAATACGACACATCCGAATTCACTGCGCTTTAAGTGCTTCAGTAACTAAGGACAGTGTGATCAGAAACTTCAAATGTGTTTCTAAATTTGCTTCTGAATTTAAATGACTAAATTCATTCAAATGTTATTACCGCAATAACCTCTATTTTGAGCAATTCACGCACACAAACAGAAAGTGTCATACAAATCGCGAGTGTAAGACCTAGCTTGTCACGCACACTTAACTAATATTCCTGGCCTGTTTTAATCGTTTGTCGAACT
The DNA here is from genome assembly GCF_905404315.1 of Leptidea sinapis. Lineage (NCBI taxonomy): Eukaryota > Metazoa > Arthropoda > Insecta > Lepidoptera > Pieridae > Leptidea > Leptidea sinapis. Next base: position 4,811,731 of record NC_066297.1, read on the forward strand.
GCAAGAGACTATCTAGATGTGTGTGTTTGAAGAAATGTCCATACAAAACAATTAATATTGGAAATAAAAATAATTAAGAGTCTCAAATCGAAATTAAAATTATCCTATCTCTCAAGTTGGACTAAACTGCACTCCATGAAGTAATCCCCATTAAAATCCGTTCATTCACTGGGAACAGACATCAGGAAACTGGGTTTATATATATATAAGTTTATAAGATTGAATTATTTATTTCAAGTTACTTATTTATAGTTTACTAACTAACATAAGTTATTGCTTTATATAATATTAATATACTTATTTATCATGACGTCACCAAATGGCCTAATGGAAGACCAGCGTTGGTTTTCAAATCAGAAAATATGGTGACTAAGACCATTCTTATGGTTACGTAGCCAAATGGCCACAAACGGAACCCTTATAGATTCCTCACGTCTGTCTATCCGTCCGTATGTCACAACCACTTTTTTCGGAGACTATAAGAATTATACTGTTGAAACTTGTTAAGAAGATGTATTCTGTAAACCTCATTAAGAGTTTCACGCAAAAATAGAAAAAAAAAAAATTTACAATGAACCCCCATTTAGAACTGAAACTCAAAATTTTTTTTTATCACACTCATACGGGTGGGTATATCTATGGGTAGGTCTTCAAAAATGATATTGAGGTTTCTAATATTTTTTTTTTCTAAACTGAATAGTTTGCATGTAAGACAGATCCCAAAGTGGTAAAAAGTGTGTCCCCCTCCCTCCTGTATCTTCTAAAATACGAGAATGATAGAACTAAAAAAAATATATGATGTACAGGCAAACTTCCACCGAAAATTGGTTTCAACGAGATCTTGTACGTAGTTTTTTTCAGTACGTCATAAATAACTTAATAAAAAAAAATCACTATTATTAAAACATCGATCAAAGTTACAACGAACTACAAGAAGTTTTATATTATGTTACTTGCTGCTACGGAACCGTTCATGTCCGATTCTGCCTCGAACTTGGCCGCTTTTTGTATACATGTTTCAGTTTTTGTTTTTTGTTATTACTCTACTAAAAACTATCAGTGCCAGTGAGTGACTTAGTGTCACATACAGTATGTGAAGATACAGTGATTTCGTCTTCTCCTACTAAGAAAAGTGCGGTAGTTGTACTGCCCCGACGAACACTGAGAGAAACGTTATTTATATACCTACTTTTAGATCAATTGCTTTCATAATTTTTATTTTCATCATTACTGAATTCTTTGGTGATACACGTAACACGAAAAAAAACCCCATTGGTCGTATCACCGCTCTTCGACAACACCTCCCTTAAAGCCTCGACTAGTATAGGAATACCGGGGCCTCGTAATCTCGAGCGATAGCCAATTCCGCGGTCATGTGGTAAAGCCAAATTGGCTTCGAAGAATCTGGGCGTCATAAAAAGAGCACGGCAATACTTCAATCCAGCCCACATTCTAGCGCTCTACAAAGCGCAGGTCTGGCCACATAATATGGGGTATAGCTGTCATCTCTGATCGGGCAGAACGCAGAGCAACTCGAATTGTCGGAGACCCAGTGCTCTGTGAACGACTGGATCTTGAACTGATGGTCTTCTACCGCACTTATCACGGGGAGTGTTCCGAAGAGCTGTTTCACCTGATTCCCGCCGCCAAATCCACCTTCTCACGACATTTCTCTCAGAAATTAGGATATCATCCCCACCATCTGGATGTGTGGTGGTCCTGCACAATGCGGTTTTCAAGGAACTTGTGCGGTGTTTCCGGGACGATACGATATGGGTAAATGTAAATTAATTTTATCTTAAAGTTAACGTTATTTTAAAGGCTGGCAACGCTCCTGTGATTCGTCTGGCGTTGCAAGAGAATGTGGCTTTTGTGTTGACTGTTAGAAATTACAAGAATTTTTTTAGGCCTTTAAGGAATGTTCTGTATCGTCGATTAAGTAGTAAGGTATTCAGGATAATATTAATTTATTATTACGTATTTATTTTTGGGAAACAAACAGTATTTGAAACATTTACAAAAATACATATAAGATTGTACATACACCAATTAAGTTTCCACTAGTATAAATATCATGTGAGCAGTCAAAAAAGAGGATAAACAAAAAATATAACAAACGAATTATTGCCAACATAAATGAAATTATAAATATAAGTATCAAGTAATCTAGAAACATGGTCATGTAGACTTAAGCGAACGATTTGCGTGCATTACCGGTAATAACGAAATAATTTATTGACGTTTGAAACAACACAATACGAGTGTTGGCAAACTAGATAAATCTCATACTATTAAAATACATCATATTTTAGCATTATTTCGTTTAAACGTTTTCTGTAGAGCACGCCAAAATGCTTTGTTCAACTCTCAGGTTGTGGCGACATCTACAATATCTACTTTACAGTTAATAACATGCTCAACCCCAATATTTGCATATTAGGAAATTGATTTGAGATGTCGCTCTTGCAAATCTAAACAATTTGTTATGTTTTTAAAGCGATAACCCTCACTTCTGGGATTACTACACAACTAATTTTATAACAAAATTGAGGCAAAACCTGAGAGATGAACAAAGCATACGACATTTTATCAATGTCACTCAAACGGTTAGCTCCGTAGGAAGACTCGCACGGAACGCGAGAGGTCGCGGGTTATTTGTGATATGAATATAGTCAAAAAGCTCTTCGGTACACCCTGGTAAACGTGGTAGAAGTCCCATAAAGTGACGTCCCTCTCGATCTGCCGCACAATCGCATTATTAAACATAATTTAATAACAAACAATGTAAGTCCCTCAATCTGAAGCAATCAACCCGCTACAGTTGCTCCCTGATTGTAAACGCGCGCCCTTTCATCACATCTATTATGTCTATATCTTATTATTAAACGAATAATTTGACAGTCAGCCGTGAGAGCTTGTTTTGGATGTGATTAACTGTTAAATTGGGTAAATAATATATTAGATAATATTATGAATGGTGTGAAAGATAATAATAATCGGAAGCCCTTCCTTAGAGTATATTTTCTGTACATAATTATAAAAGGAATTAAGTTTAATGATCATTAATTCCCATTATATAAATTCATTTACATGAGAATAATATTATTACATAATAATCTATGAATCGTTCGTATGACAAACATGACAGTGTGTGCACTAGACAAAGGAAGTGTCATCTGTAATACATTTGGCTAAACGGAGCTTGAATAAATTAAAAGTGCCTGCATCTTTGATAGTCAATTGTACAGTTTACTCCCTTCATATGTAATTGTTTTCAGTCCATAATTGGGCCTTGGCTTTGGTAGTATGAAGTGGTCATTATTTCGTCTATTTTGTATTTGTTACTTTTTTGTAAATTTTAATTCTAAATGTATCCGTTTGTCTTTAATTTCCTTAATAATTTTGAAATAATTAGGATGCAGGTTGTGTATTTGTATAACTGTAGTAATATATTCATGAATTTAGTTTCTTTATAAACTTTCTCTGTAGGTGTTAGAAACGGTTAATGGAAAAGTGTTTTAATTTGTTTGTTTTGTATTACTTGTAATTCATATAACCTGAAGGCAATTATTTTCTTAAAATGTATTCCTTTTAATTTTTTGGGTGCTAATTAATTCACAAACAAATTGTGAGTGAGAAGAAACGGCGCAAGGAGCTGTCCTATTATAATATTTTCTCATCGTGTGGTCTCGTGGTTGTTATGCTTTTTTAATAATTAAGGCTTCTACTACTAAATCTAATTTTCTTACTAATAAACAACGCATTATTTGAAGTTTAAGTTAAGTTTTTTTGTTAACTAGCTGTAATTTACTTCATAATTGTAAAAATATAATTATTACATTAGCTCTTTTATTTATTGAAAACAATGCAGAGATCATCACAAGTTAAAGTAAATACAACACAATGGATTACTACCGACGTATGCCTCACAGCGAACAAGAATGTAAAACAGTAATCTAGAAAATCCATTTCCATTAATCCATTTTTAAATCCATGAGATTTCCATGTATATAGTCACTCATCACGATATCTCTGCAACCCTAAGGCGTAGAGTCTTGAAATTTGGTAGGAATATTCCTTTCAGCGAGTAGAGGTCAGGATTTTACGAAATTCCATCGGCGGGTTTTTTTTTTAACAGAACAACGACTGTCGGGACCGCTAGTATACAATAACACGAAAAGTAATAGAAGATGTACTAAGGCAGCAGTACGAAAGCATATCAAATGGTTTACCACATTCAATCGCACGCGTGATCTCCAATATTGATCCCCGAATTTGGCAGGTTGAATGTTTTATTTGTTTTATCTGGCAGGAACATCAAATGTATAAATACTTGATGACCTTATTGTAAGGAGTTGAAAATAATATTCATTTTTAATTTTTATATATATAGGTATGAGTTGGTTGAACTGAACATTTTTTTTTTGTAATAAGTTGTAAAAGTGTATTAACCGAATTTCTCAATGAGAATAATGTGCTTCAATTACTAACATAAAGAAACGACTCTCTGTCAACCTAAGTACAAGCATCTTTTATCCCTTTTTCTATTCTTCTGCGAATACAGGATCCTTCAAGTGAATAAAAAACAAGAACTTGAAACAATGAGGCTATAGACGTCCAAACAACTAAGACAATCTTCACGTGAAGCTTCCCGCGTCCCGATCGTCAACAATGAACGCGAGGCGACACGCGCGCGACACGTGGCGAGCGGCGGAACTAACCCCTCGTCATTAGAGCCCGGTGTGCACGGTATGTTGGGATATAGATGGAGCCAATCGGAATTTAGTGTGCTTGAATAGTATTGGTAATGAAAAATAGTCATAAAAAACACTCAATCGCAGCAGAATTCAATCATCCTGTCCACCTAAATCACACTGTTAAATTAACTTTCTTGCACAGTATTTTCAGGTCAATACGACATGCAACTTTCCATTGGAGAGGCATGAGAGCATGCGCAGTGGTGATCATTTACTGTAAATTCTGATAAAAATATAAACAAAACATACTTCAAAGTTACGCTAACTACTAAATTAAAAAAATAAAATCGTGGATTTACTCATGCGTCAGTGCTGTTACTATTAATTTGACAGGCAGAAGAGACTATATCATTATTGTCACCTGACAATAAGTGGTGGTGACAGCTTTACTGTCCTTTAAAGTGGAAGTAAGTGCTTACATGCTTTGTTTATATACTTGGAAAGGTAAAAGGACTTTTTATGAAGCGTCCGTAAATTCTGACAGTCCTTATATAATCCCCCTGTTACCAACTAACTCCCTATTAAGTAAGAATATAAAATTAACATTCTCGTGTCGTGATGTTCTGTTTTCATCTTGCATTGAGTAAACATAAATGACATAAAGAGCGATGTTTTAAATAAATGTCATTTATTTTTTCATAGTACATAATTATAATTTTTGGATTATGTTGCGCGTTAGTTTTACGCATTAGTTGTGATACATATCAGAGACTAAACAAGTTTTTTTGAAAAACGACGCATATGTTAGTTAATTTTATGATACATATCTAATAAATAAAGAGGCATAAAAAATATAAAGTAAGAGAATACAATTAACCAATAATTAGTATAATAACAATGCTTTTGATGACTGTCATATAAATCATTTTAAAAAGTGGTAACTTATAAATAACTTATTTAATACGAAAATAGAAATTAACTCAATTCCTATAAAATTAAACACTGCGACTAAAAGTGCTGCTGCTAAAACTATGTGTGTCAGAATAATTCTAAGCATACAGACGCTGTCTAAAATATTTATAGTCAATGGTCATTGTAAATTGCATCAGGCAGGGGTAGATGGGTTTTGTTCAAGTAATTTGCCGTTTAACTAAAACTGCTGAACAGATTTCGAAATTTAACTGAGATACGATGAAAACGCACCTGCGTTTTACAATAATTTTGTCTCTCACCATTCTATGCTGTGATGAAGATGATGCAGTGATATGCCGTTTGCCGTTATTCAATATTTAGGATAATATACCTAGGTTTACAATGATATACCTGTTAACTATAAATATACGCGTCAAAGAAAGTTTAGTGGTTAGATAAGTTCATTTTCACTACATAGTATAAAACAAAGTCGCTTTCTCTGTCCCTATATCCCTATGTATGCTTTAATCTTTATAACTACGCAACGGATTTTATGCTGTTTTTTTAATAGATAGAGTGATTGAAGAGGAAGGTTAGTATGTATAATAACATCCATTAAATAGTGGAGAAATACTGTTATTTTTGAGGTTTCTAATGTGATGTCGAAAATAATTACATTATTTCCGCTTACATTGCAAACGCAGGCTGAACTCTACGAGATTTATCAAAATAATGTAAATATTGTTCACATTGAAAAGTGTATGTCTATCTCTTATGGATATCCCACAATAACATTGTTTGTCATTTACTTTTTACGACAAATAACGGCTAATTTTCGAAGCGATTTTAACCAATACAATATTAATCCTTATCTAATTAAATACCTTAAATACATTGTTGATTTAATATAGATCTATATGGCCCTTTACAGCATATGATTTAAATGAATATTTTCGAAGATATTACAATATTTAAGGTTTGAAAATTGCGGGACGTAGTGTTTGCGGCGGCGGCCGGGGCGGCGGAAGCGTCGTGCCTATAAATAAAATTTCATTCGTACCCAGCACTTTTTTTAATTGTCTGTTTTTTATTTTTATAAAAAAGGAGTCCTTTTGTTTGTTTTAAGTTTATTTGATACAAAAGTTTAAGTATTTTATTTATCGATTGAGGCAGTACGTAGTCTGCCGGGTCAGCTACTCATCAATATTGTCACATCTAAGAGCGATTTCGCACTACGTCCGATCCTAATCCGATCCGTACCCGTGAAAACACGATCCGGAATAGTCGTAGAACTATTTCTATGAAAGTTTACAAACTAGATCCGGCTTCCGTCATCCGATTTCTTTCCGTCAAATAGTTGTACGACTACACCGGACCGTGTTCTCACGGACACGGATCGGATTCGGATCGGACGTAGTGCGAGAGCGCTCTAACGGTGCGGGAGTGTAATGTTCCAAAGGTTCATTATAGCTGTGTGTATTTTCGTAGTAAAGATTTCAGGCGTGCTATTAAACACTGTTTTTTGGATATCTAATGAGACTAAGTTGTCACGCTCGGTTATGTGACGCTATTTTGGGTAAAGTTGACTTACCTAAGGGAGGGAGCGATCACTCAAAGGATTTTTTCTAGAGTTAATTATACACAATTATAATTAAATATGTATAATATTATATTGTCTGTTTGACTCGCGCCACGGATAGCTAAGGCGCGGTACATCTGTTTCGGTCAGTGTATTCAGCTATTTCAACAAAGGTACATCTCGTACCATTTAGCATAAAAAATGCACACAAATTCGATGGAACAGTCCGGACCAGACCTCGGTAAAATGCGACCTCCACGAAATGTAGGATCAAGTGTAATCTATATCCAACTTTTTGACCATAATTCTTTAATTTAGTAATTTAATCTTTAGTAAGTAAAGGCCGAGGTGATCATGAACACTTCTATCAAACGTATGTTTGTATAACCCCCGAGAGAGAAACATACATGTTATTAACTGACATCTCCTTTCATCGACATTTGCACAATTATTATCGAATGAGTTTGCCAGGTAGATACATCCAAAGAGGATGTAAATACTACGTAATAAGAGGCGGGATTGCCTAAGTATAAATTGAAACTTATTTAACTATGAAACGTGCAGCCATTTGACATAAGTTTGAAATAGCAATAATGACAGTAAGGCGATTGGCGACGAAGTATAATCCGGCTAAGTTTGAAAGCAAACAGTTGCTATCTCCGTTTTATACAAGATTATAGCCATCATCTGTCAATCTATCAATGACTGCACGCTTCATACAATCGCGTGAATCGCTTTTTTCTTAGAGAGTATCGCTAGGCACGATACATCAAGCACACTTGTTTTGTGTTTAACAAAAGATTTACATGTACCCGCAATATTGATGAATAAAGACCAATTTGTAAACAACTCTCCCCACGCCCTCGCTCTAGGTGTCACGTTTCATCCGAGGGTAGTTTAAAAACTGCAATTATTTTCGGTTTTCCACTCGATCTGACGGAGGGCCATACGATGGATAGTTGCTAATTGACAGTTTCAGATTTATTTAAAAAACAGGGCTTAGTTGATAGGTGGTAGATGAATTCGATTTTCATATTTATTATTCGTACAAAGACTTTATCAACGTCATATGGAAAAATAAATAAATAAATAAACTTCACTCGAATGTTAAGAACACCGATTGGTACCTACGTGGCGGACGAGGATCGAACCGTGGGCTTCGAGGTGAGATCAATAGTTCTACCTTTTGTGCCGCCGGTTTCTGAATTTTATATTAAAACTATCTGACCCGACATACGTTGTTCTGTTCATAATAAAACTCTTACGGGTTGAAAACCGTAAAATTCTTAGCTGACCTCTACTTGGCGAATGGGATATTCCTACCAAATTTCAAGTCTCTAAGCCTTATGGTTCTAGAGATATCGTGATGAGTCAATATATAACTGGAAATCCACCCGCCCAGAGGTGAGAACACTTATGAGGCCAAATTAGCATCTGATATATTTGCAGGCGGTGACTTGTGGCAATGGGCAGGGCACATTGCTGGACGGACGGATGGCCATTGGGGCAGTAAAGTCCTCGAATGGCGACCACGTACCGGAAGATATTGCAGTGTTGGTAGACCCCAACAAGATGGACCGACGATCTGGTCAAGATCGCCCGAATAGTTTGGATAAGGATAGCGCAGGATCGATCGTCATGGCCATCTTTGGGGGAGACCTTTGTCCAGCAGTGGACGTCTTCCGGCTAAGTACTGCCTCGTCCTACTACACACGGCTGTTTTAAGTTTGATAATAATGCATAGAAATAATGAAGATCAAGTTAATGAGCTTTTTTTTTAATCATCGTAGCAGTCTTTATAAGCAGAGAAATATAGCCCATTTTACTCTTTTAATATGACTACTACCTTCTGAAATAATATGTTGCCACCCATACTGATTTTGTTTGTCGATGTTAAAAAGAACGTTATCAAACATGTGGATGAATGGCAGACGATATTTAGTTTGCTATTTTGTGAGAGGAATGGATGAACGGTGTTTGGATGTAGTGTATTAGTAATAACTTGCTTTTAATATACTTACCAGTGGGAGGCTCCTTTGCACTGGATGCCGGCTAGATTATGGGTAACGTCGCCTATTTGTGCCGTGAAGAAGTAATGTGTGAATATTACTACGTTGCGGTCTGAAGCGCGCCGTAGCTAGTTAAATTACTGGGCAATGGGACTTAACAGCTTATGTCTCAAGTTGACGAGCGCAGTTGTAGTGCCGCCCATATTTTTTGTGTTTGTCGAGACTCCTGAGCGGCACTGCATTGTAATGGGCAGGGCGTATCAATTACCAATCAGCTGAACGACCTGCTCGTCTCGTCCCTTAAGGTTATAAAAAAATTATAATTGCCTCACGGCAATTCAAAGACACACGAAAACTGGATTTTTTTTTATTTACTTCTAATAAAAAATAATCAATGAATATATATAATAAAATACACAAAGTAAACACAATAGTATCAGTACTCAATCACATTTATTATCGCACACACAAACATTTTTAGTCATTTAAATAAATAATAACTATACAGAATAAGCGTTTATATACTTAAACTATTTTAAATCATTCTTACAATTTTCTACCAAAAACTACCACTTCTGCTACAATAGTAGTAAAGTTCGTGATAATGCAAAAGCAAAAATTTTGTACACAAACAAAAAAAATTATAATACATAATATAATTGATAAAGGCATTTACACATTAGTCGTTTTTGAATAGCTCACTTCATGGTATGCAGCTAGTAAAATTATTACTGAAAGAAATTGCAAAAAAAAATTGTATAAAACTAAAAACTCCATTATTTTACTATTAATAAAAAAATATACCAGACAAGGCTTTTTATTTCCTTTCATGTCAGAAAATGAATACCTAAATCCATTATAATATTTATTAGGCTGTTTAGAGATTTATTACTATGGGTACTATTTTTACTTAAAGATGAATTTGTTTTGTTAATTTTTGGAGAGTCAATCAAACTATTCGTTTGTCACTAATAACAATATAAGGAGTGGATAGGTAATAAATGAATATAGGAGTTAAATTAAATTTGTAACCAAAATTTATGGCCGATGCGGGACTCGAACAAATTGTTTAGGTCTGAAAGAGTGACATCTCAAGTCAATTTCCTAATATGCAATTATTGGGGTTGAGCAGGTTATCAACTGTAAAGTAGATCCTGTAGATGAAGCCACAACCTGAGGGTCGAACAAGACATGCTAGGATTTACGAACGATACGTCACTCGAACGGTTGGCTCAGTTGGAAGAGCGCTGGGAACGCGAGAGGGCACGCGTTCGAGTCCCGCATCGTTCATAAATTTTCGTTACAAATTGATTTTAACTAATCCCAGTACGTAAGGATTTAAAAAAAATAACATATTGTTAATAAAGGAATTGTTCCAAATTACTATGGGCCACCACCTTGTACGTCGATCACTAGAAAGATCAGGTTGGAATTAAAAATAATTGACGCGAATTACCACTAAAATACACCTAAGGTTAGGTGTTCAAATATTTTAAAATATATAAATAAAAGAAGCCGACATTTGCAATAATTTAAATATGGCGTTAATGTATAGTTTCTCAACCTTATTTTGCTCACTTTGAGAATATGTTTTTGTCTAGAGTATTTTCGTGTATTTTTTTGCCTTTTTAGACTATATTTTTTAATCTTCCCACGCCCCATCTGCGTCATCTCAATGCCCCCTTATTTTCTCTGGGTCTTCTAATGCCCCCCGAGAAAGTCTCAAACACCCACAAGGGGGCGCTATCGCCCACGTTGAGAACCTATGGCTTAGATTAAGGATTGGTCTCCGCTGCGCTCCAGCTAAGATACCACCCTACCTAATAACAATTATTTTTTTATTATGGCAACTATTTGATGCTTGTGTGCGTGGCATCTTGACACTCAATTTCATTAAATTTTGTAACATTCGCTTCGTGTTATTTTACATTGAAATTAATAAAATACAAAATACTTACTGAAAATACGTGATCCCAGTGTCTTTCTTATTTCTTTTAGTATTATTTTAACAAAGTCTAACTACACAACCCGGCATTTTAGTTAGAATTTTTAGCAAAATTTAACAGCATAATATGTGGCATGTCAAAATCACTGTTCGAGACTGGCTCGAGTACGCCCACTTGGGCGTAGTATTACTTGCCGCACTTTGCGACTCGTCTGCGGTATCAAGGTTTGGGCTCCGCTGCTCTTACCTACCTAACCTATTAATCTTAGATTACTAAGATTAATAGGTTCTCCATGATACCATGTTAGCCATTTTGGTGCCATGTAAAAGCAACTAGCGTTAATTGTTATTTATGCAACTGTTGTGTAATAAGGGGTATTAAAAAACGAATGTGGCTGGAATGGAATGTGGGTGGAAAGAGTTAGCCCTAGTAGTAACCTAATATCATCCATTACTGATTATATACAAATAAACTAAGTATCAATGAAAAAAATATTTATTTTAGCAGTAATTTACAGTTTGTATAGTGCAATAATTAAAATTCACTTGATTATTATGTTCTTTTGCAGCGTTTAAAAGGAATCGCTCATTTTTTGTAAACAAAACAATAAAAATATCGAAGAGCCGGGATTCGAATAACCTAATTTTTTTACGGCGCGCGACGTTCTAGTATTGTGGAACGCGCGTTAACGAAAATGTTCTTTTTTTGAAATTCATACAGATACCACGCATCGTGCAATAAGAATGTGGCTGTCTGTTGAGACTTTGAGCATGAAGGGATTGAAAAAAAAATAGGAGTGTTGTTATGAAATTTCAGTACAACATTACAACACTCGTTTGGACGATGTAATGGTTATTAGAACATTGGGTGTTTTAATGTTGGCAATAAGCTAACTGTTTCAGAATCTTTAATAGATCATTTAAAGCATCGGTGTAGATAAAATATTTATAGAGAAAGCTGTATTGCCAACGACGATTCATTGTTCCAACAAACATTTATAATATGATGAATATGGATGTTTGTTTGAATATGTAGTTTATATTGTATTAAATATATTATTGTCTAGTCTTTGCCTAGTTTGGGGCAAGATAATTTTATGTCAAAGTGTCAATTATAATTATTATTATTAATAATAATTGAATTTGACCACGACAAATAGAATAAAATATCAAAGAAATAGTAATCAAACGTTCAAAGACTAGCCCATTTTGGAACAACTCTTTTAAATTGGTGTCCATTCAATAAATTCAAATGCAACAGCTCAACATAAGACAATTGTAAACTAAATTGAACTGTTCATTAAATGATATTTAAATATATTTTCTTAACCATAATATTAAGGGGGCATCTAGGAATACAATAATATCAACACTTCATAATGGCGACGCACGAGCCGGTGTGCAATCGTTTTAAATGTCAGACTATATTTATGTTTAGCACTTTATTAGCTAAACCTTTTACGAAGTGGCGGTAAATTCAATAGGAAAATATTTTTTTTGACATTCATAAGTGTCATTTCCGTGATTTACATGAATAAAGTAATGATTTGATTATTCAATTGTTTTGTAAAGGAATATTAAAAATTTATATTATGTATATCGTTTTATAGGTTATGTTCGCTAAGTGATTCGGAAATTGTTTATCGCCCTGTGCCCGGGACATAAAAAGAATAGGTAAGTCCCAGGCGCAAGGGTGTCATAAGAGGCGGCTCGGAGCACTTACCAGTGGGAGGCTCCTTTGCACAGGATGCCGGCTAAATTATAGGTACCGCAACGGCGGCTTTTTTTGGCGTGAAGCAGTAATGTGTAAGCATTATCGTATTTCAGTCTGAACTGAGTCTGGCGCCTCAGCTAGTGAAATTACTGGTCAAATGAGATTAACATATTATGTCTCAAAGTGACGAATTTTTGGGTTTTCCAAGAATCCTAAGCAGCACTGCATTGTAATGGGCAGGGCGTATCAATTAACATCAGCTGAAGTCCAGCTCGTCTCGTCGCTTATTGCCATAAAAAAATAGACATTGTCAGTGATCTACAGAGGTATAACTCTTGATATAACAAGATCCCAAAGATTTTCACTTAATAATTTAATAAAATCATTGCACAAAAATCTAATAATTTAGTAATCGGATCATCAATTCGATGTTTGGATTTATGATTTGTGTTTTTTGTGTATGTTTTGAATTTTATGACACTGAAAAAATGGCTCTCTTCATTAGAAAAATTAAAAACGATATTATAACTGTAAGCTAGTATAGGATTTCTTATACCAAAGTATGGTATAGTAAAACCTATACTTCTCTAGGTGCCCCCTTAAAGTGTCTATAATCAATGCTTTTTCTAATACTGAATTTATTTAATCAATTTCAAAATAATATTTCAATCACTATAGGAATGTCAATAGACCGGAAATGAGAATCGATTTTACATACATTCAAATATGGAACGGCCAAAAACAAAATGGCGACCGGCCGACGCAACTTTACAGAATTATAATGGGAACATTTCGCTTATAAACTAATTAATTACGTACAATATATTCGATTATATATTTTGACATTAACAAATTCACACAAAAATATATAAAACTAAAACCTCTCATTGGTGTTGACACTTTATACGCTAAATATATTTCACTCCTTGCCAGTATAAAAATTTCAATACTGATACATTCTAATAACTACCAATAGGAGTAAATAATTGTAGAATTACTTTCAATCAAAATAAGATATTTTTTGTGATGTAGCCTACTACTGCAAATAATTAATTAAACCAAATAGTAGAAACTTAGCAATAAATATTGATTTAGTAGTTGTATGTGATGTGAGTCAGCGTCACCAAGCAAAGTGTTGAGCTATCTAAATAAATTTATTTTAAATTTATCGAACCACTACTGGAAACAAACCCAAATTTTTATTTTTACAAACTATGTAAATATTTTAGTCGACCCAACAGTACCAACCTGAAGGAAGTAACAAAACTTTCGATCAACAACTTTAGCTATCATAACCTATTAGGTTTAGAAATTATAATCACAAAAATCGTCACCTTTTCGCTCTTAATAGTGATTTTCATTATTATAACACTATAAATAAGGGATTGCTTGTAACTAATTCTAGTTAGCTTCATAAGATGCATAATAGCTTTAAAGGTATACACTTTTACAATCAACTCCCAGACACTGTTCAGGCATTATCTATAAATATTTAAATATTTTATTTAAAAAATAGCTCTGTCGTAAATCCTACTACTTCACAGCTGAATACCTAAGTGATCGGACAGCCTGGGACTAGATTATTATTATTTTATAGCAATAACAATGACAGTACAATATTTATTATTTTATTAAAAAGGGGGCAAATAAAGAATGCTGGGAGAGTTTCTGGCGCAGCTTCTTGAGAAATGACATCAAAAAGAATTCTAAGGGAATAAATATTGAGAAAATAAATGCGTGTAATGCCTTTTAATTCGGTATTATTGTAGTATCTTGAATATATTTTTATACTGGCAAGAATTCTTATCACTAACAATAATAATTATTCTAATACATATAATTTCAATAGGCACCTACATAGTTATCGACTAGTTACTTCAAGAGCGCACAAGCGCATACAAAAAAAATATATAACACAAAAAATCATTTTGTTCAGATGAGATCTTTACATAGAAAAAATATAGCCTATAGTTAAATCCATAGATAATTTATACGTCTAGATAGAGCCTCTTTTAGACAACCGTTGAAAACAAGCCAAGTTCAATATTTTAGTGTGCGTACGTCTAGCATCGCGATTTGCATGTAACTTTGTGTTAGTGTACGTGCATTGCACATGTTAACAGCTAAACTCAAATTTTAACGACGATTCTTAAAAGAAAGACAACTGATGAAAACAAGCCAGGTTTAATAATTTAGTGTGCGTGACTAGCTACGTCTTACACTCGCGATTTGTCTGTCACTTTGTGTTAGTTGCGTGCATTGCTCGACATAAAGGCTAACAGTTAACCTCAAATTTTTTTCGACGTTTTCACAGCTGTCAGAGTCTATCTAGATGTATAAGTGATCTATGGTTAAATCATATAAAACTCAAGCCTCGATGACTTTTAGTGCCACTTGCACGACGGTCCGCACAGTATTTTTATGATAATATTGTCCGATCATTTAACAATAGTATTCTTGTGATTAAGATTACTACACGAGTATTTATTAAAAGTCTTTCTGTAGCACGTAGCCCAAGCATTTTTAATGCGAATGAATTTTTTTATAAATACCCCAGCATTTTTTTTAAGTTATACTTCATTAGGCGCGTTACGAAAAAATGATGAGAGTAAAGTTTTTAAATGCGCGTGCACCACTGTAACACAAAAGTAACAGGGTGAAGTTGTTTCCTAAAATTTTCTGACGTTTGCGTCATTCGTTATTTTCTTTTGGTTTCATCGTCCATTATAAGGACAGGCAAAGGGTTCAAGCCCATATAGCCGTATTGATAATTTAATAATTATTTGTCAAAGCCATCTTTGCAACATTTTTACAAAATTGTTCTTTCAAAAAACGTAGAATAGCACGAGGAATAAATCATTTTAATGATTCTTGCTTCGTTGGGCCAAAGAAGTATAACTTATTGCGTGCATACATACGTACACACACACTTTTTTTATTAGTTTTACATATTATGATAATTTCAGAGGAGTATTACATTTATTTGTTTTTACAATATTTTATTAATTTAAACCATGGCAACGAAATCATCAGCTCAAGTCAAAACATTTTATCAAACAAGAATAAATTAAAAAAATTGCATGTCAGAAGTGAAAACTTCTTCAAGACGAGGTTAATAATACGAAATACAACTAGCTACAAACTAGTCTCCCCTAGCCGACTCGAGCCGATACTACCCGAGCGTTACATAACCGAGCGTGACAGCTCAGTCTCATTTAAAAACAAACTGGTCACCGCGCCCAGAGAAGTTTTCACCAATTTACGTGAACAGAAGAAGAAACCCTCTTTAGGTTTTGGGGATATACAAATACAATATTTGTAATGTAGGGTTGTTTCTCTCTGTTTAATTGTTGAATTAAAATTATGCTAAGACTTTCTTTTTCATATTATAAAATCAAGTAATCATCATTAGTGCCAAAACACAGTTCAGGTTAAATTACACAATTTATCGTAACTTTTATGATGTTTGTATTCTTCTAGACTATTCGATAAAAAAACAATATTTGGCTTTAAGTTTTATTTTTATTTAATTCGATGCAATAATGTTTAAATGAAACATCTCTAAAAAATACCGACAATGAACAGAATGAGACAAAGATTATTTTATAAAGTAATAATAAAAGAAGAAAGGCTCCATCTAAATATTTGTAGACTCAATAGCAGTAAACATAATATATTATCACATCATTCATCCTTTTCTATTTCATAAAGAAAGAACGAGTGAAATTATAATAAGATTATTTTGCTTTAAGAGGTAACTACGTTAAAAAATATTTAACGTAATTAAAAAAAAAACAATATATATCTCTATACATATAGCGCACTTCGACGCATTCAATATTGCTTTTCGTATATAACACGTAGAGTTAAGAACATAAATAGATATATCTATCTCATATTCTAAGTTCACTACAACGCACGATAGGTGATGTCACATGACGAATACATTTACTTACGAAGTTATATATTTGAGTATAAACGAGTTTTAAACTGCTTTATATTAAGTGTAGATGTGTCAATATTTAAATGTCACAAAATGACACTTGACACTGACAGCCAAGTATCTTAAACTTTTTGATACTTTATCGTCACTCGCTTTTTCGCCTACGGTGGGACTAATGCGTACTACCCGGTTGCATTATCTCTGGCCTTGACGTCGATGACGTCACATCGCCGCTTTGTTACGGTGTGCAAAACAAGCATCACTAGGATATTATTATTAATAAAAAAATAACGATTTATTTTATCTATATTATATATTTATATAAAGATTATCATAATAATAATGATGAAAAATCAATGAAAGAATCTGGGTTAAGTTGAAAATAAAGACCTAATTTTTCTGGCTGTACTATTATAGCGACACAGAACAGAAACTACAGAACTATTGACAACAAAAGTCAAAATTTAACAATGAAACTTCAAAAACAAAGCAGTGATAGCACGAAAATATCACGACATGTGCCTAACGGTAATAAAACTGTAATGGTTATTACGACATTGGGTGTTATAATGTTGGCAATAAGCTAACTGTTTCAGAATCTTTAATAGAGGATTTAAAGCATGGGTGTAGATAAACTGTACTAACACAACAGGACGAGCGCGAGGGGGTGAAAGGGGAACGGGAGGGTGTTTCATATTCCAGCGAGGTCCAGAGATAATGTGGCCGAGTAGTAAATATATTAAAGCAAAGTATTGAAGGAATAAAGTATATTTATCAATGGTATCGACCAAGCTCTCCTTGAAGAATTTCCTGCAGAAGTGTTGCCAAGTGTCAAGTTCTATCCAGGTACGGTGCTAATCCAGTGCTACTAGCAGCAAAACAAGGGAACTTTTTGTGAAATGGAATACATGCTAATATGCTAATACAATGGTACTTTTACCATTAACTTGCTCTATGTTGACAACGGATTTCGTTAGACAAACAAAAAATATTACTATTATTATTATTAATTGCCGATGACTTACGTAATTACTGTAAACACGAAACGTTTTATTCATAATAACAATTTTTAATCATTAAAACTTTTGTGAGACATTGTTAACTTATTTATTAACACAGCTTTACTCACATTTTCTCGGTGTAGGTACCGATTAGTTTCGGACCATTCGGAGGTCCTTCTTCAGGGTGAGTGTGGTGGGTTCGCGATAACGTCCCGTCTCTTACTGCGGACTTGTGCTTGTAATGCGCGGCTGGACAGGGCGGGGGGGTCACTATTGGTGTCCACTGATGTACAAAATGTATTCACAATGTCCACTACGTGATTATCGGCACTATGGATCTATGAAGGACCTCTGAATGGTCCGAAACTATTCGGTACCCACAGCGATAAATTGTGAGTGAAGCCGTATTAATAAATAACTTAACAATTGAATCGTTTAATAAAACTATTTTATCTGTTGATCTCTTGTATTCCTTTTTGTAAAACATCAATCTAACGGGGCGAAACAGCGTTAATAAGCGGATGGCATTATATAAATATATTTATGACTACAGTCATAAATATATTTAAAAAATACTGCATTTTTAAATGTGTTTATTTTTGCACACCTATCATGAAATGGCAAATCATTATCTGTTGAGATTTAAGTTAAATTGAACCTAAAACTAAAGAGTAACCCATTAAGTTAACATTAATTACAACATTATTTGTACTAAAATTTTGTATTTTACCCTTTTTGCTTTAAATGCTTTGAATCATATGAAATTAAAAATCAATTTTATTGATTGGGAATTAACGTTTCAATTTATAATTGTCATTTAAAAACGTCCTTCTTACACGACCTAACAAGTTTTTACTTCTAGTAGTTAGTAGTAGTTCAATATGCGAATAACAGGCAAAATAAGTGACTTACCCAATGTTAGGCAACACCTATCTTCCCATAACAGTCACGATACAATATGAGTCGTAACGTACAGGGCTACGACCCCAATCACATGGAACTGCGCTCAAACACCTACTTCGGTGTTAATACAAAAAAAAACATGGCTAAGACACGTGTTTTTTTGAATTGACCTAACTTTAACAGAGTCAGTGACCTAACAACATCTAAAATGGAGTTTATTATTTCTATTACAAAACAGTGTTTGGCTTGTGTTTAACTAAAATGTCGTTACGCAATATAAACTAAGGTGTACAAGAACAATTAATAGTTATTTATACAGCTGTTGTGTAATAAGGTGTATTAAAACACGAATGTAGGTTTATCACATAATAGTATCACATGAGTGTTTTAATACCTAATTATCAACAGTTGCATACAAGACTTTACATATTAAATTAATCCTCTATGAAACAGTTAGCTGACGGCTAACATTAAAAGAAACATTCCTAGTAACAATTACATCATCCAAACGAGTGTTGTAATGAAATTCATTACAACATTATATCATCCGTATTCCTTACAACACTTGTTATTAGGACATTGGGTGATTTATTGTAGGCAATAAGCTAACTGTTTTAGAATCTTTAATAGAGGATTAAAAGCATGCGTGTAGATAAAGGCACGGAACGCAATTTTTATCAGTTGTCATTTATCTGTCATCATATAAACTTAATATTCCTTATGAATATAATCTATCCGTTAGACACACCTTAGACAAGCTTCGACTCGTGTTAAAATATAAGCAATGTTTAAAGATTGTTGAACGCTACACAACAGAAAGACACAGATTTGTAATAGCCTTTTTTTTAAACATGTGTTCAACACATGTTTTACTTTTTTGTTCTAACACAGCTTATGTTTACATGGTGATGATTGGATGCCAGGGTATCAGGTGTCTTACAGCGGCGTCTCTTTCCTCCACTGGAAGGCGTTGGTCTTGACAGCGGGGTTGGCAGACGAGGCGCTGGCTGCCAGAGCGACACCAGTTCGTCGGATGTTGGCCGCCGCGTTATCTGCACAGTCATTAAATTAAAGGGTGGAACACATTCTCGACACCAGAGGAAACACAGGAGCGTTGCCGGCCTTTAAGGAAGGTGTACGAGCTTTTTTTGAAGGTGTCCATGTCGTATCGTCCGGGAATCACCGCGCAAGGAAGCTCATTCCGCAGCTTTGTAGTACGCGGAAGAAAGTTCTTTGTGGAGCAAAGATCCAGAGGAAGAATCCAGATGATAGGGTTGATATCCAAGTTTGTGGCTTGTTGTGCGAAAGTGGAATATCGGCAGGAAACATCTCTTCGGTGAATCTAATAGATGATTTTTGTTTGACTCTTGAATATTTTGAAGGGAAACGTTACTGACTGATTCATATACAAATTACAAGCTATGTGAAAATGTTTGCAACGTTTTTTAGAAGGCCGTCAATTACATTATAACCATTTTTTTAATAAGAAATAGAAGAAGACCACTGAGTTTGTGCGCCCGTTCTTCTCAGGTCTGAGGCACACTATTCTGAATCCTATCTATCCTATCTATATATATATATATATAAATGAATTGCTGTTCGTTAGTCTCGCTAAAACTCGAGAACGGCTGGACCGATTTGCCTAATTTTGGCCTTAAATTACTTGGGAAAATTCAGAGAAGGTTTAAAAGGTAAATAAATATGAAAATTTGCGGAATTAAAAAGAAAACAACAATGTTGTTTTTCCTGTGTCCCCCGTCGTTCAGAAATCAAATTTAAAGAATACTTTAAAATGAATAACTAATTAGAATTTTTATATCTTTCTATATTTTTATAACTTTCTCAGCAGCTGGGAAACAATTTCATTACAACCACAACAGGGTGCATTTTTTATGATTGCTTTTTTATGGTGGTTGATGTTATGATATATTATTGACAACTTCATAGAAAAACATTACCTATTTTATTTATTATATACAGAACAATGTCTGTCGGGCTTGTTTTGAATAAAAATATTACAATTTGAATTACATTCCTTAAGTTTTTTTTTAATTGCATTACATTCAATTTGTAAAATTGATATTTTGAATTTATAAGCTCAAATTATAATCACAAATTTAACGTTCTCTTAGTATGAGGAACTATGTACTTGAGATAAAAGTGGTATTTTCCTACTCGGGTGTATAGACATATAGACACCCCTCAGTTTCACTTCGTGTCTACATAGCACGCTCATCGAACTTCTAGCATTGCCTTGCTGAACATAATAAGATCGTAATTGAACAACTTACCCAGTCCGTTTCTAACGTTAGCAACCAGTCGCATGGCTGGATTTGTAACAATGCCGTTTCTCTTGCCTTTGCTGAAAAAAAAAACAATGAATATTAGTTTTTATTCAATAAATAATATTATTATTCTATATGGATAGATGGTAAACGTAAGGGGCGATTTTGGTGAATGTTGCGAGCATAAAGTTAGTTTACGAGCGTAATAGACAAACACTCTCCTCATTACGGCAAGACTAAATATAAAAAGGTCATATGTGCTAGTTTTACAGATGTGTTAGTGAGTTTGTGAAGTATGTAGTATTTTCTTTAGGCCAATCCCTATGAATTTGATAAGCGGCGTCATATTCACGTATACAATATTTTATTATCTAACACATATTTTTTTAAATAAATATAATCTTTAGAAAATAGAGTGTTTACTGCGTATTTAAAATGTAATTCCAAATATTTTGGTGAATATGTTCTACGAAAATAAACACCACTAAAGTAGAACTGAAGAATCAGTATTTGCCTGTGAAATGTTTCTTTATTATATAGAACACGACAACATTATATTTTTTTATTTATAACACATTAAAACACAACAATAACGATAAAAAATATTAAAATGAAAACACGGTCCAATTTGACAGGAAACTAATGGACCCAAAATTATCTCAAAACGGTTTCACCGTCTAGCTATCTCACACTTATGTTTTTATGTAAGTAAATTTGTCTCACTCTCACACAGGGTTCGTCTATTACGCTATAGTATACTAAGTTTATGGTTGCGAGCGTCAGTAAACATAAGACATGACAGTGCTGTTTTCAATTTTGACATATATTTTTTTAAAATTCTGTCAGAGATAAGTAGAAGCCGAGCAAGCGTGAAGATTATTTAAAGGTAAGTCTACTCCGCCCCGCAAATCGCTTATACGACGTCGCATAACTTATTTCTATTATAGCTTCGATTACTGGGGAATTAAAACTAAAGTTTAACGTGCCAACATTATAGACCACACAGTTGGTTCGTTGTCTCGCCGGAATTAAATAGTTCTACAATTCTACCACCCGGAATATACTCTAGCCGACTAAGACTATAAGCCGAACAAAAACTGGATCAACAATTCCTTGCGTCATCACAACAGCTGTTGTTCGATGTTTCGATCAACATTCAGGTAAAATAAATACACTGTCTGCTGTCACCCATCGCTGTCACGCATCTAAAAATTCGTCCCGTTTCTATTTCATACCAAATAACTTAGATTAAGGATTGGTCTCCGCTGCGCACCAGCTAGATATCACACTACACTAAGAACAATAGCTTTTTTATTAAGGCAACTATTAGATGCTTGTGTGCGTGGCATCTTGACACTTATGGCATCTCTCAAATTTTGTAACATACGTCTCGTGTTATTTTACATTGAATTTTATTGAATTAATAAAATACAAAATACTTACTGATGATATGTTATCTCAGTGTCTTTCTTATTTCTTGTAGTATTATTTTAACAAAGTTTTGCTACGCAACCCGGCATTTTAGTTTCAATTATTAGCAAAGTTTAACAGAACATGGGGCACGTCGACGTCACACATTGTTCGAGACTCGCTTGAGTACATCCACGAGATCGCTATCGCTATCCAAGAATTTGTTAGAATTGTTAAGAAAATTGTATTATGTTTGTAATAAATTAAGAATGCTTCTAATTCTGAATTAAAACTATGGCGATCTTGTGCGAGAGAGGTAACCTAGCTCCGCTCGATTCCTCAAGGACATTGGCTCGGTTCCCAGCCTTAAGCTCAGCATTATCTCAGCTGTCAAATGACTAATAAATACCAAATTAAAAATTGCGCTATGCTTGAACTAAGCTGAGTTTTACGTAAGTAAAGTCTGAGTACGCTCTATGGAAAGAGAAGGAAGACAGAGTTTCAATTAAAGTCACAAGTTCACTATATCGATGAGAAAGTGCATTGCAAAGGTTATCAGACACAGGTATAAAGCGAGAAAACGTGAGTCAAACAAGCGTGAGAAATTTTTAAGCTAACAGGTTGTTCCGTGCTAGGTTATGGATACCACAACGGCGCCTTTTTCTATCGTAAAGCAGTGCAATGTGCAAGCCTTATTGTGTTTTGGTCGCCGTAGCTAGTGAAATTACTTGGCAAACGAGACTCAATATCTTATGTCAATTACCACCATCATCTCGTTTCCCATTGTTAACAAAAAAAAAACTGGATTCTCCATGCTTTAATCAATATATCAACGAAAAATAGTACATTACTGCAGGGACCAGCTAAAGACGCTATGATGGACGAAGGTATAAAACCCAAGTCTATCAATGCCTAGTTGTGGCCAAGGCTTGTATACTACTTTTCTCAAACAATGCGCGAAAATAAATTCAAATTGAAATATTTTTATTTAAAATAGGATGTGACATCACTTATCATCCTGTGAAAAGGGGCGTTTGGTAAAATCGTAAAGAAGGTTGTTGAAATGATGCTCACATTTCCAAGCATGTTTGAGAAACATAAATTAAGAGCCCTCATTTGAAAAATAAACAAATAAAAGAAAAAAATTGCAAGTACGAAACGATTTCAACATCTCAGCTGTGATGGTGATGCAATGATGGAAGTAAGAACAGCGGTGATGGCTGGTGAGGTAACGACAGCGCGATCGCCAGATGAAGAATCATATAAATAATCTCACACTAACTCACACTTTTTAGGGTTCCGTAGCCAAATGGCAAAAAACGGAACCGTTATCGATTCGTCATTTCTGTCTGTCCGTGTATGAAACAGCCACTTTTTTCCAAAACTACACTGTTGAAACATGGTAAGTAGATGTATTCTGTGCACCGCATTAACTTTATCATAAAAAAAACAACAATAAATTTAGGGGGTTCCCCATTCTTAATCAAGAATTTTTTTCTACAAACTTATACGTATGTATCTATGGATGGGTCTTCAAACACGATATTGAAGTTGAATAGTTTGCGCAAGAGACACTTCCAAAGATGTTAAATGTCCCCCCCGTGTAACTTCTAAAATAAGAGAATGATAAAACTAAATTATGATGTACATTACCATGCAAACTTCGACCGAAAATTTTTTGAGCGAGATGTTCGACCAAATACGTAATCTGTATCATGCCCCATAACAACATAATCCGAGCCGTAAAGCATTAAAATACCAATGGCGTTGCAGTACATAATTTTCTTCGAAATAACGCCGGTCTTGTATAACAATAACCTTTATGCTTATGGAAATAAGACCTAAAGCCACGCTGTCGTTACCGGAGCATATGAAAAGAATTGTTAAAACTGTCCAACCATCCTTGTCACTCACGTTTTCTTAAATATCCTCCCTCTCGCTCTCGAGAAACTGCCAATAAATGTGTTGTACGCAAGCCTCGGCTTCCACAACACCACACTAACAATGAGGCGGAAAAATAACAGTTAATTACGCAACTGCTGTGTTATAACGGGTATTGAAACACACTAATGTGGGTTTACAATAGTATCACATGACTGTTTTAATACCTAATTATCAACAGTTGCATACAAGACTATCTACACCCATAATATGAATCCTCTACAAGATTCTGAAACAGCTTACTGCTAGCATTAAAAAAGCCAGTACTACTTACCATAACATCTATCACCCAAAGGAGTGTTTTTATGAAAACGGATGACATAATGTTGTACTGAATTTCATTACAACACTCGTTTGGATGATGTAATGGTTATTAGGACATTAGGTGTTTTAATGTCGGCAATAAGCTGTTTTGGAATCTTTAACTGTCTTACTAATAAACGCAGTGTAAAGTTACTCAATGTTATAAATTGATTCTCCTGTAATTCTGTAGTGACAAAGCTTTAAACTTTATCTACACCCATGGTTTAAATCCTGTGTTAATGATTCTAAAACAGTTAGCTTTTTGCCAACATTAAATACCCAATGTCATAATATCGAATCATCATCCAAACGAGTGTTGTAATGAAATTCAGTACAACATTATATCATCCGTTTTCATAATAACACTCCTTTGGATGATATTATTATGGTTACTATAACTGGCTTTTTTAATGTCAGCAGTAAGCTAACTGTTTCAGAATCTTCTAGAGGATTCATATTATGGGTGTAGAAAGTCTTGTAAGCAACTGTTGGTAATTGGGTATTAAAACACTCTTGCTATACAATACTATTATCACCCACATTCGTGTTTTAATACCCCTTATTACACAACAGTTGCATAAATAACGAATGGGCTTGGCTTAACCGCCTGGTAAACTATTTTACTTCAACACCAGGTGAAAAAGGTCAACCTTGTCTTACTAATAAACGCAGCGTAAAGTTACTCCAAGTTTAAAATTGCTTATCCCTGTAATGTTATTCTGTAGTGACAAAGTTTTAAACTTTACTTCGCGCTAATTAGTAACACTGTGACAGATCAAGTACGGAGAATCGCGAAGAAGTAATTTTTGTAAGTGACGTATAAGAATTATTTAATTTGAGATATAAAAATGTTACCTTGTAAAATTTGAGTACAATACATTATAACAAACTAAATTTTAACTTTAAGCATTGCGTTGTTTCGTCTACGCTGGTGTTTTATTAATGGTGCTTCAGCTCTTGTAATATTATAAATAAATAGAATTAAAAATAATATAAAAGAAACCCGGAGCGGTCCGACCGGTAGACATCATTACGAGAAACACACCACATCAACGGCTTGTTTTGAAGGTAGGCCCTAATTGTGTTGATAAACGCGAAGTAAAGTTATTCCAAGTGTAAGACTTCTTGTCTCTATCTTACCTTTGTAACTACATAATTACTTCTCGTAATTTTAAACTTACGAGTAAATTTACATTGCGTTTATTAATAAGACAGTTAATAATTAATTTACAACAAAAACATAATTAGCAGCATGCGGGAAACAATTTAACGTAAAAATAATGTAAATATGTACACAAAATAATAATTTCAAAAGAAAGTACAAGTGATGTATTAATATACATGTATCACACTACCTCACACTACTAAGGGGTATAAAAAGACTTGACCTGCCAAATAATAAAGATTCTGACTCTCAACCATGGCAAAAGCCATGAGGTTTTCTTCCCAAAGTCTCCAAAATTAGCACTGTCTTCGAATACGAAGAATCTCCTTACACCGCAAGTCTAAGCCCGGATTTATGAGGAGCAGGGGCTAACAATAATGCAGTTTCGGGTTGGTTTTAGTGCTACATAATTAATCATGTTCACCAACTTCATTTACAGTATAACCCTACCTACCTACAATAAGAGCATTATTTTGAATAACATGAGACAAACAAAAATTGCACTTTTAAAGGTATCTTATTAGATAAGATTTAAAAAATAACTTAGTAATTGCTCTGCATAACGTTTCATAAAAAGTAAATATATAAACCAGCATAGTAATATTATATTTAGTCCGCATCTGTTCTTATGAAAAAGGACTTTTTTCTGTATAACGCTGCGTAAAAACAGGAATTTATCCCTTTATTACTTTGTATAAGGAGAAAGAATCTATGCCCGTATATATATATAACATTGCGTCCAGTATAACGTAGCGTATGAATAAATAATGTCTTCTGTATAGCGTGTTTACGTGTATAAGAGATCATTTGTTTCCATAATACCATAATAGTAATGGTATCTAAAACCCCCATCTGTACTTATGCAAAAATACTTATTCCTGTAAAATGCTGCGAAAGAACAAGAATTTATCCCAGTATTACTTATAAAATTTAAGAAGCTATAACTTAAACGTTGCGTAAGGACGAAAAAAATATGCTAGTATTACGTAGAGTATGATTAAATACTATCTCCTGTATAGCGTTGTATAAGCGATCATTTGAGTCCCTATAAAGTTGCTCAAAGAATTTAGCAATGTATAGCGATGCCTATGAACAAGGGTATCGCTGATTAACATTGTATCAGCAACAATTTCAACAAAGCTCCTGACCCGGCAGTACCTAAGAACTAAGATATTAATCCCAGTTACCTCTCGCTCTTGTCGTGTTGTTTGTTGTCGCGCCCCAAGATGATGCGCATGTGTGTGTCTCTGTTGAAGTGTGTGTCCGTAGCGGTGGGGTGCGACGTCAGGCTGGCCGGTTGAGATCCTGGAACTACCATCAGTTGAACCTCGTTACAGACACCCTGATCAATGTGCTATGTATACTAATAACTATATAGCCATTCATTCCATATCTCTTGAAAAAAAAGTATACATTTGAAATTTTGTTAGTATTTGTTAGTATTATTTGCTTATATCTAGGTTTTAGTACAATTGTTAATTTTTTTATTTTTTTGATATTGATCCCAGTTTTGGTGAAAGCCTCCTCCAATTTAATCCACAACTTCCTGTTAAGTGTAAGACCTCCCTCAAAGATCTCCACGACGATCGCTCCTGCGCTGCCCTCATCCAACGTATTCCGGCTATCTTGACCAGATCGTCGGTCCATCTTGTGGGGGGCCTACCAACACTGCGTCTTCCGGTACGTGGTCGCCATTCGAAGATTTTACTGCCCCAGCGGACATATGTCATTCGAACTATATTCCCTGCCCACTGCCCCTTCAGTTTTGCAATCTTTTTTCTTTTGCTATGTCGGTGGCTTTAGTTCTCCTACGGATCTGCTTATTTCTGATTCGACCTCGCAGGGAAACTCCGAGCATAGCCCCCTCTCCATTGCCCCCTGAACGACCATGAGCTTTCTCATAAGGCCCAAAAGAAATGTTAGCAAACCTCTATAAAAATCAAATCTTTTGAGATAACATATCTCTTATATGTACTTATTGTTATTTAAGTAAGTCCAGTGTTTCTAGAAATAAACGGTTTCCTTTAGTAGCAATTATATTTAGAATGCTGTTAATGCTACCGCGTAAACGGTGCTGCATGGAGACATGACACCATGGAACCAAAACCAGCCTCAGCAATGATTCTGGAACATTTTAAAAATAAAATGAGTACATACCTTGAGTTAATGGCGGTGTGGGTGACCGCGGGGGTGAAGTGTAGAGAGGCGAGGTGTCACCTCGAATTCTATCTCGTTCTCTCGCGTAACCGCGTATATCGCTATCTCGCTCGTTAGCCGCATAGCTCCTGTAATTTTAATTTATTTAGTAAACTTTGCTATTAACTGTTTTTTATGGAAGAGGGCAAACGAGCGATTCACCTGATGTTAAGTAATGAGGTCTCGCGTTATCATGGAACAATATTGGTGAAGATCTATTCATGCGTCGGGGCTGTTTCACTGCTAGTTTTGCTATCATTGTTCAGAGTTCGGCACAGTAGACATCTGCCGTTATTGCTTGACCAGATCGGTGAAAGCTATAGTGAATAACACCATGCTGAGATAACAAAACAGTTATCATTACCTTTTTATTGGTAAGCTTTGCTGTAGGACAGTGCTGCGGCGTTTGACCTGGGGTCAGCCATTGCATTTTCACTTACGGTTATCGTAAAGAGTACGTGAAAGCCTCATATGCCATCGTATCACGCCACACACTCACCGCAGCTTGTCGTCACTCCGCTCGTGCTCCGGCACGACCTCGTCCCGCGGTCGCTCGCGACGCCCGCGCCCGCACCGCGCCACTTGCTGCGCGAACGACAGTGCGTGCGGACGACTCACCTGGCCAGAGTAAATAATATTTATCTACACCCATGCTTTAAATACTCTATTAAAGATTCTGAAACAGTTAGCTTCTTGCCAACATTAAAACACCCAATGTTCTAATAACCATTACATCATCCAAACAAGTGTTGTAATGTTGTACTGAATTTCATAACAACACTCCTATATTATTTTTTCAATCCCTTCATGCGCACAGTTTCAACAGACAGCCACAATCTTATAGCTCGATGCGTGGTATCTGTATGAATTTCAAAAAAAGAACATTTTCGTTTACGCGCGTTCCACACTACTAGAACGTCGCGCGCCGTAAAAAGAAGTAGGTTAACCGAATCACCCGCCATTTTTCTTCGATATTTTTATTGTTTTGTTTACAAAAAATAAGGGATTCATTTTAAACGCAGCAAAAGAACATTATATTCGAATGAATTTTAATTATTGCACTATACAAAATGTAAATTACTAGCTACTAAAATAAATAATTGATTCAATACTTAGATTATATGTTTATAATCAGTAATTAATGATATTAGGTTACTACTAGGACTGGTGTTTTAGTGTTAGCAGTAAGTTAACTGTTTCAGAATCTTTTAGAAGATTCAAAAGTCTTGTATGCAACTGTTGATAATTAGGTATTAAAATATATATATATAGATCTGGCACCTTGTGACTTCTATTTATACCCAAATATCAAAAAAAAAATTACAAAAATACAACCGACTTCAACAACACTAATCCAGAACAATAGATATAATATGCACTAAAAAGAAGAAAAATAATTGCGTATTTTTATACAATATAATTAAATTATCAAATTCTAGTTACGATTATTGTTATTTTTGGAATCAGTGTCCTCCTGCTGCGACCCGCTCTCGCCTCTCGCCTCCTCACGACTCAAGCACATCTCACCTATAACTATGTATGTAGTACCTATCTTAGATGACACCGACTCCGAGCGTTTATTGCAGCCATTGGAGAACACTTCAAATAAGCTTTTTATACTTCAAATTGTTAAATTTTTATATATTTAACTAACACACTGTAAAAGTAATAAATGTTGTTTGCAATAGAATTTTTTTCCTTGTTTCAGTATTTATGGCAAGACCCAGCTGAAATTATTAACCTATTTTGTATTGCAAGGTACATTCCGAAACGTCTACAAGATCGTTTAATTTTTTTTTCTAAAATCGTACCTTTTCTATGTTGTCATCCTGCTCGTGAGACTTGCTGGATCCCCCCGTCATGTTGGACGATGACTTGGTTGAGTTGGAACTGTGCACGCTGCGACGTTTGTACTCCGGCGAACCTGAGACGTTACAACCAATTTATACAAGCGATGGACCTTATTTCAATTCAATTACAAAGGTATTACAGAAAAAATAATTTACATTGCTTCTCAATATTTATACATAAAATTTTCGTGTTACGATACTAGTCCACGATAAACTGCTGAACCGATTTTAATCATATTTTGCATCTGTATGCAGGTTGAGCCAATTTGAAGGATTCATGACGGAAATGCAGATTTACATCATAAGAGGACCAAGAACATACCGAATCACAAGCCTCAATGATCTCATACGATCGAAAGCTCAGCAGGAATCAAGGTGCCTTTATATGAGCGATGTTAGCGGCTGCTGAGTGTAATTGTAAGCACTTACCAGTTCTGAGGGGAGCCAGCAAGTCTTCGTGGTGCGACTGCGGTGCTGGTTGGACCGGCGGCGCGGATGGAGCGCTCCACTTCTCTAGAAGCCGACAGATATTACCGTGGCCTGCCCGCCAAGCCACTTTCGCTGGTGTTCGACCTGCAATATATACGTCTACTGTAACGTCACACCTTACACAGATTGAAAAAAGTTATCCACTAAACTTGCCACAAATCAGTTATTAGAATTAGAAAAGTGAAAAATTTATTATATCATTAATATGATTGTGATAAGGTCGGTCGTAACTTTACTTATACCGGATGTACCCTATATAACACCCACTGTATACTGTACTAGCCCCACGCCTCAGTACTCACCACAATGGTCTGCCTGCAGAGGGTCTGCGCCATGCTGCAGTAGCCACATCACACATTCCTCGTGCCCTTCCTGCGCCGCTATGCCTGATGAAGATATTAAAACTATTTGCACCAATGTCTCGTCCCCATTAATAATACTCGCTAAAACTATTTACTACTTTAAAATATCTACTTTATTTTTTTTTTCTATGTTTGTGAATTTCTATATTTGTCTCACTCAAAAGTGACCTATCTTGATAAAGTTTGTGTGTTTTAGTGAATTTGAGATTGGTTTAGATTCTCAATTCAGTCCATATAATATAATTCTCCTACTTATCTGTATGTTAGTAAACATCTCATATCGGCTGGACCGATTTTTCAAATTTAAGACGTGTGTACAAGACAACGTCTGTCGGGTCCACTAGTAAACTTATAATTGCATAGATATTATGGTTAACATTGAAAACTCTAATGTAAATAGAGCTGAAATCCTTTTCTTGAATATCGTAGTTCAGCTTAGGCTGGTCAATTGGCTTGCCATTTTTTTAAACTATGCAAATTGAAATTCATACACTTATAAAATATATAATATTTGAGTCACGAGTCAGACTGATAGATGAGCTTTTGTTTATGCATTAATGTGACTTATGTCGACAATACCTAATCTATTTCAATAAAAAATTGACTCAAATAGATTGCTACTACTACTCTTTTGTACAAATTAACATAAAATTATAATTACTAGTTAATTAAATCAAATCAAACCCAAAAATATTTTTATTTTATAGGTAAATCATATTATACTTGAAATGTGTATTTTTTTTCGTACAGCTTATTCGGAAGGCAGATTTCCCTAGAGAAAAATGTTCAAGAAACTCTAAGGTTGCTCTTTTCAAAACAGATTAGGTATTACAAATTCTTATTTTTAATGTAATTTACAAATCATTTCAATTACAATATATGCAAAGTGATGCAACAAAAATACTCAAACGACAAAAACTAAATGGCTTACACGAGAAAGTAAAAAAAAAGTAAATTAATAATAATAAATAACAGTAAATCAATAAAGGCATTATGCGAGCATTTTATTGTATAAAATATATATTAATTTTTAGATAATTAAATAAAAGTAATAAAAAAAACACATAGCAGACCTCCCGGTAACAAGATCATCCAGCTACCGCAAGTAGTTCACAAGCACATATATATACATATTTTAGGGAAGGGAGCGACCCGCCCCACGTCGCCGCCATTAACGTATTGAATTAACAACCAACATATTTAAAATATTATCTTGCATTATTTAATGGAAAAGCACACATAGCGTACATTACCTAGCGGGGTGGCGCCCTGCGTGCACACGGCGGAGGGCGAGGCTCCGTGAGCGAGCAGCGCCCTCAGCGCGGCGGCACGTCCGCGCCACGCCGCCGCGTGCAGCGCACTGCGGGCGCAACGGTCGCGCCCGTCCACGTCTGCCCTACCTGCACCCGCACAAACATGTCAATATAAAGATGAAGACCTGTCGACGCGAACTGTGGAAACTGACCCAAACCAGGTCGAAAGTATCTTCTATCGAAGACTAATAACACATCTCTAAGACATCTCTTGTATTGCAAATGTCAGCAATCAAGTGATTGTAATAATTATTTATGCAACTGTTGTGGAATAGGGGGTATTAAAACACGAATGTGGGTATATATCATAGTATCACATGAGTGTTTTAATACCTAATTACCAACAGTTGTATATAGGACTTTATCTACACCCATAATATGAATCCTCTATAAAAGATTCTGAAACAGTTAGCTTACTGCTGACATTAAAAAAGCCAGTCCTAGTAACCATTACATCATCCAACCGAGTGTTGTAATGAAAACGGATGATGTAATGTTGTACTGAATTTAATTACAACACTCTAGTGGTGGGTGCCAAAAGTTATTATATATTAACAATTAATATCAACTGTTAACCAGAAAATAACATTAACAATGTTATTAATAAATACTCTAAAAGTAGACTTTTAAATATAGTTATTTAACTTCATAGTTAATTTTTAAAGTCAGGACTCGGGTACCTAATTATTAATTAATGGAATCTGTGATCAGCGCCTTCTATCGAACACCGTTATGGTGTCGTATTATACTCGATAGATTCAATCACTGTGTTCGATATGAAAAAACGAAATAATTTCTGAAAGTGACACTAGATGACGTATAATTTAAAACTATTTATTTTAAAAGTGAACATAGATGGATAGACTATGTTTCAACGCCATCTAAAAAAGTTTAGTACACTAATTTACCATTATCACAACATTTATTATTGCAAAATAAACTAATTTTCATAAGTGACGCTAGGTGGCCGACAGAAAAATACAATGACAATTTTTGCCTTATTTATAATAACATAAAGTCTATGCGTATTTAAATGAAAAAAAATTGCATTTAAACCTGAGAAATATTGATCAAATTTGCTATTTATGACTTAAGCAGTAGCTATCATTTTCACTTGTACGATAAATTAGCATTTAATTTTCCAAGTCTTCAATGAATTAGGTAAAACATATAGGTACATTAATAATTTGAAATTGTAACGAATGTTTTTTTCTCTGTTCAACTTCAGTGTTACTCAATTAGTCATAATTTTGTATAGCGATGCCGTGTCGAATTTGTTTCGGAAATATTTTTGGTTTTTAGTTACATTTTGGTTATTAAATTAATTCTCTATTTTTTCTAATACCTAAGTAGTTGATTAGTATTAGTTATTATTGTTCAGTGAACAAAAACTTTAAAATATTAAAATAACAGTAAATATAATATTTAGGTCTAGGTTTAGTGTAAGAAAAACTTTTATTTATTATTATGGCGGAACGACGACGTACTGCTGCTATATGGGACTATATTGTGAGGAGTGAGAACAAGTGCTGTTTGCAACTTGTGCAGCAAGAGTTTGTCATTCAATCAATCAGTCCTTAACCTGTTTAAGTATGAAGGAAAATTCATTGATTGATGTGACCTATTTAAATTTAAACACGTCGTACCTAGTTTAGTGACCGGTCTAACACCCAGTAACTGATTCATAAATACCAAAAAAAATGCAGATTGCTTAATATTGTAATTAATAGTAACTAACTGCTAACATAAATAAAATATTGTGCTAATGTTAAATTAACAAATGGTGAAATTTAACTAAGCAGTAAAATATAATGCTATATGTGAATTGTGATTTTTAACAGTGTTATAATAATTAGCGTTTTGCGTAACATGTTATTTTTTTTCGTATAAGCATTTTAACAAGTTAAGCAATATTAACGATTAACCCCACCTACCTCTACAACACTCGTTTGGATGATGTTATGGTTACTAGGACATTAGATATTTTAACGTTGCCAATAAGCTAACTATTTAAGAGAGGATTTAAAACGAGGGTGTAGATAGCATACTGAAATGGCAAATCCAGTAAGTCACTAAATTAAAATTGTACCTAACTCATTAAAATTTCGTTTGACTTTGCGAATCAATGTACACTTAAAAGCTAAGTGAAGCCTGCCCTTGAGGTGCTTCCGAGATGTTTTCTCCATTTGATGACAACGATGGTTTTTTTAGTGCCATGTCTTGGTGAATGTTGTTTGCAGCAAAGACAGACAGGTTGGTGTCAAGCATCGTTCTTTTTTCACAGTTGATCTAATACCTACTATACCTTATATCCTACCAAACGAATATCATAATTTCTAGAGAGGTAGTTTTTCTTTCAAAGTTGCCTTGCTGGAAGCTTCAGATCTTAGATAATTTATACATCTAGATAGTGTATTGCTGTTAGAACACCGATAAAAACAGGCCAGGAACAATACTAAGGTGTGCGTGATGAGCTACTCTTACACTCACGATTTGTACGACACTTTGTGTTAGTGTGCGTGAATTGCTCAAAACAGACATCAGTTCTAAGCTCAATTATTTTCTACGTTTTCATAGCTGCCACACTCTATCTAGACGTATAAATGATCTAAGCTTCAGATATTAAACCAAACAGCCCGTTTTATCTCGAACATTAACCTTTAACCATATTTTTTAATATTGTTAAGGATAAATCATAACTTACCAACTTTGATCAGTAAATTGACCATGTCGGTGTGGCCTTGCCAAGCGGACACGTGTAGAGGAGTCCGACCCTGTAGAAGACACACGTAATAATATAACTAGTCTCATGAGGGCATACATTTGAAACACTGACCTGTATAAATACCACTGGACAGGCTGTTCCATATGTTTGACAGCAATTTATTTGTGTCTATTTGAAGCGCCACTCGCGAGCGTCCAGAGAACTAGTTTTGACGTTTAATACAAATGGCTGCGTACAACACTCTAAAGTATTTTTGCATTTTGAATTAATTTCGGTCGTTTTCCGTGTTATTTAAGTATCAGGAATCAACGTAATAAAGTACACATTTTTTTGTAAATAGTTTTCCTATCGATGTTTGTTTAGCTGAGGGTATCAATACTGTTTTAGCACCGCACTCTCGCTACAGCGCCAAAATGGCGAATATCAAACAGGTACAAACAGCGGTGGATTTACACTAGGGGCAGCTGGGGCAATTTTTAGGGCGGCAAAATTTTGAAAGTAATAATTTTTTTTTGTCTTATCAAGATTGCTCATTATAATTAATTAATTTTATTTAATCGACCAATCCGCAATTCATAAATTCAGACGTGTTTGCCTGTGAAAAAATTTATGTAATATAATTATGAGTCACCCTTAGTACCAAATTTTTAATTGTTAGAAAAAAAAAACAATTATTTATTCATGTTTTTAGAATATATTTCATATAATAAAGTTTCTGCAATAAATTAGTTATTTTAGTTCTGAAAAATGAAATATATAAGCTATAAGTTTATGTAAAATTCCAGTATTGGGGCGGATTTTTTTCCGGTGCCCAGGGGCGGCATTAAGTTTAAATCCGGCCCTGGGTACAAAAGCACTTTGACAGCCACCAGTCCAGTGGTTAATAGTAGAGGTCAGTGATTCAAACAGATTAAAATGTAATGATAAGGATGAAATCAATTTAAGTAAGTGCCATTAGATTGTTTTTTTAAATTTGGAAAATATATATTGTTTTTGTATGTTACAGTATGAGCCTTGTAGGCTACCAAACTTATGCCGGTGATAGTGGTAGCCGGGTAGCCGGTCCGGTTGGTTATATCTGCGACGATGTATTGGTAATTGACTCGGTTGACAGTTTAGATCTGCAAGGCTTCATAGATCGTCATAGATATTAAAATTTAAATATTTCTATTCTAATAATAATAAATAGGATTTAAAAATCACTTATTGAACGTCAAAAACAACCACCCATTCAATGTAGCCAACCGGACCGGCTAACCGCTGCGGTCAACCGGCTAGCACTATAACCGGCTTAAGTTTGGTACCCTTGTACTCGTACTGTAACATACAAAAAAAAGTGTGTGTGTTCTTATGTATGCACGCACTTCTTTGGCCTAAGAAAGCAAAAATCCTTAAAATGATTCCTCGTGCTATTACGTTTGTAGAAAGAACAATATTGTAAAAATCTTGCAACGATGGCTTTGACAATAATTAATTATTAAATAACCAACACGGCTGTACGGGCCTGAACCCTTTGCCTATCCTTGTGCGGTGTTTCCGGGACGATGCGACATGGGTACCTTCAAGAAAAGCGCGTACACCCTCCTTAAAGGCCGGCAACGCTCTTGTTATTCCTCTGGTGTTGCAAGAGAAAGTGGGCGGCGGTGATCACTTAACACCAGGTGACCCGTACGTTCGTTTGTTCTCCTATTCCATAAAAAAAATCCTAATAATGGACGAAGAAACAAAAAAAAATAACGATTGTCGCAAACATCAGAAAATTTTAGGAACCAACTTCACCCTGTTAGTTTTGTATTATACTGATGCGAGCGCATCTTAAAATTTCACTCTCATAATTTTTTATAACGCACCTAAAGAAGTTTAACTTCAACAATATATACTTTAAATTAAATTAATATAATCGCAAATTGAAATACTGACAAATGGCACTTACTTTAATTGGTTTCGTCTTTTTTTAATATCTTATGTTTGTTCTGTGCTTTGATTTTTTCGGGTTCAAACGTACAGAGAGACAGTAGTGGCTAAATACAGTAGTGAACACACCTCGGTGTCACTCCTGCTGACGCTAGCCCCGGCAGCTATCAGCTGCCGCGCCATGGCCACCCGGTTGTCCAAGGCCAGCACGTACAGGGTGCTGCGTCTGTCAGCATCCACCGCGTCCACGTCAGCGCCGCGCATCAGCAATGCTGACACCGTCTCGAATTGACCTTCAAGGGCTGCCAACCTGAAAACGTTTTTAAACATAAAAACTTCACATGAGCTTTCGATAAGCTCCCGACTGCGCTAAACAAGCTGCGATAACAACTCTTTCAACTGCGCTAAAATATGTTATTTGAGTAAAATCGTACAATAGTCCTACCTAAGCGCAGTCTTGCCGTCGTGGGCCCGTTGATCGACCGGCGCGTTCCACTTGTCCAGCAGTATTATGACCAGCTCCACGTGACCTTCCTGAGCCGCCAGGAGCAACGGACCCTTCCCTTCGTTGTCAGCCTCGTCCACCTTGGCACCAGCTTCCAGCAACGCCTCGCATACTTCCATATGGCCTGGAAGTAACACCAATAGATTTTCATCACCATGAAAACGATAGTAAATATAAAATAGTGATTCCTCTAGTGTTGCAAGAGAATGTGGGCGGCGGTGATCACTTAACACTAGGTGACCCGTAGGCTCGTGTGTCCTACTTTTCCATTCCATGCCAAAAAATTACAGTCAGTTGTTATACTGGAATTTAAAAGAATTATTACATATTAAACTTTTTCAAAAACCCTGTCAAAGTTTAGAGACATAATATCTACTCATTAATGAAAGTGTATCAATCCATGTCCAAATAGGAATCCTACCGATCACTATCCATGAGAAGCGTAGGGCAGAAAGAGGAAGTGATTTATAAATAAAATTGTGAATTGAACGAACGCACACGATACACGTCATGGAAATTTCCAGTTACTGTAGATAAAAAGATAACGCCTTGTGCATTTTCAGTACATGACTTTTCTGCTCAAGTAAGTCAAATTTTTTTTGCAATTCCTAAGAAAATAATTTAAGGTTCCATCATCATCAGCTGGAAGACGTCCACTGCTGAACAAAGGCCTCCCCCCAAAGATTTACACGACTATCTGTCCTTCGCTACCTTCATCCAACGTATTCCGGCGATCTTGACCAGATTGTCGGTCCATCTTGTGGAGGGCCTACCAACACTGCATCTTCCGGTACGTGGTCACCATTCAAGGACTTTACTGCCCCAACGGCCATCTGTCCTTCGAACTATGTGCCCTTCCCACTGCCACTTCAGTTTCGCAATCATTTGGGCTATGTCGGTAACTTCTCCTACGGATCTCCCCATTTCTAATTCGATCTCGAAGGGAAACTCCGAGGTTAAGAAGTTTAAAATATTATAATAAGCAGACGCTTAAGATTTACATACATACATAATATAATCACGTCTGCCCCCCAAGGGGGGTTTCATGATACTAAACACTTTTTTCTACTTCATACTCTTATCCATAGTACTATTGACCTGGACTGTTTAAGTCCATACCCGATCTGATATTGTATCTACATGACCAAACCACCATACTAACCCTCGAATGCTGCATAGTGTAGCGGAGTCCAACCCGAGTTATCTCGGTGGTGTTCGTCCAGACCACGGTCCAGCAACTGACGGACAACCTCCACGTTACCTTAATGAACATATTAAATAATAAATTATTGACTTTTCTAAACCTAAGCCTAACATAAAAATTTATTAATATATTCATTTCAAAGTTGTTTAAAGAACTGAGAGACAAATAAAGTTGGATATCTGAAGAATTATTTGAATTTATTCTGCCGCTGAATCCCACAAATGCACAAATCAAATTCAATTTTCACCATCTTTATATGTGGCATTCCACCACAGGTACGATATTGGTACGTTCAAAAAGTGCAAACTATATAAACACGCGCCAACACTAAAAAGAACCTCAATTGGCAGCCATTAATGTTTTTTTTTAAGTTAGTAAGGGACGACATGAGCAAGATGTTCAGGTGATGGTAATTGTTACGCCCAGCCGCCAACAATGCAGTGCCCCTCAGGATTCTTGAAAAACCTAAAATCTATCAGCGGCACTACAATTGCGCTCGTCACCTTGGGACATAAGATATATGTCTCATATGCCCTTCAGACCGTAACATACTCGCACATTACTCCTTCACGGCAGATATTGGCGCTCATTCTCACTCGCACATGTATTATCACGTATCTGCCATCCCTGTTACGTAGATAGTCTGACCAGTTTCGTTAGTTATAAAATACTACTCCTGTGATATCTCTGGAAAATGGGTGGCGGTGATCACTAACGATCAGATGGTCCATACGGACCATCGTAGTATACACTTGACTGCCTAATCCAACTTAAACATATTTGACGCTAAGTGATCACCTTGACCATAACATCAAAGTTCTTTTTTGTTTTTACTTTGAGTAAAGAGAACTTTCACAAACTAACGACGAAACGTACAGTCCGGACATTACGCTACTGTCATTCGTAAAAAAGCGCACTGTTACCCCACCGAAATACATATATTCCTGCCACCACATTCTAAACACCCGGAATATAACCGACAAACAATACACATACCCTCAGATGTAAAAATGTATTGTTATAGTATAGGTAAATAAGTAGATATAACATCCAAAATTAGCCACACCACAAGAAAATATTTATTTGCCACCATCACAGTAAACTTACTGAAATTAGTGTTACACATGACAGTAAATTTACATACGAAAAATACATAGACAATATGGTGAAAAAGGCCAAGAAATTTTCTGGTTTCATCAAACGGATACGTTCTCATATTTCTAGCGTAAAACTCGTTAAAATACTGTTCATATGTTCGAAGCACCCTTGAATATTTTTCTCAGGTTTGGAACCCTCAATTTGAAGTTCACATTAATAGACTTGAAAAAATTTAAATATTTTTTTAAGATATTTACAATATAATACAGATTATATAATAAGATGTAAAAGGCATCACATACTTCCATTACAAATAAGACGTCAAATAGATGATACAGTTTTTTTACTCTAAGTTACTACACTCAAAGATAGATTCTTCTAAATTAACATCACATATTGGTATCAAAGCGCCAAATAACTACACCAGGACAAAATATACACTATACGTTCCTCATTGCAGTACTAATTACAGGCAACATTCATATTTTATAAGGTGTCCACAAGCAATAAATCAGATATTAGTTGACTTGCCTGATTTATACAATACGTCACCAAACACAAAATAGATGTATACTTTTTTAACCTATTTATGTCATGTAATACTGATGGTTTTGTTAATAAAATAAAATAAATCACCATATAACCCTAAAGACGCTGTTAGACCTGTTTAACGCATACTGAAAACATGAAAAAAATAATGTGGACAGTACAAATACCCTGTGCAGCGGCCGTACTGAGCACAGTGCGACCCTCGTCGTCCATGTTGTCGACGCAGGCGCCCCAGAACAGCAGCAGCCGCACGGTGGGGGCGTGGCCCGCCGAGGCCGCCGCCCACAGCGCAGTGCGGCCGCTAGAGTCCGTCGCCTCGATGTCCGCCTCCGCTTCCAGTAACACCTCGCATATCTCACTATACATAACAAATTGATTAGTACGTTTTAATAAGCTAATTATACAAGAAAAATCTAATAATTTTGCACTTGATGGAAATTTACTTTAAAATCAAAGGCATTTATTAGATAGAGAATTTTTAAGTAAATTCTTTAAGGTGACGGTATGTCTGCTTTTTGAGAGACGTAGTTTTCTTTGTTCTATAATAAAATTATATGTTGATTCTACTTTTTTACTCATTAGATATTATATAATTCTCTGAACAGGTGAGGTGAGAAATCCGCTTCTACCTTTTTCTATAAGGAACTATAAGAATAAATCGGCATTTTCAAAAATGTCTAGTTCATAATAATTTATATAAAACAACAGCAACGCAGCATCCGCGGAACTTATTTACTTGGACGCATTCATTTCATTTAAATCGCAGTGTCTATTGCACAGTGCCACCCACAAATGAGTGCGGAAGAAACGCGCGCTAATTTGCTAGCTTGTTAGCTTTAATTTTAATGTTCTAATAATTAAAACTAGCTGTCCACTAGCAGTCAATAAATCTATCTCCTACGGTTTACAAAGGCCACAAATACACTCACATGAATAATGCGGTAGTAAATCTAGCATTCTGTGCACCTAATAACTACAAATAATGCGCTAATGCTTGACCTTTACGTAATTTGTGGGTACTAATAATTAATATGGAAATACTGACGTGTGTCCCTCGAAGGCGGCGACTGAGAGTGGCGTAGCGCTGTCTCTGTCTGCCACGGTGACGTCAGCGCCGCGCTCGATTAACAGCGACGCACACGCCGCACCCGTGCCGCATAGGGCTGCCACTGCCAACGCTGTGCGCCCTGTTAGATCATTATGGTTATATGAATTGTATTTTCATTCGGTACTTTACACAGCTATATAATACTTATAAAAAATATTAAGGGCCGAAAAAGTAGCCCACTGTAGGAAACAGACATTAATATTCCGAAACAGTCAAATTCCCCCACGCCGCGGTATGCCTTAGATCGGAGCGATATCAGCGCGCGCGCAGCGGTCTGTCAAGGCGTATTATTTTACGTGTATTAATAGATTGCTTATAATTAAGATTATTTGAGTAATTATATAAGAAAGTTATTGAAACCAGCTATAAGACCATGCAAAATAAACCATTTTATAGAACAAATGAGGGTCGGGTGCCGTACGGCACTTCCGATTTTGGTGTATCTGGAAAATGTGGTGACTTTTTTTTTATATCAGCGGGGACAAACGGGCAAGAGGCTCACGGGATGGGGAGACGTGAGGCAACCGCCCATGGACATCCGCAACAACTGGTATGTCAAGAAATGCGTTGCCGGCCTTTAAGGTGGGAGTATGCTTTTTTCTTGAAGGTCCCTAAGTCAAGAAATATCTAACGAAACGCGCGGTTGTGGAATGCCAGACGTCTACGTGGTGCGGGTGGTACTTTGCACGTAATGTCCGGTGGTGGAATTCGGCCGCTGGAAATACTCCGAACAGCTCCTCTGAGATCTCCTCGTGATAAATGCGGTAGAAGATGCAGAGAGAACCCATATCCTTACGCAATCCCAAAGAAATAAGCCGAGCGGAGATGGCTTGATCGTCGATGATTCGAACCGCTCTTCGTTGTAAGCGGTCAAATGGAAGAAGCTGGTACTGGGGAGCACCCGCCCAGAGGTGAGAACAGTACTCCATGTGAGGCCGAATTTGCACCTTATAAAGTTGCAACCTGTGGCTTTTAGTGAAGTACTGTCTAGCCTTACTGAGTACACCAAGCTTTTTAGAGGCCCGTTTGGCCTTCTCTTCGAAGAGACCACGGTACTGAACGTTGCTCGATATATCGACGACAAGTATGCCAATACAGGCTAGGGGATACGACAAAGGGAGACTTTTTAGTGGTGAACCCACAAACTTGTGTCTTCTTGGGGTTGAATTGGACTCGTTGCTCGATATATCGACGACAAGTATGCCAATACATTGCTGTCATTTGTATTTGGGAGTGGGGGGGTGTAGGCCTCCGGATACCCCAGTCACCGGACGAAACACAGCGGCATAGCCGCTATTTCACGCCGGTTGTGTCCGTGAGGACCCAACATGGTACTATCACCCCTATTTCGCACTTTCCGATTTTGGAAAGTTAAGGTGGGTCACGATTGACCGGTTCTTCTTCCGGCCGTACACACTGTCTGTCAATGGGACGACGTATAGTTTACCAGCGATGCGGCCCGACGCGTCGGCCCGCTCGGGCTCCGCGCTACAACCGCCTCGTGACCTGATCACGCCGCAGGGCTGCTCATCAGTCGATGGTACATATTATTGAGAGTCAGCTCACCGTCCTCGTCGCGCGTGTCGGGGCGGGCGCCCGCGTCCAGCAACATCCGCACGATGTCGGCGTGTCCCATGTACGCGGCCGCCATGAGCGCCGTGCGGCCCGACGCGTCGGCCCGCTCGGGCTCCGCGCTACAACCGCCTCGTGACCTGATCACGCCGCAGGGCTGCTCATCAGTCGATGGTACATATTATTGAGAGTCAGCTCACCGTCCTCGTCGCGCGTGTCGGGGCGGGCGCCCGCGTCCAGCAACATCCGCACGATGTCGGCGTGTCCCATGTACGCGGCCGCCATGAGCGCCGTGCGGCCCGACGCGTCGGCCCGCTCGGGCTCCGCGCTACAACCGCCTCGTGACCTGATCACGCCGCAGGGCTGCTCATCAGTCGATGGTACATATTATTGAGAGTCAGCTCACCGTCCTCGTCGCGCGTGTCGGGGCGGGCGCCCGCGTCCAGCAACATCCGCACGATGTCGGCGTGTCCCATGTACGCGGCCGCCATGAGCGCCGTGCGGCCCGACGCGTCGGCCCGCTCGGGCTCCGCGCTACAACCGCCTCGTGACCTGATCACGCCGCAGGGCTGCTCATCAGTCGATGGTACATATTATTGAGAGTCAGCTCACCGTCCTCGTCGCGCGTGTCGGGGCGGGCGCCCGCGTCCAGCAACATCCGCACGATGTCGGCGTGTCCCATGTACGCGGCCGCCATGAGCGCCGTGCGGCCCGACGCGTCGGCCCGCTCGGGCTCCGCGCTACAACCGCCTCGTGACCTGATCACGCCGCAGGGCTGCTCATCAGTCGATGGTACATATTATTGAGAGTCAGCTCACCGTCCTCGTCGCGCGTGTCGGGGCGGGCGCCCGCGTCCAGCAACATCCGCACGATGTCGGCGTGTCCCATGTACGCGGCCGCCATGAGCGCCGTGCGGCCCGACGCGTCGGCCCGCTCGGGCTCCGCGCTACAACCGCCTCGTGACCTGATCACGCCGCAGGGCTGCTCATCAGTCGATGGTACATATTATTGAGAGTCAGCTCACCGTCCTCGTCGCGCGTGTCGGGGCGGGCGCCCGCGTCCAGCAACATCCGCACGATGTCGGCGTGTCCCATGTACGCGGCCGCCATGAGCGCCGTGCGGCCCGACGCGTCGGCCCGCTCGGGCTCCGCGCTACAACCGCCTCGTGACCTGATCACGCCGCAGGGCTGCTCATCAGTCGATGGTACATATTATTGAGAGTCAGCTCACCGTCCTCGTCGCGCGTGTCGGGGCGGGCGCCCGCGTCCAGCAACATCCGCACGATGTCGGCGTGTCCCATGTACGCGGCCGCCATGAGCGCCGTGCGGCCCGACGCGTCGGCCCGCTCGGGCTCCGCGCTACAACCGC
This sequence comes from Leptidea sinapis, assembly GCF_905404315.1. Taxonomy (NCBI): domain Eukaryota; kingdom Metazoa; phylum Arthropoda; class Insecta; order Lepidoptera; family Pieridae; genus Leptidea; species Leptidea sinapis. The sequence continues at coordinate 4,855,791 of NC_066297.1, forward strand.
CTCGTGACCTGATCACGCCGCAGGGCTGCTCATCAGTCGATGGTACATATTATTGAGAGTCAGCTCACCGTCCTCGTCGCGCGTGTCGGGGCGGGCGCCCGCGTCCAGCAACATCCGCACGATGTCGGCGTGTCCCATGTACGCGGCCGCCATGAGCGCCGTGCGGCCCGACGCGTCGGCCCGCTCGGGCTCCGCGCTACAACCGCCTCGTGACCTGATCACGCCGCAGGGCTGCTCATCAGTCGATGGTACATATTATTGAGAGTCAGCTCACCGTCCTCGTCGCGCGTGTCGGGGCGGGCGCCCGCGTCCAGCAACATCCGCACGATGTCGGCGTGTCCCATGTACGCGGCCGCCATGAGCGCCGTGCGGCCCGACGCGTCGGCCCGCTCGGGCTCCGCGCTACAACCGCCTCGTGACCTGATCACGCCGCAGGGCTGCTCATCAGTCGATGGTACATATTATTGAGAGTCAGCTCACCGTCCTCGTCGCGCGTGTCGGGGCGGGCGCCCGCGTCCAGCAACATCCGCACGATGTCGGCGTGTCCCATGTACGCGGCCGCCATGAGCGCCGTGCGGCCCGACGCGTCGGCCCGCTCGGGCTCCGCGCTACAACCGCCTCGTGACCTGATCACGCCGCAGGGCTGCTCATCAGTCGATGGTACATATTATTGAGAGTCAGCTCACCGTCCTCGTCGCGCGTGTCGGGGCGGGCGCCCGCGTCCAGCAACATCCGCACGATGTCGGCGTGTCCCATGTACGCGGCCGCCATGAGCGCCGTGCGGCCCGACGCGTCGGCCCGCTCGGGCTCCGCGCTACAACCGCCTCGTGACCTGATCACGCCGCAGGGCTGCTCATCAGTCGATGGTACATATTATTGAGAGTCAGCTCACCGTCCTCGTCGCGCGTGTCGGGGCGGGCGCCCGCGTCCAGCAACATCCGCACGATGTCGGCGTGTCCCATGTACGCGGCCGCCATGAGCGCCGTGCGGCCCGACGCGTCGGCCCGCTCGGGCTCCGCGCTACAACCGCCTCGTGACCTGATCACGCCGCAGGGCTGCTCATCAGTCGATGGTACATATTATTGAGAGTCAGCTCACCGTCCTCGTCGCGCGTGTCGGGGCGGGCGCCCGCGTCCAGCAACATCCGCACGATGTCGGCGTGTCCCATGTACGCGGCCGCCATGAGCGCCGTGCGGCCCGACGCGTCGGCCCGCTCGGGCTCCGCGCTACAACCGCCTCGTGACCTGATCACGCCGCAGGGCTGCTCATCAGTCGATGGTACATATTATTGAGAGTCAGCTCACCGTCCTCGTCGCGCGTGTCGGGGCGGGCGCCCGCGTCCAGCAACATCCGCACGATGTCGGCGTGTCCCATGTACGCGGCCGCCATGAGCGCCGTGCGGCCCGACGCGTCGGCCCGCTCGGGCTCCGCGCTACAACCGCCTCGTGACCTGATCACGCCGCAGGGCTGCTCATCAGTCGATGGTACATATTATTGAGAGTCAGCTCACCGTCCTCGTCGCGCGTGTCGGGGCGGGCGCCCGCGTCCAGCAACATCCGCACGATGTCGGCGTGTCCCATGTACGCGGCCGCCATGAGCGCCGTGCGGCCCGACGCGTCGGCCCGCTCGGGCTCCGCGCTACAACCGCCTCGTGACCTGATCACGCCGCAGGGCTGCTCATCAGTCGATGGTACATATTATTGAGAGTCAGCTCACCGTCCTCGTCGCGCGTGTCGGGGCGGGCGCCCGCGTCCAGCAACATCCGCACGATGTCGGCGTGTCCCATGTACGCGGCCGCCATGAGCGCCGTGCGGCCCGACGCGTCGGCCCGCTCGGGCTCCGCGCTACAACCGCCTCGTGACCTGATCACGCCGCAGGGCTGCTCATCAGTCGATGGTACATATTATTGAGAGTCAGCTCACCGTCCTCGTCGCGCGTGTCGGGGCGGGCGCCCGCGTCCAGCAACATCCGCACGATGTCGGCGTGTCCCATGTACGCGGCCGCCATGAGCGCCGTGCGGCCCGACGCGTCGGCCCGCTCGGGCTCCGCGCTACAACCGCCTCGTGACCTGATCACGCCGCAGGGCTGCTCATCAGTCGATGGTACATATTATTGAGAGTCAGCTCACCGTCCTCGTCGCGCGTGTCGGGGCGGGCGCCCGCGTCCAGCAACATCCGCACGATGTCGGCGTGTCCCATGTACGCGGCCGCCATGAGCGCCGTGCGGCCCGACGCGTCGGCCCGCTCGGGCTCCGCGCTACAACCGCCTCGTGACCTGATCACGCCGCAGGGCTGCTCATCAGTCGATGGTACATATTATTGAGAGTCAGCTCACCGTCCTCGTCGCGCGTGTCGGGGCGGGCGCCCGCGTCCAGCAACATCCGCACGATGTCGGCGTGTCCCATGTACGCGGCCGCCATGAGCGCCGTGCGGCCCGACGCGTCGGCCCGCTCGGGCTCCGCGCTACAACCGCCTCGTGACCTGATCACGCCGCAGGGCTGCTCATCAGTCGATGGTACATATTATTGAGAGTCAGCTCACCGTCCTCGTCGCGCGTGTCGGGGCGGGCGCCCGCGTCCAGCAACATCCGCACGATGTCGGCGTGTCCCATGTACGCGGCCGCCATGAGCGCCGTGCGGCCCGACGCGTCGGCCCGCTCGGGCTCCGCGCCGCCCGCGAGCAGTCTCGCCACTACCGCCTCGTGCCCAGACCATGCCGCCGCCCTATAACATACCCGTTCACAATTTTCTTTTTATGAAAATAAGGGACAAGACGAGCAGGACATTTAGCTGATGGTAACTGATACTCCCTGCCCATTACAATGCAGTGCCGCTCAAGATTATTAAAAACCCCAAAAATTCTGAACGGCACTACCTGGGGCGTGCATTGGTTTTCTAATGAGGCAGGCACTGTTGATCTGACCAGTTGTAGTTGAGCTTTGGAATATGAAAAAAAATTCTTACCGTAGGTTATTTAGTATCTAGCGTAATGAAAATCGCGAATGAAAATAAAAATAAAAAGCCCGAATAATACCAGTATACAAAAAAGGCGAGACAAATAATGTTATAAACTACAGACCTATTAAAATACTGAACACTTTCTCAAAGATTTTCGAATCTCTCCTCTGTCCCATTCTTGCATCACATTGTAAACAGTACTTAAATGAAAAACAGCATGGTTTCTGTATCAAAAGGTCTATCGATACCAATCTATTTGAGCACGTCAATAATTTGGCAAATGTACTTGACAAGGGTTATCAAACTGATTGCATCTACACAGACTTCTCCAGTGCATTTGACAAAGTTCAGTCATCCAATCTTGCTAAAAAAGCTTGATTGTTTATATGGAATAGGTGGAGAGTTACTTATGTGGTTTGATTCTTATTTATCAGAAAGAAGTCAGTTTGTATCAATCAATGGCTTCGATTCACTACCATTTATTGCTACCTCAGGAGTTCCCCAGGGATCCCATCTAGGCCCGGTTCTATTTGCGTTGATCATTAATGATATAGGCTCTTTTATTGAACACCCATTGAAGTACCTATTCTTTATACGCTGATGATATGAAACTTTCTAAAGAAATCTATAATGTTGATGATATGGCATTATTACAAAGTGATATAACGCGTGTTCAGATATGGTGTAATTTAAATAAAATGTGCTTGAACGCGTCTAAATGTTACCATATAACATTTACCAAAAGAAAAAATCCTCTATCCACAACTTATGTTATTAATGATGAACAACTGGTGAAGGTCACTGAGGTGAGAGACTTGGGGATAACACTAGATATGAAACTCACCTTTATACCACATTATAATAATATAATCAGTAAGGCTTCCAGAATGTAAGGGTTCATAAAACGCGCAACTAAATGTTTTAAAAAATCAGAACATAAAATTGTGTTATTTAATTCCTTGATCCGCCGCACACTTGAATTCGGTAGCGTTATCTGGAACCCTCAGTATTCCGTCCATAGGGATCGCATTGAACTAATCAATCGCTCATTTATCCAGCACATATGTTTCATGAATAGAAATATAAGCAACAGAAGCAACTATGGAAAAAGATTAAAGTTTCTTAAAATGAATAAGCTCTCTGATAGACGTCGTATGCTTGACCACTCGTTCTTATATTAAGTTTTAAACAACATGCTAGATACACCCAATATCCTGAGCAAAATAACATTAAGCATACCGAGATTAGGGTCAAGAAGCAAACACAAACTTTTCTATCTACCCACCGTAAGAACTAACGTTGGCAGCAACGCGCCACTATATCGTGTCTGTCATTCATTAAATAATATATTGGAGACATCCGGGGCTGATCCATTTTGCGATAGCCTCATAGCATTTAAACGTAAGGTATTGCAACTATAGTATAGTGATTCTTTAATTACATCATATTTTTTTATTATCATATTTTTTTATATACTGTATAAGTCTCTGAGTTATATAAGTGCCCAATAGAAATTATTCTAATTTATGTTGTGTGCATCTGTAATTGTAAGTTTATGAGTGTATGTGTATGTGTTGTTGGAGCACCTTTAAATAAATAAATAAAATTGTATGAATGGGTGTTATGTAAAAATTAGGTTATAAAATAACAAAACCCATGGGCGTGCATAGGTTTTAAAGCAAGGTAGGCACTGTAGATCGTACTAGTCGTAGTTGCGCTTTCGTCCGACAGTACGACATAAGTTGTATGAAACGAAGCTTGCTTCGTATAATATGCAATCTGTAAACTGCCTACCATAGGTAATAAATTAACTTTAACACTAGTGCTATAATTATTTACGTTCATAAGATGGTAGGCACTGCCTAATTGCCTATATGATATGCACGTCCCTAACAAAACCAAATAAGCTAAATTAACTTTACGAGGGGCACACTGAAATGATCGGGAATAAGAAAAACCACATGCACGGTATGGCTAAATTGTATTTTATTGTTTTTCAAAGTATTCTCTTTTCAACTTAATGCACTTTTCCATTCGTGCAAACCAATCATTACAACAGTAATTCCAGTCTGAACTTGATATTGACAAAATGGCTGATTTGTTCGCTTCCACAGCTGCTTCGGGGTCTTCAAACCGTTGACCGCGTAATAAATCTTTCATTCTAGCGAATGTAAAGAAATCGTTTGAGCTCAGGTCAGGACTGTACGGAGGATGGCCAATCAGCTCAACGTTTTCCTGCTTCAAAAAATCTTTTGTATCCGAGCCGTATGGGAGCTCGCATTTTCGTGATGTAAGATGATGCGACGTTTCGGGTTATTTTTTCGGAGTTCGGCTATCATTTCTGGCAAACAAACCGTGATGAAACAAACGTAGCGAACATTTTCTTTGACACTCTGCGGGAGCGAACCACTTACATTGGTTAGACCTCGTCTTCGAAGACTCAAACTTCTGACTGATGTTTTCTTTCAGGTTCGTATGAATAAATCCATGATTCGTAACATAAGACGATATTATAAACGGCATTTGACTTCCCTCCGTTGAAGCGTTGCAGAGTATTCCGGCACCAATCTACACGAGCCGCCTTTTGCTCTTCGGACAAATTGTGGGGTACCCATCGGAAAACTAGCTTTCTTACACAAAGTTCATTATGTAATATCGACTGAATTGCACTCATTCCGATACTGATAACAGCCTGAATCTGCTCGTATGTCACATGACGGTCAACTAATACAATAGTTCGCACAGCTGCGATGTTTTCAGGCGTGACCGCTGTTCTTGGTCGACCTGCAGAATAAACAGTGCTGAGCGACACACGACCGCGTCGGAACTCGGCATACCAGCGGTATATTGTCATTTGACTCGGTGCTTCAACATCATAAATCGAAACAAGTTCGCTGAGACATTTATCTTGAGATAAGCTGCGACGAAAATTGTGATAAATTATGGCACGGAAATGTTCACGCGTGAGAGCTCCATTTCTGTCAACGACGTGTCAACTTTAAACCAACATAGTCTTTGTTTTTGAACTTTATTTAAAATTGTATGAATGTCATTAAGGTTCTAAGAGGCCAGTATTCAAATTGCGGCGCAACGGCGCCCTTCATACCGAAATACAATAATGCATACACATTACTGCTTCATGGCAGAAATAGGCGCCGTGAAGCACCATCGCGTGCAAAAGAGCCTCCCACTGTTAAAACTGTTATTTTTAAAGTGATATCTATCACACCTGGGATTATTTCAATTAAATTAGTAACCAAAATTTTTGAACGAGTTACGAACCGTTTCAAGTGACGTATCGTTCGTAAGTCTTGCTATGTTTTGTTCAACTCTCAGGTGGTGGCTCCATGGCTCCAACAGTTGGATTAATCGAAGAACGCACGGATAGAACCCGTCGGTTCGTGGGATCGAGTCCCGCATCTTCATAAATTTTGGATACAAATTTAACATCTGTTCATGTTTAATGAGAGAGTATGCGAGTTAATGAAAGTGCCTCCTCGCAGTGCGCTGCCTGAGTCCCTCGGCCAGGCAGCGCCAAAATATTGAGCAACAGCAAACGGTTACGACTGTTCAGTCAAGTCTCTTCTCATTACGATCAGTGTAAAACACTGATCATTACTTGCACAACTAACTTATAGTTTTAGGCTGATATTATGATGTATCTAACAGTGTAGGAATGGTAACTAACTGGTTAATAATTAAAATGTATAAAATAACCATTGTTCGCGTAACGGCCACCCTTTTCCGAACTGGTGGTAAATGTAAAAGAAAAGAAAACTTTTGACTTTAATAAGTGTCATTTCCTACTTACATTTCATACATTGAGTTACATGAATTAAGTGAATTTGATTTAATATGACCTGAAATCTGCGCAAGGAAACTTTAGGTCGTAATTCGATTAATGATTAAAATATAAATAATAAAATCGATTTTATACCTCATCAAAATATTAGTGATGATAGAACTTACCTCAGCGCTGTTCTATTATCGGCGTCGACGCAGTCGACGTCACAGCCATGTTCCAGCAACACATCCACGACCTGAAACATTTAACCTCACCGTTGAACGGTTTTTCGCACTATGTGTTATATGTAATTGTAATCGTTTTAGATATAATGTATTAACAATGATTTATTTGATGAGCTCTATTTCCATAGGAAGAATTTAATTTATGTTAATTTAAATTTAATTTCTCATAGTTCTAATTAATTTAAAATTTTGAAATATTATTTTTTTGAAAATATATTGCTTATTAATTTTGCTAAAACTCTGCATGTGTTCGTTTGTTAATTGTTTTCGATTTGCACCTATAATTGGGGTATCACTTAAATAGTTATATCTGTGTTAGTTATTAAGGAATTGTATTGGTGTTCATCCTGTTGGAGCAATAAATAAATTTATTTATTGTGTATATATTATTAATTTAAAAATAAAACTTAAAAACACTATGAATTTTGCGTCAGTACAACAGCTGTTATCATCCTTTTGGTCATATGCTAAGCGTGGTTGGCTGTTTAAGAGTTGTCTATCAAAATTGGTAACAGTAACAATAGATTAGTTTTCCTTTTCTATCTTGCTGCTGTACCTCCGTTAGAGATGTTCTTCTCTCCCACGCGCTCGGCTTGTTTATACGCTAGTATTTTTTTTATGGAAAAGGGGGATAAACGCGCGTACGAGTCAATCACGAGGAATCACAAGAGCCTTGCCGGCCGTTAATAAAGGTGTCGTGTCATCCTGGAAACATCGCACAAGGAAATTCATTCCACAGCTTTGTAGTACGTGGAAGAAAGCTCCTTGAAAACCGCACTGTGGAGGACCGCCACACATCCAGATGGTGAGGATGATATCCTAACTTGTGGCGTCTTAATTTATTTATTTATTTAGGTTCACCAACAGATTATACACTATTACTAGCTTATAAAAATAACAAAATAAGTATAAATTATGGTGTAAATCCAATTACAGGCAAACCAGAATGCATTTTTGAGTTGCACAAGTGCGGGGTTGCAAGTTTACAATGAAAGAATATTGTATTGTACTATTTTAGTACTATAATGTAGAAGTAACAAGTGAAAAACAAAAATACTAAAAATTAAATTTTGGATATAAATCAAAACAAAGCATACGTTATGTGGTTTCTGCACTCATAAATTGCTGCAATAATTTTTTGTAATGCGGAGCGGAGGAGGAGTGGATGTCAACACGAGTAGTTTTGAAAAGATTATTGTGCTCCCGGCAGATCCTTTCTAAAACACTATTAGCACTATTATTTTACTAATATCGTCTATGTAATATTTCAGGAACCCCCCCGCGACAGTCGATACAGAACACGTCACCTCGGTGTGTCCGGCCCAGGCGGCCGCCCGCAGCACGCTCCAGCCGTCCGCGTCGCTGGCGCCCGCGTCGGCGCCGGCCCGCAGCAGAGCGGCAACGCAGCGCGAGGCCCCGCCCCGCGCCGCCGCGTGCACCACGCTACTGCCCGACGAGTCTCGCGCGTGCGCCAGCTGCGGACACCGCTGCAATACATCCTTATTATTAACAATGTTCAACTCGTTGAACAATAATAACGATCATTTTCTGATATCTATATATTATATAAAAATGAATTGCTGTCCGTTAGTCTCGCTAAAACTCGGCTGGACCGATTTGGCTAATTTTGGTCTTGAATTATTTGTGGAAGTCCAGAGAAGGTTTGAAACGTGAATAAATAGGAAAATGCTGCTAAATTAAATAAAAACAACAAATTTGTTTTTCCTTTGATGTGTCCATACATAATTTCTATGAGAGAATTTATTGACGCACGGTTAGACAGTTCTGCTGTGAAACAATTTCATTGCAATAGCAGGGTGCATATTTTACGAAGTAATTTTTGATGTTATAATATATTATTGACAGATTCATATAAAAACATTATTTTATTTATTATATACAAAACAACGTCTGTCGGGTCAGCTAGTTATATACTATAAATAGAATAAATATATAGACTTATTATAATTATAATATAATTATAATATAGTTAAAAATATTTTATTTGAATACTTATACACAAATAAAATTTTATGAACGATGCGGGGCTCGAACCCACAACCTCTGATGTTCCGTGCCAGTGCTCTCCCAACTGAGAAATTTTATTTGTGTATTGGTCCTAGAGGTGAGGGTTATCACTTTAAAAATATAACAAATTGTTTTAATACTTATATTAAAATATTTTAATAAATAAATGTCAACGAACCAAGTCGCATTACAAGCAACATGTTGAACTGTAATACATGTATACAGTGTCCGCTTTTAAAATGGTTTCAACACTATACAAACAGCTATACATCGGTCAAAATAGGTGACGTAGTAAGTGAAAAAATATTAACCGAAGAGGGCACAGCCCAAGGCTCAAATCTAGGACCGACCGAGTATTTAATTGTTGTAAATGATATGTGCAATATTTTCGAAGGAATATCTGTATACCAGTTGCTTATTTATTAGTTGCTCATAAAAGTTCAGATAAATTACAACAAATAATGCAACTTAACTTCGATTCGTTAAGTAAATGGGCGCATGATATTGTACTTGTTATAAATGCATCAAAAACTAAAATGCTGCACATACATAGTTCACATAACAAGTCAACATTCCGTCCAATCATTGTTGCTCATGACCACCACTGTCTCCATCATACGCGTACGCATTGCCAGAGTGAGCCATTAGAGATAATAGATAAGCATACGTATTTGGGACTTATTATAGACTAGCTGACCCGGCAAACGTTGTTTTGCCATATAAAGTTAATTCACACGATAGTTTTATAAATAATAAAATATTGCCTATATATATTGTACATCATTTTGTTCTATTGTCAATAGTTTTTGCAGCGCACGCAAAAATAGCTTTTCGATTTTACACCTTGTGTTAAAAAATAGCAATTTTATTACGGATCCCTAATTTTGAAAAAAAAACATAGCCTATAGCCTTCCTCGATAAATGGACTACCCAACACTGAAAGAATCATTCAAATCGGACCAGTAGTACCAGAGATTAGCGCGTTCAAACAAACAAACACTGCAGCTTTATAATATTAGTATAGATAATCGTTTCAACTGGAGGTCTCATATTGACAGTGTCTTCGCTAGGCTAAGATCGGCAAGTATTTTACAATATAAGTATATAGAACTCTAAGGCTTATCTATATGGCATTAGCAGAGTCGATAATTAATTATTGCTTGAGTAGTTACGGTCGTACTTATAACAGTTACATTGAGAACATTTACAAATTACAACTTAAAATATTAAAGACTATAGTACAAATTAGAAAGAAATATAAAAATAACGAAATGGGTTTGTTTAAATTTTGCAGAATTGTAAATGTCTACGATAAGATAAAAATCTTTGTTGTAATGGAAGAATTCTCAAACATAAAGGCCGTAATAAGACGGTCACGGCAACCACACCACCGTAGTCTGTCCTACCTAAACACATACATATTATCTAAATATAACAATGTATATGGTAAGCGGAAATGGAAGTATTTAATGCCAGACACACTAAATGGTTTGCCAGCAAACGTTTTAGAAAGTATTCAGAAAAAACCGGAAAAGGCAATGTATATATTAAACAAACAATTTTTAATGTAATTATGTGTAAGGCGTGTTAATATAATTTGTATAAGAATTTCATATAATAATGTAAGTAATTAAGAGCGATCTCATCCCCACGGATAAACCTTACATGGTTTCTTGTGCGTGACTTTATATGTATTTTCTCAGTAATACTTTTTATTGTGAACAATAAAGACATAAAAAAAATGTAGGGCACTCGTGTAACTATTGAATCTAGGGTACACGTGTAATATGTTTGTGATGAATATTATTTTTTGGCAATAAGTAAGCAACCTTTTCAATTAAAACTGCTGCACATTGACAGCACACTATGATGAACTAACGTATAAATAAATGAATTGGAATCAAGATCAAGTAATAAATATCAAATATGTGCTTACATACATCAAAATTCCAAATCCCTTAAGAAAGCACGTAAAAAGTAGCGAGACATTATGAAATGAATCTAGTCAGTGTTAACGCAGTAAAGTGCGGTGAGAAGATATTAAAGTATTTTACAGTGATTAAATATTAGTTATTTATGCAACTGTTGTGTAATAAAGGGTATTAAAACACGAATTTGGGTTTGTTGTGTTTGTGGTTTGTGATAATAGTATCACATGAGTGTTTTAGTACCTAATTATCAACAGTTGCATACAAGACTTTATCTACACCCATAAGATGAATTTTGAAATTTAGCCTACTGCTAATATTAAAACAGCCACTACAAGTAATTATAATATTATCCAAAGGAGTGTTATTTTGAAAACAGATGATATTATGTTCAACAGAATTTCATTACAACACTCATTTGGATGATGTAATGGTTATTAGGACATTATGAATGAATTATTGAGGGTTCTCAAATATTATTATATTTTAGAAAAGGCTTCCAAAATACTGTCTTTTCTTTTAATTTATTTTATGCAGGTCAGTACATAGGAAAAATTTGGGGACGGTTCTGAATAAACACAATATAATTCAATAATTGTACAAATGTTAGCCGAACGTGTACTATGAGTGATCTTCATTCATGTGGCTAAAAATAAGGATTAAGTATGTTATGTTTTCAATCTATAATTTTTTATCCGTTTCTCGGATAATCTATGCCTCATTCTCAAAATTGGCTAAAACAATTTGAATGCCGCTTTCACTGTTCAGTTATACAATCGATTCACAAATAAAAAAGTTAATTGAAATTTTGCGCGCTATTTAAACAGCCGCGCAAATTATCTGATATTTTTGATATCGCATAGTTTATAAAGCTACAATATTTTTTATATTTTTGCCTTTATGTGATTTGCCTTATCCTTGAATCGACTGAACTTAGTAGACATAGGGGTGGAAAACGAGTACAAACGAGCGTACGGGTCACCTCACAAACTCTTGCAAAATCAGAGGTATCACAGGAGCGTTGCCGGCCTTTAAGGAAGGTGAACGCGCTTTTTTTGAAGGTACCCATGTCGCCGTCCCGGAAACACCGCACAAGGAAGCTCATTCCACAGCTTTGTTGTATGTGGAAGAAAGTTCTTTGAAAACCGAACTGTGGAGGACCACCACACATCCAGATGTGTTTCGTGCATAATCGTAATCATGCACCATAATCATATCTTAAAACCCATTAAAATTATAAAAAAAAAAAAAAAAATATTTAAAATTAAAAAAAAATTTACAAACTTTGTAGCGTAAACGAATGCGTGTAATAGTTATAACGTAATATGGAAATTAAAGTGAAAGTGAACGTAAGCAATAGGGCCGTATCCGATATTTCACTTTAGAACATAACTGGTTCCGTGGTGTAGTGGTTATCACATCTGCTTTACACGCAGAAGGCCGCCAGTTCGATCCTGGCCGGAATCATATTTTTTTTTACAATTATTAGTACAATTGTTAAGAATAATATTGCACAATGACCGATACAGAGAATATTATTATATACGATACAAACATATAGACAAATCACTTCTTTCTTATATATCTAATATGTAAAATTCTCATGTCGCGGTGTTTGTAGTTAAAACTCTTTCGAAACGGCTTGACCGATTCTCATGAAATTTTGAGTGAATATTGGGTTGGTCTGAAAATCGGACAACATCTATTTTTCATCCCCCTAAATGTCAAGGGTGGTCCAAGCCAATTTTTTTTTTAATTTTTATGACATATTTTATAAATTTCTTTGATTATGGGTCAGCATTAAAAAATACACACAACTTCAAATTTTCACCCATCTACGATCAACAGTTACTTTTGTATCGCGATTTTAATATCGGCAATACAAAGTTTGCTGGGTCAGCTAGTATATATATTTTTTTTTTTTGAGTAAACCGAGTCACCGCCCGTGAGCGTCATTGACGCGATTCTTGCGTTATCTAAGTATTGTTTTCCGTATCTATAAATTATACTAAGGTAAAACTTACAACAAGTGCACAATTTAAAGTAACCAGTTAAGTTCTTTATCTGCTCCCTTGATTTATCATTAACATGTCGTTTGTAATTCGATACTCGTAAAAATAATTGTAATAGTTCTGAATTAATAATTTTTTTTATGTAATATAAATTGTTATTTTTATGTACGACAGCGCAATAAATGAACATTGTATTTAACCACATAAATGATAGCACTTTTATACAGATAAATAAATCAATTCGTGCGAAATTATTCTCTAACCATTCCAAAATATTCAAATATGTAACGACAACGGTAATGTTCATGTTTTTACTTCTGCCGGCACTCCCGGAGTGCAACCCGTTATTATTTTATCTGTAATTTACAAGTGTCTACTTGTGTCATAAACATCATGTATAATTTTCAAATTAGACATTACAGATTCAAATGTAGTAAATCTAATTTAATCATTATTTCTATTGCTTCTATCACGTGGTTTCTTGCCTGGATATATCGCTTAATTGAATTAAATTGATTGCGCCTGTATATTTGAATTCCATGCAATTTATGTGATACTAGCTGACCCAGCAAACGTTGTATTGCCGATATTGAAATCGCGATACAAAAGTAACTGTTGATCGCAGATGGGTGAAAATTTGAAGTTGTGTGTATTTTTGCTGACTCATAATCAAACAAATTAAAAAAAAACGTGAAAAAAAAATAAATTGACGTGGACCAACCACCCTTAACATTTAGGGGGATGAAAAATAGATGTTGTCCGATTCTCAGACCTACCCAATATGCACTCAAAATTTCATGAGAATCGGTCAAGCCGTTTCGAAGGAATTTAACTACAAACACCGCGACATGAGAATTTTATATATTAGATGTACCACATACCAGAGAATACATCTCACTTTGATTAATTGTAACACGAGTTGTTGTCAGTTATATGTCACCTCACGTAGTCTACTCTAAGCGTAGCCTAGGGAAACTATGAGAAAAAACCGATTCACGCGATTGTATGAAACGTGCAGTCATTGATAGATGACAGCTATAATCTTGTAAAAAACGGAGATAGCCGAAATCCACTACGTTTTAAGCAACTATTCGCTTTCAAACTTAGCCGGATTATACTTCGTCGCCAATCGCAATACTGTAATTACTAGTATTGCAAACCTATGTCAAATCACTGCACGTTTCATATTAAATTGAATTTCAATTTTGTAGTATTTACATCCTTTTTCGCTAACTGTTTTTGTAGCTGTAGCACGCATTTGGGTGCAGTGTTTTGTTGAAAATATGCCTTCGTGTGTATTTAGATGATGTTTTGATAACTCTAAAAAGTCAATGAGCGACATTTCATTAGTTCTAAATAATAATATGTTTAAAACATGCTTAATTTAATTTTATTAATCGCGGTGTTGCTACAAAATCTATTACTATTGCGGTGTACAATCTAAAGCAGCGGCGATGCTATTACACTACGTAAGGAAATTATACCCTAAAAGCGCTTTCTAGCGCTGCATGTTTTAATAATTTAATTAGAAGCGCTGCAAACAACTTTAGTTCTAATTCTTAACAAAAAGGAGCAGCTTAATAAAGGAGTTTAGCTTAATATAACAGCTTCACTAGTACATACATACATATCGGAGCGGATCTACCTGATTTCTTGAACTGTGAGTGAACTCACAACGATTGCAATGTGGGCTATATGTTATGATAGTAATAAATAATTATTAGACGAGGATCTTAAGTATTTTTTATGAATGTAAGATTGTATTGTATACATATTATGGTAGATGATTTGATACTAATTAATAATTAGATAAGGTACATACGTTATTTTTTAATTTATGCTCATATAAAAGAGAATGTATGTTTCTATGTTCCCTAATAACTCCTAAACTATTCGACCGATCTCAATGAAATCTTTTGTAATAGATTCGTTGAAGCTCAATAAAGGTTTACATATATAGTTTGTCGTGTCACGATCCCACCCACGCACTCACCCACTCATTTACCATATCTCTTGAACCGTTTATTGACAGAACAACGTCTGTCGGGTCAGCTAGTTAGGAATAATCCTGTAAGGCTAGATGTAAGTGTTGAAAACAAATAAATAAGTATTACCTCAATAGCCCATGCAGACGATTTTACCAACAAAGTCGTATTATACTAACTAGCCCAAGTTAAATACTAACCTTTAAAACGGCGACCAGAGTCTCATCGTCACCTTTGGCGACCAACTCGTGCACGTCGGGCAGCAGCGACTCATCTGGCACGTCACCGGTGACGTCATCAACCGGCTCTCCTGTCTCCAGGTGTTCCGAGGACGACTGCAACATGAATGTAACTATATTATAGTCTGTCCTCTCGGAAAGTGATAAGCTCAAAGCTACACAATCTGTGTTATTCATAAACGCGAAGTAAAGTTATTCCAAATTTAAAACTTTTTTTTTCTTTACCTCACCTTTTTCACTACAGAATTACATGACAGGGAGAAGTAATTTTAATCTTGCAGTACCTTTAAATCGCGTTTTTAATAACACAGTGTGGGTTTTCATGCGCTATATAGTAACAAACGGAAAGATTAATCAGCAAGCCTTTTTAACAGTTTTTCTAAGTATATATTTGTATAGCAGTGTGTTTTAGCGATTCACTTAATATTTATATATATATTCGTCTTAATATATTGTATTTGTCGACTCATATAGCTCAGAGGTTAGTGACCCTGACTGCTGAGCTAGGAGGACCCGGGTTTGAATCCCAGTAGGTGTAGACATTTTCATGATGAATATGAATGTTTATTTCCGAGTCATGGATGTTTATTTGTATGTTTTAGTATATATATCGTATTAAATATAATATCCAAATGTTTTGAGTTTTATTTAGTGTTAATTCCGCCAATATTAGTCTTCAAACAATTCGACACGTGTTTTGCCTCTACACGAGGCCTCCTCAGGAGGTATTGGGTCGCCAAGCTCTGGCACGAGACTGAGTCTCGTTGTCTTGCAACCCACAGCACAAGCTATGCCTATTTTGGGGCAAGATAATAAGTGTACAAGTGTGTCAATATTATTATATGAATGTGTTATAGCACCGTCATCGCTTGTGATCCAAATGTAGTGTGTTATTCTCACCGCGTGCAAGTCCGGTGCGTCATTGTCTGTGGGCGATCGCGCACAGTCTCCCCTGCTGAGTTCGAGTAGCGCCCGCAGCACGCGGCGGTCACAAGGCCAACGAGCCGCCCCGACCACCAACTCCGGTATAATCCCCTCCAACGTAGACGGCTCCGCTGAGAACACATCCATAATATTTTTATGACAATAAGGGACGAGACAACGTAATTGGAGATGGGTTATTTTCTTGATTGCCATGATTGTTAATGGCTAATAAGTCTTTATATTTTAAGCTCACTGGCAAAACAAATTTTAAATAATTTTCTATAATAACACTAACATAACGGCACTAGACCGCTATATTTTGCAGAGTTTAGTGTCGAGCACCGGAGCACATTCCCCCGTTCTTCGGAGACGAAACGAGCAGAACGTTCTACCAATTGTAATTGATACGCCCTGCGCATTACAATGCAGTAGCGCTCAGGATTGTTGAAAAATCCAAATACTCTGAGCCGCACTACAATTGCGATCATCAACTTAGACATAAGATGTTAAGTCTCATTTGCCCAGTAATTTCACTAGCTACAGCGCTCTTCAGACCGCAACACAATAATGCTTCACGGCAGAAAAAGGCGCCATTGTGGTAACCATAATCTAGACGGCATTCTGTGCAAATGACCGGGTGCCAAAATCAAAAACATCTGTACGACTCAGTTATACATGAATGTGAAATCATTCATGGAAGTAATAATTTAAATGTTAATAAAATAAAAAGCTAATCTCATCTGATTTAAAACATTTCATTCTCGAAAGATACACGCTGACATCTTGAACCAGCTACTTTCGTGTGCAAATTATCATAGTATTTAAGTAAATTATTTGAAATTTTATTAAACAGTTCACAGACGCGACGCACGTTTCTAATTTCTAATACAATGCGCGGAACTTTCAAAATATGTTTCTGTAAAGAGTATTTAGATGTATGCCCCGCCATAAACACCACCGAAAACTTACAACACAAGTGAAATTGAATTTAAACTTTTGGGGAAACTAAGCTGGTTATTAGTAATTTGGTAATGTGGTATAAAAGTTCTCGTAAAGACACCGCGTGAACAAATTCATTTCACACACAGATTGCAGATGGAAGAAAGTTTCTTGAAAATCGCACTGTGAAAAGCCACCATAAATCCAGATGGTGGGGACTATTTATGTGTGCTTGTGATGCGATGGTGGAATTAGAAAGGTCAAACAGCAGACGATAATCAAACACAAGCAAGATTCGGTATATACGCATATTATCTAAATCTAATTAATCTATACTAATATTATAAAGCTGCAGTGCTTGTTTGTTTGTTTGAACGCGCTAATCTCTGGTACTACTGGTCCGATTTGAATGATTCTTTCAGTGTTGGGTAGTCCATTTATCGAGGAAGGCTATAGGCTATGTTTTTTTTTTTTCAAAATTAGGGATCCGTAATAAAATTGCTATTTTGTAACACAAGGTGTAAAATCGAAAACCTATTTTTGCGTGCGCTGCAAAAACTATTGACAACAGAACAAAATGATGTACAATATATATATATAGGCAATATTTTATTACTTATAAAACTATCGCGTGAATTATACTTTATATGGCAAAACAACGTTTGCCGAGTCAGCTAGTATATATATATAGCCCAGGGACTAGTGACCCTGCCTACTAAGCTAAAGGTCTCGGGTTCGAATCCCGGTAGGTGCAATCATTTGTGAATATAGA
Organism: Leptidea sinapis; assembly: GCF_905404315.1. Classification (NCBI taxonomy): domain Eukaryota; kingdom Metazoa; phylum Arthropoda; class Insecta; order Lepidoptera; family Pieridae; genus Leptidea; species Leptidea sinapis. Next base: position 4,873,603 of record NC_066297.1, read on the forward strand.
TATTTGTTTCCGAGTCATGGATGGTGTATATGTATTTATGTATGTTTAAGTTAATATATTGTATTATAGTTATTTATGCAACTGTTGTGTAATAAGGGATATTAAAACACGAATGTGGATATAGTACACATGAGTGTTTTAATACCTAATTATCAACAGTTGCATACAAGACTTTATCTACACCCAAAATATGAATCCTCTAAAAGATTCTGGAAAAGTTTGCTTACTGCTAACATTAAAACACCAGTCCTAGTAGTAACCTAATATCATTCATTACTGATTATATACAAATAAACTAAGTATTAATGAAACAATTATTTATTTTAGTAGTAATTTACATTTTGTATAGTGCAATAATTAAAATTCATGTATATAATGTTCTTTTGCAGCGTTTAAAATGAATCGCTAATTTTTTGTAAACAAAACAATAAAAATATCGAAGAAAAATGGCGGGGATTCGAATAACCTAGTTTTTTTTTTACGGCGCGCGGCGTTCTGGGAGTGTGGAGCGCGCGTAAACGAAAATGTTCTTTTTTTTAAATACATACAGATACCACGCATCGAACAATAATAATGTGGCTGTATGTTGAAACTCTTAGCGCATGAAGGGATAAAAAAAAAACATAGGAGTGTTGTTATGAAATTCAGTACAACATTACAACACTCTTTTGGGTGATGTAATGGTTATTAGAACATTGGGTATTTTAATGTTGGCAATAAGCTAACTGTTTCAGAATATTTAATAGAGAATTTAAAGCATGGGTGTAGATAAATAAATATATTACCAGTACCCATACTACAGGCTATGCCTAGTTTGGGGCAAGATAATTTGTGTAAAAGTATGATAATATTATTTTTATTATCTAATTAATTAACATTATTAGTAAAAATACCCCGATAGCTCGCACACAAATTTAAATCCATTGAACATAATATAATTGTCACATAGTATGTAATTTACACATGTATATCACCCATCACCGCAAAATATTACAAACAACTAAACAATGCTGAAACAACTAGTCACAGATATAAAATAAATCCATTTCCACTAACAACACGATTATGAATCTTAATGCTGCGGATTAAAGTTGATTGTGCAATGAGTCACGCTAGAAGGAAGTTTTTGATAGTATTTTACACAGAAATCACAATCATATTTAACTTGAATAATGCTATCTTTACTGTAATTTTATTTAATATACAAATGAGGATATCGCCGGCTTTTATTTCGAAAGCTGAAAGTTTAAATAAGGGACCTATTAGCAATACTATGTTTGACTAGACATCTATGCTTAGATTATTAATACGTCTAGAGAGAGTCTCTTGTCTAAGAAGACAACCGATAAGAACAGGCCAGGAATGTTAGTTAAGTGTGCGCGAGAAGCTACGTCTTACACTCGCGATTTGTATGACACTTTGTGTTAGTGTGCGTGAATTGCTCAAAATAGAGGGTAGTTCTAAAGTCTATTTTTTTCGACGTTTTCACAGCTGTCATAGTCTATCTAGACGTACAAATGATCTAAGGCTGTATGATATCTCTCTAATTAAACTATGACTAATATATATTGGTGTGTGGCAAAACACAAGTTATGATTGATTGATTAACATCTTAAGATTTATTAAGATAAATCTGTCTAATCCCGACATTACTATCAGTATACTTAATAACGTTAAATATTTACTTTCATATAATTGTCAGGTTCGATCATCACGCGTCTTAAGCCACCATTACAATCCAGTGCCGCTCAGGATTCTTGAAATAGACAAAAATTCTGAGCGGCACTACAATTGCGCTCGTCACCTTGAGACATAAGATGTTAAGTCTCATTTGCCCAGGAATTTCACTAGCTACGGCGCCCTTCAGACCAAAACACAGCAATGCTTACACATTATTGCTTCACGACAGGAAAAAGCGCCGTTTTGGTACCCACAATCTAGCCATGTGCTGTAGATAACTACATGTAGGTATGTACATTATGTTCTGTTTCCAATGAAGTGCCGTCCAGGTAGTGCGACTACATAAGGACAAAGATTTATTACCTATTTCAACGTTACTGGCGACTCATATGCCTACTTTAATGATTTTTAGGCCATCTATTGATATGTTTTGAAGCATATTTAATATGTTGCCCCTTGTTTTATTTATGAAAAGCATAGATCAGTTATACGTCTAGATAGACTGTGACAGCTGTGAAAACGTCTAAAATAAATAAAATGAGGTTAACGTCATTTAATTTCGAAAAATAGATGTTACCAGTTGACCTCTATTTTGAGCAATGCACGGACACTATCACAAAGTGACATACCAATCGCGAGTGTAAGACGTAACTTGTCACGCACACTAAAGTAAAAAACATGGCCTTTTTTCATCGGTTGTCTAGTAGCAAGAGGCTATATCTAGACGTATAAATTATCTAACATGAAAAGAAGTGACAGACTAGCAAATGATCACCAAATAGTAACTTACGCCCTGCCCAATAAACTATAAGTGCCGCTCAAGATTCTTAAACACCTAAATTCAAAACACGCGTCACGCAAATATCAAACTTGTCTGTAACGTGCACCTTATCACCTCGCCTTACCTTGGTTTAATCGCATAATCCAAGATATTAGGCAAGCGTGCATTTTACTTTTCTATATCAGTTTAAGAGTTTTTATGTCCATCTTTAAAAATTCGCATTACTTAAACACATTTTATGCACATATAAAACAGAGATATTTTTGATTTCGATTAATGCTAAAAAAAATACAAACTTATGAAACCATTTAAACGACGTCGGATGATACGCGCGTGATGCAGTTAAAAAACTTCTTTAGCATCGTTGTGATTCGAGAGTCGATGAAACGAAAAAGCGCGACAGTAAAATAGAGACAGACACATAATAAATTCATAAGATTTAACTCGGGACAACATGAGATAAGAAGCATTATACAGTGTTTTGGCGATCATAATTGAAGAAGATATTGTATTATGTATAACGCGAGTATACCTTAATATATTCTGATGTAATGCGCCCGACGTATTACCACACCGACAGCAGGAGAACATAAATAATGTAGCGGTGATAGTAATGTCTTTCATAGCGGATGAAATCATGGGTCATCCTAGGAACATGTACCAGGACTTCATATGCAGTTTAGAGGTTCATGCACAATGCAGGTGTCCTTGTGGTATTCAGAACTTTCTTGCGTGATGGTATTCTTCAAGAGAAGCCACAGTAGGAAGAATAGAATAGAATTGAATGCAGGTTTCGCTTCTGACATGTGTACCTTGTACGCACGCACTGTTATTATTTTTAAGTCAAAGACATTTCTCACTTCTGGGATTAAGTATACAAATATAAAATGTGCCAAAATTTATTGACGTTGCTGGATTCGAACCTGCGCCTCTCGGTTTACGTTCCAACGCTCTTACCAACGAAACCAACCGTCCACATGACCCATGATCCGTAAATTTAGTACGTTTGTTCAACTCTATTACTTGTTTGCTATAGCAAATTGGATGATGCATTTAATTTTCACGGCACACTTTATTGTTAACGGAAGGATCGAGAAAACTCACCCGAAACAGATTCCTTGCTCTCCGACTCAGTATCCTTGTCGTCTCTCGCGTCATTCGTCTGTAACAAAATGCAATTCAGTCAGAAGTGCGGATTACAAGGATCTTTCTTCCACCTACAAGCAAACGTTGAAATTAGCTTCTGCGCGCGGTGTATCATCCACGCCGACACGACATGGGAACTTTTTTAAAGACAATAAGGGACGAGATGAGCAGGACGTTCAGGTGATGGAAATTAATACGCCCTGCCCATTACAATGCAGTGCCGCTCAGGTTTCTTGAAAAACGCAATAATTCTGATTCGGCACTACGATTGCGCACGTCACCTAGTTCAGTCTCATTTGCCCAGTAATTTCACTAGCTGCGGCACTCCTCCGACCGAAAAACAATAATGTTTACACATTATGGCTTCACGGCAGAAATAGGCGCCATTGTGCTACTTATAATCGAGCCGGAATCCTGTGCAAAGGAGAGGCTCCTTTGCACCACTCCACTGGTAAAAAAACATCTAGCTAAAAAGCTAAAAGACCGGTTCGCTCCTGTGATACCTCTAGTGTTGCAGGAGAACCAGGTCGGCGGTGATCACTTACAAGCAGAATATGCTCAATTTTCCTTCTATTCCATAAAAAAGGTGACCAACCCCGTTACATCATTAACCGTTAACCTATGATCGAGTTTATTTGACTTGATAAATTACAAGCCTTGCACCACATCACAAGGGTGGTACGATAATTGACAAGATTACTAATAACAATATTATAAAGTTATTCATAACATATGTTTTGTATATCTTTTCCGCAGAGGTTATTGAACTCCATTTATCACGACCCCGCTGACACTCCAATCCTGAGCGGCATTGTAATCTAATGGGTACCGCGTATCAATTATCATCAGCTGAGCGTCCTGCTCGTCTCGTCCCTTATTGTCATTAAAAAAAGCAGTGTCTTGTCACCAACCCTAGCATGATAGGGTCATGCATCCAATAACTAATCCTTACATTTCTCGCTTTTCTTTCCTCTTAGATCATGAAGTTAGCCAGTAAATCCAAAATAATTAGTGAAAAGAAGCTTTTTTGCAGACTGCTCGGTACTCTGTGGTACTGCTTGATATTAAGCATAATTTTTTGGGGCATATGAATACCTCAATCTCAATACAAGCACTTTTACCTGTTCATCAAGGACGAGGATCCTGAGGTCGCCCTCCCTCCTAAGCGCCGCTTCCACGTCACACCCAGAATCCAGCACCCACAACAGAACCAACGTGTGAACGTCCAGGACTTCTTCCTCGCTGCAAGGTCCCAATTCTATATTATTATACATACCGCACAAATAGATACGTGGGGCACACTAAGTTTTGCACTTCTAGCTAATCGGAACTATTTGAATTTCGCATGTTACATTTTTCGAAACGTTGCAACCTTCTTAGTAATAAAAAAAAACCATTGGCGGGAAATCATTTCTCAATTGTTTTTTATCACACATTAAAGTTCTACGTACGCATCGAAAATGGAATTAAATCGAAGAGATATTAGAGCGATGATTTTTTATAATTTTAAAAGTTCTCTCTATCCGAGACTGTGCCGCTCGTCTTCAAAATGCTTTTGGGAGAGACGACCTTGCTTGAGCACCGTGAGACGATGGTTTGCTGAATTTGAGAGAGGTTGTGTTTTTTTTATATGACGAATTTCCTGAAGGGCGGCCTTCAACTGCCGTCAACGAAAATAATGTGGCTACTGTGAAGCGGCTAATTGAAGAAAACCCGCGGATTACCCATGAGACAATTCGAGGGCTATTGGGGATTGGTATGAGTCAAATTCTGAAAATTTCACACGCATAATTGAAAGTTCGGAAACTTTGTTGTCGTTGGATCCCTCATGAACTGACAGCGGAGCAGAAGCCGGCTCGCGTGGATTGGAGGCGGCTCACAGATGCTAATGAAGTACGACCACAGACATTCTAATGCTGTTTACATTGTCACAGAAGACGAAACGTGGATTTATTATTTTCAAACCGAAAAAAAAAACACCAATATTGAAAATGAGAACAGGCCAACAAAAGTGAGGCAGTTGAGAAATGTTGGTGTACAAAAAATTATCGCATTTTTTTCTCAGCTACAGCTATCTGCAAAATTCCACTTGAAGATCAAAAGAGCGTTAATGCCGAGTGGTATTCTACCAATTGTTTACCCAGGGTAACCCAGGGTGTTAAAAAAAATTGGAGAAAGACGACCAAAAAGCCGCGTTCTCCCACATCATGACAACGCTTCTTCACACACGGCCAAAAAAATTAGTCATTTTTAGTTTCCGTAATAGTACAACTCGTCACCCATCCTGCACTTAGCCCCGACCAAGCACCCTTTGATTTCTGTGTTTTCCCCAAAATCAAAGATTTTATGAGAGGTTTCATTTTTACCAATTCCGAAGAGGCAGTGATAGCGTTCAATCAGCACGTAGAAAACATGCCTTCAGATCTGTGGTCCTTCTGTTATAAAAAATGGTTCGATAACATGAAAAAATGTTTAAAATTAAAGGAGAGCAGTTTGAACAGCAATAAACATAATATTTTGGTTATAACATGTTGATTTTTTAAGTAACGCAAAACTTTTAGTGTGACCTACGTATATAATAATAAGAATATTGACACACTTTTTACACAAATTATCTTGCCCCAAGTTAAGCATCTATAGCCTGTGTTATGGGTTACAAAACAATGATATATTTAATACAATATACTTACTTAAACATACATAAAGTCATATAAACATACATGAATACATTTAAACATCCATGACTCGGAAACAAACATCCATATTCATCATATAAATGCTTGCACCTACCGGGATTCAAACCCGGGACCTCTAGCTTAGTAGGTAGGATCGCTAACCACTTGGCTAATACAGGTCGTCTATAATATAAAGAAAGCTCATAGTCGCTCAGAGGTCACTGCGAGATCGAATCAGACATGACGAGATCAGTTGGAGAACCAAAGTAACCGACATAGCCCAGTTGGTTGCCAAACTGAAGTAGCAGTGGGCAGGGCAAATAGGTGGACGGTCAGATGGCCGTTGGGGCAGTAAAGTCCTCGAATGGGGGGAAAAAATTCATGATAATTGCTTGTAGTTACCATAAAACCATAACAAACAAAAATCAAACTCAGATTTTTCTCAATCGTCTCCTGTCGTCCGCAGACTGTCGTTAGTGAATTTGACTAATATTACATCACTCACCCGGTCTTGGTTTTTCTCTGCGCCGCCAGGTGTTGCTCCAGGCATGTCATGTGGTACACGTAGTTGTGAATCTCCAGCGCGTTCAACCTGAACAAAATATACGCAATTGAATATCGTGCCAGTCGAGAGACCTGCAGAGCTGATCCAATAAATTAATGCAACTTCATTGCAATGCGACGCCTACCTTGGCACATCAAATTTTGACACATTTGTATTCCACTAAGCGGGCCTGTTGCAGTTATTTTGCAGGAATAGCTATTCCACTTATAAAAATCTTATCCAATTCTTATATGTAATTGAAAATGTTAGATTTTTAATAGAGTTTAATAACTTTCTTTTCATTTTATTTAATTTGAGTATGCTTGTATAGAGTACTGCGGTCCATTATCATATTATATTATATTCGTTAGCACTTCATTTTAAAATAGTATTTTTACATTGACGGTGAGGCCTTCAGCTCAAACCAAAACATATTTTATACAAGAATATGTGAAAACAATATTTTTAAATATCCGCGATTTACTACAAACAAACCCTCTTCAGGTTTTTCAGCGTTTAGAAATCAATTATATTAATTCATCTCTCGTTCATTGATGGAAATTAATTTTTAGTTTACGGTAAGAATTACTTGTAGAACTTTTATTTTCCAAGCACGATTCATGCATTAGAAGTGAAGTTGCAGTGCAGTGCCGTTACAGTGCAGTGCATTGAATGCTCTGAAGATTAGTGGAGTACGTCAACTAGCAGCAGCAGTGCAGTTGCTATGTCTTTCACTCGCGGTTTGTATGACACTTTGTGTTAGTGTGCGGGAATAACTCAAAATAGAGGTTAATTATAAACTAAATTTTTCCGATGTTTTCACAGCTGTCATAGTCTATCTAGACGTTACAACTGCCCTGCAGTAGGGCGCGGTACACTCACCTCTTGGCCACCAGAGTGCAGTACATGGCCAGAGCGGCGTGTCCGTCCGTCACGCTGCACAGGTACCGGCGCGTGCAGTGCTTCACGTCCAGCAGCCAGGCCGCGAACGAGTGGTGGAAGATGGACAGGTAACCGGTCGAGCGGTCCATCACCAGTATCCTGACAAGTGGAATAAACAATCAGGTGACTTCGACGACTTATTTGGACAGCACAAGGTCTGTCGGATCGGCTAGTAGTGAAAGTAGAAGATGATCGTAGAGAATAGTTCTGGTCGAAATATAAAGTACATTAATCACGCCAGATGAATGCAGACGGGGCCTGGGGGTGTCGTCGGTGACTAAATTTGCGATCCCGTTTTATTATTTTGATTTTAATAATGACTGCTCCGAGTCCATCAGGTTCCGTTCCAAAAAAAACGAGCATTTATTCATCACCACGAGAAATGTTTAAAGTTTAGTTTAGTAGTTAATTGTTTTTAAGTTTAGTTACTATAGTAATAATTAAACTCAGGCGAGGTGTCGCCCTTGAGGTCATTTGATACGCGGGGTCACAAAATATCAGCGTTACAACACACTTGTGTTGAAACCCATGCTGAGTGGCTCCTTTTTTAAACACCACACGTTTTTATATTTGTATATTTTTAAGTTGCTTCATTTTGTTATTTATGTGTGTGTGTGTGTGTTGAAAAAGATTTTTTTTTCTTTCTTTCAAAGAAGAAAGGCAAAACAATTTAAGATTTAACTATTAGGTTAAAATGGTAAACACAAAAGCATCGTTTAAACTTTTCGACACACTCATGATTATGGTCATCAATTATATTAATTAGGGTACAGCACTATCACATTCCTGAAAACTGCATTCATCTCGCGCGATATCTGTAAGTAAATATCCGGAGTTTCTCACCGCCTTAACAGATGCAGCCTTCGGTTGAAGTCCTCGCGCGTGACACTGTACTCCTTGGTCAGCAGGCACTTGTACAGCATCTCCTCGGTGACGCCACACCGCGCCGCCAGCAGAACATCCAGCAGAAGGCGCACCTGAGGCACTTTTCATTAATATATATGTCGTAGTCAAGACCGTCGAGCGCAAAAAGACAGTACGAAGATGATTCGGTATTCGTCTTAGATCGGGTGTAATCGACGTGCGGTGTGAGTGCGGGCGACATCCGGCGCCGGGCGCAGTCAGGGAAGAACTATCAAGCGATGCAGTTGTGTCGCCCACGCATGCGGGGAACACCACGTTCTTATTACGTAATCTATTATAACTGTCGTATTCAATGCCCACAATAATGGACAACCACGAATATCCTGACCATGTCATGCCATGCCTTGCACCGTAATATACATAAAGGTCGGTGATCCTACACCGATGAATAACGCACTGTCGGTCGAGTATTCGAATAATGGTGAATAATTAATGGTGAAATAAATTCAAATGAACTGGAGGTATTCAACATACTTGCAGGAATAAATATATAACTGCATTACTTTTAAATCTATTACCATTCGGAACAATTATTACTACGGGATATTTTACATTATTCAAGGATTTTAGAGATTCCAGATATATCGACGAACGGTCAATATCTAACTGAAGTTAGAACCGTTTTATAATAATAAAAATATTAGGGCTAAAAAAATATTGAAAAAAACTGTCTAGTAATTATGCCGCCTTCTTATTACAGATTTTTCTTCGTGGGTGTAGTAAATATTTATAAATCACTCACGAGAAAGTGCCACTCCCGTAGGATTATTTTCCTTGGGTACACAATGTAATTATTCCTAGATTGCAAAATTACTCAGTGGTGGTTTAAACACTAACATATATCTTCAAGTCTTCTCACCTTGGTGAACCTTCGGCCATGAAACAGCCGCTGCGCCAGCCACAGGTAAAGGCCGTTGAGAGTGCCAGGGATCTCTCGGATCTCACGCAGCGCAATAAACCCATCCGCCACTCCGTCCAGCACCTTGTCACAAATACAGGCAAAAATATATCCATATATGAGGGCAGAATATGCGACCAACATTCTCAACCAGTCGATATTTGGAAAAATAAATAATTCAATTAAGGTTACAGTTACCTACAGTTTCATTAGTACTAATATTTAATGAAAAATCAAGATTCAACATCAGTACAAAACTTAAACCGATTCAATTAAATACAAATATTAAAAAAGTTCTGACAGTTATTTACTTAATGTAAGCCCACCTTCTCCAGATAGAGCAGACAGCCATCACTCTTTATCCTGAGATGGTCGAGTGCCGCCGCTGCCAACGCCGCGGCCGCCGAGTCACTCGACACTCGGGCACTGGAATTATTAGCAAAATGGCGATTAATTATGCTCGTTACAAAATAAGAATAAGTAACAGAAAAACAATTAAAATAATTTCCAGCTGCATGTGCCCATCAATATAAAATCCGGCTCGAAGGACCAAAAGATATGAAGTTTCCATTGAACACATGTGATAGAAAAAGATTCGAGATGAAATAGCTCTCTTACAAGTAATTTTTTTTTTTTTTTTATGGAATAGGAGGACAAACGAGCGTACGGGTCACCTGTTGTTAAGTGATCACCGCCGCCCATACTCTCTTGCAACACCAGACGAATCACAGTAATATTTTTAAGGCTCGGTAAACATAAAAACATAAATATTTTCTAGACCGTCTAGTCTGTCTACCTATCCTTCGCTCGTGGAGATATCGAGACATTAACATCACACACCTTCTATCCCTTGAAGCTGTTAAATGAAACCAATGAAAGCAGATGAGAGTCCACAAATATAGGTCTCATAACACAAGCAAAAAAAATCTGAAAATCATTACCGTTGTGTAGTAAAAATTTTTCGAGTGCAAAAATGAAGTGGGTACTATATTTGTGATTAATATTTTGTTAAAGCAATACTCACCGTAACCTGGGTTCCGTATCCAGCCTGGACAGCACATATCTCTGCACGTCCGATGACACGTGTGCTCGTGTCAACTCGTCCAGCGTTATCTTGCGAAACCCTAAAAATTCATTAGGTCATTTAGGACTTATCATCTCTGTAAGACCTATTTTTGAATAAACATCCCACATGTCAGTAATCTAGTAGAACACAAACAAGGTCTATGTTCTTTATTTATCAAAGTAATTGTTATTCGTTTTTATATAATAGGTGGAAAAATGAAATCAGCCACAGATGAATATTGAGATGGAAATAAAACAGGATGTCACCTGTGAACATGGCGGCGAGAGAGGAGCTCCACCGGGCCGTGGCGACCAGCAGCAGCCAGTGCGGCAGCAGGTGTTGGTGTCGCGACAACAGACCCACCACTGAGCAGTCGTTCTCTGTTTTACCTGCCAAGTTAATTTACAATTATTATTTAACAACTACCCGCAACATCGTTTACATCAGTCCTTGTCCACATACAAGGAACAAAGACACACAAAAGTCAGATATAAATCTCCCTTCTCTCTTTCACTTACTTTCCACCGCATTATATCGTCCTTTGACGTAGGTTGTACGAGGGATGCACTAAAAGTATTGGGAATGGAATATTTCCACTGTTTCTTTCATATTAAAATGTTTTTAATTAAAAACTCCTTGGTTTTAAAAAAAAGCGCGCGCAAAGCATGTCATCAAAGCCTAGCTATCTCCCATTAATATTTTATCATCGCATCGCATCATAGTTTATATTTGAAGAAAATGATATTTCAAAATAATTATAAATGAACAAAGAAAAATAATAAATAAACTTTAAAAATGCCAACAAAACTGTGTATCGTTTTCAGAAGAGTACTTTTACCAATTGTCTCAATTAAAAGTGAATAACTAAGCAATTCCTTTGGAAAAAAAAGGAAAATCTCGCGTGTCGATGAACGTCGTGTGAACCGATTCCCGATTCGTTTCATATTTTTAATATTAAATTTATTATATTTTTTATTACCGCTAGTAAAATAATCGCAACATAAATTTACCGTGTACCTTTATTTATTTACGGTGTGTGTGGATTGATATCTACTATACTCAATAACTCTTGATTTTATGTGATGTTACGTAATTTACATTTTTGTTGTATCACTTTACATATTATATTGTACTTGAAATGATTTCTGTAACGATGAAACTGTAAATGTTAACTTAAAAGAGTAGCAATGAGTTTTTTGCCGCTCATGGAAAGCTCAACCATTTCCAAAGTGGTGGTAAATGTAAAAAGATAAGATAACTTTTGACATTCATAAGAGTCATTTACTTGACCTATATGATTAATACAATTTTATTTGGTTTTAATAACTATTTCACTGCAGAATAAGGCGTCACTGTACCTATCTAGCTGACACCCTGCGCAAAGGAACTTCCCACTGGAAAATATATAGCAGTATTTTCTTAAGGAGAAAAGGAGGACAAACGGGAGTACGGGTAACCTGGAGCTAAGCGATCACCGCCGCCCACATTCTCTTGCAACACCAGAGGAATTAAAGGAGCGTTGCCGGCCTTAAAGTAAGGTGTACGCGCATTTTATGAAGGTTCCAGTGTCGTATGGTCTCGGACACACCGCACAAGGGAGCTCATTCCACAGCTTTGTAGTGCGTGGAAGAAAGTTCCATGAAAACCGCACTGTGGAAGACCATCACACATCCAGATGGTCGGGATGATATTCTAATTTGTGTCGTGTCGCACGAAGGTATAATGCGGCGGCAGAAATCAGGTGAAACAGATCTTCCTAACACTCATCGTCATAAATGCGGTAGAAGACACACAATGAAGCGACCGGACCTGCGCTTGAAAACCGGACTCTGGAGGACCGCCAGGGTTGGTGGAGATGATATCTTAATTTGTGGCATTTTCTTAGCAACGAACCATTCTTGAGGCCCTCGTCGATGGCGTCGATGAGCAGGAACAGGCACTGCTTGGGCGGGTCTATCTCGAGCAGCGGGAACAGGATGGCGCGCTTGAAGCTCTCGTCCGGGTTGCTCTCCACGCTGGAAGGAAGCAGCGCCTGCTGGACCTCGGGGTCGCCGAGTAGCTTCTCGTAGTACGCGTTGGCTATCAGGGTTCTGGAACTCACAAAATTCAATTCAATAGAGTAAGAATATTTATTGATTTAGGATTTATTTATGTATCCAAATTTTGTGATTTTTATTGTGTGTAAATTCCACTAAGTTTTGTCTTTACCAACTCGCAAAATTTGGCGCGTGACAGTTTTTGGCGAGTAAACTAACCGAGTATAGCGGCGAAACAGGTGTCGAATCAACAAAGTATCTTGTAGTATTATTGATCCGGTTTAAAGAGTGTGGATGTCTGTTATAACTGGCCCATAAGCTCTCATTGACCTGTTTATTCAAATTCAGTGTGACCAGTATCGCGAAATACAACTGTAATACACACACTGTTATGTGCAGACGGTGAAGCTTTACATTTGCTCGTTTCATAACATAAGTATTCTCATAAAATATACTTTTTATTTAATTGTATTTATGAAATTAATGCATATGAACATCTCATGCAATGATACATACTTGTATACACCATTATTTTAAAATTATCAAAAAAAAATAGTAAATACCATTGCTATCGACATTTACGAACAAAAAATTAATAAACTATGTCATAAAATTATCCCACGAAAATCTTGGAGCCGTGGGTAGTACTACAAGTCCACAAGTAATAATACAAAAAATGTAATGAAGAAAAAATGTGTCGTTAATACTTATGCCTTAAGTAAAGCAGACCGTTACCTTGGACTGATCGGCAGCGTCGGTATCGGCGGTGGGTTTTTCTCCACTTCAGCGCGCTTCTTCTCCAACAACTTCTCCATATCTGTCTGCGCGTCGTCCTTAACCGGGTTGACTATATTCTGATACTCCGGCAGTTCCTCTCGGTCTTTCTTCGGCGAACTCTCCGCCGAGGTCTTCAGCTCACTCTTGTTGGGATACCGGAAGTTGGCGACAGGTATCCGAGATTTTGGCGGGCTACTCTTATCATCTACATCCGTCGAGTGACTTTTCAGTAGCTGCGACTGTTTCTTTTCCGTCAGCGGTTCGGAGCTCTGACGTAAGAGTCGAGAGTTCCTGAGTTCCTTCGACTGTCTTTGGGATATATTTCTCAGGAAGAGGTTTTCGTGGTTCTCGTAGTGATCTTGGTCTTCGCCAATGAACGGGTTTGTCGGTATCGTGCTGTTCCGCGGCAGTATTTCCGGCACCTGAAAAAGTGTTGTTTTAGTCAAGTTTTAGAGAGTTGTTCTGGTCATGTGGAATGAAAGTAGAATGGACTGCACAAAATTATAAGGCAAGTGTGGGTGGAATAAATCTATATTTAAATAGTCCGCCTAAGCGTACATTTCATGATCAAGTAGAGGTTTCACCTAAAAAATGCAAGTAAAACAGAGTACCAAGAATAAAATATTACCTTGTATGTAAGAGTTGATATGGATGCAATTAGCTATGCTAGGAGCGCGGCAAATGGCGGTTCAATATATATATATATTATCTATGCCTACCCCAGAGTATAGTCAGCGGTTTCAATTGTCATTGAATGACCTTCACGCAAGTACATATGTAATAATTAAGCTTTGTTAACAATCTTTCATTTAGCATGAAATATTACATCTCCGGTGTGAATAAGAAAAGTAATCAAAGTAATTTGCATAAACAATATATTTTAGATCAGTAAATTTTGATGGTTTTGATTATCAGCGTATGCCTCCCCATGACTATTCATTTTTACCTTCCGTTTAACCCAAATAAAAGCAGCGACATCTGTAAGTGAAAAATCGTTCGGTCGATGTGTGTGTGATTTTTTTTTTATGACAAACCCCGATCATTATAAATTATTTGATAGCTGTTATAAATCAGATAGGCCAAATTTTTCGCCTTTTTCGTCTATAGCGAATGACCGCACTGCGTTGTTGTAAAGTTTAGTGAAGTTAGTTATAGTAGAGAACAAACATGCAACACAAAGTGGAGACAGCGGCCACTCTATATATTATGACTGGAAATATTGTTTTTTATGATATGATAGTATAATGAGTAATTTTTTAATTAAACATTGTACTGTTACACCCATAAAATGTAAGGGCATAAGGCTAAAGGAAAGACAACTTTTTGTTTACTATATAATGTACACGATGAACTAACTATATTAATTCACTGTATCTATTCCAGTGTTTTTATAATCATTGTTAAAAATGGATAATTTCCTTTCCGTGTAACAGTACCACACACCAAGAGGTATAGGACATACAAAAAGGGTGCACCACCTAAAAGGGTGGCGGTGGTCACTTACCATTCCATATAAATCAAAATATCTCGTTACAAAGTGTTCCACCACCCATTAGTGATAATCCTTCCGATGACAGTAGTCCCAATTAGTTAGCTTCTGTGCAATATTATCCCAAGAGAGTGCCGCTTGCGCGTTTGTCGACCCAAGAGAGGTCGCCTCCAATGAAGGCTCAGCGGTCACATGCCCAAAGACAACCTCCGGTGCTGTTTAGTGGGTTTGCACGTAGGCTTATGCATCCCAACGCAGCCGGCTACGGATGGAGCATTCACCACCTCCCTCCCATCGTTATCGCGTAGGGTAGCCCTTTCTCCTTTCTGGGCGTAAAAAAGTAAAAAAACAGACAAAAGTGTATGAGTGAGTTGTCTTACATCGGGCGGGTCGGCCATACAGTCCATATAGGTGTCTCTCTCGTGTAGCCGGTCTATTGTTCGGCGCCGGTTAGAGCCGCCTTCGTCTTCATCCGTCCGATCTGAAAACAAATATCCAAAATATAATTTAATATTTTTTATTGTAATTTAAAATGGGCGGCACAGTAAAAGGGTAGATCATATTATATGATCTCTGCAAGGGGACAGCAACATTAAGCGGTAAAAATTTCAATACAGTGCCAGTCAGGATTCTTGAAAAACTCAAAAACTCTGAGCGGTACTACAATTGCGCTCGTCACCTCGAGACATAAGGTGTTAAGTCTCATTTAGTAATTTCACTAGCTACGGCGCCCTTCAGACCGAAATGTCTCTTCACGGCAGAAACAGGCGTGGGTACCACCCATCATCTAGCCGGCATCCTGTTCGAAGGAGCCTCCCACTTATTGAAATAATGATTGTTTCAAGCCCTAACAAGCTTTTCTTATTTATAATCATATTCTACTAAGACTTGCAAATTTTTACATCAAAAATATACTAAAATCTACACAATTACACATTATTAGTTGTACAACTTATTAAAGGAGACACATATTAATGTGACTCCTTGGAGATTGCTCCAAAAAGAAAGATCCTAAGCGGCACTGCCATACCATCAGTTGCTGAACGTCCTGCTCGTCTTGTCCCTTACTGTCATAAAAAAATAGTCAGATCACCTTCGCTATCTGCCAGCAACGGCTTAGCGCAGTCCTCCCCATCGTCTCCCATGTCCCGGAGCCGTTGTATCAGGTTCTCTTCGGAGTTGTTCCTGTAATATAATAATAATAATATAATAATAAACTTTTATTTCAGGCCATTAGACCCATAACTGTGTTAGTATGACAAATAACTTAAAACTATGTTAGTAGGTACTTATTTCTAGCTTAACAACTAATTCTATAACTAAAAACTATAACTAAAAAACCCGAGGGAGCCTCTTGGCGCCTATGTGCGCACCCCCCCAGCACCTCCAGAGAGGACTATCTAGTTTCCTGGCCAATGCGCTGAGAAGAGTGTTGGTACTACTCATTAGCCTGCGCATCATGGACGCGGCACGCTTGCGCATGATCGCGTAGAAATCATCCACGCGAGCATCCGCAAACATTGCCGACGCACTGCAGTGTCGAGGCTTCCTCAACACCGCTCTCAGCACATTGTTATATTGAACACGCAAGGCACCATAGGTCCGCTGCCTGTAGTCCATCCACAGACTGCACGTGT
Organism: Leptidea sinapis; assembly: GCF_905404315.1. Taxonomy (NCBI): domain Eukaryota; kingdom Metazoa; phylum Arthropoda; class Insecta; order Lepidoptera; family Pieridae; genus Leptidea; species Leptidea sinapis. Next base: position 4,890,198 of record NC_066297.1, read on the forward strand.
AAAATGACTGGCAGTAAGCCCTGAATAAGGTCAGCTTTACTTGCCCAGTACAGCGCGCAAATCTGCGGGCTAACATATTGCCTCGGACCGACAGAGCCCGGCGCTCTCGTTCCATGTCACTATCATCCCTCAGGCTGTCGGTTACTACATGACCGAGATACTTGAACTCAGTCACTTGCTTCAGGGGATTACCACATAATTGTATCTTTGGTTTAAAGCTGGATAGTTTGTTCTTTCCCCTGAAAATAAGGAACTCGCTTTTTTTGGCGTTGTAACTGAGTCCATTCATCCCGGCATACTCCTCACAGAGTTGCAGCAACCTTTTAAGACCCCCAACTGAGGGGCTCAGTAGAACCATGTCGTCGGCGTAGCTAAGGTTATTCATGCGTATGCCATCTATTGAACACCCGACACCAGCTCCACCGAGCCCCTCAATCAGCTGGTTCACATACAAATTAAACAGCCCAGGGGACGTCAGCCCTCCCTGTCTCACTCCACACTCCATTTTATATGGGTCACTAAGTTCATTACCCCACCTAACCACATTAGTTTGGTTACCATACCAGTATTTAAACAATGAAATCAGTTCGGGTCTCAAAGCTGATTCCTTTTCGAGCTTATGCCACAAGACGTCGTAAGCTACTAGGTCAAAAGCTTTGGATAGATCCAAAAAACAGGCATAAACAGGAGTTTTCCTGTCGGTATAGTACCGCACAGTTTGCTTGAGGCACAGGATTGCGCTTTCCGTAGAGAGTTCAGGCTGAAAGCCGAACTGAGCGTCGTGTATTTTAATTGATTTACTTAGCTGTGCATCCATCAAACTGTCCAGCACCTTAGCCACTATCGTCGCCAGCGATATCGGCCTGTAGTTGGATCCATCCGCCGCATCACCTGTTCTGTTTTTGATAATGGGCACTACTACTGTCTTCATCATGGCTTCTGGCAGGTAACTGTGGTTAATACATAGGTTGTAGAGCAATTTGAGGACTCTGGGAAGGTGCGAACCCGCATACCTTAAGTGCTCGATGCTCAGGCCATCGTGTCCCGGTGACTTTCCATGTTTCATACTCTTTAGTGCTCCCTTGACTTCAGTAAGCGTAAAACGCACCAAGACTTCCCTGTTAACCACGATGTCCTCAGCATCGTTGTTCGTAAAGGGTATTTTAAGAGGCTCCACTTTAAATTGCTCCCTAAACATATTAGCAATCTTTTGAGATCCGCTCACTCCACCTACTTCACTCGGAAGATTCGCCCTTGCATTCAGTCTATTGGTGTGCTGCCAGAACTTGCCGAAGTGCTTAGTCTCGTACGATGTGGCTAACATGTCCATTTTGATTTGCTCCTCGTTGTTCTGGCACCATTTAAGTTTATTTTTAAATACCTTGCGAGATTCCCGCATCTCGTCGTACAAGACCCCACAAGACGGCCTCCCAGCCCACACCCATGACTGAAAACAGAGACGAGCCTTCGCATGAGCCGGTCTCACATGCTTGTTCCACCCAGTGATATATCTTTTTTTATGTCGCTGGGTAGCTCTATGACTATATATTGCCGCATCCTGTAGTATGCTTGTAATATCCTCGTACCATTGTTCTAAGATCCGTTTATGTTCCGGGTCGTTACATAGTTCATTACAGCAATCTACCATCTCTACGGGAAAGTCTACCATCTTCAACCTATTGTTACAAAACTCAGTATACAGACTAATCTGATCAGTGTCCCTACGTCCCCAACTTATTTTATTAAAAGCCGTCGATTGCGCGCTTTCTAGACGAGTGTGAAATAAATTGAGTTTACAATAAACCTCTACAGGATAATGATCAGACCACGACACATTGTTCACTATGTTTATACGATCAACGTATTTTCTAGCCATACTCGTTACAAGGCAGTGGTCTAGCCATCGCGAGCAGCCGTGAATATCACTAGTATATGTAAATACATCGCTTTTATTTGACAACAGTTCGTAGTCGGCACACACCCATGATTGCTCGCCACAAAACTGTATCAATTCATTAAAAAATAATTCCCCAGGGTGTGCGTTAAAGTCGCCTAACATAAAAACCATACTAATACCGCAGTCTTCAATAATTGCATTAATTTCACTCAAGCACTCTGTAAATTCCGCTAAATTATCCGGGCAGTCTGTAGGCATATACACAGAAAAAAATAGCATCGAGTGCTCACGTACCTGACATTTGAGGGCGCACAACCTAACGCTGTCGCACTTCACTATAGACACGGACGAAAACACATTCTTACGCCATAACAGCGCGACTCCTCCGTGGGGACGGCCACGTAGAATGCCGGCTCCCGTATCCACAGCCGATGTACCCGTAGACTCAAACTCGTCGTGAATGGTGCTAAGGTAGGTAAGTTCAAACGGCAGCAGCCAGGTCTCCTGGAGTGCGACTACATCCGCAGATCCGCATAGGCTCCTCACGCTGTCCACCGACCGCTTCAAGGACTTACAGTTATAGCTAACTAGCTTTAGTGTATGTTTGTTCCCTCTAATTTTGTTTAGATCCATTATTAATGTCCACTTTTTCTGGATTTACTATGGCCTTTTTTCCATGTCTAAATAATATATATCTTCTAAAATATATACCTTCTGGCCATAATTTACTGTCCGTAAATAATAATAATTTACTTCTAGGTATATAAAATTTAAAAGAATTGTAATCTCTAGACGATTTCATAGGTACCTTTTCAGGCACAATATTTATCTGCGTCTTTCCATATACATATTCCGCGACATCACGCTCCGTGTTTTCCTTCGAAACATTATAAATATATAACGGGATTTGTAAGTCCGCTGCTTTTAGTTTTGTTGAGGAGTCTACCGTCGCTGTACCTCTCGTTCCTTTAAATCGCGATGACTTACGCCTTACGACACGAACCCACTCTCCTTCGTTGTTATTTTGCGTTTCCGCGCCACTCGGTTCGCAATTCATTGCATTACATGACATCATCGCATCAGCTGGCGGTGACGCGTGCGCTTCTACTTGATTCACTCGTTGAACGGGCGTGACAGAGATAGGTTTACTGGTCGGCACCGCTGCCACACACGCGTAAGACGGTGACGGTTGCGCGGGAACTCGTTTTTGCATTGTCACGTTCGGCGGTGTGCCATTTGAAAGGCCGGTCATTAACCCCATCGGGCCACTTGTTGAGTCGTAGCTATCTTGCAAGCAAAAACCGCCTCTCTTGGTATTGACATAAGGTTCAGTCTCTCCTGCTTCAGCCTCAGACACAATTTTCTTCTTTTCGTAGTCTCTAACGGAAATTTCAAAATCTTTTTTTGTCATATACTCCTCCTGCTTCTCTTGAAGAGCCCGCACCTGACTCTGCAGGGTAACAATATCCTTCAAAAGGCGTGTCACATCAATATGATCGAAAGTAACGGGCGGCAGCTTGTGTAGGTCTTTAGCCACAAAAGTTGGAATATCATCGGGCTCTGTACTTCGTAAAACACTAATGATATCCTCTATATTTTTCTGTTTTCGATCCTCACCCTTTCTTTTGACGAGTCTCTGTGGAATCGTCTCAAACAGCAAGCGTTTCGCCTTGAAAATTTCCTCTTCGTCGAATGATTGCCTACAAAGAAGTGCTAAACTGACATTATCAATTGAATCTAGGGTGTTAACACAAAAACTCAGGCACTCATTCACGACCAACCGGCACTTGTCACAAGATAAGGTATCCATCTCGCAAGAGGTCTCGGAACCTCTGACCGACCGCGCGTGCTGTCAGCCAGCGACTGATAATACAATATAACTTATTATTAAAATCATAAAATGTGGAACATTTCTTAGCTTTTTTGAAGTATCATATACGAGCTTCGAATCCCGCTGGTTCATCCGCGTCAGCTTATAGTAGCATTCCCTCGGTTTAAGATTATAAAATATTATAATATCTATTAATAAACAAAGTGTGTGCAAAGTTTCACGATGATCGGTTTACTAATTAAGACATGCAAGCTTATCACGAAAACATTAACAATTTTATAAGTAAGTATCGCCTTAAAATGTAATATTATGTAAGTATAAAACAGCCATTGTAGAATTTATCTTTACTCTAAGTATATTATCTACCTGTTGCTGGGCTGCAGGTGGTCACCTCTGGGCGAGTGCTCCCTGTCGCAGTGTCTGGCGTGCGATGAGTTACTCAATATCTGCATCGCCAGCGACCTGATGAACTCTCCGGCCCGCTCACTGCTGTCACCAGGACCCTGAAATGCATCATAAAAAATCATGCACTAATTTGAAGACCCTATTTTACTTATACCTGTATGTATGTATATCCTATGCGAGGAGTAATATTTGAGACTATTAGAAATAGAATTATATATATTCTATAATATTATTTTTCAAAAGTAAAAAGTATTTATAGTGATAATTTGTTTAATCAAGAAAAAAACAAACGTTTTAGATAGAAACAGAAACACTTTATTTGCAATAAAAAAACGCAACAATTTTCAATATTATATCTTTAAATACTAAATTAATAATAAATTAGTAAAAATAACAGTGTGAGCGTGATTCCCTGCTAAAAGCTGCTGACTCAGTACATTGTTGGTTAGTGCAGAAGACACCAACACAACACTGGTTTTCAGCAGCCCCTCGTGACATTCGAAGTAGACATTAAAATAACTGTTTAACATTTGATGAAAACTTTATATAAAAATAAGGGACGAGACTAGCAGGACGTTCAGCTGATGGTAATTGGTACGCCTTGCCATTACAATGCAATGCCACTCAGGATTCATGAAAAACCCAAAAATTCTAAGCGGCACTACAATTGCGCTGGTCACCTTGAGCCATAAGATATTAAGTCTCATTTGCCCAGTAATTTTGCTAGGTACGGCGCCCTTCAGACCGAAACACAGTAGGTAGGTAGAAATAGGCGCCGTTGTGGTACCCATAATCTAGCCGGCTTCCAGTGCACACTGTGTGCCTCCCACTGGTATGTACATGTCTCTGATTATGTGAAAACCAGGCGTCACTAAAATGGCGGCCGGTGATATAGTCAGAGTGCGGATTATGTAATAAGTCGAGGGTGTACCTGGAGGAAGTGCCTCGCCAGGAGCCGGCGGTTGAGAGCCCGCGCCTGTCTGGCCTGCGCTCCCTGGCCCGGCTGAGACAGCTCGCGGCATAGCGCCGTCTTGCCGCTGCCGGCGTTACCTGTAATAATATTTATTTATGATTCCTTACAGCTAACAAAATGAAAAGAGTATATTAAAAATTATACAGAATAGATACGCCAATTAAAAGGAATACTATTAACAGTACAATAAGTATGTGACAAAGTAGTTAAAATACTAGAAAAACTTACAAGAAAAAATTAAATAGAAAGAAAAGAAGAAATCGTATCCATATTGAGTAACTGAAACGGTGAGTAGGTTGTGTGGTGTGAGTGAATGTGAGTGTTCGAATTAATAATTATTTCCATGGGAAAACAATATGCCGCACACCTTATTCAATAAAAACTTCTTTACGCGAATCATCCCCACCATCTGGATCTTCATAGTGCGGTTTTCAAGGAGCTTTCTTCCACGTACATCGAAGCTGTGGAATGAGCTTCCTTGTGCGGTGTTTCCGGGACGATGCAGCATGGTTACCTCCAGAGAAAGCGGCCAAGTGCTAGTCAGACTCGCCCATGAAGGGTTCCGTAGCAGCAAGTATAATAATAATATAACATAAACGATTTGACGTATTAAAAAAAACTGGTTACTAGATCTCGTTCAAAACAATTTTCGGTAGAAGCTTGCATAGTAATGTACATCATATATTTTTTTAGTTTAATCATTCTCTTATTTTAGAAGTGAGGGGAGGGGGGGACACATTTTACCACTTCGGAAGTGTCTATTATACACTATTACACTATTGAATTTATAGAAAAAAGTGATATTAGAATCCTCATTATCACTTGAAGACCTATCCAACCCCACATGTATGGGTTTGATGAAAAATTTTTTGGAGTTTCAGTTCTAAGTATGGGGAGGGAAAAACCCCTAAAAGTTATTGTTTTTTTTTTCTATTTTTGTCTAAAAATGTTAATGCGGTTCACAGAAAACATCTACTTACCAAGTTTCTAGAGTAAAGTTCTTATAGTTTCGGAAAATAAGTGGCTGTGACATACAGGCGGACAGACAGACAGGACGAATACATAAGGTTTCCGTTCTTTGCCATTTCGCTACAGAACCCTAAAAATAGCGTACACCTTCCTTAAAGGCCGGCAACGCTCCTGTGATTCCTCTTTGCAAGAGAATGTGGGCGGCGGTGATCCCTTAACACCAGGTGTTTCACTTAACACACACGTTTGTCATCCTTTTCCATAAAAAAAAAATTAAACGATTTTTACTACACCAGCCGCGTCACCGACACCGGTCCGCGTCACCAACACTGGGTCGCGTCATAAACATGCCACGTTAATTGTATATCTATAGCAGTGTTTCCAGAGTGTTTTATAATGCTCGTGTGGAGACTGTCCATGCCATCATGCGCAAAATGCTTTCAGACTTGATCATATCGCCAATACAAGTGTGGCAGATGATATGCCCACCTGCTCGTTTTTAACGTATTCGTATTCAATTCCACTTTTACCGATTATTTTCAGTAAATAATAATTATTATTTTTGTTTCATTTTGCTGTAATTGTTAATTTATTGAATTAGGCGTTACTTTGCGGAAATCCATAATTACACAAATGATTTAAGTTTTCTTTAGTGTTAATTCCGCCAATATTTGTTTTTAAAACAATTCGACACGTGTTTGCAACATCTTTTGCCAGATTTTGGCGAGACAACACGTCCTGAGGATGCCTCGTGTAGAGGCGAAACACGTGTCGAATTGTTTTAAAAACAAATATTGGCGGAATTAACACTTAAGAAAACTAAAATAATTTTTGTAATTGTTAATGCTTAGTATAACACCTAGATTATGTTGTATTAATTCAATGACACGTGTTCTCTCAGTATTTTTTTAATAAAAATACGGGACGAGACGAGCACGACGTTCAGCTGATGGTAATTGATACGCAATGCCCATTACAATGCAGTGCCGCTCAGGATTCTAGAAAAGCCCAAAAATTTCGCAAGTCACCTTGAGACATAAGGTGTAAAGTCTCATTTGCCCAATAGACAATTTGACTAGCCACGGCGCACTTCAAACCGAAACACCGTAACGTTTACACATTACTGCTTCACGGCTGAAATAGGCGCCGGCCGTTGTGGTACACATAATCTAGCCAGCATTCTGAGCAAAATAGCTTCCCACTGGTAAAGTATGTCTTCACACTGCCTTTTTAGGTTGGCTTTGTTAATTGGAGCTTACTTTGGAGGCGGTAAGGTATAATTTTAATTAACAGACATTTATTCCGTGTTCAGAGTATAAATTTTGAACGTGATTGTGTATCTAGACTTATTATACAGCAGGGGCGTGCATTGTTTTTCTAGTAAGGTAGGCTCTGTGGATCTAACTTGTCGTAGTTGAGCTTTGGAATATGAAAAGATGGCTTTCCGTAGATATTTAGTATCTAGCGTAGGGAAAAATTTTGTGAGTGGGTTTTAATTAGAAGTTTAGTAGTAAAATATTGGAACCAAATTAAACTCAACTAACTTTAACACTAGTGCCATATTTATTACCGCCTGATTGCCTATATGATATGCACTCTTCTGCTATACAGCGTAAGTACCTACCCAGTATGAAGGCACCGCAGGTCTTGCTGGTGGCGCGCTGCTCCAGACAGTAGGCGATCTTCTGGAACACCCACTCGCGGCAGAAGAAGCGGCGCTGCTCCGACGATATCGCCGTCTCACTCACTCGCTGCGCAGACGACGACTTGCGAACGGGACGGGACGACTCGCGCTCGAGCCGGGCCGCGCTCGGACTGAGGGGGATGCCTGCAAATGACGTCATAGTCTATTATATACAGTGCTGTTTACGAATCGACATGATCGGCAACGCTCTGTTTCCTCTGGTATTGGAAGAGAGTGTGAGTAAGGCTGCTCACTTATGATTGATGATGTGCAAACATTTTTTAGCTCATATTACTAAGTATTCATTCCATAATAGATTCATAAATACCATGAGTTTTTTTAAAGTAAAATCTACTTTCCCGAAAGACTCGATTTCTTCTTGTAATTCCACACTACGTGAAATTATGTGCTCTGTTTGACGTTGTGTCAATAAATACTGTTTTTTCTACGTGTCAAGCTATTGATCGGAAGGAAAGGCTTTTTTGATGACAATAAGGGACAAGACGAGCAGGACGTTCAGCTGATGGAATTTTTTAAATATTTATTTAATTTAACGCCCTGTCCATCGCAATGCAGTGCCACTCAGGATTCTCGAAAAATCCAAAAATTCTGAGTGGCACTACAATTGCGCTGGTCTCTTTAAGACATAAGATGTTAAGTCTCGTTTGCCCAGTAATTTCACTAGCTACGGGTCCGTTCACACAGACCGGCTCGGAGAGCATCGGCCTGCTTTTTTCTTTTCACACAGACCGGGTCGTATACGCTTGGAATTGGCCGGAGCGGAGCCGCCAACTATTTCACATCGACCGGCTGGAAGAGATCTGAAAGCGGGTGCGGTTGGATGTGCTCGGAGCCGGTCGGATGCGCTCGGAGTCGGGTGGATACACTACAAAGGCAGTGCCAGTATTCCGCGCAGTCTAAGTTTTGTTTTCGGTGTGTTAACGTGTGCTTTTCGAAACATGGATTTAGATAGCTCCGACGAAGAAATATATTTGTTAGCAAGATTACTTGAAATAGAACATAGGAAACGTAAGCGCAAGCGGAAACAAATATGGGTAAAACATATTTGGAAAAACAGACTAATCCATGGGGAGTTTCACACCATTTTCGAGGAATTGAAGAGAGATAGCCTAAAATTTTATGAGTATTATCGTATGGAATATTGGCAATTTTTGAAATTGACAGATTTGTTAAGAGTACATATAACAAAAAAGACTACAAATTATCGTTGCACCATTACAGCCGAAGAAAGGTTAACGGTAACTTTAAGGTAAATAAAAAACAATTATTTATACTAATCATGTTATTTAGATCACAAAATCACAGCCCTCCATTTATTAAGCATTGTTTACGTTAATGAAATGTAAATTACTTATACTAATCATGTTAAATAACACAAACATCTAAATAGATCACAAAATCACAGCCCTCCATTTATTAAGCATTATTTACGTTAATGAAATGTAATTAAATAGTACAGATTTGTGTGTGTTTAATTATTATTATTATAATTATTATTGTTTTTGATTGTTTATTATTTTGTATTTTGTGTGCTGGTATTGTACCCGTAAGTAGTCTGATCTGGATAGTTTTGAGGAATATAGGTTTCGTTTGACACTAGGTAAGTAGATTGATTAGTCGATGGCGGTGAATTTATAGACAAAGAATAATTCAAATCTGTACTATTTTCATACAGACTTAATTCAGCTTCATTAACAATGTTAAACACGCGCCTTTTAATTCGTGCTTGGACTTCTTTTGGGAATGTTTCCACTGTATCTGACATAGACAAAAAAAAATTACGTAATGCCTTGTCACGGGGTGTAGTATTTCTTTTTTCTTCAAGATACTCTTCGAAAACCGTAGCAACATCTTTGCTTAAGCGTGGTCTCTTTTTCGAGCCAGAAGTACTTGCAAGCGATTCAACTTCAGAATGGTCAGAACGTTTAGATGATGTCGATGGTGGTGGTATTGGTGTGCCAGGCTCTGAATCATCCGATGATAATGTTACATTAGATATTTGGTTTCGATTGCGAAAAAATGGTATTATAAAAGAAAGTTCTTTTTCAAATTTTATCAATTTGGACGTAGTTGCACCATCGCCACTCTTGCCTTTTCGGTTATAATAGGCTTTTCTGAAGTTATCTCGCAGTTTCTTCCAACGATCCTGGCACTGCGTCACTGGAAAGAACAGAAATGAAAAATTAATAACATAACTCTTTTTTATTTTATAGTTCGTTTTGGTACGGCAGTCTTATATTTCTATTTTGTGTGTTTGTTTTATTTTTACAGATTCCTCATCACTGGTTGCAGTTTCAAAAACTTGTCATTTAATTTTCGAATGGGAATTTCTACAGTTCATTCAATTATTCATGAGACAATCAGAGTAATTTGTGATGTTTTGATGCCCATAGTTATGCAGATGCCAGATGAAGAAATGTGGGAAAAGGTTTCACGTGATTTCTTTAATATTTGGAATTTTCCTAACTGTTTGGGCGCTATAGACGGAAAGCATGTCAATATACAGGCACCAGATAATAGTGGAAGCTTATACTATAATTATAAAAACTTTTTCAGTACAGTGTTACTAGCTGTGGTCGACGCGAAATACAGTTTTTTAATTGTTGATGTCGGATCATATGGTAAAAATAGCGACGGCGGAATTTTACAGAATTCAAAATTTTGGAAAAAACTCAACACCAATAAGTTAAAGCTGCCCCCAAATAAACCTCTACCTAGTACCACTGAAAGCTTACCACATGTTTTTATAGGAGACGAGGCATTTCCTTTGAGCAATAATATATTGCGGCCGTATCCAAGAGAACAAGCAAGAACAGAATTATCAAAAAAAGTATTTAATCTGCGTTTAAGCAGGGCAAGAAAAGTCGTAGAATGTGCATTTGGAATGCTAACTCAAAGATTTGAAATTTATCAAAAACGAATGAAAATTCAGCCGAAGTACTGTGATTTAATTATATTAGCAACTACATGTTTACATAATTTTTTAATAGAAAATCGGACGCCAGGACAAGAGAATGAATTTCACAGCAATATAAATTTATTAACAGCAATAACAGACAATAATAATGAAAACAGTTCTAATAGCGACGCAGTTCTAACCACAAGGAATAAATTTAAGGATTATTTTTCATCAAGTGGTGCTTTAGATTGGCAAGATCAAGTGGCTACGCGAGTTTCTTAAGTTATATTTAATAAAAATTGTCTACTACATAAGTATATTCTAACGATCAGATACTCAAACGAGTTTTTAAAGTAAGGGCGCATTTAAACTCATGTTATTCCTATTTTGACTTTGAATCTAACACGTCGCAGCACGAGTTTAAGAAGCCCTTGCTTTAAAATTCGTTTGAGTATCTGGGGGTAGGTGTAAAACAATGAAAACCTTACTTACCACTTATTCCGAGACATTTGCTAATTTCCTCCCATGCATTGTCTTTCATTATCCGATCGCTATATGATGGCTTGGTTATGTCAAATAAACACTCATATTTTGACACGAGTATTATTAATTTTTCATCATTCATCTTTTCGTACAAGTACGCACAACTATTACGTTCAAATGTTGCTATCAAAATGGCGGTCGGCGCGGCCGCAGCGGGCACGCAATCGGAGCCGATCGGCTACGCGATAGAGAAAGAGCACGCAATCGGAGCCGACAGGCTGCGCAAGCGAGAAAGAGCACGCAATCAGAGCCGATCGGCTGCGCGAGCGAGAAAGAGCACGCAAGCGGAGCCGGTCGGCTCCTTTTATTACTTCACACGAAGCGCGTTCAGGCATTTTTAATGACAAAAAAGGTGCAAATGCAAAAATAAACTTTACTACAATCACTCAAAACACTGTTTCCAACGTGATAAAAATCTGCTCTCCTCTCCGAGCCGGTCTGTGTGAACGGACCCTACGGCGCCCTTCTGACGGCTGACTGCATGACGGCAGAAATAGCCGCCGTTGGAGTAGGGTAAGTTGGGGCACAGAGTTACATGGGGTACACTGTTACAATGCAAGTATCTATGTTTCTGACATTTATTTGTATAATGGTGGTATACAGTTTTCACAACGTCATAAGCGGCCATCTTTGAACAGTTGTAATCGCTTCAGTCTGTACCGCGTTTTAGAAAGAACAAAGAAAAATCGAATTTATGTGATCAAAATTAGAAAAAAATCAGATCAAATTTATTATTTTGTTTCTTCATGTATTATGTAAAGGTAAGTGATTCTGATTTTCCTCTATTCCGTGTATATTTAGCTTCAAATTATCGTTAAGTAGATTTTCGTAAACATTTCTGAAAAGACTCCATTGATATTTTTTTCGATTTGTCTCACTTGGGGCACTCTGTTACGGGGCACTGTGTTACAATGATACCCAACTAACATTTCTTTAGGTTTTAAAAATGGTAAGAAATAAACATGAAAAAGTGAACAAAAAGAATATAACACAAAGAAACAAAATTCATTCCAAGAGAGCTGAAAAACTTCGAAAATTACTGATTTTTTTTAAAATGATGTATATAAAGTCAGCTATTTACGTAAAAGTAGAAAAGTTGACGGTCATTTCTACTTTCCTCTTGAACTAGATATGGCAACGGTATCGTTGGAAGACATATTAAGATTTTTCTTTCTCTTGAAAACATTTTTATACTATTTTTTGTGGCAACATTGTGCCCCTTTACCCTGTAACAGAGTACCCCAGATACGGGGTTCACTGTTACAATCGAGTTATCTGATTAAAATGCAATTTAAGTAAAGAAGTTCCTAATGAAAGTTATGTTTAGATAATTTTAAATGAAGAGAGACTATTACAGTTTATATACATGCTAGTTAGAAATTGCTTAAATAAATATTTTCGTCGCTACACTATCGTTTATTTTTTTTTGTAACAATGTGCCCCACCTTACCCTACCCATAATCTAGCCTCCTGTGCAAAGAAGCTTCCTACTGGTAAAGGTTGGTGATATCTATTGTGAATCTAATTTTGCAACCAAAACCTGCCTTAGAGAACACCAAAACCACTAAAGTAGGCATCACTAAAACTACTCCCACTCCCCTCTCTGTTTCATATATCATATTCCGTTTAACTTATTCTTCTAATTCCAAATCAATCAAATTTTTTCAGCAAAATTGACAATTAGATGGTATAGAATGCATAAAGAGCGATCCAACAAAACGAAACCGTATATTTCAGTGAAGATTGGCGAAGATAGATGTTTACACGCCATTTTTAAGACGGATTTGATTAACAATAAGAAACTTTTTTATTAATACCGTCGAAATCGAAATTATCTCTATCCCGGTCTCTCTCCCTGTCCCTGTCCCGCTCTCTCCTAGTTTCCCGCGCTTCTCTGTCGCCGGGGAAGCCGCGGTGTCGCTCAGTCGGCGTTCGATCGTGAACACGGGCGGACACTTCGTGAAGGGGCAGCGACCTAAAATTGGAGATATATTATTAAATTTTATATTATATTTTTTCAATTTTAATAATTGAAAAGATATGTACTTATATCTAGATGGCTCTCTAGAAGACCCTGTGCGCAAACAACTAATAATTTTCCATCGGCTTTGATATTATTAATTTCAAAGGTTTGGATTTCTTTCGTAGGAGATTGTTTATTATCTTTTGATGTTATCTCGCACAGCAAACAGTCAACGATCTTCAAACGTGCAGTTTGCACAGCTCACAATATTTACTTGACTGATAAAGAAAGTAGTTAGGCAGATAGATGACTCCAACTACAATCACGAGAATGAGTTAAAATAATTCTTTAAAATGTGTAAAACATCTTAACTTTGTATATTTATTTTCAACTTCATAAAATCTAAGGTTTCACAGAGGCTGACAACGCGGCACTTTGTTCGTTCTAACACTGAATAATAAAAATCGGGATTACATCTAAATAGTCTGTTTCTAGATAAAATGCTCATTAATATGGGCTTCCGAAAAACTACTTTTAATTTAATTTGTGTTATTATCCCCAGAAGACGGGTTATAACTTTAAAAAATAACACATTGTTTACATAATATCATTTTCACCATTTGGATGTGTCACATTAAGGAACTTAAACCAGCACTCCGGGTTTGACTCTCCAAAAGCAATCCAAGCCTGCTTGTGACACAAACCTGGGACTGAAGGATTCGAGAGTGTTTTGATTCTGTAGCGGTGTAAACAAATCTCCGTTGCATATTATTTTGCTAATTTGAATGAAAATGTGTAAACCGTATGAGATACATCAGGTTACTGCGGAAGATAATAAGATGCATGAAAGGAATCAATAGCAGTGAGTTATAATAATACAAATATCATGACCCTCACTTCTGGCATTGATTACATAAATAAAATTTATTAACGATGCGGGACTCGTACCCGCTAGCTCTTGCGTTCCGTGCGAGCGCTCTTCCAGTAAGCCAACTGTTCGAGTGACATATAGTTGATAAATCTTTTATATGTCTAGTTCAACTCTCAGGTCGAATCTTATTTGTGTTATATAATGTAAGTTTTTAACGTGTGATGTGAAAGTGGAGTTGGGTGGCATGAAGTTCAAACAGCTATGGAATAATCACAGTTATAAATTTAGTAGAAGACACACAATGAAGTAATCTGGGCTCACCTCAAGTTGACCCGGTGCTCCGCCTGCCGCACGGCGGACACTCGATGCTGCTGCTGCCTCATGCTGACCTGGTTCTGCCTCAGATAAGCCTCCACCTTCCCCTCGTTGGCTTCGCTCCGCTGCGTCCGCCGCTTCGCTTCCTCCTTGCGCCTCGCTTCCCGCCGCTCCAGCTTCTCAACTCTGTTCTCCGCCGGTGCGTTCAGCAGCTGAACGTTCCCGCCGTGGTTGTAGTTGAGCGGGTCGAACTCTCTCGTCTTCTCCTTCGGCGGCTTCTTCTTCGGCATCTTCGGCGCCACCTGGCTGTATATCGGCATGTTGGACATCTTACACTAACTTTGGCTACAAATATATGGCCCTCTGAGGGCTGGGCTTTGGTTTAATTGACGCGAGAGTATTCTAGAGGAACGTGGCTCCGGAACGGTATCACAATGCGATGAGGTTCTGCTGAGATTCCTGTCATGATTGCATATAGTTCTGCTCGGGGTTTGGATGGGATCTGGAACAACAGAGATATATATTTATTATTTATATTATGATAATATGTATATTAAATTCGTTTACGGGACAATTGAAATTATTTATGCGCGAAACCTTCAATCATTATTTAAAATACAAGTAGCTATGATACTCCTTATAAGATAAGCTGCAATGAAGCCCCACAAAAATAGGTCCAGCCGTTTCGAAGATTAGCAGCTGACAGAGAATTATATTTTAATTTAAACTTGGAATTCTGGTATAGATACATTCAACTGGGAGTGGACATATTTATTTGTAGGATAGCCGATAGACATTTCGTTTCTTGCTTTTTATATAAAAGAGGAGGAGAAACAAGCATACGGGTCACCTGATGATAAGTGATCACCGCGACCATACTCTCTGGTAACACCAGAGGTATCACAAGAGTATTGCTAACCTTACAGAGCGTCGAATAAACGTACATAGTTATGAATTCCAATTCTTGTACTAGCAAAACAAAAAACTTGAGTTCGGCCTCAACGTCGGCAACGATCGGATCGTTTTTAACCTTACCACGTGTGCTATTCATATATACGTTTTTTCTGTAGAAATTATAAAGTTAGACTTAGTTAGACATAATGCCGAGTAAAAAGTGTGTGAATTGTGATAAAAACATAACACAAAAGCTACCAGGATTAGAATGTAGCCGCTGTAATAAATCCGTGCATGCAACAAGCACATGTGCAAAGCTTACCGCTAAACAATTAGCGGCACTTCGAAATTCTGAAGGCTTAGAATGGAGTTGTGAACAGTGTCTCGGCAATATAACCCGCCGCACATCTTTCTTTATACCTCCTGAAGCCAGTTCCGACGAGGAAGATACTGGACCACACTCAGTACTTAACCATAAAAAGCTAGTTGCCAGTATAACTCGTGAAATGCAAAAAGTAATTAAAACAGAATTATACGAACTAACGAGCGCAATGGACCATATGAACGGCCAAATTACAGATTTAGAACAAATTATAAGACAGCAAGATGTTACCATAAAATCACTTCTTACCAAAAATATTGAGCTGATAAATAGAAACAAAAACCTAGAACTCCGTCTAGCCGCCGCAGAGCAATAGATTAGTGGTATCGAACAAAAAATGTTGGCTAGTACTATAGAAATAGCAGGCGTTCCAGAAATCCCTAATATGAGTCTGGATCAAGTAATGCAATGTATAGCTCAAAAACTGGAAGTGAACCCATCTGATATTGTAACCTGTCGCCGAATGCCTAAGCCAAAGGACCGCCCTCACCCAGGACACATATTAGTTGAAGTAAAGTCCGATTTAGTGCGTAACCAGTGGTTGGTGTCTTCTAAGTGTAAGGATATTACAGCTGGACATATCGTACAGCGAGCTCCTGCAGACCAAGCTGCTCGTCGATTATTTATACGTGAAGCACTTACCTACCGAACAAAAAATCGACTATACAATGCTAAACTAAAGCTGAAAGATACCTATAAATTCATTTGGTGTAAATCAGGTACTATTTATGTTAAAAAAACAGATGATAAGAGCCGCCCTCACATCATACGCTTTCTATCAGATATTGAATCCCTAGCAAGTAAACAATAATAAATTATTAGCTGTGTATCTACTTCACATCACTAGATTTTATTTAACAATAAGACTGTTACTTTATAATAATGGATACTGTAAGCACTTCCTTCAAAAGTACTGAATTATTTAATTGTTCAACCATAAATACATTTGTCAATTCTGTTCCATTTAACCAAATTCAATTGTTATGTGTGCATGTAAACATTCGATCTTTAATCAAGAATTATGATAAGTTATTAGTCTTGATCAAATCATGTAAAACTCCTATTGATTTAATTGTATTAACGGAGGTCAACTTAAAAAATAGTACCATCAATTTATATAATATACCAGGCTATAGAATGCACAGTGAGCTTCGCTCTAAACAAAGGGGAGGAGGAATAATAGTCTACGTTAAAAATTATCTTAAATTTACAACAATATCCACCAAAACATACACCAAAGCTTTGAGACAATAACTGGCACGTTAATTGATGCAAATAATCACCCGGTCACTCTCTGTGCATTATATAGACCACCACACACGGATAAATTAACTTTCATAAACGAATTATCACGAATTTTAGGTAATATTAAAACTGATGATGCAGTCGTGTTAGGTGACACGAATATTAACTTAAAATGTGACCACAGCACAAAAACTAAGTATTTGGACATGCTCTCCGAACTCGGATTCATTATGGGAATATCAGATTACACTAGAATCGAATTAAGATTAAATAAAGTCACAAAAAGTTGCATTGACCACTTGTTTACGCGTCTCATTCATTTGAATCCGTGTACGGCGACTGTCGATACAGTTCTGGCAGATCATCGTGTTATTGTACTAGCTTGCGAGTGTCCAGGCATGAGCAATATACAGCGTGTTCCAACAAAAAAACATCTTTATTATTGTGATAGTGAAACCTTGCAACAAGAATTAAATAAAATAGACTGGTCTAGCACAGTAAATATGACATGTCCAAGCAAGATATATAGCTTTATAAATTCAAGTTTTCAACATGCGTATACTAAATCCCGCAGACCTAATAAAGATAAATACAAAGTGAAGAATTTTAAGCAACCATGGATAAAACCGTATATTATTCAGTTATCAAACCAAAGGGAAAATATTTTCAAAGAATGGAAAAAAGATACATCAAACATGTGTCTTCGTCTTAGATATAATAAAATTCGAAATAAAATAAATAAAATAGTGGAACTAGAGCGAAATAAATTCTATCAAAACAAAATTAATATGAATGCAAAAAATCCCAGGGAATTATGGCGAATAATAAATTCTGTTTGTGGTAGAGTTTCGCATAGTATTGATGATGTTATATCTAATGCATTTAATACAGCAAAAGAATCACACTCGGATATTGCAAATCGCTTTGCATGCGAATTTAAGGACGCAGTAAAATCTATACTCCCAACCTGTGACGTCAAATTATTAGAACATAAAACTAACAATAAGTCTAATGTGAGCTTAAACTTCAGAAAAGCTGGGAAAGAATCAGTAGAGAAAATTATCAGTAACTTGAATAACTCAGAAACTCCCGGTACTGACAGTATAAAAATTAAAGATTTGAAATCTATTTCTAGCAAAATATCAAGTACAATCTCACATCTTATTAATTGCAGCATTCTAACAGCAAATTACCCTGACGAATTAAAGCTAAGTTTTATTCGCCCCATATATAAAAACGGTAAACAAGATGAAGTAAGTAATTACCGACCCATTTCTATACTATCAGCCATCGATAAGGTAGTGGAGAAATACATAAGTGCCTTGATGCAGTCATTTTATTCTAAACATAAAATAATATGCAAGAGTCAATATGGTTTTCAGCCAAAAAAGAGCACAACATCCCTTCTATCAGATTTTTCGGATACTGTTAACCAATATCTGGATAATAGGAAGCATGTGCTAGCACTATTTATCGATTTCTCCAGGGCTTTTGATACCTTAGATCATGGTTGCTTAATAAACAAATTAGAAGACTCCGGTATAAGAGGTCATCTACTTCAATGGTGTGGAAATTACCTCAAAAATAGGTCATATTATGTAAAGGTGGGAAATGCTTCTAGCAAGGTGATTCCCGTCACTGAAGGCACAGCTCAGGGATCAGTGCTCGGTCCGCTTCATTTCATTGCTTATGTTAATGACATGACGAGTGTTTTAAAATATTGCACCTCATACCAATATGCAGATGACACATGTCTGTTAATAGGTGAAAAGAATGTCAAAGACGCTCTCGATAAACTTCAAAGCGACTTCGATTTAATCAATAAATGGTGCCATGACAACGGACTTGTCCTAAACGCTAAAAAAACCAAACTAATACACATTCGATCCCCGTACATAAAATCAACAATTGATACTACCCAAATAGTAAAAGCACATAGTCACATTTGCTTTCACCACAACTTGGACCCTAGTATTTGCAGCTGTCCTACAATTGACTCCGTTAAAACGCACACATATCTTGGATTAATTATAGACCATAAATTTAACTGGCACCCTCAAATAAATTCAGTTTGTGATAAGCTTAGAGCTTTCCTCGCAAACATTAAAATAATTAAAAGTAAACTACCTTATAAAATTTTACTGTTGCTTTATAACACATTGGCCGATACAATAGTAAGTTATGGTATTAGTTCGTACGGTAGAACTTACAAAACGTATTTAAATGAGATCGAAAAGTTGCAAAACAGAATTTTAAAACAAATTGTTTCAAAAAACATAAAAGAAACTAACCAAAATGATGAGTTCAATTTATTCAAACACTGTAAGGTGCTACCAGTACAATCTAAATTTTACTACAATATATTAAAAGAACAAATGTTCAATGAGAACATTATACAAAAATATAATCATGAAACCATTACACGCAATCAAACAAATAAATTTTATAAAACGGTGAAAGCCAGAAATGTATACGGTGAGAGAACTACAGCATACTTAGTACCCCGCCTACTTAATACAATCAATCCTGAAATAAGAAACAAGATAAATACAAAAAATATTAAAACTAAATTAAAGTTATTCTTTTTAAACAACCTGTATATTGGTCATAGCTTTATGTCTTGAGTTGCCTTTCGTTGTCGAAGCCATGATTAGTGCGTAGCGTGATGTGCTATCCGCAATTGAGTACTTAACTATTCGTTATAAAGTTGAGTATTGTTTACTAATTAATATATCTAAACAGACGGTCATTCAAAAATTCAATACATTGCGGTGGCAGGCCATGCGACTCACCCCCACAATAAGTACTGTTGTTGTTGTACCTACATTAAATTTTTCGTTTGTATTGTACCTATATTATTAAATTGTGTATTTATAAGTTAATATTAATGTTTATTGTAATTGTAATCGATAATAGTATTTCTTCTAACATGCCGGACAAACCTCTGTGGTTTTTGGCCTGTTATATAATAATAAATTGTAATTCTATTTTTCATAATAAAAACAAAAAAAAAAAAAAAAAAGTCGAACTACACAGAAAATAGAGAAATTGTCTTATCTCACGTGTTACGTATATGTTTAAAAAAACATGTGAGCAATTCACACGTGGTAGAAGTTAAACCTTCAAAAATTATGAAGAATTTTATTTTAAAAATGATGAAAAATCTCTACAAACATATAATACGTACACCTATACAAAACAACACGGTTGTTGTGATGGCTTTTCTCAAATTTTGTACAACGCTGAGGCCCAAAGCAAACTGTGGGAGTTTGCTTTGTTAAAAACGAGTGGAGGGGGTACGAAGCAGAGCAAAAAGAGAACCACGAACACCAACGAACAACAATAACGGGTCAGCACTTGAACATGAACCTCTAAACTGCATATGAGGTCCTGGTATATGTTGCTTCCTAGCGTGTGCTTCCTTCCTAGTGACACATGATTTCAACTGCTATGAAAGATATCAACGCTACCATATTTATGTTCTCCTGGTATCTATGTAGTACGTGCGCATGACGTCAGTATTTATAATAAGGTATACTCGCGTCATACATATGACAATCTCTTCTTCAACTATGATCGCCTGGTATCAAATAATGCTCTATCTCATTTTCTTCCACGTTAAATCTTATGAATTTATGTGTCTGTTTCAGTCTCTCGCAGGCTGAATCCTATATATTTACCTGTTTGTGTCTCTATCGTCTCGCTTTTTCATTTCATCGAGTTTCAATTAAACCATTCATAATTCACCTGAAATTTTGGAAAAGGCATAATTTATATTGGTCGATTTCGTGTTATTATTACAAATATTAATTGGCAATAATATTAACAACTACACACACGCGCATGAATTGACCAAAAATTATTTTTATTTTTTTAATATACGATCGACAGCCCTAGCCATATAGTTCTCCGGACTCTACGGACTCTGTGGTTGTGAAAGCTCTGGCTGGAGAGGCATTTAGCTATTTCAGCATGTTTTATTTTACGAAGTTAGCATCACAGTCTCGACTTCCATTTTAGTAAACTTGCAAAATAAATATATAAAAAGACACAAGTATACATTTACTTCGGTATCAATTAACTTCCGATTATTCCTATTATCTAGCCAATTCTTGTCAACAACTGACCAGATTTCCGAATTGGTACATTACTATCACCGCTACCATACTGATGTTCTCCTGGTGTCTATGTATTTGTTCAAATCCCGGTAGGTGCAAACATTTATATGATGAAAATAATGGACGTTTGTTTCCTAGTCATGGAAGGTTTTATGTATGTTTAAGTTATCGGATTAAATATATCGTTGTCTTGCAACCCAGAGCACAGATATATTATTGAGTAATAAGTCGTGCGCATGACGTGAGAATATATTAAAGTATACTCGCGTCATACATGAAACAATCTCTTCTTCAATTATGATCACCTGGTACCAAATCACTGTATAATGCTTCCTATCTCATTTTCTCCCATGTATTTATGTGTCTGTCTCTTTTTACTGTCGCGCTGTTTTGTTTCATCGACTTTCAAATCACAACGATGCTAAAGAAGTTTTCATTTCAATAAAAAAGTGGTCAAGTTTGAGTCGGACAAGCTTACGAAGTCTCCCGTATCATCGTAGTAAATATATATTCTTCACTTCAGCCCAAAATACTTCCACTGCTGGACAAAGGCCTCCCCCACAAATTTTCATCTGCGCTGCCTTCGTCCAACCTTTTACGACGATCTTGACCATATCGTCGGTCCATCTTGTGGGGGCCTACCAACACTGCGACTTACGGTGCTATATATATGATACTAGTGGAACCGACAGACGTTGTCCTGTACACACGTCTTAAATTTGAAAAATCGGTCCACCCGTTAGGAGGAGTTCACTAACATACACATGAGCAGGAGAATTATATTTTATGGACGGAATTGAGAATCTAAACCAATCTCAAATTCACTGGAACACACAAAAAATCATCAAAATCGGTCCAGCCGTTTAGGAGGTAGTTCAATAGTGAATCTAAACCATTCTCGAATCCACCTGATGACACACACCAATCTCAAATTCACTGGAACAACCAAAAACTTCATCAAAATTGGTCCAGCCGTTTAGGAGGTAGTTCAATTGTGAATCTAAACCATCGTCGAAACCCCTTGAACTCACACAAAAAATTTCATCAAAATCGGTCCAGTCGTCTAGGAGGAGTTCAGTGACATACACACGCAGACAAGAAATATATATATAAAGATATATTTAGTTACTAGCTGACCCGACAGACGTTGTTTTATATATAATAAATAGAATAATGTTTTTATATGATCTTGTTAATAATATATCATAAAATCAAAATTTACTTCGTAAAATATGCACTCTGCTGTCGCAATGAAATTGTTTCACATCAGAACTGTCAAACCGTGCGTCAATAAATTCTCTCATAGAAATTATGTATGGACACATCAAAGGAAAAACAAATTTGTTGTTTTTATTTAATTTAGCAGCATTTTCCTATTTATTCACCTTTTAAACCTTCTCTGGACTTCCACAAATAATTCAAGACCAAAATTAGCCAAATCGGTCCATCCGTTCTCGAGTTTTAGCGAGACTAACGAATAGCAATTCATCTTTATACATATATTTCTTGTGTGCGTGTGTATGTCACTGAACTCCTCCTAGACGGCTGGACCGATTCTGATGAAACTTTCTGTGTTTCTTCAGGTGGATTCGAGGATGGTTTAGATTCACAATTGAACTACCTCCTAAACGGCTGGACCGATTTTGATGATTTTTTTGTGTGTTCCAGTGAATTTGAGATTGGTGTGTGTCTTCAGCTGGATTCGAGAATGGTTTAGATTCGGAATTGAACTACCTCCTAAACGGCTGGACCGATTTTGATGATTTTTTGTGTGTTCCAGTGAATTTGAGATTGATTTAGATTCTATTGAGAATCCGTCCATATAATATAATTCTCCTGGACATGTGTATGTTAGTGAACTCCTCCTAACGGCCGGACTGATTTTTCAAATTTAAGACGTGTGTACAGGACAACGTCTGTCGGGTCCACTAGTCTATATATATAAAAATGAATTGCTGTTCGTTAGTCTCGCTAAAACTTGTGAACGGCTGGACCGATTTGGCTAATTTTGGTCTTGAATTATTTGTGGAACTCCAGGGAAGGTTTAAAAGAATATTGCTGCTATATTAAATAAAAACAACAAGTTTGTTTTTCCTTTGATGTGTCCATACATAATTTCTATGAGAGAATTTATTGACGCACGGTTTGACAGTTCTGCTGTGAAACAATTTCATTATGACAGCAGGGTGCATATTTTACGAAGTAATTTTTGATGTTATGATATATTATTGACAAATTCATATAAAAACATTATTTTATTTATTATATACAGAACAACGTCTGTCGGGTCAGCTAGTTTTTATATATATTTAGTTATTAGTTATTAGCCGTAAAAGTTTTTGATAATTGTTGTTACAGAGGCAAATGTCACTCTGAGTTAAAATTCCAGCTGTCCAACTATCTGTCACGGTTTACGATACAATCTGCTGACAAGTGCCATCCAGACCCAGAAAGCGCAACCACAGAAATATAGGGTTCCGGTTGCTTCCGGTTTATTCTCCAGAAACAGAACCCTACAAATCATCTGGCGATTTAAATTGCTAATCGAGTTGAACGATAAGATTTTTAGCAATTATTCTATCACTGACGATGTTTACACGTCATAATGTGTATATATCCCTTCTAATATAATAAATGTGAATGTATGTTTGTTAGTTACGCTTTCACGCCTAAATCACCTAACCGATTTTGGTAAAATTTAGTACAGAGATAGACTAGAGCTTGAAAAAGGACATATTATGAGGGTTGAAATAGGGACGGCAGTTTTGTATGGAATTTCGTCATTATCGAAGATAAAGCCATGAAACTTTGTATTTAGGCAGTTGATAAGAAATCATTTATAAACATTTGTTCGAGCATTTTTGAAACTTTGAGATACATGTGGATAAAACAAGAGATTAATGTTCACAGGGAAATACTGTAAAAGAGGCTATCCACAATGACTGCGTTCATCATGAAACCTTACTTCAAAAATTTAACCACTATGGTGTTAGGGATGTTTCACTAGATTTAATAAAATTATACTTATGTAATAGGATTCAAAGAGTAGACGTTAATGTAAAAAGATCAACTGGCTCTATCATATCAATGGGTGTACCGCAGGGCTCAATCTTGGGTCCTTTTTTGTTCCTGGTTTACGTCAATGGTTTACCATACCTTATTCAAAATTAACATGATATTATACTGTTTGCTGACGATACATCTTTGTTATTTAAAATAAAACGCCAGCAAAAAACTTTCTGTCAGGTTGACGACGACATTGCTGAAGTAGTAAATTGGTTTAATGTTAATAACTTACTTTTAAACGAAAAGAAAACAAAATGTGTAAGGTTTACACTTCCAAATATAAAGCACCAACCAACACCTATAAAAATTAATAATGAAAAACTTGATGTAGTAGAAACAACAACATTCCTAGGCATTACATTAGACTTTAAGCTACAATGGGGTGCTCACATAAAAAACTTATGTAATCGACTTAGCTCTGCAGTATTTGCGATAAAAAAAATTAGGCAGCTGACAGATGTTGAAACGGCTAGACTTGTATATTTCAGCTACTTTCATGTCTTTCGGAATTATATTGTGGGGTGGGGCTGCAGATATTGAAAACATATTTGTGCTGCAGAAAAGAGCAATTCGAGCAGTCTATAAAATGCGTTCAAGGGATTCATTGAGAGAAAAGTTTAGTGAAATAAATATTATGACAGTACACTGCCAGTACATATACGAGAACCTCCTATACGCCCATAAAAATATTAGCCAATTTAAAAAGAATAGTGATGTACACAGTGTCAATACTCGAAACAAACATAAACTCGCAATTCCATCTACTAGGCTCCGTAAAATTGCTAAATCTTTTAAAGTGGATTGTGTTGTATTTTATAATAAACTCCCAAATGAAATTAAAATGTTACCTATTAAAAAATTTAAATGTATCGTAAAAAATAAATTAACATCTAAGGCCTATTATAGCGTGAAAGATTATTTGAATGATAAAGATAGTTCGAATTAATGTTCTAAATTTTGTTAATGAATATTGTTATACTCATTTGAATGCTATAGTAACTTTTGTACTTCATCCTGACTTGCACTAAATAACTTATAAAGTTTTACAGTGAATAAAGATTTTTTGACTTTGACTTTGAAAACAAGGGATATCCACTGTATCGTACAAGAGCGCTGCCAGCAGCGGAAAGAGCGGTTTGTATGTGTTTTATTTGAAAAGTATCCCAAAATATAACAAAAATCCCCAAAGTAATTATTCAACAAGGACAAAGTCGCGGGTAAAAGCTAGTAAATGATACAGAAGTGGCTCTTTGAAAACAATATATCAAAACAATAGCTCATAGCCAAGTGCATATTGATATTAATACTATGTTATACGTAACTAGCTGACCCAGCAAACGTTGCATTGCCGATATTAAAATCGCGATACAAAAGTAACTGTTGGTCGTAGATGGGTGAAAATTTGAAGTTGTATGTATTTTTTAATGCCACATTACAGAAAAATAAAAATTTAATCGTCCAAAAATCAAAAAAAAAATTTAAGGTTGAACAACCCTTATTACTTAGGGGTATGAAAAATAGATGTTGGCCGATTCTCAGACCTACTCAATATGCTCACAAAATTTCATGAGAATCGGTCAAGCCGTTTCGGAGGAGTACGGGAACGAACATTGTGACACGAGAATTTTATATATAAGAAGATAATAAACAATTATTAATTTGAAGTGTGATCGTGTTTTGTTGTGCCTAATCTCCGCGGTTAAACTTATTTTTGACAGGAAATTCACTGAACAAGTTATGGTTATGTAAGGTTTGTAATTTGGCTTTAGTACAGTTCATTGCAGTACTGTTTCACTGCGACCAATGTGATCTATTGTGATAGCCACTGTTAACTATAGCTCACTGCTAAGATTGAATCTTACAATCTTTTCATGAATCTTATAATATCTTTTGCGGTGAGCTGACGTCTCTCAAGTGGTTGAAGAATTGGACTTCCCAAAGATATGCTACGTTTACGCATTAAACATGCGTAATTATTAACATTCAGAGAAACTGAATCTGCACTATTACAGAATCTACAGATCGTGCAAACGAAAAACAGAACAAGTTACATATGGAATAAAAACAGGGGCGTAGCTACCACCGTATCTGCTGTATCATTTATACGGGGGCTACGGGGGCCCCCGACGTGTTTTAGCAAAAATTAATAAAAACTATTGCTGTTTGCCGAAAAAAGGCAAGGAGAGTGTATATTTAATTTGAATTTAAATAGTTTATAAAAAAATTGGAACAATTGACAGACAGTTAAAGGTGATGATTCTTTTAATTTTATGCAAACATTTAATTTTTTTGTGAGAAATCTATGCCCGCCAAGGTACGCTACGCCACTGAATAAAAACTCATGAAATAGTAAATAAAATTCGTCGGAATAGCAAGTTAAGTAATTAAAATAAAATTAAATAAAATTATTAATCTAGTCGCACGGTACAGCGGACAACCCTATCTATTAAGGCTCGTACACGGTACACAAAGCGTGATTGAGAAAGCCCTGAGTGAAGACGGTCGGCGCTTCCAACAATCTCGTCTGCGAGACTTGAAAGCTCTTTGTGGAGCACTTTACAATGCAGCCAGCTTTATTTGAGATATATTTTCGAGGGTAAGAATAAAACATGCAAGTTTTCTGACTTTATAAATAATACATTACTGTGTTTCGGCCTGAAGGGCACCGTAGCTAGTGAAATTGAACGTAGGTTCTGAAAAACGTTCCAAGCCACAAATGTCACATTTTAAGGAATTCGCGTTTAAAGTATAATAAATATTAGTGTATTCCATACATGTGGGTTGGGCTTCTACGTCACGATGTCATTTAAAGAGTGACAGTAGGAATGCCATTCTTTGTCAGTCCGTTAATATGAATCACATGACCAGTTTTGTGTTCTTACCTCAATTTCGACATGAACATTTGGAACGTTTTTCTCGAATTACGTCCAATTAATAGGCAAATGAGACTTGAACATCTTGAACATCTTATGTCGCAAGGTGACGAGCGCAGTTGTAAAGACTCTGAATTTTTGGGTTTTACAAGAATCCTGAGCGGCACTGCATTGTAATGGGCAGGGCCTATCAATAACCATCAGCTCACCGTCCCCTTCGTCTCGTTCCTTGTTGTCATAAAAAAAATACATGAACACATATTTAAGCCAAAAATAATGGGACGACGAAATTCACGCATTAGCTAGGTTCACATACTTTTGCCATAAAAAGGAACTGCAGTGATTACCTTGTACAGAGTGGGAACCGAGCTGTTTATATATTCATACATCGCACTATTAATAAATATACCAACATAACCTCTGTCGTTTATTTTATGAACCATACGTAAGCATTACTCAGTTACCCATTAAGACGACCCCTATAGCCCAGTGGTTAATGAGCCTTTTTTTTATGGAATAGGAGGACAAACGAGCGTACGGGTCACCTGTTGTTAAGTGATCACAGCTGCCCACAATCTCTTGCAACACCAGAGGAATCACAGGAGCGTTGCCGGCCTTTAACGAATGTGTACGCGCTTTTTTTGAAGGTACTCATGTCGTATCGTCCCGGAAACACCGCAGAAGGAAGTTCATTCCACAGCTTTGTAGTACGTGGAAGAAAGCTCCTTGTAAGCCGCACTGTGGAGGACCGCCAACATCCAGATGGTGAGGATGATATCCTAACTTGTGGCGTGTCGTGCGAAGGTGGAATTCGGCGGAAGGTGGAATTGAAGTTGTTTGTGCTTCGTATTAAGTTTCCGGACCATTTTGTCAAACTTTTAGTTTGTGTCGTTCTAGGTAAGTAGGTACCTAATATAACCCATATAGCCGAATGGTTAGTTACCCTGACTATTAAGCTAGAGGTCCCCGAGTTCGAATCCCGGTAGGTGCAATCATTTATATGATAAATATCGATGTTTGTTTCCGAGTCATGGATGTTTATATGTATGTTTAAGTAAGTATACTGTATTAATAAAAAAAAACTACGTTTAAAAAAACCGACTTCAAAAACTGAAAAGTATCAAAATAACTAAAAATTTAATTTAATACACCTCTTATGCAAATACCTATTGATAGGTTTTAAGTCAGTGCCAAGCCCTTAACAAAATAAAACTTATTAAATATATTATAAACAGCTTACTTACTGTAATTATTTAGGTTGTCTGGCCTCGCGTGTCTGTCAGCTTGGGTTGTTTTGTTCTAGACGAAGCTATCCCGCTCAAAGTCACGCGTGGCGAGGTACCTTTATTACATTTGGCTTGGCACCAACTTCAAAGCTATCAATATGCAGCACATACAAATAATAGTATTTTATTAATATTAAAGGTAAAGGTTTGCATAAGAGGTGTTTTAAATTAAATTTTTAGTTATTTTGATACTTTTCAGTTTTTGAAGTCGGTTTTTTTAAACGTAGTTTTTTTATTTTTTACGTTTTAGTGTCAGTTAATAATAATATATAATCAACCTGAATGAAAACTCCAAAAAAAGCCGTACCCAGAAAACAATTATGTCATCCAGGTAGACGAAAATTTTCATATAAATGTTCATAAAATGAAAACTACTGGGCCAAACTATGTAAAATTTATGGGACCAAATGGCATCTATTTCACATCAAACCAAAGAATAATTATGTAAATCGGATCATAAATCTCAGAGTAAACGGTGTAAATACATAAAAAAAACACCGATCGAATTGATAACCTCCTCCTTTTTGAAGTCGGTTAAATATATCGTTGTCTTGTACCCATAGTACAGGATATGCCTAGTTTGGAGCAAGATAATTTGTGTAAAATTATGTCAATATATAAAAAAAAATAAAAGAAAAATAATTAGAAATTTAGATATTGCACGCATACCGCGAAGAGGTTAACGTTACCTCGCGAGGCAATGGTTTTTACTAGGCATAATGTAAAACTTACTAGGTGGGTGTTCAATAAAAGTTTGATTATAGATACGAAACTAAGTGAACTTTAATACTAGTGGTATAATATTAATTAAGGTTCTAATTAAGGTAGGCATTGCCCAATTGCCTATATGAAATGCACGGCTCTGCATATGAGTATTCATAAGGCAAACCGAAAATACAATTTGGTTTTATACAGAGGCACTCGAGCAATCGAGCTCAGTTGTATGGCGAATGCTGATCTAGTGTGTAGAAAATGATATTTCCTGAACAATTACATAAATTTTATTCCAAAATAAGTATCAATTATGGAGCTAGCTCGACATTTTTTACATCCCGGCAAGAAAATTGGAAATTCGGGAAGTTATTGGTTTATCGTAAATCGAGTTTTCATCAGATCTCGACGTTGTAAGGTCATAGGAAACTTCCCTGACTATTCCGACGATGGTGTCCGTACGTCTGTATGTATATTTGTGTATTTATGTATGGATGTATGTAAACCTCGTATAACTTTAGAATGGCTCGACCGATTTCATCGCGGTTGGCGCCATTCTAAAGGGCTTGACCAAACATAGATTTTGAATATTTCAATTAGGAATGCCGATTCAAACTGATAGATTTTAAAAAATCTAAAAAAAAGTACTAAAAAATTATTTTACAAATTTGGTTTTTTTGGAATAACTTGTAAACTGCTTAACTGATCAATTCCAACTAACAAACTAATCAGCACCTAAATAAAAAACCACTTCGATCGTCATTATCAGTTGATTCGTTCGTGAGTTACCGTTGACGAAAGAAAACCGAAGAAGAAGTGTGAAAGAAGTATTTTTTCGGAATTTGTTCGAAATTCCGTGTTCAATCAGTTATTGAAACTAAAAGATTCATTATGTGGCAAAAAATGTGAAAATCGGTTCTTTCATTCGAAAGTAAATGCCGTTTGAAAATAATAAAAAAATTACCAGACATTTGAGCTCGAAGAGCATATTAAAATATATACATACAACAGTTCACTCAAAACAACACCAATTATATTTTCGAACTCGAAGAGCTCTAAGTCGTAATAAGTCGTTTGAAGGGTTTAGGTATGGAATTAGCGACTACCCACTACTACTATACTATAGTCTCGTGCCAGATTTTGGCGAGACAACATGTCCTGAGGATGCCTCGTGTAGAAGCGAAACACGTGTAGAATTGTTTAAAGTTATTATAGAGAAAAAAAAATGGGAAAACTGCCCTAAAAGCCGGCTTTGCAACTTCCCGCTAATTCCACGAAACACGTGTCAAATTGTTTAAAAACAAATATTGGCGGAATTAACACTAAAGAAAACTCAAATCATTTGTATAATTATGGATTTCCGCAAAGTAACGCCTACTTCAATAAATTTTCTATAATAATCGTAAATTACTAATTAAAAATAGTGGCGAGTAAGTATCTGGAATGTTCTTTACACGGGCACCACTTTAACCGAACTTAATACGATAGATTCAATAAATTAAATGAAATATATAACGACGACTTTATAAGTTTTATATATTCAAGTAAGATGAGACACTATAATTCTACACGAGTGCACGACAAAAGCACCTCATTGCGCCCACACTTTCCTAATTAATCTCTCAATTGTTCCGAAGCTCCGCATTGTTCATAGAGGCTAATATCGCTTGCACACTCGCGAGCGTTCTCACAATTGCTTTTACGATCGCACGACAAATTAAGCCACATTTTAGAATGATTCTTTCTTTATGGAGAGTTTAAGATCTTGCTGAAAAGTGTTAACAAGATTGACATCTATATATTCATAAATTGCGTTACACGCGACTTAGTGTGTAAATACATTTATTTTAACCTTAAATAAGGCTCGTACGACTGGTCATCCGCCCTATGCGCAAATTGTTTACTTTGAACAATGTATACTTATAAAAAAAAAAAAAAAATTACTTGTTCTACGATACCAGCCATGGATTAAAATCTTTGCTGCACGTTCAATTTGTCTACGCAATTACCATAGCGCGCACAAGTTCCAGTTTCCCGTGTGGATGTCGGTCGCCTTTGCTCAACTTCACTCACGTGGGTGTTTAAGGAAAAGTGCAAGCAAATTTGATCTCTAATGTCGCGGATACGTTTGAAGCACATTTTGTAATGTTATTAAGATAAATGATTGTGCGTTATATTGTTGAGTTGGCAGAATTAAAAGAAGAATTCCGGCTTCGTTTTACCAATAACTCTGTAAATTATTATATTAAAACAGTTATTTTCTATATAATATATTGTATAGATAACCAATCATATATGAGTTTGTCCCGGGTGATCAATCTCTGAAATGACTGGACCGATATTAAAGGTCCCTCCCACATTTACAACTTAATCTCATCATCATCATCATATCAGCCGAAAGACACCCGCTGCTGGACAAAGGCCTAAACATCGCCATCAATCGGTATATGAGATACACAATTCCACCATACATTATTTTGTTATATATCTCAAAGGGCTTAGACAGTGTTTTCATTGAAAGCTTCCAGACCGCTTATTTTTTTCCGACAAGAAACAAAATCGTTAATGCATAGAAAAATGTATACAAAAACTAAACAATTTATATACTAAAACCTTCCTCGAAAATCACGCTATCCATTGGTGACAACAGAATGAAAATCGGTGCAGTAGTTTTGAGTTAATCGCTAACAGACAGACAGACAGACAGACGGACAGACGCGGCGGAGGACTATGTTTTATAATATGTAGTGATTTATATTAAATTTGTAAGACCGTTATTTTATAAGCGTCAAGTAAGGATTAAAACAATCAGTTAAGTTATAAATAAACATAAGCTTATTAAGATATTCGAAGGTCCAATATCCTTACTTACTCCATAGTGGGTCACATCCGCATTTCCTAATATGATCGAAATATGCAAAACGAGTCTGTTGACCTTCCAGGGATGTCACGCGTGAATATTTAATATACTTTTATAACCATTTAAAAAAAAGGAGGTTATAAATTCATGTGTGCATTCTATGTACATCCTACTAATATTATAAATGTGAAAGTTTGTATGGATGGATGTATGTTTGAACTTCTTTAACGCAAAATCTACTGAATAGATTTTGATGAAACTTTACAATAATATAGCTTACACACCAGAAGAACAAATAGGCTATAATTTATAAAACTATAGTGTGAATTATACAAAAGATAACAGAAGTGTGATTATTACTAATGACTACAACTAGCGCCATCTCTTATCAACTAGCAAGCAAAAGATCAATACAATTTATATGGCAAAACAACGTTTGCCGGGTCAGCTAGTTATATATTATGTATATTTGCAAAAAATTTTCAGTAAACATACACACTTTTGAGTTATGTATATCTAGAGGACAAAAAGGCTAAGTATTCTTTTTTAATCTTTAATTATTACTATATCATCGCATTAAAAAGTCGGTTTTTAAATTACGAAACCAAATTGGTCACAATTCAGCATGATGCTGATTCCTACCTCAACCTGCGCTGATCTCCCACTGGGACCAACAGATTATAACACAACACAAATGTGATTAGTAGCGTACCTACGACTTTGTTTTATGAAAATAAGGGACGAGACGAGCAGGACGTTCAGCTGATGGTAATTGATACACCCAGCCCATTACAATGCAGTGCCGCTCAGGATTATTGAAAAGCGTCAGTAATTTCACTAGCTACGGCGCCCTTCAGACCGAAACACAATAATGTTTACACATTATTGCTTCACTGAGAAATAGGCGTCGTTGTAGTACCCATAAACTAGCCGGCATCCTGCTTTGTAACAGGCAGGTCGGATCAATTACCATCAGCTGAACGTGCAGCTAGTCTCTTCCCTTATTTTCATTAAAAATATATATTTAATGAAACATTAACTTTCAAGATGCTTTCTGCAATTAGCGGATTGCTGTT
Source organism: Leptidea sinapis (assembly GCF_905404315.1). Lineage (NCBI taxonomy): Eukaryota > Metazoa > Arthropoda > Insecta > Lepidoptera > Pieridae > Leptidea > Leptidea sinapis. Next base: position 4,923,080 of record NC_066297.1, read on the forward strand.
ATGAATCTGATTAATAATCTGACAGGGTACAAGATATACAAAATGGGCCCAAAAACGATCCTTGGGGCAACCCTTGTATCACTGTTAACTTATGTGATATCAGTGAACTGTCGTCAGAACGCTCAATCCGCACGTATTAATAGCGACTACTCCAAACTACTAGTCAGCTTCAAAACATAACAATAGCAGCTTAAGGTGTTTAAACAATAAAAAAATCTTAGGAAGAAATCTAACAGCACCAAAATTTGCATATTCCTTGGTTATGAGTCTTCTGCACATTATCCGAGGCAAGGCATGTCTTGAGAAACTCGCAGTTGCCAGTCGACATCAAGCAATATGGGCGAAACATCATATATTTAACGTGATAGCATGTAGTGAAAATCTTTTGGTGGTATAAACTGGGGACTATTCCCCGCAATTTTCAATAGAATATGTGGAGAGTCCTATTAGATAGGAATTATATACAAAGGCTGCGAGTTTCGTCTTTTTGTTTATCATCCAACGCTGAGCCGTAGATTTAGACTTCTGTTATTTGCGTTTTGTATTTAATGGTTCTTAGAATTCGTAGCCATTTTAGAACTGTAATATATTAGTTGATCAAAATAGCACTGTAAGTGTTGCTGCAAATTCGCAATGGTCACTCATAATCTACTCTTAAACTTAAATAAAATAAAGTGCCTGCTTGTAATGGCACCTAGATAGATATTTATGAAATTTTCACTGTAAGATTACTCATAACTAACTCAAATTTTGTGATCAAAAATAAAATATCAAGTACCTACTTAAACGAATGCACCATAAAGTCTTTATGGGAGCTGTATATAACTAAGCTAAGATAAAGAAGGTATTAGTTCAGTTTTACCGCGTATTTTTTTTTAAATTTACTAATATGATATCAGTATGAGCGACTTTGTAAAAATTAAAATTAAGACATGTGTGGGGATGAAAAAGGGGGATGAAAGTTCTATAGTTAGTAGCTTATAAAAATGTATTGACCAGTACTTTATTGTGTATTATTTACAAAGTGAGTATATTAAAAAAATAAAAAAATCTGCCCAAAGTAACTATTGCACACGAAGTCGCGGGTAAAAGCAAGTTATTTATATAATTTTTGACTCAATATTATAGACAATTATAAAATAAAATGGATAGTCGACGAAAATTACACGTAACTGTGTGATTTTTTTCTATTGAGGAATTTTTATTCTATCATATTATGTTAACCCAATATAACCCTCAAAAATTATAATATAGTATACAAATTATATTTTGTGTTAAATTTTAAAACTGTTTCTATAAAATAAATCCAAGACGAATGTTCAAATTTTCTCAATCCACGCTTGCAAATTGTACGCGTAGCAACCCTATTTTGTTGTACAGTCGACCTACGAACACCTGCGCACACTATGGCGGTGTTCATTAAAATATTACTAGCAATTGAGATTTATTCGGAAAGCTTAACATGTTCGGTAATGTTCTTCCACAGAGCTGTTAAGCTCAAGAGTTACTCAAAATCCAGCACTCTGCAAACGTTTTTTTTTTATTCATTTATTGCAGTAGCCTTTACAAATTTCATGAGTACAGTCTGCCAAACTACGTAAGTAGTTTGTCGGCAGCAGCTCTCGTGCAAATATAATACTAACTTTACTACTTACAATAATACTTACACAAAATCCAGCACTCTGCAAACGTCTGGATACTTTTTGGGATTAATTCTTGCTATAAATGCTAATTAAAATAAGCGCAATGGCTCGTTGAACTCGTTGATGACGTCTAGGAAATTATTTTTAATAACTATCGACCGGTTTTAATGGCACCCTATTCTCCACATTAAATTTAAAAGTATTAACAACAGGTCAAGTTCCGGCAGTCGACATAATCTCCGCCAATCATATTCACTTTATTTTTTTCCAATTCCAAAGGTTTTCATAGTGGACCCTTTTACTTTGAAATCTTTTTTCCACTTCCAGTTTCATTGAATATCGAATAACTTAATTATAAATTTACCTAAAGAAGGTACCTCTGTTTTTTATGGAAGACGGTCATGATGTTTAGTTATAGCCGCAGTACACATTGACTTGCATCATCCGAGATATCAAATATTATAACAAGAATATTAAAAGCAAATATAGGAATAATCCAAAAATTTCCAAAAAAAGTGTAATATAATGAATTAAAATATGAAAAGGGCATTTAGAATGAGAAAAAAAAATATGATTCCGGCCAGGATCGAACTGGCGGCCTTCTGCGTGTAAAGCAGATGTGATAACCACTACACCACGGAACCGATGCTAGGCACGTCGAAATTATTTAATATAATATGTTATTTATTTGACCAACTATTATAATTATTATTACGAAGGAGACCAATGTTCGTGTGGCCAATTATCACCGTTTGCTAATCTATTTTAGCACGACAATACATAACAAGAATTCTCTTGACTTTAAGACATTATAACTAGTATTGCGTCGGTCATTTTTTGCAGCCTACTACGGTAATACGCGAATAATTAGGTTGGTAAATCAAAAAGAATTTTATCTAAGATACATTGATATAGAATTTAGTAATAATAAACAAAAATCTCATTTTGCCAATTGAAAAATTCTAATTTAAATGTATTGTCATCAGCCCTCGATAAATTAAAAAAGATTTGAACGAAATCTGGAGGTTAAAAGTGGGTCAAAATCGCGCCCAAATGAGTCGCTTACAAACAAACGTACATACAGGTGAAGCTAATAATAAAAACATGTAAAAAGTACTAGAATGATAAATGTGTGGTCGAGCGTCTCGAATCCCGAAGGCATAATATCTTAGCTGTTTTAAGGCATCCACGAAGACGACGTCACGGGTAGCACAGCTAGTATAATAATAATATTGACACACTTTTACACAAATTATCTTGCCCCAAGCTAGGCATTGCATGTCGGTACAAGACAACAATATATTTAATACAATATACTTACTTAAACATACAATATCCGGACGACCGAGCCTTGCTCGAATTTTTAAGAATGTACAAAACTTGAACAAAAAAACTAATAGGACATCTGGATTCGAACCGGGGTCTTCTGCTTTCGGAATCACCCAATGTCCCATCTGAGCTATAATAGTCTTGTATATAGTGGCGAAATTTACCTTTGTATTCATTAGAATACAAAGGTAAATTTCGCAAAAATAAACATTAGTTATTGTAGCTGTTTCTCATTCAAACATGGATAAAACCATTTTTTTTAAATTGAAACTTAGCTAGATCGATTTATCACCCCCGAAATCCCCTGCATACTTAATTTTATGAAAATCGTTGGAGCCGTTTCCGAGATTCAGATTATATATATATCTATATACAAGAATTGCTCGTTTAAAGATATAAGATATATGACTCGGAAACAAACATCCATATTCATCATATTTAAAATGATTGCACCTACCGGGATTCGAGCCCGGGACCTCTAGCTTAGAAGTCAGGGTCACTAACCATTTGGCTATATGGGTTATATATACATATACATCTCGCAGTACCTTCCCCGTATTAAATAAAGAGTTAGGAAACTTTTAATATCTGCCCTTCATTATTGAAATTCTCGTTGCTTTTGTATTTTTTTTTAATGTAATACTTAAATATAACCGATGTTACTCACTGATGACGCAACATTCTAGAGAAGAGTTTTCTTCTACATAGATTTTTTTATGACAGTAAGGGACGAGACGAGCAGGACGCTGAGCGAATGGTAATTAATACGCCCTGCCCATAACAATGCAATTCCGCTCAGGATTCTTGAAAAACCCAAAAATTCTGAACGGCACTTTTGCCCAGTAATTTCACTAGCTACGGCGCCCTTCAGACCGAAAGACAATAATGCTTAAATATTACTGCTTATAGATAAATAACACACAAGACTATTTTCTTTGTTTTGAAAATTTGGATATTATTTGAATTAAAAATCTATTTAGGCGTATTGAATTTGCTTAGCTGATACGATATGTTATGTTTTTAAAGTGACGACCCTCAATTCTAGGATTTATACAGAAATAAAATTTGAAAAAATTTTATGAACGATGCGGGAGTCGAACCCACCACCTCCGGCATTCCGTGCTGATGCTCTAACGTGTTTTTCAAATTTTATTAGCTGACACGATCGAATATACATATAGGTACCTACACAACGCACGTTTGGCTAAAGTTACACAAGAATATCTTTAGTATTAAAAAAAACACTTTCAAACTATTAAAACGCATGTAATTGTAACTGTGTTTTTACATAAGATTTTTGCGTAAAAGTTGCATTTCTATTTTAGCTAACCCGACGGACGTTTCAAGAACTTTCCAGATCTCGTTTTCAGATGACTGCAGATGAAATGAATAAAATATGGTATTTGTCATAGTTGTCATTATGAAGTTAAGCGCCATTTATTGCCCTTGGAGGTGGTGTTTGCTATAGGCAGATGGTTTTTGGCGAATTGGCGTTTTAATCCTTTTGTTACCGCGATGTTAATCAAAGAAAATACTATCTTTTGTATTACTAATAACACGATTTCCGCTTTCCGCGATTTCCGCAAATTAAGCCTAATTAAATACATTTTCATATTAAAATATACCTCCCAGAACACGACGATCACGCGGGCGGAACGCTAAAGAAGGGATCCACTCCTATAGAATATACATTTTTTTACCACCTCTACGAAAAGCTGTCTTTTAGTAACTGGTACGAGGGAGAAAAGAGGCCGATTCTCTCCCGGCAAGACGACTTTTCTCCCTCGGACCAGGAACTAAAAGCGAACTTTTGATCCAGGTGGGGAAAAAATATCATATAAGCACCACGTGAGATAAATATGACTTTGCCTTTACGCGGCGGGTGAGAATGACCTACTTTTCTCCCTAGGTGCGTAATATACTATTTCTACGAAAAGAATATTGAAACAAAAACTTTCCGATAATCAGCAACATGAACTCGATATACATCGCACAATATCTACGGCCTCGTCGTAATATTCGCTGATGTTATATATTTATTGAGAGCGTTGCTATCATATTAAGAATACTATATGACCCAGATTCCGACTCAGAGGTTCACATAATAACTAATCATCAACACGTAAATAAGCTGTGCAATGGAAAAAAAATGCTTATAATAAAATACCGAATACGGACATGCAAAATACACTTTAAAACGAGGTAAATAAAATATAAATATCTACATCATTCTGAAGTTGGGGCCAAGTTAAACAGAAATATTACGAAATTCAATATATATATATATATATATATATATATATATTATATATAATTGTAATAATACTACCAACTTCAAAATTTGTTAAAATTAGCTTGTCTTGTTTTATAGTAAGTACTAGCTGACCCGAAAGACATTGTTAAATACGATAAATAATAATATCCAGAATTATTTCGTAAAATACCCTCTGTGTTGTTATAATGAAATTGTTTCACAGCAGAACTGTCAAACCTACCAACTGTTCAACTACCCTCCAACAAACGAATACACCAACCTAGTATGTTTAATTAAATGAAGTATTTATGTTTAAAATGTAACAGTATGTTCTGAATGTAAATGTTCATAGGCGCCTGTAAATACTTACCCCCTTATTCATAATGGTCCGCTAACTTAAAACAGCTGCTACAGAGGGTTTTTCTCATTCTGACTTAGGTCAATAGAAAAAGACAGAGTGAGAATTAGCAATGCTTTAAGTTACCAGACGAATAAGAGGGTTAGCCTGTAAGTTACTTAAGCATTTAAGATATTGTACATTAGTGTTTAACCTAAGTTTGATATATTTTAATTATGAATTCAAATTCAAATATTTTTATTCACTCAGTTATTGAACGTCAAAAACTACCACCCATTCAAAAGAGACTGCCTCAGACCTGAGAAGAATGGGCACAAGAAACTCAGCGGGCTTTTCTTTTAATATAAAATATGGATTACAATGTGATATCGTACAATAAACATTTATAATTAAAGAGCCTGAGGGTGTTCGCTTTATTCCCAGTCCGAGGTGTCATTAAGAAAATCGTTTAATAAGAATAAAGATTAAATTAAATAAAGAATTTATAAAGTCAAAATCAATCTCATAGATAATATTATGTCCATACAAAACAAATACTGGAAATAAAAATAATTATGGGACCCAAATCGAAATAAAAACTATCCTATCTCTCAAGTTGGACTAAACTGCACTCCATGAAGTAATCCCAGTTAAAATCTGTTCATTAGCTTAGGAGTTCACTGGAAACAAACATCAGGACACTGAATTAATATATATTAAGAACATTATTTACCTTGTAATAAATAGTACGTATATATATATTCTTAAGTATATTTAATATATTATTATGCATGTTTGAAGTCCGTTATTTTGAATACATAATATACTCTTATTTTTAAAACGTCGGTAAAAAAACACTATCGATTTAAATGAGTGTGAGTGATATTACTTATCTCAATTTTTTTATTTTTTTGTACGAAAGCAGAACATCACGCATTTCCATAGATGAAGTGATCACTTGTAGCGAATGGATTTCTTACATCCTCGCAACCTAGTTTTACAACTACTCATTTTTAAAGTTTAAACTTAACCAACTTGACATTTATTCCGAAACGCCAGTATATTAATTATAATAATATGTATGTGAGGTTATAAAACGCAGCGTTAAAATGTTTTAGTACCGGACGTACCGTGTAATGCTATGTTGTCGATCCATTCATAGATTTACGACAAACCTCTGTTTAGGCGCTACCTCCACGAGCGAATGCGTCGCGACGAGTCCGCCCTATCATCATCGTGTAATTTCCACGAGACGAAGATTATCCGTCAGCCTCGCTACGGAAGCGCCGCCGGGTCGAGATCTGCTATACATTTGTTTTGTTAAAAACTTCATTAGCGCGCTTGCTTCGTTAAGATCGCATATAGCCACTCGTCGTATCGCCTGATAACATCGCTATATATATAAGCACCATAGGCTTATAATAAAATAATACTAGAAAAAGACTGCGAGAGAGAGGAATATCTCTAACGGAGATACAACAAGATAGAAAAGTAAGCGAATAAAATGTTACTAACTGTAACCAATTTTGATACAATGAAACCAAGTCCTAGACAATCACATACATTTGGCATTAGCTCCTTACCCCCTTATTCATAATAGTCTGCTAACTTAAAGCATTGCTAATTCGCACTCTGTCTTCTTCTATTGACCTAAGTCAGAATGAGAAAAAACACTCCTTAGCGGCTGTTTAAAGCGGACCATTATGAATAAGAGGGTTAGTGTTTTGAATACTAAACCACTAGCTAACGCACACCGACAACAACAGACAAATAAAAATCAATCACGTACATACATACACTATACGCTAATTTAATCTAAATCTATTACTATTGACTATAGCCACGGTCAATTTGACTATGTAGAAATAATAGATACACAGTCCTATACAAAAGTCGCGGTTCTAAGTGTTCTTAATTATATATAGATGACATAGTTATAATTATTAATTACTACATACTATAAACATCTACTGATACAAATTAAACCTATCCATCAAGTACAACTGACAAAGCTATCTAAAATAATCTACGAACAAGAGTCCATTCTAATGAATATTTGACCGCGAATATAAAAGAAATATTAAACGATAATATTCTGACTAATTGCATTGTATATCACCAAAAATAAGAATCTCCGATTTATTTGTGTCCAAAAAGTAGGATACATATTTAACATATTATTTAAAAGAGTAGTTCGTCGGCTGTGGTTTAATCATGGCAAATCTTGTACATATTTGATCAAAGTGTCACGATGATTATTATATCCCACGCTCGTGGAGATGGCGCTTAAGCTATATTAAAAAGTACGAGTAAAAGTGATACATCTACGGTTCCGTATCGAAAAAACCCTCTTTTTCTATCTCAGGCATCAACAGAGGAGCATAAAGCTCTGTCTAAAGTGATCACCACCGCCCATCTTCTTAGGTTATTGAATTTGGTACCTGTCATTCTAATTTGAATGTACATTCTTTTCATATTCTCGCCTCATAACAACACAAGAATAATCGTGGTTCGGAACGACCGTTTCATCAAAGTTTTTTTGTGAAAATAAGGGACGGGACGAGCAGGACGTTGAGCGAATAGTAATTCATACGCCCTACCCAATGCAGTGCCGCTCAGGATTCTTAAAAAACCCCAAAATTCTGAGCGGCAATACGATTGCGCTCGTCACCTTGAGACATAAGATGTTAAGTCTCATTTGCCGAGTAATTTCACTAGCTACGGCGCCCTTGAGACCGAAACACAGTAATGTTTACACATCACGGCAGAAATAGGCGCCGTTGTGGTACCCATAATCTAGCCGGCTTCCTGTGCAAAGGAGCCTCCCACTGGTAAAGAGTCGAATTGAAGACTAGCCGTCATCCACACCCGATCTTAATTCGCTGGATTTTTAGTGATCACCGCCGCCCACATTCTCTTGTAGCACCAGACGAATAACACGAGTATTGCCAGCCTCTTAGAAACTTTTGCCAGAAAATCATCCCTTTAATTTCCAAATAAGTTTTTTTCTTTTCCATGTAAATCTTTCACTGTACGGTGTTCTTCTGTCTGCCTATTAAATATTTGGACGAACCGCACTGGCCGGCTGCAATATTATTAAAATATTTTTAGTCTGACAAAAAGACTGGAAACAGCTTTTTGTTATTTGTTACCTCAACCAACCAATGTACTATTTCATTTTATATTTATTCTACTCTGTTACCATCAAGTTAGCCACAATGTGAGGTTCCGCATTAATAATACAAGAGGCCTCTCCGACAGACCGACGCGATCTTTGTTGACTGTGTTACGGTTTTTTTTACAAGGCAGACGGCCGGTGTATGCCATTTAATACAATTTGAATAATGTCTATAAAAGGTGGACAAATGCGCCGCGGACTCTCGCAACGGGTATTGTTGAAACAACCAAAACGTAAACTTAATAGAATTAGTTGTTATTTGCGTAAATCCATTGAGATTTAAAAGGTCTTGTCTAGTTAACTACACGCCGCATCTTCCGGAGCTATTGACTTGCCAAACGATGGAAAGTAAACTCTTGCGGAGATTTCTCGTGTAGAAGGACATTTACTTTAAATTGAAATGTATATTATGTTAGTGAAAAATCGCTCTATTGTGAGACGGTCTTCGTACCAAGGTACAAGATATATATCACTATTTTGTAGCCAGTCTCACTATCTGCACATGATTTCAAACCAAATTTGATCTCACAAAGAGAACTGTTCTCACCTATGGGCGAGCGCTCCCCAGTACAAGTTTCTTCCATTTGACCGCATACAACGAAGAGCGGCTCGAAACAGCAACGATCAAGTCATCTCCGATAGACTTGATTATTTTACGTGGCGTATAGATGTGGGTTTTCACTGCATCTCCTACCGCATATATCACGGGGAAGTGCTCACATGACAACTCATTGTTCGGGTTGATAACAGGAGCCCTATTATTACCAAATACGAAATTTCGGTTGACGGATCGTACATTTTCCTACTACGAAAGTGTTTCAGATCCGAATGTCGATACGAAGTTCGCGATTGGACATTTTGTCTTTCGTTTACCTTATTCCCAAATTCACTTTGTTTCAGATTTAATATAAAATAATAAAACTGTTGTATATAAACACTGATCATAACCATTAAAACTGGAATGCTCCACAACACCTTTACATTACTTGGTAGCCTACCTCATCCTGACATTGGCTCAGTTGTGGTGACCTTTCCATAAAAGCCACAATATAAAGAATAGAATAGAAATTCACTTGACATTTCCTTTTTCGTTGTTTGACATTACTATTATCGTAACTGCGACTTCACTTTTTATGGTTATGTCTATGGTTCCGAAACGATATCCGTTCGCACTATTCGGATCCGAAGTACTTTGGTTGTAGGATTTATTATTGATTTCGGAGCGAAACTTCGGCTTTCGATTTTGGTAATAGACCTCCTGCAGCCGAATTCCATCGACGCACATTATGTCAAAATGCGAAATTCCTCTCACATCATGTTGACGCCTAGCATTCTACAACCGCGCGTTTTGCGAGGAACTTGTTGCCTCGCACAGCCACATGTGGAATCAATTACCGGCTGCTGTTTTCAGAAACCGATACGACCTCGTGCACCAGCATGCGAATGCGTGAAATCCTCGATCATGCTAAGAGCTGGTAGTTCAAGATGCTCTCCATGAGCCGGATCCGAGCTGTTACCTTTTCGTTACGGGAATCGGATGGGCAAGGGCTTTTGAGCATGAGTGTTGGAATAAACACGTTGGCCCCGAAGCCAACTCACGATACCTCAGGATATACACTATGCCCAAAAGACACGTTGATCGGAATCAATAAAACAAAATATACCATATTTAAGATGCAACAAATTATTTTATAAACAAGAAAAAACGATTGTACACCAAATTGGCTCCGTCGCGCCATACATCATTTAATTATAAAAGAATTTAGATCACACAATGAAAGCATTAAAAAACCGCGACAACATTATACAACACATGTTCGAGCCGTGTGGGAAAATAATTAGGTTGGGTGGAGGGGCCGAATTAATGCTAACATAACATATACTAAACAGGCAGTATTTTAAACGTATGGTGTGTAGCTGTTGTCCCGTGTACGTTCGGTATAACTTTTTTTTTAGGAAAAGGAGGATAAACATACTCTTGCAACACCAGAGGAATCACAGAAGCGTTGCCGGCCTTTAATGACGCGTGTTTTGGGTAACTTACCCATGTCGTATCGTCCCGGAAACACCGCACAAGGAAGCTCATTCCACAGCTTTGTTGTACGTGGAAGAAAGTTCCTCGAAAACCGAACTGTGGAGGGGAGGATTGCCACACATCCAGATGGTGAACAACTTATTATACGGGCAGATTTCGTCTGGGGTAGTGTTTGCCACCACGCCTTATTGCACAATTGTTAAGCAGTTAACATTACTGGAGATCCTATGTACTCGAGCAACGTCATGCCTTGTCTGCATGGAAGACGATCTCTTGGGAAATCGTCGGCCAGTACCCGATGAAACTTGTGCCTTCTTTCGAGTACAATCTAGAGAAGGTTGCGGAATAGGGTAAATTGAACCTTGGTCATTGAACCCCCAGAAAACTAAAGATTGCGTGTTAACAACTACTTTACTACGTACTTTAGTCGTTTTTACTTATATATAGCTGATTACTTTTAATTAGTTAATATTTCTTTTTTGTTTCACTCAAAAACAAACAATAACGAATAAATAATGTAAATTGTAAAATTGTGAACTGATCTGTGATCACTTATTATTACTTTAATGTCTCGAACTCAGAATGACATTTGACAGATTGTCAACTTGTCAGTCAGAACTTTAGAAACTTCAGAAATTGACAAGCTAATACATTATCTTGTTTACTCAGTCTACGCATTAGTTACTATATAATTATCTTTAAGGCGACGTCACCAAATGGCCCAAAGGAAGACCAGCGCTGGTTTTCAAACCAGTAAATATGCTGAGTTGGGACCACTTTGTGACGTGTAGAAAATAATATTTCTCGATTTTGTTTGTTTTATTGTACTATATCTTCATGAATAAAATTTTTTCTTTCTTTCTTTCTGAACTACTAAAACACCTCATTTATGACAATACTTCCCTTTATGCTTCGCCTAGTATCGGAATGCTGGGACTTGAAAACTAGAGCGAATGCCAATTCCGCGTTCATCTGGAAGCCAAAGCCAGATTGGTTTCGGAGAAACATTATATTATGTCAGAAAGAAGGTAATATTTCAAGCCGGCTTACATTCTAGCGCTCTACAAAGCGCAGGTCCGGCCACACATGGAGTATTGCTGACATCTCTGATCTGGCACACCCCAGTATCAGCTGGAACCATCGGACATTTAGGGCTCTGTGAACAGCTAGATCAATTGGTCTTCTAGCGTATTTATCATGGGATACGTTCCAAAGGTCCTTCTTGGACATGGATTGCGCGATGTTACCAGGACGATATGACATTGGTATCTTTAAAAAAGCGCGTACATCTGCCTAAATAGCCGATAACGTTCCTGCGATTCTCCGCTGTTACAGGTAAATGTGCCAAAGTATTCCTGTAAGTATATACCTATAATATAAAATACTGTAGATTCAAGGGAGCACGATATAACCCAAATCCCCGCAGACCAAATGGCGGTCGGAATCTAGTATTTAGATCATAGTTTCTCAACCTTATTTTGTTCACCGCCCACTTTGAGAATATGTTTTTTTCTAGAGTACTTTCGTGTAGTTTTTTGCCTTTTTAGACTATATTTTTCAATCTACCCACGCCCCATCTGCGCCATCTCAATGCCCCCTAATTTTCTCTGGGTCTTCTACTGCCCCCCCGTAAGTCTCAAACGCCCACAAGGGTGCGTTATCGCCCACATTGAGAACCTATGATTTAGATGATACAATAGGCAACACACAGCCCACAAACAGCAAAAATGCATACAATGTCAAGTGACAAGTTCACAGTTTATCAGAAACTATCTGAGTAATTGACAAGCGTCGCTCGACGCCGCGAGCGCTGAATCAATGATAATAATATGCATTCCGGAGAAGCACGATAACAAAGTCATAGCTAACTTTAGCAGTACAAGAATATTTTATTTATTTATTTACATAAAAGTTTACACATAGAAAATACTTATACCTCAATGTAATAGTTATACGTATATACTCAAGACGGTAGAGCTCTTTAAAACTTATAGCTAGCATCAGAAAGACGGGTTTCTAATAATATATGCTAACAAAGAGTTAAATCTACGCACGTCAGTGCTAGTTAAAAATATTATGTATAAATGATTATATGTGACTTAAAAAGTAGAATTTCAATTATTTCTTAATATTAAGAGGATAGAAAAAAAAAAAACAATACAAATCGGATCATTGGACAAGTCTTACGACGATTGCACAGACCGGTTGGTTGGAATTAATATAAATTTTCGCGTAAATCCAGCTTATCATTGGTACATCGCGAATTATCAACATTCTAGGTTAGATTACGTTTCTGACCAATAGGAATAAAGACGCTATTAGTCAAATCCTACTTCCTTTAATGGCGTGCGTCCGTGCAGAATGGGATGTCGCTATGCCAACTTAATGGCTGACAGGCTTGCCCTGCATGTTTCAGTATGACAACTCTCATGATTATTCTAATATTAAACACTAGCGGACCCGACAGACGTTGTTCTATTATAAAAAAAAACTCTTGCGGATGGAATTTCTTTAAATCCGTAGCTGCCGTCCTTAGCTGATCTCTACTCGGCGAAAGGAATATTCCTACCAAATTTGAAGTCTCTACGCCATATGGTTCTAGAGATATCGTGATGAGTGACTATACACATGGAAATCTCTTATATATAATATAGATTTTATTGAGATAAAACCTTTAGTAACTACTTGTATATAATATAAATATATTATGACAGAGGTTTTCAGTTGAGCGTGCATCACAAAAAAACTTCTTAAAAGATAAATTCAATTGAGTCTTCTAAGTTTTATTCCTTTGAAACTAAAAAAGTTGCGATATCTTCATTTAACAGTAGTTTAGAGATGTTGCTAGTGAAATTACTGGGCAAATGAGACTTAACATCTTATGTCTCAAGGTGACGAGCGCAATTGTAGTGCCGCTCAGAATTTTTGGGTCTTTCAAGAATACTAAGCGGCACTGCATTATAATGCACAGGGCGCATCAATTACCATCATCTGAACGTCCTGCTTGTCTAGTCTCTAAATGTCAAAAAAAAAAAACAAAATTTTTTATCGGCACCACGTTCTCAGTCATGTGTAAAATCGCGAGTATGGGGTAATCCTCTATAAGCCAATGAGAATATTTTCAATTTCAATCCTAATTGCACTGGGATTTTTGCAATGATCCCGAAATCTAAATATCCGGCGCTTTGAAAACGAGCAAAGAAAACACACGCTCGATAGATAAAGTACACCACAGCCACTCGTTGAAGTAAGCTTTCATAAGAAATAGGGCGCAACTCGACCGTAATACTGCAAGTGGCCAACAAAACAAAAGCCCTACGCTGTAGGGCGTACATTAAGGGTTAGCGAGCATTTCCAAGCATCTAAACCTACTGATATTAAAAGGATGAACTGCACGTTTGTATCTTTGTCTGAATACTCTAGTTTCAAGATTCTTCATGATTTATCATAAATATAGTATCTAACTCATATTAAAACTAATCTAAATATGATGTGAAAGATTCAAAGAAGCAGTCTCGTGCCAGAGTTTGGCGAATCAACATCTGCTGAGAATGCCTCGTGTAGATTCGAAATACGTGTCGAATTCTTTGAAGACATATATTAGCGGAATTAACACTCAAGAAAACTCAAAACATTTGGATATCTTGTACGTTCTTCTCCCGAGATCCACTTTTTCCGAACATAATAATATGGAAAATTCAGTAATTTAAAAGAAATATTTGTAATGACGATACAAAAGCGCTTAGTTTAAGCCTAATTTAATCAAGTTTATTTGACTTTGACTTGATTTTGACTTTAGGACCCCGTCAATTGCTCGCGTTCAAAAAGAAAGAATCGGAAAAAAAACGCCTCGTGGCAGTCTCGATCCATATATATCCATATAAATGCCTTCGCTATATCCCGACTAACTGTCAATCCTTCTTTCTTGCGACGGTCGCCACCCATCTATATCTAAATAGTATATTACGCACCTAGGGAAAAAAGTAGGTCATTCTCACCCGCAGAATATTGACACCCGAGCCGAAGTTGAGGGTGACAATCGCGAGTGGCAATGTCCTACTTATCTCACGTGGTGCGTATACGATTTTTTTTCCCACCTGGATGACAAGTTCGCTTTTTGTCCGTGGTGCGAGGGACAAGAGTCGTCTTGCCGGAAGAGAATCTTTCATTTTTCTCCCTCGTACCAGGGACTAAAAGCGAGCTTTTCATCGAGGTGGGAAAAAAATAAATTTTTTGTGGACGACAAGGCCAAACCAGCGTAGATACGGGCCACACGTTCCTGCTACATCAGAGGAATCACAGGGGCGTTGCCGGCCTTTTGTCTATTATAATGAATTAGAAAGTTAATTGATGTTATAGAGGCGTCGTGCGCGGCGGTATAGATCTTATAATATGTTATTACGACTTCGGTTAATCGCGACCCACTCTTAGTAGGTGGCGCGGGCGGCACTACATCGGCGTCATTGTATTATCGTATATAAATATTAAATATCCAGACTACCGCGCCTTGCTCGGATTTTTAAGAATGTACAAAACTTGAACAAAAAAACCTAATAGGACATCTGGATTCGAACCGAAGTCTTCCGCTTTCCGGATCACCCAAAGTCTATTAAAGCTATTATAGTCATGTATATAGTGGCGAAATTTACCTTTGTATTCTAATGTTATTGTAGCTGTTTCTCATTAAAACACGGATATTTTTTTTTAATTCAAACCTAGCTAGATCGTTATCGCCCCCGAAATCCCCTGTATACTAAATTTTATGAAAATCGTTGGAGCCGTTTCCGAGATTCAGAGAATATAAATTACTAGCTGACCCGACAGACATTCTGTACATATATTTAAATAAAATACTAATATAATTTTTATAATTTTGTCAATAATATTTCATAACATCAACTAGCTTCCTGTTGTTATAATGCAATTGTTTCACAGCAGAACTGTCAAACCGTGCGTCACGAAATTCTTTCATAGAAATTGTCGAAATAATAGAAAAAAAAATAATTATAGTTCCCAAATCGAACTAAAAACTATCCCATCTCTCAAGTTGGCTTAAACTGCACTCCAAGAAATTATCCCCATTAAAATATGTTAATTAGTTTAGGAGTTCACTGGAAACAAACATCAGGACACTGGATTTATATAGGTATATTAAGATTATGCACAACTGGGAAGAGACTGACCCCCATGTCACGGGCTGTCCTAGTTTGGGGGTCGAGGGTAATTTTAAGCAAAATTGTATTTTTTCTTTGCAACAAATAAAGATTTATTATTATTATTATTATTATTATTATGTAGTTCATTGAAAGACAACCGAGCATACATAATAGGGGTCACTTGATGGTATGTGATCACCGCGGCCCATACTCTATCTAGTCTTCTCTCCAGAGGATCACAAGGGCGTTGCCAATATCGAATAAACGTATGATATGGTTAATTTATATATCTGCATCTCTCATAAAATAAAGGTTTGTATCAAACCGAGTTAAAACCTCAGTAAATTAACTCAAAATTTAAAATTAATGACATACTTAGGGGTGTTCCCTTAAGACCATAGTTTCTCAAAATTATTTTGCTCACCGCCCACTTTGAGAATATGTTTTTTTTCTAGAGTATTTTCGTATATTTTTTTGCCTTTTTAGACTATATTTTTTGATCTACCCTCGCCCCATCTGCGCCATCTCAGCCCCTAATTTTCTCTGGGTCTTCTACTGCCCCCCCGAAAGTCTCAAACGCCCACAAGGGGGCGTTATCGCCCACGTTGAGAACCTATGCCTAAGACTAACAAAACTGTGTTCAAAACCCGAAGTCGGTCCACTTCGGAAATGGTTGAGTTTAAATGAAAAGAAGAAGTGGCTAGAAACTCATTGCCACTCTTTTAAATCAACATTTACAGCTTAATTTTTTTACAAATCATTTCAATTACAATATTATGAACAGCAACAAAAATACTCAAACGTCAAATACTCAACTTACACGAGTAAGAAAATATAAAAAAATACGTAAAAACAAAGAGTTACTGAGCACAATAGATGCATCAATCCACACACACCGTAAATAAATAAATATTTTGCGATTCCGATTTTATCATATGAAACGTATCTTCTAAACTCTACAATTCCGTGCAGTCTGTCTATCAATCTCCTACAAACAGTCAAGCCACAAGTGTTGCCAGTAGGAGCCGCACAGAAACACACCGGAGTGGGTGTTTAGCATCTCGCGGGCGGCGTGTCAGTGTTGCAACTGCACTGAAAGCAATGCCCCAGTTCTTGTGAACGCTCGCGGCTCGCTTCCCGACTAATGCCGGTTTTATTAAAGACAATTACCAACGAAAATAACTGCATCCGTACAATATACACACACCAGATGTTTTAAGAGTTTTATTTATGAACTAATGTCTCAAAAAAGTAATTGATATTTTTTTATGAATGAGGAATTTAAACGAGCATACATACGGGTGATATGATGGTGTGTTATACCCGGGGCACACACTCAATCTCCCTTAAAAGTCTAATAAACATGGATATTAATTCGAAAATCGAAAACACATTAGCGGGCGAGAATCGAACCGGTGGCTTCGTGGTGAGAGTCAACGGTTCTGTTGCACTACGGACACATTCCTCTTCCTGCAATAGTAGATTGTATCATACTGGAAGTAGGGCAAGAACACAGATTCTGAAAAATTCCTGGCGCCTCTTGCATTTCTCTATTCAATAAAATTACCATAGGCTTTCATATATTTCTCCAGGGGTTTTGTAGGTAATATATTATCCATCACATTTCTTGCGTAACTTCTAATACTTTCAGGAGTTAATTCTATACTTGACGTTATTTTCACGGTGGAAAAATTTGCGACTCTATTTTTTTCTTTATATTTCGTATGTAGAGCTAGCTCAATACCAAGTAGGCTATTGTAGAAGGAATTAATTTTCTATAAAATAAAGCAGTATTTTTTCACTAAAAGTGAGCTCGATTACGCGCGGGTGCCACGCGCTCATCTAGAATTATGAATAGTAGATTGTTAACCAAGGGTCGAAATAATCAATTCCCGAGGTATTTAGACGCCCGAGCACAGCGAGGGGGGCTATAGTCCGAGTAGGAATTGATTATTTCGACCCGAGTTAAACACGTTTTTTTTTTTCATTTCAAATATGAGGATAATAAAACTAGCTGTTTATATAAACTACTAGCTGCCCCGACAGACGTTGTTCTGTAGATAGTAAAAAAACAACTGTTTTATATTTCAAAACATCAAAAATTATTTCGTAAATATGCTCCCTGTTGTTAGAATGAAATTGTTTCACAGCGGAACTGTCAAACCGTGCGTCACTAAATTCTCTCATAGAAAATATGTCCATACAAAACAAATATTGAAAATAAAGATATTTATGGGTCCCAAATCGAAATAAAAACTACCCTATCTCTCAAGTTGGACCAAACTGCACTCCATGAAGTAATCACCATTAAAATCCGTTCATTAGTTTAGGAGTCCATTGAGGACAAACATTGTGACACGAGATTTATATATATTAAGATTTATTGATAATATATAATAATATTAGTAGTGCCTATTTAAAATGAACTGTCAAATTAGGATAATTTACGTCGACTTTTTAAATTTTAAATATGGAACTCACCGCGTAATTGTTGCGGCTTATCGCTCAAAGAAGTTTGCGCTAAGTTCACACTGGCTGTTTGGAAAGTCACATGGCCGCAGATTTTTTTTTACATAAAACTCTTCACAGCTGACAGCAGTTCTATTTTCAAAGTTCATTCCGGCCCTTAGGTGGGAAGTAATTTGTATGAGTTTTTCCCTCACTATGGAGGGAAGCAGCACATTCCACCCAATAATCAGATCAAATAACATTACTTTCCGAGTATGCGAAATGAAAAAGAAATTGCATATTCGTTTTGCCGTCTGAACCTTTTTAAAAAACTTTTATATACGTGAACGGGGCCTAAATATCGACCAGTGACGCATGCGGCATGATGCAGTTTGTCAATCATTCAACTGTAGCGGAAACACTATCGTTTCCGAGAAGTTCCCATCCTTAATGTATTTACACACAAGTGATAAATCATTTGGTACATTCACTCGCTTATCACGTGAGGCCAGGGCTCTCGCTCGAGATTACATCGTCATTATGAGACAGCTATTAGAATAAATAATAGTTAAAAAAAAAACTAAAAAGCACGCTTTATATAAAATTCAACTAAAAAATAGAACATAAATTTAAATTGAAAATAGTGTAAAAAAAATATATTTTATTGTAAAAAAAGCGTGGAGTGTAGAAGAATTAATATTTTAATAATATCTTAAATAGCAACTTAACTATTAAGTACTTTAACATCAATTCCTGCCTTATCGACTATAGATGAAAATTATATAAATTAACAAAAATCATATTTTGCAAATTGAAAAATTGAATAATTTTATCAAATTAGTGTAATGTCATCGGTCTTCGATAAATCTACAAAGTTTGAACGAAATCTAGCCGTTTAAAGTGGGTCAAAATCGCGCCCAAAGAAGTCGGTTCCATGTTTGGAACCGACAACTATATGAACAAACAAATATACAGGTGAAGCTAATATAAAGCGTATTAAAATTATATTTATAATATGAACCCAACATATGTTGCTTTGTCGACCAAAAAAAAACACGTTGGTACGCATATAATACCGGAATGTAAGACCATAGGGGTTATGCTCGGGGTTTCCCTACGAGATCGAATCAGAAATGAGGAGATCCGTAGGAGAACCTGTGTGGCTGTTAGGGCAGTAAAGTCCTCGGATGGCGACCACGTACCGGAAGACGCAGTGTTGGTAGGCCCCCCACAAGATGGACCGACGATCTGGTCAACATCGCCCGGAATACGTTGGATGAGGGCAGCACAGGACCGATCGTCGTGGAAATCTTTGGGGAAGGCCTTTGTCCAGCAGTAGACGTATTCCGGCTGATGATTTTCGAAGGTTCCAATTAAAGTTTTCAACCTACCTTCAATAATAATTATTAGGATTAACTTATTACCTTTGCCATCATTAATAAATTAATGATTCCTTAATAATAATTTACAATTTAATTTTTTTTTACTTAAATAAAATACTTTTGAAATGAAAGAATGAGTTTAAAGGAGTGGTCGAGATTTCCACAGTTCTTCCACCCAGAAATGTTTTCAGGCAAAATTTTGTACAGTAAACCCAGCAAACGTTCTATTGCCATATAAAGTAATAAACTAATTTCAATAATTGAAATTTTTGGTGTATAAATAATAGATGACGATTCGCCGATTCTCAGACCACCCAAATATATCGTAAATAAAATTTATAGTATTACAATAATTATTGTATTCGATTGCCATCTTGCAACTCTATTGCGGATCTGCCTACCCTATATTTTTTTTAAAGTAAAGGACGAGACGAGCAGTACGTACACACAAATTTTCAAACAAATTGGTTTAGCTATTGTTTCGAAGGAGTTTGGTGACAAACACCGGGACAACAGAATTTTATATGACGTTATCGAAACTATATCTTATATAGTTTCGATACAAACAGTTGACCATAAATATTATGTGTAAACAGTGGCCGCCTTGTCCATTATACTTCCGCATTGCCGAGTCATTTTTTATCAGTTTGTTTGTTGTTCGCACGAGTTCGCCTGCCGCCTGTCGTATAGTGCCTACCGCGTACCATTATCAACTCACTTACCATTACATATACCACCACATCATATACGTGTACTAGTCGTTCCCGCCCGGCGAATTTTAAAAGGATGGAACTTTGGAATTCGAAACTAAAGTAGAGATAAATCATCTAGGACAAATTTTGCATCGAATGGTGTTAGTTTCGTGATACGAGGGCGGCACTGCAAATTTCGGGAATCAAGGAAGTGCCAGAACATTACTATTTAAAAATGTATTTATTGCTTTTCGAAGTATTCTCCGCGAAATTTGACAGATTTTTCCATACGATGGAACCAATCATTGAAGCAACCATTCCATTCGGAAGTTGGGGTCTCCAAAATGGCCGTTTTGTAGGCGTGCACAGCTTCTTCAGGTGATGAAAATCTCTGACCACGCAATTTATTCTTTATTTTAGGGAAAGTATAGAAATCATTAGGGCTTAGGTCGGGGCTGTACGGCGGATGGTCTAATAATTCTATGTTTTCTTGCTCTAAAAACTCTTTTGTTCTGTGCGCGGTGTGAGAACTCGCATTGTCGTGATAGAGTATGATGTGGCGGTTGCAGTTCTCTTTACGGAGTTCATAAACGACTTGTGGCAAACAAATGCTAGCATACCATTCTGCATTAACCGTTCTTTGTCCCTCAAGAGGAATAGTCGCAACATGGCCGATTTTGGAAACAAACATGGCCACCATTTTTTTTGCAACACTCCGTGAACGAACAATATTTGTTGGCTTTAACTCATTTTCGAACACCCAAACTCGTAACTGGTTTTTTGTTTCGGGTTCGTACGCGTATATCCAGGATTCGTCACCTGATACGATGTTGTATACAGCATTTGAGGATCCTGCGTGGAATCTTTCGAGAGTTCTGACGCACCAAGTAACGCGAGCCGCTTTTTACTCTTCACAGAGCAAATGCGGTATCCATCGGGAAAACAACTTTTTTTACACCTAATTGTTCATGCAAGATTATTTGTATTTGACTCATGCCAATGTCTAAAGTTGCCTGAATTTCGCGGTATGTCACATGTCGATCTTCCTCAATCAGCTTACGCACAGCATCAACGTTTTTTTTGGTGACTGCAGTTTTTGGACGACCTTGACGGGGATCATCACTGAGCTTGACACGTCCACGTTGGAATTCAGCAAACCATTTGCGTTTGTGGTTTTGGATGGGGCTTCATCACCAAATGCAGAAATCATCCGGTCAACACACTGTTTTTGTGTTAAACCACTTCGAAAGTCATAATAAATCATCGGTCTAGAATTTTCTCGAGTCAATTCCATTTTCTCAACGACTAAACAAGTTTGACAAGACCGAGAATCTTTTTTTAAATAAATAAATGGTATTCGATTTTTAAAACCAAGGAGTTTTCAATTAAAAAGATTTAATATGACAGGAACAGTGGAAATATTCTTATAACTTTTAGTGCAGCCTATGTACGCGCTACCGGATACGATCAGTGGTTTAGGCGTGATTGAGCCTCAAACAAAGAATATTTTCATTATATATATATATATATATAGATATATTGTATATATAGAGACATATTATATATATAGACAATAATATATATAAGTGAGTTCCACCTATGTATTGACTCATAACGATACCTCGGAAACCGAATATTAACCTTTTGTTTATCAATGTAAAGTGTAAATTTTAATAAATAGATTATAATTGTATAGATGTATAAAAATTTTCGGATTCGAGTTTTTTTTATTTCTTTGCCTTAAACTCTTCTCCTAATAATATATCTAGACTAGCTATACTTAAACGATTGAAAAATTTTAAACATACCATAAAAATAATATACATATAAAAATAACACCTAAATCAATGGTTTGAAGAAAATCAAATTCTACGATCATGTACGACTTAGTGGGCAGGGCACATAGTTCAACCGACAGATGGCCGTTGCGGCAGTAAAGTCCTCGAATGACGACCACGTACCGGAAGACGTAGTGTTGGTAGGCCCCCCACAGGATGGACCGACGATCTGGTCAAGATCGCCGGAGATCGTCCAGCAGTGTACATCAGTGAAAAATATTACTACATAACGACATGAGATTAGAATATTGTGACAGCCCTAACTTAAGTGGCAGTAATATATAAAAATGCTGCAGACGGTCGCGGCCGTGTCAACGACCCGTCAATGATTAGCGAAGCCCGCACTAAATTAAACGCGTGCCACCCCTGCCATGATACCAGATTGATATAGAAACACTGGAAGGGCAACCAAAAAAATTTACACAATTACTATGTCTTTTTTTTATATTGAAAAAAAGTCTTTTGTTTAGACTTTAATAATTGTATACAAATAAAACAAATATTAGTAGCAGGTTCAAGTTTTTGTAATTAATTAAATACTCTGGTTGTGAAAATTTATTGATGTAGGCGTTACATTGCGGAAATCCATAATTATACAAATGATTTGAGTTTTCTTTAGTGTTAATTCCGCCAATATTTGTCTTTAAACAATTCGCCACGTGTTTCGCCTCTATACGAGGCATACGCAGGACATGTTGTCTGGCCAAAATCTGGCACGAGACTCCTTGGCGGAATTAACACTAAAGAAAACTCAAATCATTTCTATACTCTGGTTGTGTCTAAACTTCTATTTTGTAAGAACCAGTGTCGCCACTCATAATATAATAATAGATCGACAAGTCTTTTCGTATATAGTATGTACATAAACTTGTTATCTACTATACTGAACTATCTGCCTAGTTTTAATAACATTAAAAAGGTAACATTTCAAGAAAATAAACAATTAGTAAAGTTTATATTTTTTTACTGCAAACATAATATGTATATTAGTGGGAACTTTATTGGTGTGTGCACAATCTTATATGTAGTTATTTTTGTAAATGTTTAAAATACTGTTTGTTTTCCAAAAAAAAATAAACATCAAGAAAAAACTACCATAACTTACAGTCATATTTTTTTAATTAAGAAGTTCAAAAAACTCTACAGCAACAGGACGGTGTCACTACCTGCTACAAGATGGCACAAAGGCATTGAAAGATAATGGCATATATATATATATACTGCAATTAAATGTACTTAAGAAATATATTTATTTCAGTCACAAAAATTCTCATTCACTTCTATTAAGTGAGGAACACCTGTGCTAGAAGTCCTGTTCTTCCATATCATTAAATATGAACAGTAAAAGAACAGAACCCAAAAATGTTAATGAATGTTGTTCAATGTCACATCCAGTTCTGTAATTACCGGACTAAGCAACCACCCCTACCAGTTTACAGCCACTAACACAACACTAGACAAGTACCGGAAGGGGTGCTTTTCTCAAGTGATGTGCGAACATACACTATGTTTACATTTTAATACATTATTACGTAAATTATATAAATAGGAAGGTAATGGAATGACAGCCGCGTTAAACATGTCGTCGCACAGGTAGGGTTACCATTAAGTCATTTGAAAAGTCATGAATGTAAATTATGTTTCTCGTAAAGATCAATTTGTTAAAATGTAGTTTTCTTTCTGTATTCAATTTAATATAAAACAAAATCCGGACAAATTAGAAAGCCTGACTAAATTCGGACTAGAGTCTCCGTCCGAATTATGCCTGAGGACATCCGACTAGAAACCAGTAAGAGAAAATTTAAAACTAAACTTAAGTAATATTTAGTGTCAACACTGCCTTAAAATTAGATTTTTTATTATATTGGTATCAATATTTGTTAATTATACTTATATAAAATCAATGTTATTTTAAACATCAATGTATTTATTACAAGCGACTTGATCCTGCACACAAACTGTCCAAACAGTTTTGCGCTATGTTAGTTTGAGATTCTTTCTGTAAATGATTAATAGTATAAATAAATAAAAAGCATTTTGGACGATTTGGTCCCTTAATCACAAAATAAAGTAGCAGTACCGAAGATTTACTTAATTAACACTTAAAGAAATATCTATATATAACAGCACTAATAAGATTTTCATTTAAAGTCGTACTCAGAGCGGTTGATTCATAATTCACTGAAATAGTATATTTCTTCACGAGTGCGGAAAGCCTGTCATTGCAAAGAGTTCCGACAAATGTCTATCCGAGCCGAGGCGCAGCCGAAGGTGAGGGTCGACAGTCGGAACAAGTTGCAATGACGGTTCCGCACGTGTACTGAACAACTATTTTTAATACAGTTGCGAAAAAATCAAGCAATTTAATAGAATAATAACAACACAATAAACTCAACTAACTAAAATGGCGCCAACCGTAAAAGAATATAAGCAGAGATGTTTTTTTATTTCTTCACCCATTTTGGTTAGGCAAAGGGAACTATGCCCATCATACAGCCAAGTCTTCAGTAGATTTTTTTTATTGATATGAAATGAAATGAAATAAAACCTAACCTAACTCATTGAATCAAATCATCAAATCTGATATTTAAACAAATTAGTAGCTTCTATTTAGAAATATTTGCATAAATCATAAAAACTTCATGGTTGGTTTTTTCTTTTTAATAGACATTATTTTGACAGGTGGGAAAGAGAACGCACGAGTTCGGAAAAGGTAAAGAAAAAGCTCGAGAAAGATAGCTCACATCCCGAACGCTATACGTCCCTGCAATATACCACTTTTTGAGCAACTGTATTAAAAAAAAGTTTACGTACACCTACCTCCTACTCAGAGCTGACAAAGACCACGCCGTTTCCAGACGTTGAATACCAAATTTGACATGACCAGAGCTACCTTACAATTCGCACATTACGTACCTAGTTGTAATTTTTATCTTTTTTATGCTTCTTTCTGTCTTTTTCTTTTCTTTCTTATCATTTGCATTTTTTTGGTTTAGATTAATTAGAAACTTCAAAAATCATTCAGATGACATCTTTTACACATAACGTGATATTTTATGAGTTCCCGAGGGAGCGTAATAGCCATTAAATAAAAGAAATTATGAACGTATATATATTAAAAAACTTTTATCTTATATCTTTTACCTATAATTAAAACTTAATTTTTGCAGGCGTTGTTCTCTACTCGCGACATGACAAAAAAGGTTTATTCTAGAAACTGAAGTTGATTTTTTTTAAATCACACTTACAGTGCACTTATATTATCAAGTTAAATAATCTATGAGGTATATAAAATATATTTCAATTAAAAATAACAATGGTTCAGTTTAACATCGTATATAACAACATTAACATTAAAATTAATATTTTCTTGACATCCGTGTGTGGATGGCATGTGGCAGGAAAATTGGTCGAAAAAATTATAATAATTATTATAATTAAGTAACACAACGCGGACATTCTCAATTAATATGAGCGTTCAATTCACTGCCGTTAATGTATCCCTACTAATAATATTATAAATGTGAATGTAAGTTTGTTTGTTACGCTATCACCCCGGAGCTAATGAACCGATTTTGATGAAATTTGATACACCGATAGACTAGAGCTTGGGAAAGGACACAGGCTGCATTTTATCCCGGAAAAATGCATGGTTCCCGCGGGATTTATGAATAATTGAAAGTCGATGAGCTATAACTATACCAAGAGTAGGTTAAGTTTGCCATAGCAATCTTCCACGAAATAAGATTCATATAATATGTTGAGAACGGGAGCGAAAACGGGAACCGGAACTGTAATAGGACACGAGATAATCTTCAATTCCACAGTTGCTTATTATTTTAAAAAACCCTTTATCTACACGGAAGAAGTCGCGGGCACAGCTAGTTGTTCACAAATAGTAAGTGTACCTATGTATTCCAAAACACATTTATTTTGCAGACAATATTCAAATTATCCCGGCGAGTGTTCCGATCGTCACCAATTAATCACGATTATTTTGGTAATTTGCCAACGTCGACAGTTTATTGTACTAAATAATGATAACTTTTATTATTCGGTCTCTAGTAATAACCATCGCGTTGCATGCCGTTTCAATATTTCAACGCAAACCGTGTAGGCAGCGTGGCCGAGCGGTCTAAGGCGCTGGTTTTAGGCACCAGTCCGAAAGGGCGTGGGTTCGAATCCCACCGCTGTCAGAACTTTTTTTATTGCTATAAGTTTTACACACATTTATAAAATATGTATTTAAAAATTCTTAGTTAATGGGAACGTGTTTAATCAGTATTTAAATAAAAATAACTAAACATTAATTAAGCACGTTTTTAATTCTATGGTAAGTACGTACTTATCAACGAAATGCAAATAATTAGTAAGACAGAAGTATTAGTTAGATATCGAAAGAATGGATTTTTAAAATCACATATTACTGATGAGTGGTTTAAACAAAATGTTTAGTTTATATATTTGAGTTTTTATGCTGTTTTGTAGTAAAATGTTAAGTACAATGAGAAACTTTTCTGTTATCAAATTTTTTTTATCAAATAGGTTTTGTATATTTCTATTCTCATATAAAGTAATATTTTTTTTTTCAAATGTAGTTATAATATATTTAAATTGTTTCGCTTATAATGTATATTATTGAAGTATTGTTTGCCTAAATGATTTAAGTATATTTTATTCTAATTCTCGAAGTAAATATTATATTAAACTTACTTATTATGCTCCAATCAGTTTGGCCAGGTGAGAGCAACCTGCAATAAACAATTTTTACATGACAATAAATATCCACGAGCTTTTAAAATTCCTTTCGATTCGTAAACAATATCTGTACCACCATGAACAAAATTAATTCATGATCCACTTTTAAAATCAAAAACAGATTTATACACGAAAAAAAGGATTGTGTGGTTTTATGAAACCACGGTAAAAGT
This sequence comes from Leptidea sinapis, assembly GCF_905404315.1. Lineage (NCBI taxonomy): Eukaryota > Metazoa > Arthropoda > Insecta > Lepidoptera > Pieridae > Leptidea > Leptidea sinapis. The sequence continues at coordinate 4,950,303 of NC_066297.1, forward strand.
TAAAACTTTTTTTCACATTATAGACATTTAACTAAAAATTTTTGGAATAATATTCCATTAAGGGTATAAAAATCGCTTTATCAATCTTAATTTTATACTTGGAAAATTGGAATGATAATGGGAGATAATAAATGTAACAACATTTACATTAAACACTGACAAAAACAAACAAAATAGCGTGGAGCACTGGCACAAATGAGTAATAGTCTATACACTACACGGTCAGCTGCTGCGAACTATATGCGCCGCCCGACCGTCACGCGACATGCAACAACAAAGACGAAAAAGTTTGAGACGATGTTATAAAAGTTTCACTTTTAGAATTTCGACCTTAGTATTTGCTTATGACGGTAGGAAAATGCCATTAAGGTAGGTCACGATTAAATTTTTTCGATTGTACCATCTTACGAGGTAGTATGTATGACACTGCGTACTTTTAAATACTTTTGTTAAAATTTTTTTTTTGTTTGCGTGGCAACAGCAATAGTCTGTCATAATATTCAGTTGTATAATTATTACGGTTCGCTGACACACAGACGGCGCGGTCTCAGTGCTAGGGTTCACGTTGGTCGAACTTCGCCATTACGTTAGTGGGAGGCTCCTTTGCACAGGATGCCGGCTAGATCATGGGTACCACAACAGCGCCTATTTCCGCAATGAACGTGAAGCTTTAATGTGTAAGGATTACTGTGTTTCGGTCTGAAAGGTCCAGTAATTTCACTACCGCCGTAGCTAGAGAAATTACTGGGCAAATGAGACTTAACATCTTATGTCTCAAGGTGACGAGAGCAGTTGTAGCACTGCTCAGAATTTTTGGGTCTTTCAAGAATTCTTCTTGAGCGGCAGGGCGTATCATAATTGATATGATGATATATCGATGGTAATCCATCAGCTGAACGTCCGGCTCCTCCTGTCTCTTATTTTCATTTAAATAAAATACGTGTTGAAACTTCGATGCCAGCTAGGCGAGTTTTACTACCGTAAACCAGTAATGTGCAAGAATATTATGTCTCCGTTTGAAGGGCGCCTGTAGCCCCTCAAATTACTGGACTAATATTATAACCTTCTTTGTTTAAAACTGACGAGCACAATTCTTATTACGTTCAGTTTTTAGTTTCTATAGAGAATCCTGGAGCGGAAATGCAGTAATGGACAGGACATATAAACTTACAAAAGAATTCTTTCTCGTCCCGTCAGATTTTCTCATAAAAAACACCTCTTGGAATACTGAACTCAATACAATGATAAATAACTGGTTCTTTTAAACATGTTAAGTAATTTCGCATCGCACTCAACGCACATGTTACAATACAAAATATTTCACGGCTACTTATGTAAACAGCGACTGATAAGTGACAGCTGTTTATGACGTCATCGCGCCACAAGCAGATCACGATAACAGGCCGTTGATCTTTACGCGTTAATCAATGCTGACCCACTTATTGCATAGCTTAAGCGCGCGGCTTCGTTTTCAAACCAGAAACCGCCCCCTAGTACAAGATATAACATTATATTGTATTTTTAGGGTTCCGTAGCCAAATGGCAAAAAATGGAACCCTTGTAGATTCGTCATGTCTGTCTGTGTGTCCGTCCATATGTCAAAGCCCCTTTTTTCCGAGACTATAAGAACTATACTGTTGAAACTTGGTAAATAGGTGTATTCTGTAAACCGCATTAAGATATTAACACAAAAATAGAAAAAAAAAACAGTAAGTAAACCTATAAGAGACGAACTGGTCATTTCAAGGAAAGAGTGCAACCTGGGCACTATCCCACTTCAGGGATGGTTTGGTCGGGGATTAGCTATGAAGGAGTGACCGAGTCATACTTTTTTGAAAAAAGTATCAAAACATTGGTACAAGTGTATCAAGATACCATTCTTGAGAAGGTAGTGTTGTTAAGGGTTGGTTGGTTATTACCAAGAATGGGCCTTCGAGCAAGACTAGGCGCCGGGTCATAAAGCTCGGTCTACGCAGTCTTAGTTGGAAACGAACGTTTCGGACTTCATCAGAGCTGAAGGCTGGTCGTCGTCTAGTACCGATCTTAATCCGCTGGATTATAATTTATAGTCAGTTTAAGACACCTACGGCTTGATCTAAACTCCACGATAATTTGAAGTCCCTAAAACAATTCGTACATGCTTCGTGTGTGCTTCTATTGACAACTGGCCTCAACGTTTAAAGGACTGTATTGCAGCCAATGCAGACCACTTCGAATAAGCTTAATATATTTTAAATTGTTTTAAATGTATGTCTGAAACTATCACACTGTAATGGTGATAAATGTTATTTGCAATAGATTTTTTTTCTTTGTTTCAGTATTTATAGCAGCAAGGAACCCGAGAGGTCGCGGGTGCGAGTCCCGTATCGTTCATAAGTTTTGGTTACAAATTTAAATTATATAAGTTGATATAATATCTTGTTTCTGGTGTTACCATTTTGATAATCATAATTTCCTCCACCCACTCATCCCGTCTACATTTCTCTCTGTAGAAGGGAGACTAATCTTCTAAAAATAGATACTTATTTATCACAAGTTAACCGCCACAATTAAGTGATCGGCACGTAGTTAGTAGTTACTCAACTCCAGCCAGCTCTAGACCTACCGCCTTCAGACGTGAGTTGGACTAGAGCCAACAGCACCATACAAATGAATCTTTTGTATAATGACCAAACACATAATTAAATATTTTACACCGAAGCACTATAAAACCGTCGGAACCGCCTTCGTGTTGATGTGAAAACTGGGCCGAAACTACATCAGTCATTACTAAATATTTTGATTCCGATCATGAAGTTAATTACAAAGTGCTGGATATTTTTTTAAAAGACTATCAAAAAGATTTCGAACAGCAATATTTAATCAAGAAAGGGTTTAATCTGTAAAATTGCAATTTATTTGCTACTTCTTCTTACTTTCCCCACTTAGTGAACATGTACTATAACATTAAATCTAAAAAATCATGTATTCACATTGCTCAAAGATACACATTTTACCACCACCTCGTCAACAAACACCCTCAATGCAACGCTTTTAAAAATATTGACAGCTTCGGCATTTTACATAATGCTAGCTCTGAATACCCGCTTCGCTGGGTCATTTTTAATTGTACAGTTGTTTATTGAAGTAGTGACTTTGCGGAGGCATCCTCAGTTCAGTCTCGTGCCAGATTTTGGCGAGACAACACGTCCCGAGGATGCCTCGTGTAGAGGCGAAACACGTGTCGAATTGTTTAAAGACAAATATTGGAGGAATTAACATTAAAGGAAACTCAAATCATATTTTGTATATCTATAGTTATTTGTTAATAATCTATCACAACTTAATTGGCATTTTTTCAATAAAAAAAAAAAAACAAATTTTCTTTTTCTTATTAAATTATACTAAGCTGAGAGGTCCCGGGTTCGAATCCCGGTAGGTGCAATCATTTAAATGATGAATGATGTATAAATTATACAAATATATATATATATATATATATATATATATATATATATATACTAGGTGTGAATATGCGTTTCGCTGTGACATTATTGATTGTATTGTTATATGTAAATGATAATTATTAATTATTAATATCCGGACAACCGAGCCTTGCTCGGATTTTTAAGAATGTACAAACTTGAATTTAAAAAAAAAACTAATAGGACACCTGGATTCGAACCGGGTCTTCTGCTTTCCGGATCACCCATGTCCCATCTGAGCTACTATAATCTTGTATATAGTGTCGAAATTTACCTTTGTATTCTAAAGTTATTGTAGCTGTTTCTCATTAAAACGGATAAAACTACATTTTTTTAAATTGAAACCTAGCTAGATCGATTTATCGCCCCCGAAACCCTAAATCATCTTAAAGATGAATATTTCGTCTATCGTAACAGGATTAGATATAATTATAGTTTCTTGTGTAGTTCAGGTGTCGTGTGCAAGTTGTTGAAGTAGAATAGAGTGAACCAATAAAGGTTGTATTTGACAGCTAGATGAAGGATGAAGTATGATTGAAGTAATAGGTAAACGAAGTAATAATTCACAAATAAAATTGGAAAAACAAAATTTTATGATCGACGCGGGATTCGAACCCACGACCTCCGGCGTTCCGTGCCGGTGCTCTAACCAACTGAGCTAACCGTTCTGAGCTAACTGAGTTGGTTAGAGCACCGGCACGGAACGCCGGAGGTCGTGAATTAATCCTAGAAGTGAGGGTTATCACATTAAAAAAAAATATAACAAACTGAAGTAATAATTGAGTTATTTGATGGGTATAGGTGTATAGCTCGATATAATAATAAAATTTAATTTAATTCAGTCGACGACAGGAAATCTGGCGTCGACAGTAGTTCTACAACTAAAATACTCTAACAATTAGTTAAGAAAAAAAATGCATAAATCCACCTGTATCTAAAGATTATATTTTGGGCAAACAAATACTCTCCAAAAGTTTGCAGCACCTGCCTTCGGTCTCACGCTATGACGTCACGCTATACTGCACTATCGATTATGTATGCGTATATTCTTACCCTTGGGAGTACACATACAGACACCGTCTCGCCCACGATCTTACTTTTATCATATAGGTACACCATTTTCATTACTGGTATTGTATTGTTAAGTTTGCCTATCTTGAATAGTGACTTTTTTAATCGAAATCTACATCTGCCATATGAATTTGATTTATCCGTTAGACCTTGGACAAGCATCTACTCGTGTTTAAATATAAACAATGTCTAAAGATTGTTGAACGCTAAACAACAGAAAAACACAGATTTGTAATATAACTTTTTTATAACGACTGTTCAACATAATCGGCCTTACAAATAAACTTGGTATAAAGTTATAACTGATGATAAACAAAGAAAATACAAAATGTTTACAATATCATTGACAACACTGTCAATACAATGATAATTCTGAAGTTTTCCGAATGACAAGCTGCCTTGCAAATAAACGCGGGAAACGATATACGTCCGAACAAACCATTCGTAAGCAAAATGTCTATTTGTAAACATTTTACATATTCTTGATTTATGCTTAGTTATATTACTTTATGGCAATTTTATTTGTAAGGCCGATAATGTATAAACTTTCTTGTAATAACACAGATTGTGTTGAACACTTGTTTTAAATAAATTCTATTACAAATCTGTGTCTTTCTGTTGTTTATCGTTCAACAATCTTTTGATAAAATCTAAGGTGTATCTAACGGATCTATGACAATAAGAGACGAGACGAGCAGGACGTTCAAGTGATGGTTATTGATACGCCCTGCCCATAACACTGCAGTGCCGCTTGAAAAACCCAATTATTCTGAACGGAACTAAAATTAGCTCGTCTCTTTGAGACATAAGATGTTAAGTCTCGTTTGCCCAGTAATTTCACTGGCTACGGCGCTCTTCAGACAATAATGCTAACACATTGCTGCTTCACGGAAGAAATATGCGCTGTTGTAGTACCCATAATCTAACCAGCATTCTGTGCAAAGGAGCCTCCCACTCGTATACATACCCGATACTCGGGTACCCCATATGTACCCGAGTCTTAAAAAATAGTGAAGTATTAAAAATATTAACTTGAAGCTCATAATTATTAATATCAAAAGCATACATCATATGTATTGCTTTCGTAAACCAACAGAGCAGTCATTTTTAATGAATTTTCATCTGACGTCACAAGGTCAATGCCACAGAATATAAAGGTATGAGCCCAATGTGCATATTCATTAATTTATTATTTTTAAATAAAAAAATATAAATATTTTAAAACAATTATAATAAAAACAAAGATAATCACTCGAACGGTTGGCTCAGTGGAAGAGAGATCGCACGGAACGCGAGACTTCGCGGGTTCGAGCACCGCATCGTTCATAAATTTTGTTTTCAAATTTAATTTAAAGCGGTGATCTGATTCGTGCCATCGAATTACACTTTCGCACGACACGCCACAAAACATGTGTGGCATTCTCCACAGTGCGGTTTTCAAGGAACCTTCTTCCATATACAAGGGCATAGGATTGATGTTGAGTCAGTGTAGTGTGCAAAGACCTTTATGCGGCTTCAACGTGACAATGCCAATTGGATGGACTAGAATAGTACTAGAGTACTAGGTACTAAAAACATTGGTATTTTTATTTAAGTAATTTAGTCTATGTTTACGGGGTTAATTTACGGGCTTATTTCGCAAATCGACGTCTAGGTACTGTGCGCCTATTTTGGGTGAAAACAACTGGGACTTAAAGCCTACTAGCGACGCGGGTATCGAACCGGCGTCTAGAGGAAGAAGGGCAAAGTCAAATTGTATATGTACTACCGACACTCTCATAGGTGTTACTAATCTATATATATAAAAATGAATTGTTGTTCGTTAGTCTCGCTAAAACTCGAGAACGGCTGGACCGATTTGGAACATTTAGGTCTTGAATTATTTGTGGAAGTCCAGAGAAGGTTTAAAAGGTGAATAAATAGGAAAATGCTCGGAATTAAATAAAAACAACAAATTTGTTTTTCCTTTGATGTGTCCATACATAATTTCTATGAGAGAAATTATTTACACACGGTTTGACAGTTCTGCTGTGAAACAATTTCATTACAACAGCAGGGTACATATTTTACGAAGTAATTTTTGATGTTATGATATATTATTGACAAATTTATATAAAAACAATATTTTATTTATTATATACAGAACAACGTCTGTTGGGTCAGCTAGTATCAAATAAGGATCTGAAGGTAGGAAAATTTTAGAAATATACTTTCTTTTAAGAAAATTTGTAGTTACTTAATAAAAATTTATGGGAGTCGGATCTTTCAATAAATAGACTGTGTTAACTGGATGTTATAATTAGCAAGACTGGCAAGTAAGTAAGACTTGTCTGTGATATCTTAAATTACAAATGTATCAATTACTGTGGTAAGTCCGTCCTACTGGTTACACAACCCAAGTATTACCTGAGTAATATTATTAATGTAATAGATATATATCCAAAGACATCACAGTGAGAAAAAAGTACTATTTTCAATGGACATTTTACGAAATTTCTATTAAATAAATGTAACAATTAAATATTATAATTAAGTATATATTTTTTTGCAAGAATGAAATAATTACAGTAAAGGTTTGATTATTAAGCCCTAAACCCTAACTTATACAGATTCAGTCTTAGACTTATGTGTTGTTTGTACTTAAGCCCTTGTGATCTATGATTTTAAATTAATGTGGGTTGATGAAATTATTAAAAATATTTTGCATACCAACACACAGCAGCAAATATGTAGATACAAAATTATACAAGCCCATGTCATGTAAAAAGCATTTAGGCCCATTAACGCCTGAGCTCGCCTTAGCCCATTAATTGATTTATATAAAAAAAAAAACAGATTGTAATAGCATTAGATAACTTACAGCAGCCAATAAAGCTAATTTAAAATGTAGTTTCATAGTCATTTTTATTGTGTCAAAACATGACAATTACAACTAATCTACATTGCCTGTTCAAGGTAAATCTGTTTTGATAGATGACCATTTAGGCTGCATGTTAGTGCTTAACCGACGTCAGTGCTGGTGTCGGCGTAGCGCTTACCATACACACTGACCAGCAAACTTTATTGCGTGTGTACAATTACGAAAAAAATTAATCCATTTTTATCCTCTTTAACATGTGCATACTACTTAAGCAAACAATTACGGAATTAAAATCGGAGAAGATATAATTTTCACCTAATTATTATAGAGCGCTTAATTGAAGTAGAAATTTGTACAATATATTCGAAATTGTCATAACACATATTTTTCTTTACGATTTTTGATGATCAGCGGACCGACAAGCTCCACCGACGTTTCTCAGCAATTCATCAGCGCTGGACTGAACGTCGTGAAAATATATTGTCATAGTTATAGCTATGCTCAACCAACATCAGCACTGACTGTCAATTGAGCACTAAATGCAGCCTTATGAGAAAGGCTGTAAGTAGAATTTTAACAATTTAATAGAATATACATAGCAACTATAAATTGCACAATAATAGCACTAACTTTCATGATTTTTGGTTGCCCCAAAGGCTCATAATAACAATTAGTCCAGTTAATCAAGTCATTATTATAATGTTATTGTTCAGCTAATCAGTACTCAAGTTATATCTAATATATAAAATTCTCATGTCATTGTGTTAAACTTTGAACTCCTCCGAAACGGCTTGACCGATTCTCATGAAATTTTGAGTGCATATTGGGTAAGTCTGAGAATCGGACAACATCTATGTTTCATCCCCCAGAATGTTAAGGGTCCACACGATTTTTTTTTATTTTTTTTTAATTTGTTTGATTATGAGTCAGCATTAAAATATACATACAACTTCAGATTTTCACCAATCTACAATCAACAGTTACTTTTGTATTGCAATTTTAATATCGGCAATACAATGTTTGCTGGGTCAGCTAGTAGTCCTCTATTTAAGGCTAAATTATGACAATAATTATTATTATTAAGGAAATCTTGTTATTTATTTTATGATCTTCAACCAACTTATCTCGTCCCTTACCGTCATGATAAGATTTATTTAGCCATAATGGGAAGGTTTCATGTAGTTAGTAGTTTAAGTTATGCATAAAAATGAAACATATAAATGTGGTTTCATTTCAATTGCGGCAGCAGTGACAATATGAACTTTGTCTTTATCACAAAATCCCACTGTGGTAACACTTCTCAAGAATTTTAAAATATATTTTTGTACCTAAAAATAATATGATTACTAATCATATAATAAGTACTTAACTATATAAAATTCCAAATACTCTCTGCTATGGTTGTAGTATTTTATTTTTACATTTATATATATACCCTTATTTATAATAGTCTGCTAACCTAAAGCATTGCTAATTCTCACTCTGTCTTCTTCTATTGACCTAAGTCAGAATGAGAAAAAGCACTCCTAAGCGCAATTATGAATAAGGGGGTATGAGTTTTTTATAAGTGTCATAATTTACCCATCCAATATTTTTTTATTGTTGGAAATGAGCATTATAATTTTTTTTTTTTTGTTGAAGTTGGAACAAAAATATCCATTGTAAAGCTTTGCTATAATATTATAATATGGTGCCAGGAGCTCTGTTTTCATTTCATATTATTTTAAGTTTATATCTTCACATTTTATGAATAATAAAAGAATTTAAAATCTCTAGCAAGTTGATAGGTATGAATGTCCTTGTACACTTAGAATCCCTAGATTATGTAGCATGATACTACACTTTTATCCAAAATTTTGTCTGTTAATGTGTATTGAAGTTCATAAAATATGACATGTAAAAATATTACGTTTTATAATATAGTAAACTTCTACATGTTACAAAGCTCCTTCCAAACTCAGTATTTGAAATAAATTGCTATAATTGGCAAATAGTATATCACAGACGGACGAGACGGCGTAGTAAAACAAAAAGATACCTCCTATGACTCATGTAAGTTAAATAAATTATTCGCAATGAAATTTACTTATTCATGAGACCAGTATTACTTTACATGGTATATAGTTTAGACTTAGATTCAAGAAAGCATATTATTAAAACTAGGTAGACACGAAATATTATACTTACGAGACTGAATCCTCGAAGAAACAGAAAAAAAGCACGCAACGATACTGCACAGTGAACTCACAATTTGCACCCACTTAATAGTACTTTATATATACACAATATACAGCTTTATTATTATAAACTATAGGATAAACCAAAAAAATAATAATAGCACTCGGGAGTTCAAAAAGCTGCACCATTCAATCCCAGGCAAAATACAATGCCGTCAGGCTCAAGATACACACTAAACAATTCGCAAAACATACTGCAACTGCAAGCGGTAGCGATTCATGCTACTTTATTTTAACTTATTTAATTAATATTACTGAGGTTTATTAGAAGACACTACTCACTAGATAAACAAAATAAAGCATCGCAGAAGGAGTGAATGTGACCAAAACTTTTGATCGAAACAAAACCAGTCAGTAAAGCGTCTGACAGTGAAGTGTGAACTTTGAAGTTTAAACTTACAGCTTGCCGCTTGACGTTTGACGTTTGCAATTTGTAGCAGACAAATTTCGAAATTTCAATTTCGAGAGATAGGTCTATATAAATGGTAGGTAGGTATTGTAATAATTATTGATCTCTATATAATAAATTTGTAAAATTTGTAATACTATAAACTCATGGATATTCAATATAAATACGTCAATATTATAAAATCTTGCTATTTAAGGGGAGAAGTTTCTATAGGTCTATTAGTGAAATAGTAATTTTCCAGACTAGCTTTTATAAATGCAAAGTTTTTAAACATCGCAATTTTCTAATATATTCAAATGTGGAAGAATACAGTCTTACTACGTTCATACAAGAATAATCTGGTGCTTGGCGGTTCAGTTTAATTTCTATAGCCTCTTTATATTTCGGTGCAAGTACGGTGATCACGCGTCTACTAATATACGTATACCTGTTGCTTATAATATTATTATACTTATACTATAAGCAACATGGACGGTTAAGTTGGAACTTCAAGTCCTAATGATTTCTTTTATTTCTTAATTTACTTCTCAGCAAAAACCTTATGGGTTAAAGCTTATGTGCAGTTAACAATTCAAAAGTTCCCACAAGAGTCAACCCACAAGTACGACAACAACATTGCTACTACTGGGTCTGGGTAGTTGTCATTATAACATATTGAATAGCAGGTTAGTGGGGCATCGTACAGTCATTTAGCTCTACCTTCCGACCAGCATCACTGATCTAAAGATTGCAAAAGTCAAATAAACATGTAATAGGAGACCCAAGTCATAGCCGTAGAAAACGTCGATGTGGGATCTTATTCAAAGCGAAAGCAAAAGCAAAAGCAAATTACTCTACCTATATTCATAAAGTAATTTCTTTCATACACATATAGTTACAAAAGGAGTCACTCAGCACAAATTCAAAAATTACTTAGAGCTATTATGAAAATGATGTCTCACTATAGTATAGCAGATTGTAAAGAAGATATTAATACATGGTTCTTGTCTGGTTATGCACAAGTCACCCTAAAAAAATTAATATTATATTAGGAAGGCTAAGTTAATACATGATTTAAAAGTTGGGCTGGGAGTTTCTTATTTCTTCATGACATTTACCAAGTGTTGTTGCATTATTTTATGTTATTATATTCTTCTATTGTAACAAAACGATAATAAATTATGATAGTTTACCCAATGATATTTAAAAGTATAGATAGGTTACGTAGACAACATTCGGTGTTTGAAAATGATACACTAACGCACACATGAATAATTTAACATTGCAATAGCACACTACATTACGATTACACGTCAAAGAAGGATAGTAAATGCAATTATTGCAAGCGAAAAAGAGATCTCTAATTCTCTATTCTCTAAGAGAGAACTCTAATTTGCTAATTGCTTCGTATTTGTATAGAAAAAATACATTTAATTCATCAGATATGATTATTTACCGTACACTGTGATTTATGCCTAAATTACGATTCATTCATGAGTTCATGTAGTAAAAGCTATAAAGTAGTAAAACTGCATTGAACGTAGGTAGATAACGTGTCATTGATTTTATAAAAAAATCTTTAATATTTATTATAATATATAGCCACATTGATGATGTTTATATGAAGCTAAGATGTTTGAAGGACGTGAATTAATTATATTCACAGACCACAAACCCCTCACATTCGCTGTGAATAAAACACATGCTGCAAACGAAACGCCACGCTGAACGCGCCAATTATTATGCATCAGTGAATTCACAACCGATATTCGACACATCAGTGGAAAAAATAATATAATTGCCGACGCATTAAGCCGCATAGAAACAATAACAGTACCACCTACGATGGACTACAGCGAGATAGAAAACGCACAAGAGCGAGACAGCAGCATAACACAACTCATTCAACAACCAAACTTAACCTTCAAGAAAATAAATATACCTAACACGAACCTAGAATTATATTGCGAAACATCAACAAGTCATGTACGTCCTCACATACCTATAGAATTCCGCAAACAAATTTTTAATAGTCTACATAATATTGCTCACCCAGGAATACGAACATCACGTAAATTAATATCTCAAGAAATTTTTTGGCCTTCAATGAATATCGACATCGGGAAGTGGAGTAAAACCTGTATAAATTGTCAGAAAAGTAAAATACAACGCCACACAACAGGCAATACAGGCAATCCCTAGCGACAATATTAGAGCCGAGACAATAGCAGATATCATCTACAATCACTGGATCTCAAGATTTGGATGCCCAGCGACACTAACTAGTGATCAAGGTCGACAATTCGAAAGCACTCTGTTTACCAACCTCATGAAAATTATGGGAGTTAAACGAATACGAAGTACTAGCTATAATCCAAAGAGTAACGGAAAGGTAGAACGCTTTCATCGCTTTTTTTATTGCTTGAAGACAGCCCTTCTTTAAGGTTAACAAACACCTGTTCATGGATCAATGAACTACCAACCGTATTATTAGGCCTGCGCGCAGTTCTACGATCGGACACAGGCGTTAGCGCCGCTGAACTAACATACGGCTATAACCTTCGTCTACCAAGTGATTTCTTCGACATAAACACACAAACATCATCTACCTCCTTGGATCATACCTACGTTGATAAATTACGTACCCATATCGCAGCTAATAAGCCACACTCACCTACTTCACATCGTAATAACAAACACATATTTGTTCATCAAGACTTACATACATGCAGTCATGTGTTTATTAGAATAGATTCAGTAAAACCACCATTACAAACACCATATGAAGGACTGTACCTTGTTATCAAACGAAGCGGTAAAGTTTATACCATTCAGTTACCAGGTCGTCAAACATACATAATATCGATCGACCGTTTAAAACCTGCATATTTATTAAATGAAACTGAAGAAAACAATACATCATATGCATTACCTTTACTTGTACAAGTTACCAAAAACCTTACCGATACCATACCTGACAAACATACCACCAATACCCAAAATTACCAGACCCTACGGACAACTTGACGTCCCAGCCTATCAAAATGTTAAGGACAGGCCGACACATCAAGTTGCCGGTGCGTTTCACTTGAAGGGGACTCCTGTAGCTGTACCTACAACTAATAATATCAATTAATACAAATGTCTAATATCTAACTTGTAACGTAATACCTTTTTGGAGACAGCGTTTGGCGATTAAATAAAACAACTACTTGACTGTGAGGAATATGTGGAAGATATGATTTATTAACGTACGGTTGTTGAAGGCTATATCCTGTTTATGTATCGATATGATTTATTTGAAAGTTACACAATATATATACAAAGTCGGAGTCGGTAACCTTGTCCCTTGCAAGGTTACGCATGCGTCGCAGTAGCTGTGAAGGCTTCTGGTCTCCAAGCTCCATCTCGGCGAGTAGCTTCTGGAACTTGCGACTGTCGGATTCTTCATACACCGATATGAGACGTTCCTTGATTGCTGAATATTGTTTGTCTCTCGGTATGTTAAATAGGATGTCGGGAATTTATACGATGTCAGCCTTTTCTAATTGGACGAGCACCATCTGTGTCAGCTGGGCTTAACTCCTCTTGAGATCATCGGTGGCGGCTTCAAAGCTGTAATACCACAATCGTGGATTTTCCCGCCAAAATGGTGGTATGCGCATCGACAGTGAAATGCTGGAGATTTCTGTCGTGGTTGGCGCTGGAAGTGGCTGAGCCTGGTTTGTGTCTTCCATTTCTTCGTCGGGTTGATATTCCTCGAGCAGAGATTCGTCGAACAGGAATTAGTCGTTTCGGCGAGCTGGTGAAGCTGTACTTCGATGTGTAGCCGGGCAGAGGTTCGGTGTTCTTCTGTTCTGGCTTCCTTCCGTTGGCGTTTTTGTTCGGGTTCCTTCCGTCGGTGTTCTTGTTCGGGTTCTTTCCGTCGGTGTTCTTGTTCGGGTTCCTTCCGTCGATGTTCTTGTTCAGGGTCACCACTTTGGAGACTGAGCGTTTGGCGATTAAATAAAACAACTGCTTGACTGTGAGGAATATGTGGAAGATATGATTTATTTGAAAGTTACACAATATATATACAAAATCCTTAAAACTAGTTACCCAATTACAGTTGTTACTTAAAAAATATTTACAAGTTCAGAAAATACACACCAATACTAAAGCTTACATTTTAACCAATAGTAAAACTTTTCATTCAATAAGAATTGAAAATAATATTATGTGTTCTATCTCGCTCTAAAACTAATGCCATCGCAGTTTGTGTAAACTCGCGTCGAACCTCGATCATACGATGTCAATGAGCATTCCGCACCTACGCTGTTGCTCATTGATTAAAATTGCATGAATAGCGATCGACCCCCGAGTCCCGACGCGTCATTCGAGGATGCTCGGCCTTGCTGTGCGGTTGTGTAACGCGGAGCATATCTGCGGTCGTCGAGAGAAAGTACGATGCTCGTACATCCATGAGCTGACTACTGGTGATCTGTATGATTCTATGAGTTGATGTACAGCATTATGAAATGATAAGATTATTATTAAGTTACAAGTTAGATATTAGACATTTGTGTTAATTGATATTATTGGTTGTAGGTACAGCTACACCTTCGTAGCATTATAGATCGTAGAAATATTAATCGTGCATAGTAACTGTAATAAGCGTATGCTGAAAGATTCGTTCTTAAAAGAACATTTTATTTTATATACCGTAATATTAGCTCTGATAAGAACCATTTCATAATGCTGTACATCAAGTCATAGAATCATGCAGATCACCAGTGGTCAAGTACAAGCATCGTCACGTTCTCTCGACGACCACAGATATACTCACGTGATCAGTCATATGCTCCGCGTTACACAACCGCACAGCAAGGCCGAGCGTACTCGACTGAAGCGTCGGGGCGTCAATCACTATTCATGCAATTATAATCAATGAGCGACAGAGTAGGTGCTAAATGCTCATTGACATCGGTTGATCGAGGTTCGATGCGAGGTTACAAAAGCGCGCGCTCGCTGGCCGGCTTACTGCGATAGCATAAGTTTTAGAGCGACATAGAACACATATAGCCGAATGGTTAGTGACCGTGACTTCTAAGCTAGAGGTATCGGGTTCGAATCCCGGTAGGTGCAATCATTTATATGATGAATATGGATGTTTGTTTCCAAGTCATGGATGTTTATATGTATTTATGTATGTTTAAGTAAGTATATTGTATTAAATATATCGTTGTCTTATACCCATAGTACAGGCTATGCCTAGTTTGGGGCAAGATTATTTGTGTAAAAGTGTGTCAATATTATTATTATTATAATATTATTCTCAATTCTTATTGAATGAAACGTTTTACTATTGGTCAAAATGTAAGCTTTAGTATGTGCATGGTCTTTATGGTGTTTATTTTCTAAACTTGTCAATATTTTTTTAGTAACAATTGGAATTGGTTAACTAGTTTTAAGGATTTTGTATATATATCATGTAACTGAAATAAATATCATCTTCCACATATTCCTCACAAACAGCAGTTGTTTTATTTAATCTCCAAACGCCCAGTCTTTATTACAATAAGGTAATGGGAGAAGAAGAAAATGATCCATTGATTCTTCTGCAGTTAGCAAGGGATATACTGAAAGGGACAGTGTTACTGAAAAAACTCTTACGTAAACAAATAGCACTCACTGTCTACATCCGCTAACTACCCTAAAACTTGTTTTAGTAGTTTGATAGTTCAGCTACCTATATACGCACTTGTTTATTAAAAATTATTACATTTCGTATTACATCACTGCAACAACGACTTTTTTACATCATTTCCTAAAATATTCTACCTCGATCATCCCGCAACAGACAGCATCAATATTTTGTCATTTCTGTACGTTAATCTATGATCGGCTTTGCGGCGATCGGCGTTGTCATGGCGACATATATATTTTGTTAGATAAATAATAAAATCAAATAAAATGTTATTCATGTTTTTTTATTCATGTTTTCTTAACTGTGGTATGTAATTCTATGATTTTTTTTTTTACTTTCGTAATTAGTGCATCTTCCCATAACACAAGACGGCATTTTTATGTTGTACCTATATCAAATTGTAAGCAATTCTGTCAACAACAAACGCGTGTGTACCGTTTTCGTATCGAGGGAGCGACTACGACCAAAGGAACCAATTGACTCAATTTAGGCGATTGATTTTCGGCGCGCTAGTGACATATCTGCCTTTTTTAATACTATAATATCATTAAGTTACCCCAGGTATTTACTCTGGAATATTTTGCTCTGACGAATACTTTAAAATATTAGGAACAACACGTTAAGAATATTGTCGTTTACATTTTAATATTTATATAGAGAATTGGTAACAAGGTCAAACCAAAATACTAAAAAAGAAGAATATTTATAATATCATATTTCAATATCAAGAAAAATCTTTTTGATCCTATATATTATTATACTGTTTGTTTTGATCTTATTTTGACTCAACTGTGGATGACTTTTGTCAACAACAACATCATTGGCTGAATTCGCATACTGTGCAGTGTCAATGAAAAAAAATCAACCTGTCATTATGATTCTTTCTTTTAATGTGCGAACAAGGCTACATTGGAGATACTTATCAATTACGTTTCTTTATACTCATAAATAATCATATTTTTTAAATAAAGTAACCGAATTTAATCTAATATAGTGCAGTAAATTGTCATTTCAAATTTCGGAGGTTCTCTTATTATATATATATAAATCAGTGAGAATGTATTAGCGGTAAAAATAGGTGAAGTGTCGCATACAACATAATTTATTTTTGACAGTTTAAACAGCTGTGAATCATCCTTGTAGCGTGTAACAGAACGCAGGTCTTTCGAAAATGGCTTCGATGGTAAATGTTTTGTTACGAAAATCTGCAAATTTATGTCCAGGAAAAGGAATTTTACGGAATTTACCATGTATATTTAATGTGACGTAAGTGATTTATTGTGTCAACATTGATTTCTTATAGTAAACACGTAAATTTTAATTTTCAAATTATGTAATGGGAGAGGTTAAGTGGCGTAGTTTTTAAAAACATATTTAAATATTTTATTCTTTAATAACCAACGTAATTGCGCGAGCCGTCAACGCATTTAGTTGTTTATTGCATTTTAAATATCAATAACAGCATGTAATTGATAGTACTTATCGTTATTCACTGTGTAAAGTGAATATGGATAAAAATATTATGTTGTAATTTTGTTTTGAAATGTAGAAACGAATCTATAACTAGCCAGGGAACGTAGAATATTATTCAAATCCTTCTGTAAGGAATTTGACTAGATTTTTACACCTATAATGGTTACAGTAAACAACAAATAAAGTCCCAGCCACTGTACAGACATCTATAAATAAATTTAAATGTTTTACTAAAAAATGGCTAAGTCATAAATCCTACTAGTCCACAGCTACTATCTAAGCGATCAGACAGCCTGGGACTAGATTTAATTATTTTATAGCAATAACAATCACATTACAATATTGTATATTTTATTAAATAGAGTGCATAAAAAGAATGCTGGGAGAGTTGCCACTTCTTCTCTCTCAGAGCGCTATTTGTTTCTGAAGAGGCGGTAGTGTTAGAAATGACATCAATCAATTTTGAAGAAATAAATGTCATCTTATGCCTTTTCTTCAGTCTCACTTGGATTGATTTTTATTATACCTAGTTAGGCAATTAATATAATATTTGGATAGAATTTTATACCAAGAATCAAAACTTACGTTTCAATTTTTTTTAAACATATTATTGAACTTTTATTATAATAATTGACAACACATTTATTAACATTTATTTTAATAGAAATTAACAAAATGTGTATGTCATACAATTATATTTTTTTTTTTTGTTCACTATGTTTCTCCACAAAACAAGTTGATAACATTAGTCTGTTTATTATATACTTAAGTATTTACAGGATATTTATTATAGGTAGATTTAAAAAAAAAATAATAATAGTTAACTTTCACTTTCTATTTCAGTCAGGATCGTAAGGCACATAGATGGTACCCTGATGCTTCATTCTATAAGCAATTTGAAGGTCCTGTGCTATTTTATGATGAGCTTGGCGTTACTATACCACATCCACCCTACCATGGTGAGTTTATTTATATTTTGATCATTTCTCATCAATGGCAACAATATTTACTTTAAACACAACTTCAACACATATTCCTATCAAAAAAACTGGGGGCCTAATATAGAGTGAGGCAATACTCCTAGTGATCTGAAAAGGGCAGATATGGCCACTTTTTAAATGTTACTCCTGTCTCTAGTCTGGCGGTAATTTGATTTGATGTTTGATTTGTTCCAAAGACATGTTTTACTAATTTATGTCGCCAAAATTTCACCTTTGTATATTCGATATCATATGGATGTGAGACATGGGCACTCAACAATGAGCACGGAGACAATCTTAAGTACTGCCAAAGATCTATGGAACTAAGTATGACGGGAACACATAGACTAGACAAAATTAGAAATGAAGACCTGAGACAAAAAACTAAAGTAACCAACCAATCACAAATTGGTATCCAAGAGGTTGCACACGGAGCCAGAGGAGACCCTGAACAAGATGGGAGGATGAACTCAAACTCACAGCTGGCCCGAACTGCAGAAGAGTGACCCATGACAGAGTCCAATGGAAAGAGCTAGAGGAGGCCTTTGCCAAGCGGCATACTGAGTTAAGAGACATACTGGTACTCAGAATAAAAAGGGCTTAATAGAATAATAGAAAATATTCAATATAATCCTCACCATAAAACTGTGGGTGTTCTCCACAGTGCAGTTAACAAGCAACTTTCTGTCACTAATTTTGGAATAATAAATTAAAGAAGTTCTTTCTTTAAATATTAGACATGCTTAGATATCAAAAGCATCTTGGATATGACGGTTATTATATGTAATATAAGATCTCTTAACTGCAGGAGGAGCACATCACTCAAAAATGTATGTACCTCAAAGTGCCCCTCAAAGCCAATTACCATTTTTTGCACTAATAAAAGTTAATACATACATATAATCACGCCTCTTTCCGTAGGCGTAGGCAGAGACCACTTCTTTCCACTTGCTACGATCCTTACAAACTTGTTTCGCTTCGTTCACTTTCATTAATCCTTTCATAAATACTCTTCGGTTTAGGGTACTCTTGACCTGGCCTTTTTCCAAGACATCCCTGATTTGATCTTGAAACGTCAGCCTAAGTCTTCCCCTTCTAACACTTTCATTCACACGTCAATTGTTCTTCATTCATTGTCTCGACATGTCCAAACCATCTCAGCATGCCTTTCTCAATTTTTGTCACAACATCTTCTTTCAGACCACAATGTTTCATTAATACATACCTTGGCGAAAATTGTCCAATCAAGTGAATGTCAAGAGATCATAATGAGTACCTAATTAAAATACCAGACTTGGACATTGGTGCAGATGGGCTTGAAACATTTATAAATATACTAGCTGACTCATCAAATGTTGTATTGAGATATAAAGTAAAAAAAAAAATTCAATTATTAAAATTTTGGGCTATAAAAAATAGATGACATCCGATTCTCAGACCTACCAAATATATTGTACTACAATTATTGTATTTGATTGCCATCTTACAAACCGGATTTGTGGATAGAACAGAATAATATAAAAATCGCGAGACAAAAATAGTTGTCGATTGTAGAAGGGTGAATATTTGAAGTTGTATGTATTTTTCAATGCTGAATCATAATAAAATAAAAAAAAAATTGGGGTATGTAAAAATAGATGTTGGTCGATTCTCTCTCACAAAATTTCATACAAATTGGGTCAGCCGTTTTGTAGGAGTTTGGTAAGAAACACCGTGACTACTAAAACTCATAAGATGTAGATACTGTTGTTTTGTATTGAACTTAATTGTAAATTAAATTAAAATGAAAAATTTAATTCAAGTAAAATGTTTGTAAAAACTATAGTATGAATAGTAAATTAAATGGATATGTGTAAAATATAATATGTCTTGAGTTATTTTTTTATGTAAATAGACAAGTATTAGTGAAAAATAAAAGTTTTGTGAATAGTGTAAATATACACTATTCACAAAACAAACTAGTTAATAGTTTTTTTAACTCATATAGTGGATAAGATTGTTCTGTGTAGGTACACAGGTAAAAAATGCTTTCTAAAATGCACAACAAAAAAATACCATCTACCTAGTACTTAGTGTTAAAGTAATTATTCCTCTTCAAATATGTTATATTATAACACTAAATAACTTCAAACCACAACAACAACTATCAATTAAAATTTATAACATCTAATATATATTATAACAGTTTACACCAACAGTTTAAAAAATATAACACAACAGTATAATTCATTGAAAAATTATAACAGTTTAGTCCACCTCTAATTGTGATTTGAATAAAGCATTCATGTAGCCTGTTGGAACATTCTGAACGTGCAGGTACACACTACACTACAAAATTTATTACTATTTTGACATGGTTGCTTGTAGTGTGCATCTTATTACATCGCTTTAAGGTTTATAATCCGAAACATGCGTGTCATTTACTTCATATAACAGCATTTAAATAAAAATAAATACTTATAAATTAGGATATCAATCCAAAACCCGGATCTCTACAGTGCAGTTTTCAAGAAACTCATCCATGTTACATCAAAGCTGTGGAATGAGCTTCCTTGTACGGCGTTTCGGGATGATATGACATGGGTAAAATGCCGGCAACGCTACTGTGATTTCTCTGGTGTTGCAAGATGAGGTGGGCGGCGGTGATGACTTAACACCAGGTGACCCATACGCTCGTTTGTCCTCCTATTCCATAAAAAAATAAAACTGGACAAGTGCTGTTGTAAATGTTGAATGAAATAGCGGTTAAGATTGTGTCTCATTGCAAAGTTCTTAATTTGGAGTTTCTACTATTTTATTTAATGTTTTCAGGTGTTGTGTCACCAACTGAGAAACAGGTCAAGAATATGATACTGAACTTTGGACCCCAGCACCCCGCTGCCCACGGTGTGTTGAGACTGGTGTTGGAGCTGGATGGAGAGGTTTGTGCTAGTGATGTTCATAAACGCTTTCTGGTGTTGGCTTGTTGAAGGGACCTATAAGTTAAATTTGTAGGGTGCTTTTTGTAACTTGTAATCACATGAAACATCGAGTTTTATTTTGGAAAAGCAAAATGCCCATTGAGTATTTTTTTAAAGACAGTAAGGGACGATGGCCACGGTGTTCAGCTGATGGTAATTGATACGCCTGACAATTATAATGCGGTGCGGCTCAGATTTCTTGAAAAACCCAAATACTGTGAGCGGCACTAAAATTGCCCTCGTCACCAACTTCACTAGCTACAGAGCCCTTCAGACCAAAACAATAATTCTTACAAAAAACTGTTTCACGGCAGAAATAAGTGCCGTTGTGGTACCCACATTCTAGCCGGCACCGTGCAAAGGAGTCACTGGTAAATTACGTAATATAACGGAAGGTGACATAAAATTTATTGACGTTCGTT
Source organism: Leptidea sinapis (assembly GCF_905404315.1). NCBI lineage: Eukaryota > Metazoa > Arthropoda > Insecta > Lepidoptera > Pieridae > Leptidea > Leptidea sinapis. The sequence continues at coordinate 4,971,844 of NC_066297.1, forward strand.
CTGTATAATATTCAGTTTGGTGGTGTATTGTATGATACTGGATTGGGAACAGAACCTTTGAAGGCGCACCATGGTGTGACATATGGGAATAGATTGATTATTTGGTATTGCAGGTAGTCCGGGGAGCGGACCCACATATCGGACTCCTCCACCGGGGCACAGAGAAGCTGATCGAATACAAAACGTATACCCAGGCCCTGCCATACTTCGACCGCCTCGACTACGTCTCCATGATGTGCAACGAGCAATGCTACAGTCTGGCCGTTGAGAAGTTGCTCAACATTGATGTTCCACTGCGGGCTAAGTATATTAGAAGTATGTTGTGTTTTTTTTTATGACAGTAAGGGTCTAGAGCAGGACGTTCAGCTGATGGTAATTGATACGCCCAGCCCATTACAATTCAATGCTGCTCAGAATTCTTGAAAAACCCAAAAATTCTTAGTGCCACCACAATTTCACTCGTCACCTTGAGACATTAGATGTTAAGTCTCATTTGCCCAGTAATTTCACTAGCTACGGCGCCCTTTAGAACGAAACATAGTAATGCTTATACATTACTGATTTACCTAATATATAATGGCAAAGAATCAGTGGCGGATTTACAGATTTGCCGCCCGCAGGCTATTCAATTTTTGCCGCCTCAAAATTTTGATATCTTAGTCCACAAAATCATATCAATTTTCTATCAATAAATTTCCAACTTTATGATTTGTGCTCCATCATGCTCGTTACATCAACTTTTCCCGTATATGGTTAGTATCATTGAGAACTATGGTACCGTGTTAGATCATTAATTTTTAGATTAACGCAATAGCGATTCGATATTATTTCAGGGTTAACACATTTCTCGTTGTCATAGATAGACTCATATCGGCTTTAACGAGAAATCGTTATTTTAATTAATAAAGCGTTTAGCAATTGTTTATGTAGAGATATTTATTATTTATCATTGTTTATAGGACTATATTTCGATTTTTGTGAAATATTTTAATTTCTCTCCAATTTTCGAAAATCGTTTTTTTTTTACAATTTGTAAATCGAAATAAAAAATTTATGAACTAAATTTGCCGCTCCTTAAAATTTGCCGCCCTAGGCTCCAGCCTACTCGGCCTGCTGGTAAATTCGCCACTGCAAAGAATATATTATAATAGTAAAAGTACGGAAGTCTCACTCTGCAAAATCAATTAAAGAAATAGGTACAGTTGCGGTCATATAATAAGGTGTAATTCAGATCAAAATTATTTAGTTGTCAAACCTACATTAGTTGCAGATAGTAATGTATGCGTTGGAAGACCACGACATAGTCAAACCTACTTAGTTTAAAGGAACTAAATAATGATTGGTAATTTCATTATAATAATAGTTACTTTAAATTAGATTGTTTCAGCTTCTTTAAAAAGCTTAAAAAATTTAAATTTGGATCGCAATGACCTTTAATATGCTTGGCTTTATTTATGTTTCTCCATTTTTAAAATATCGGTTGGATCTGTGAAGTGATCTTGTAGGTGACAACAGCTCGCGCATGGGTCCCTGCTGTATAGAGGCCGCCGCACGTATTCACGATTTCGATACCTTCACGGGGAGTGAGACAGGAGACAGGTCTGCTAATGGTATACTCAAACGTGAAAAATGTTTTCACCGAACGAAAAAATAATATTTCCAGCTTTGTTCGCTGAAATAACCCGGATCCTGAACCACATAATGGCTGTGGGCACCCATGCTCTCGACGTAGGCGCTCTCACTCCGTTCTTCTGGCTGTTCGAGGAGAGAGAGAAGATGATGGAGTTCTACGAGAGAGTCAGCGGGGCGAGAATGCACGCGGCCTACATTCGTCCGGGAGGCGTGTCCTTGGTAGGTGGATGATGATAGAGGAGAACTTGGACATATGGAAATATATATGACTTATAACTCTTTGGAATAAAATCAAAAGTCACAAAGTTTAAGTAAGGTGTGGAAGCGATGGCTAGTCCATTGGTCCTATAATACATTTTAAGTCTACGTCTACTGAGCCTTCCCTTCTAAAAGGAATCCCAAAACCGCTAGAAATTCTGTCCTCTTGCAGTTGAATTAAATTTAGTATGAACCATTTCCGAAATTTTCTAATGTAATAATGATATTTACTATGTTAAAGTAACTATACTTCAAACTTATACAGTAACATTGTTGCACTGACTTTACTTATTTTTTTTAACTTTACTTATTTTTTTCATATATTTTTATGTTTATATATAATAACTAGCTGACGTGACAGGCGTTGTTCTGTAGAAAATTAAAAAATACTCTTTTATAGGAATTTGCCAATAATATTTCAAAACATCAATAATTAATTCGTAAAAAAGTTTCCCTGTTGTTATAGTGAAATTTTTTCACTGCGGAACTGTCAAACCGTGCGTCACTAAATTCTCTCATAGAAAATATGTCCATACAAAACAAATATTGGAGTTAAAAATAAGTATGTGTCTTAAATCGAAATAAAAACTATCCTATCTCTCAAGTTGGACTGCACTCATTGAAATAATACCCATTAAAATCCGTTCATTAGTTTAGGAGTCCATCGCGGACAAACAACGTGTCACGTAATTTATATATATTAAGATAATAAAATATATATAAATAGTTCAAGAAAAACGAATAATAATTAAGTTAATAAATAAATAAATTTAGTTAGGTTTATGCATAAATCATAAAATTAAAATTTTCAATCAAAACTTTAATAAAAGTTTTAAATACAATTGGGCCGATGATATTTGGGCAGCCCTAGCACAGGCTTTGGTCTAATAGGACTGCCACTGTTACAATCACCAGCCCTAAGTTTTAGTCTTATGCTTTGGTCTATAAATTATGATGTGAATTGTTTTCACTTTTTTAAGTCTTTAAAAAAAATGAGTTAATAACTTGAAGTAATCATTGAGAGCAAAATTCAAAGTAATTAACATCTTGACTGTTGCTTCTCAATATATTGTTGACAATGTGATGTATGTTCACAGGCACATAAGTGAATTTGCTAGAAACTGTCATAACCATAATGTTTACACCAGGAACAGACATAAACTTATAATGCCTACTACTCGGCTAAGTCGAGTTAGTAAGTCTTTTGTGGGGCGATGTATATGCTTTTACAACAAGATCCCAGAAAATGTTCAAAACCAAAAGTATTATGTTATTCAAAAGAATTGTTAAAAAACGTTTGTATGGTAAAGATTACTATAACATAAATTACTTTCTTAATGATACCATAGATTGGGAATGGAGCGACCACCCTCAAGCAATTAAATAATAAGTTTAATTGTACAATATTATTTTGTAAACATATTTTTTGATGAACGAAAAAAAAAAGCCTGTTGAGTTTCTTGCGCCCATTCTTCTCAGGTCTGAGGCATTCGTTTTGGAATGGGAGGTAGTTTTTGACTTTCAATAAGTGATGTAACATCTATTTTGAATAAAAATAATGTCCAGGATATTCCACTGGGTCTGCTAGACGACATCTACGAGTTCTCGAGCAAGTTCGCCCAGCGGCTCGATGAGGTGGAGGATGTACTTACCACCAATCGGTTGTGGGTTCAGAGAACCAAGGACATCGGCATCGTGACAGCACAGGACGCGCTCAACTACGGCTTCAGGTGATCCACTTGAAACACTATCTCATAATCTACATCAATTCAACCAAGGGAGGCTCCTTTGCACAGGATGCCGGCTAGATTATGGGTACCACCACGGCGCCTATTTCTGCCGTGAGGCAGTAATGTGTGAACATTACTGTGTTTCTGACTGAAAGGCGCCGTAGCTAAGTGACATTACTGGGCAAATGAGACTTAAAATCTTACGTCTCAAGGTGACGAGCGCAATTGTAGTGCCACTCAGAATTTTTGGGGCACTGCATTGTAATGGGCAGGGGGTATCAATTACCATCAGATGAACGTGCCGCTCGTCTTGTCCGTAATCGTAGAAACTCAATAGATCTTTGTTTTATAACTTATTAAACAGAATAGGGTTAGTGGTTCCAAGACAAGATGCACGGCCACATATTAATAAATAGTAATTGAAAAAAACTAAAAAACACGGTTTTTATAGAAAACTGTACTAAAAAATTTAAAATTGACATCAATTCCCGCCTTATAGAAGATAGAGTCTCTTGCTGTTAGACAACCGACAAAAACAGGCCAGGAATATTAGTTTAGTGTGCGTGACAAGCTACGTCTTACTCTCGCGGTTTGTATGAAACTTTGTGTTAGTGTGCGTGCATTGTTCAAAATAGAGTCTAGTTCTAAACTCAATTTCTTTCGACGTTTTTGCAGCTGTCATAATATAAATGATGTTTTGTTACAGTGGCGTGATGCTGCGCGGGTCGGGTATCAAGTGGGACCTTCGCAAGACACAGCCCTACGATGCCTACCACCTGGTGGACTTTGACGTGCCCATCGGAACCAACGGGGACTGCTACGACCGGTGAGTGTGCCGTACCAACGATTATGGCTGATAGTTCTTTATTTGATTTCCTACGCGATAAAGGACATGTAGTGACTAGTTGGTAGATGTCCTGTGTTTGAAAAGAATATGGAAGTCCTAGGCCCAAGGGTGTTGTAATATTCCACTAAGGGCATTTATCAGTGGGAGATTTCATTGCACAGGATGCCGGCTAGATTATGGGTACCACAATGGCGGCTTTTTCTGCGGTGCAACAGTAGTGTGTAAGTATTATTGTGTTTCGGTCTGAAGGGTGCCATAGCTAGTGAAATTACTGGGGAAATGAGGCTTAACATCTTTGTCTAAAGCTGACAAGCGCAATTGTATTGCCGCTCAGAATTTTTGGGTTTTTCAAGAAGCCTGAACGGCACTGCATGAATTAACATCAGCTGAACATCCCGCTGGTCTCGTCCCTTATTGTTATAAAAAAGGAAATGTTGTTCTTTTTTGGTCCTAGAATATTAAACAGATATGTAGAGAGGATTGACACCTCTGATTAATCTGGAAAGGTACAGCTAGCATACTTTCCATGATCAGATGGATAATTAAGGCTACATCAACTATACAATGAATAAGACTTGATGCTTTTCAGGTGCCTTTAAAATTTAAAGAAAAAAGTCGTTCTAATTATCTACTTTTGTATTTTATTATATTTATAAAACAGATACCTCATTCGAGTGGAAGAAATGCGACAGTCGCTGCGCATCATAGACCAGTGCCTCAACCAGATGCCGGCCGGAGAGATCAAAACTGACGACGCGAAGCTCACACCGCCCTCCCGCGAGGAGATGAAGGTGAGGTCTAGTGTAGTGGAGATGCAGCAATTCGAAAACTTGTTATTAACCAAAGTTACCGACATAGACCAAATGATTGCGAAACAGAAGTGGCAGTGGGCAGGGCACATAGTTCGACGGACAGATGGCCGTTGGGGCAGTAAAGTCCTCGAATGGCGACCACGTACCGGAAGACGCAGTGTTGGTAGACCTCCCACAAGATGGACTGACAATCTGGTCAAGATTGCCGGAATACGTTGGATGAGGGCAGCACAGGACCGATTGTCGTGGATATCTGTGGGGAAGGCCTTTGTCCAGCAGTGGACGTCTTGCGGCTAATGATGAATCAACGTCCCAAGGATGTGGTCACATGGTCGTGGATATCATATAGGCAATTAGGCATTGCCTACCTCGTTAAGAAAGTAAATAAATATACCACTAGTGTTAAAGTTAATTTGGTTCCGTTATTCTATAAACAAACTTGACTTGGACATCCACTCATTAAGGTTTTCCTTATGCTAGATACTAAATACTTGCAGTAGGAAATCTTCAGTTTGCATTTTGGAAGCAAACAGAGTTTTATACAATGAATATAGAAAATGCTTTATTAATGAACGTACCTATTGTAACCGGATTGTTTCCCTGTTGTCAGACATCGATGGAGGCCCTCATCCATCACTTCAAGCTGTTCACGCAGGGCTACCAGGTGCCGCCCGGGTCCACGTACACGGCGGTGGAGGCGCCCAAGGGAGAGTTCGGCGTCTACCTTGTGTCTGATGGCAGCTCCAAACCTTACAGGTCGGTCATATGCTCCAGAACTAATCTTTATGGAACTAAGTAACTTACTGTTAATTCCGCTTCATTCAGATTCGTCTTCAATCAATTCGACACCTGTTTTGCCTGTACACGATACCTCGATACCTCCTCAGGAGATGTTGACTCGCCAAATTCTGGCACGACACTAAATTTGATCAGAATTTGAAGTGAATAATGATAATTATGTATTTCCGCAAAGTAACGCCTAATTCAATTTTTTATGGAATTAAAAAGTTCGATGTGCAGAAAGGAACAAGTGGGTTAGTCATATGCAAATTTGCTAAGGCAAATCCTTATATAGACCTGTATCAATCTGATGTATAATATCGGAATACTGGGTCTCGAAATCTCGAGCGATTGCCAATTCCGTGGCCATCTCGAGAGCAAAGCCAAATTGGCTTCGAAGAAGCTGGGGGTCATAAATAGAGCACGGCAATACTTTAAGCTGGCCCATATTCTAGCGCTCTACAAAGCGCAGGTCCGGCCACACATGGAGTATTGCTGTCATCTCTGGTCTGGCGCACCCCAGTATCAGCTCGATACATTTGACCGCGTGCAACGTAGAGCAGCTCTACGTCGGGGACCCAGTACTCTGTGAACGGCTGGATCACTTGGCGTTGCGTTGAGACGTCGCTTCATTGTGTGTCTTCTATTTATCACGGGGAGTGTTCCGAAAAGTTGTTTAACCTGATTGCTGCCGCTGAATTCCACCTTCGCACGACACGCCATAAGTGAGGATATCATCCCCACCATCTGGATGTGTCCTCCACAGTGCGGTTTTCAAGGAGCTTTCTTCCACATACTACAAAGCTGTGGAATGAGCTTCCTTGTGCGGTTTTTCCGGGACGATACGACATGGGTACCTTCAAAAAAGCGCGTACACCTTCCTTAAAAGCCGGCAATGCTCCTATGATTCCTCTGGTGTTGCAAGAGTATGTGGGCTGCGGTGATCCCTTAACACCAGGTGACCCGTACTCTCGTTTGTCCTCCTATTCCATAAAAAATGTAACCCAAGAGTTCAGAAGTTTTAGATAAGCTTTTGCAAGAAGGACATTTTTAAACTTCTCAGCAAGAGCAGGAATGTAGTCACAACCAAGGAATAGCTGCAAAATACTTAGTAGGCCTTATTAGTTGTCCTTATATGTTGGCTCCAAACAAATTCTGCATGTCAAAGCTTACTATCTCATAATAACTAGCTCTTCTGGCAAGTTTCCTAAAGGAAAGGACGTAAATCAAAACTGAGAATAACAGTTGTCAGAGCAGAGCTGATGTCACTTGTTCCGTAAGGAAGAATAAAAATAAACAAGCTGTCAACATTTGACATTTCGCTCTATTGTCCTACAAAATTGAATTGTTATGGCATCACATGTCACATAAGAAGTAACAATAGGACATTGCTTTTTGTCGGTTTAAACTTTTAAACCACACCATAACAATTCCTAGATAGCGTACTCCGCAAGTACGTTGTAAAAACAGAAACGAAATATCCAAGGGATAAATTCAAGGAGTAAAATTATTCTCGTGTAAAATAGAGTTTGGTCGAATCCGCCCTAAAATAATGAACCCTCATTTGTCCTTCCCGATATCAATAGGTTTGTATTTCCAGATGTAAAATCAAAGCGCCGGGCTTTGCCCATCTGGCGGCGCTGGAGAAGATCGGCAAGAACCTGATGCTGGCAGACATCGTGGCCATCATCGGCACCCTCGACGTGGTGTTCGGAGAAATCGACCGATAGGCGCGTGGCGTCATCCTCGTAGTGTATATTGTTAAGCGTAAATAAATTATTGGTTAATCTGTAGTTGTTTTATTTGCCGACTTTAAGAGGAACTTATGTGACACCCGAGGATTCAGGAGATGTGCACTTTTATGGTCTGTCGCTATGGCGGCAGTTTTTTTTATGGCATTAAGAGATGAGCAGGACGTTCAGCTGATGGTAATTGATACGATATAATTCTTGAAAAACCCAAAAACTGAGCGGCACTACTAGTGAATCCTTAAGACATAAGTCATTTTACCAGTAATTTCACTAGCGACGGCGCCCTCCAGACCGAAACACAATAATGCTTATACATAACTGCTTCAGGCGCAATAGCCCATAATCTAGCCGGCTTCCTGTGCATAGGAGCCTCACACTAGTGAAAAAAGCTTAGGACGCGAGCGGCGGCTATGACACATACTGCCTAGTGGCGTTTGCAACTGCGACCGTACATGGTGGACGTACTCAAAACGGCGTTATCCAAAGTGACTCTACATTGTCTCTACAGCATTTCTAATTTTAAATTTAAGGGAAGGAGAGCATGGAGTGGTATAAATATGGTGGTAACATAACCTTTTTATTCAAATCAAATCAAAATCACTTTATTCACTTAGGTTATGTTGAGATATAACTCTTATAAATGTCAAAAGTTATTTTTACCAGTTACCACCACTTCGGAACAGGTTGGTTCAGAACTCTCTAACATGAACAAAACCCTACAGGAAATAACTTATAAATATGATATGGCTCAAAAAGAGATATATGAACATGCTTTGGCAATTGGCAAACTTATTAAGTCTAGTCAGTATAACTAATTAAACTAATTAATTGTCATAATTAATTAACCTGGTGCACCAAAATATTCAGGGCTTGTCTGGGAAACACTTGGAAATTGAGTTGTTTTTAAATAATAATGATATTGATATACTTTGTTTAACAGAACATTGGTTAAAAAGTCATCAGCTTATGTTTAATTTTGGCAAGCACCAGGTTGATAATTCGTTCAACAGACAAAATGCAATACATGGAGGCTCTCTAATACCTACTGATTCATAACAGTTTAAAATATAAAGAACGTTCAGATATTGTGAGCCTGTCAGTTGAACAAACTATTGAGATAGCCTGTATAGAGCTTGAGCAGCTTGTTGTAATGAGTGTATACAGACCACCAGCTGCATCATATGATATTTTTGAAAAAAATATGGATGAAGTATTATTTAAAATTAGTAATAAAAATAATAAAAATATTCTTGTTTGTGGAGATTTTAATGTCAATTTATTAGTTGAATCCGGCCTGAGCACTAAGCTTTTTTTTTCACTAAATTTATTTTTAGAGCCAACTAGAATTACAGTGACTACATCAACCTGTCTTGATAATATATTTACCAATATTGTTCCACAGTCAAAGTCAATTATAAATAAATTAGAATCAGACCACTGTGGCCTACTAACCACTTTTAATTTTAATTATAGTAAACCTAAGTACAGTGTTAAATATGTACCTGTGAACACTAGTCGCCTAAATGATTTTAGATCAAATACTTTAATGAAGTTACCTAATTTAAATTATTATGAGGACCCAAATGAACTATATGATTCTGTTATTAATGATATCAAAGGTGAATATAATGTTATATTTAAGCCAAATAATTCATTGTCTTTCAATGATTGGGCAACGGTGGGAATTCATATTAGCAGGAGGAAATTATACTCACTTTATGAGGAAAAATTGTATAATCACTCAGAAAGCTTTGCTAACTATGTAAAAAATTATTCAAAGATATTTAAACGCTCATGTACCTTAGCAAAATAAATAAAATCAACATGGCAAGTAATAAACAGTGGTAGAAACAAACCTCGCAACTTAAATTTTAGTTTAAAAATAAATGATAAAATCTTGGATACAGACCAAGATGTTGCGGATGCTTTTGAAAGATTTTTTGCTGATATTCCAGCTTCCACCACCAAGGCCCTAAAGTCATCTGCCACTCTTGCTGAATCTATAATTATGTCTAATGTAAATGAATGTAAAATAGAGTTCAAATTCACTCATGTTACTTACAATGATGTAATGAAAGCCTTTAAATCACTAGAATTGAAAAAGGTTGCTGATCTTGATGGCTTATCCGTTAAAATAATTCATTCCATAGCTGATTGTATTGCTCCATACTTGGTTGTCATATTTAACTTATGTGTTGACAATGGTGTGTTTCCTGATTTGATGAAACAGAGTAAAGTCATTCCATTATTCAAAGCCGGTAGTTCTTCTGACCCCACAAATTTTAGACCAATATCTATTCTACCGACGCTAAGTAAAATATTTGAAAAGCTTATTTTACAACAATTGCTTAATCATTTTTATGGTAACAATTTAATGAGCACTAAACAATTTGGTTTTTCAAGGGGTCGCTCAACAACAGATGCTGGTGTTAAGCTTATTCAGCAAATTTTTGAAGCCTGGGATAATTGTCAGGATGCCGTTGGTATTTTCTGTGATTTATCCAAGGCATTTGACTGTGTTCATCATGAAATCTTAATCAGAAAACTACATCATTATGGTATCAAGGGAGAAGCACTTGGCCTTCTGAAGTCTTATTTGGGCAACAGGTTTCAGATGGTTGAAGTGAACAGTAAGAGGTTGGCTGGATCTCCCATTACCATGGGCGTTCCACAGGGTTCGATTCTTGGGCCATTCCTATTCCTTGTATATATAAATGATTTACCATACTTTGTACAAAATAAACATGAGATAGTATTGTTTGCAGATGATACTTCTTTACTGTTTAAACTACATAGACAGCATACTGCTTTTGATGACGTGAACAATGCTATCTCCAAAGTAGTGGAATGGTTCACTACGAATAATCTCCTTCTTAATGAAAAAAAAAACAAGTGTATTAAATTTTCCCTGCCTAATGTTAGACAGGTTGACACAAATATTGTAGTAAAAGACGATGAGTTGAAACCTGTAGATACAACCGTATTTTTAGGGATTACCTTAGATACCATACTTCAGTGGGGTCCTCATATTATGAATTTGGCGAAAAAGCTTAGTTCTGCAGCATAGGCAGTTAAAAAAATTCGGCAACTTACGGATGAAAATACCGCGAGGTTGGTCTACTTCAGCTATTTTCATAGTCTGATGACATACGGTATTTTGCTTTGGGGACATGCTGCCGATGTTAACACCATTTTCACACTGCAAAAGCGAGCTATTCGTGCCATCTATAAATTAGGACCAAGAGTGTCACCAGGGGAAAAATTTAAGGAAATAAAAGTTTTGACTTCGACATCGCAATACATATATGAAAACCTTGTTTATGTAAAAAAAAATATAAATTTGTTTAAAAAAATTAGTGACACTCATAATGTCGATACTAGAAATAGGGATAGACTTGCTGTTCATGTAAGTCGACTCCAAAAAGTCACAAATTCATTCAGAGGTCTGTGTATACGTTTTTATAATAAGGTCCCTATTGACATTCAGAACTTACCTTTAAATGAATATAAATCAGTGCTAAAGAAACAGTTGTAAACAGAAGGGTACTATAAAATATCTGGATCTTAAGAACCCTTGGGACTGAGCTGCTGGGCTGTTACATGTCTGTCTTAGTTTGATAAATGTCATTATAGTTATATAATTTAAATATTAATATTGTTTCTGTTTTTTTAATCAATTTTAATAATCATTATCATGAGTTATGTAATTTGAAACAAAATTGTAAGTAGAGGCATTTAGTAAGTATTGCATAATATGTAGATGAACTTAAATTGTTTTGTTATTCGGTAGATTTCTCGTGACAGGTATCGTCATGCTCGCTTAAATGCCTCTGCTTGTGGCGGCGACGTGGGGCGGGTCGTTCCCTTCCCTAAAATATGGTCAAGGGAGGCGATGGCTGGTCCATGCGTCATGCTCGTGAACGGGTGCTATTCGTGGGGGCTGGATGATCTTGTTACCGGGAGGTCTGCTTGATGTGTTTTTTTATTATTATTATTTCCTTTAAAGTTATTATATATTTTATTTTATGAAATGCTCACATAATGCCTCTATTTATTTACGGTATGTGTGGATTGATGCATCTACTATACTCAACAACTCGTGTTTACAAGTATTAATTTACTTTTTCTTTTTTTGACTTACTCATGTAAGCCTTTCATATTTTGACATTTGAGTTTTTTTGTTGCGTCACTTTGCATATATTATAATTAAAATGATTTGTAAATCAAATAAAATGTAAATCTTGACTTAAAAGGGTGGCAATGAGTTTCTTGCTACTTCTTCTCATTAGCACAACCCTTTACGAAGTAGCGGTAAATTCAATCAGAAACAATATTTTTATATTTTTTTTTGACTTTCATAAGTGTAATTTCTGTGACCTACATGAATAAAGTGTTTTTGAATTTGTTGAGCTTTAATGAGAAGGGACAAGAAACTTATTGTCACTCTTTTAAATCAACGTTTACAGCTTCATCGTTTTGCAAATTATTTCAATTACATGTATGTAAAGTGATGCAGCAAAAATACTCAATCCCTGCCCGCATAAGTCAAAAAAATACATGTAATTTAATGAATAAAAACAAGAGTTATTAAGTACAGTAGATGCATCAATCCACACATACCGTAAATAAATATATTATACGAGCATTTTATTAGCCATTATAAAAATATGATATATAAACGATAAATATGTTACAACCCTTGATATACAAAATATGAAGCAGAGATCTAACAGCCACAGCCTGTATTGGCATACTTGGCGTGGATATCTCGAACGACGATCAGTTCCATGATCACTTGGGCCTCTAAAAAGCATGGTGTAATCAGTAAAGTGATAGTACTTCACTAAAAGCCACCGCCTGCAACTATGTATGGTGCAAATTCGGCCTCACACGGAGTACTGTTGTTCCATTTGACCGCATACAACGAAGAGCGGCTCGAATCATCGACAATTAAGTCATCCCCGCTCGGCTTGATTCTCTGGAGTTGCGTAGAGAGTGGGTTTTCTCTGCATTTATCACGGGAGTGCTCAGAGCTGTTCGGGTTGATTCCAGCGGGCGAATTCCACCACCGGACACAGTAACGTAAGTCAAAATGCAAAATACCATCCGCATAACGCTGATGTCTCGTATTCCACAACCGCGCGTTTCGCAAGAAATTTTTTGCCTAGCACAGCTACTTTGTTGAACCAATTATCGGCTGCTGTTTTCACGAACCAATACGGCTTAGAGACCTTTAAGTTAAGACTTAACCTTAAAGACCGGCAACGCATCTCTTGACAACTGTTGTTGCGGATGTCCATGGGCGTTTGCCACACCACTCCCATCCCGTGAGCCTCTTGCCCGTTTGCCTCCTCTTATATAAAAAACAAAAACAACACCATTTTTCATTACTTTTTAATAAAAAATCTCACGAGTTCATTCATACATTCATTTCAATTATTATCTAGTCATCAAAAATATTTACTCCTTATCCTTAGCAAAAACATGGATATTTTACACAAACTAAAATCACATCTTCATAAAATTAGGGTTTCATACTTAGTTGTTTGACATTACAAACTAATAATACAACGTATTAAGACAATCTCGGACAAAACTTGTTTATAAATATAAAATTCTTTGTTATCCTCGTATTATGTTCCATTATTCGTGTTAAATTCTTGCACTTCTTCTCTACTTGATCCTCTTCTGCTGCCTCTGCCGGTAGATGTCGTTGACGGGCGGCGCCACACCCAGATCATCATCATCAGAGTCATCACCCGCCTTCCGCCGCCGCGCCTGCACAATATCAATTATTGACGAATTAATAATACCAACTTTATAAAAGATTAAGATTTTTTTATGGAATAGGAGAACAAACGAGTGTACGGGTAGTTACACCTGGTGTTATAGTAGTGATCACCGCCGCCCACAATCTCTTGCAACACCAGAGGTTGACGGCCTTAAAGATGGTTGCGCCAATTAGTTTGATTGCGAAAGGGCTAACTTGGAACGCCCCACATCTCAAGCCGTGCGATCGATGCGCGCGCGCACTCGTATTTAAAAGTTTTAACCGACTTCAAAAAAGGAGGAGGTTCTCAATTCGTCGGTATTTTCTTATGTTTGTTACCTTAGAACTTTTGATTTATTTATACGATTATTTTTTGTTTGTGCTTCCCGTCTGGTCCCATTGCATTGGTGCTTTAAGTGTGGTCGCAGTCCAGATTTGACAATGTCATCCATGAGAAAACCATAAAAGTCCTAAATTTGCTATATGTATGTGCGCGACAAATGGACCCATAACTTAATATCGCGCCAACCGATTTCGATGATTATTTTTTAATTGTAAAGGATATACTTCATAAGTAGTTTGGTTAGGTTCTAATCATGGGATCCATGACAAAGTAACGGAACTCTTTAACTAACTTAGAACGCTCGGGGGCCGTAGACAACCCAAAAATATAGATAAGGTAAAAGCGAATCCACTTTAGAGTACAATCTTGTAAAATTCGTCTGCAAATAGAATTAACCTCGTTTTTGACGTTATACTTCTTTAGGCTCGTTATGAAAAAATGATGAGAGTGAAATTTTAAGATGCGCGCGCATCACTGTAACTGTGGTAAGTTGGTTCCTTAAATATTCTGACGTTTCTGACTTTCGTTTTTTTTTTTCGGTTTCTTCGTCCATTATTAAGACAAGCAACGGGTTCAAGCCCATACAGCCGTATTCGTTATTTGATAATTCATTTTCAAACTCATCTCTGCAAGATTTTTACAATATGGTTCTTTACAAACGTAAAATAGCAGGACGAATATAGTACATTTCTTTACAAGTGCGGAAAGCCTATCATTGCAAAGAGTTCCGACAAATGTGTACCCGAGCCTGCCGAAGGTGAGGGTTGACAGTCGGAACAAGTTGCAATGACGGTTCCGCACGTGTACTGAACAACTATTTTTAATACAGTTTCGAAAAAATGAAGCAATTTAATAGAATAATAATAACACAATAAACTCAATTTACTAAAATGGCGCCAACCATAAAAGAATATAAGCAGAGATTTTTTTTGTTTTCTTCACCCATTCTGGGTAGGCAAAGGGAACGATGCCCATACAGCCAAGTCTTCAGTAGATTTTTTTTATTGATATAAAATGAAATTTAATGAGATGAAATGAAATGAAACCTAACCTTACTCATTGAATCAAATCATTAAATCTGATATTGAAACAAATTAGTAACTTCTTTTTAGAAATATTTGCATGAATCATAAAAACTTCTATTATTTTTTGTAAGCACTTCGTGGTTGGTTTTTTCTTTTTAATAGACAATATTTTGACAGTTGGGAAAGAGAACGCACGAAAATGTAAAGAAAAAGCTCGAGTATGTAATAGCACAACATCCCGAACGCTATACGTCCCTGCAATACGCCACTTTTTGAGCAACTGTATTAAAAAATAATTTTAAGGATTTTTGCTTTGTAATGCCAAAGAAGTATCTTGCGTGCATACATAAGTACACCCACACTTTTTTTATTAAAAGGCTACCTACGTAATATTCTTTACGGTTTGGAGAGAAAGCTATGAGTTACCTTGCTGGAGACGGTGGTAAGTCCGTCGTCGTCCACGATCCAGTGCACGGAACGTGCCAGGTCGAACAGCTTGGAGTCGCAGCCGTTCTCCTGGGCCGGGGGGGCCGCTACGTATAATATATTATAAGTAATAATTATTGTTGTTACATTTTTGGTAAAGTATAGTAATAAATAACAATATACTGATAACCAAGCTTAAAAAATATTATTATTATTCTTATTTTCTATCTTTAGATATAACCTTTTATATTAATTTAAAAATATGTGTTAGAAAATAAAATTTTGTATACGTGAATATGAACGCCGTTTATCAATATTTGTTATAGGGATTGACCAAAAGCAAAATACTACATACTGCACTAACTCACTAACACATCTGTAAAACTATCACACATGAACATTTTACATTTAGTCTCGCCGTAATGAGGAGAGTGTTTGTCTACTACACTAGTATACTAAGTTTATGGTTATATTACTATTTAACTTTTACGATCGTTCAAATAAACTCAGCTCTAATGACTTAGGGAGCACGTCCAGCCAAAACAAAATTTAACGGAGAAATCTACACAACAATAAATATATAATGCATAAGTTACTTTATGAATATAGATTAAACAAATATATTTGTATTTCATATTATGAGCGATAACTTTCACCAAAGAGGATGTAAATACTATGTAATAAGAGGCGGGATTGCCTAAGTAAAAATTGAAGTTTAGTTTAATATGAAACGTGCAGTGATTTGACATGAGTTTGAAATAGTAGTAATTACAGTATGGTGATTGATGTTGAAGCATAATCCGGCTAAGTTTGAAAACGAACAGTTAGTTAAACCGTAGTGGATTTCGGCTATCTCCGTTTTTTACAAGATTATAGCTGTCATCTGCCAAACTGTCAATTACTGCACGTTTCATACAATGTAGTGATATGTTTTTTTCTTAGAGAGTTTCGCTAGGCTGGTTTTCACTTCTGTTGTGTGGCGCTTTTTATTTTTAAAATGTCACACTTGAATTTTAAAGAAAAACAATTTGCCATTAATTTGTTCTTTTTAAACTGGTAACCCTAATTTCTAGGATTATTTACACAAATAAAAAAATAACAAATTGTTTGATAGAGCGCCATCTCAAGTCGATTTCCTAATATGCAAATATTGAGCAGGTTTTTGACTGTAAAGTAAATCCTGTAAATGAAGCCACAACCTGAGATTTGAACAAGACATACAAGATTTATCAACTTAACTTTGGTTGGTTGACTCCGTGGAAGGGCGCTCGCACGGAACGTGAGAGATCGCGAGTTCGAGTCCCGCATTGTTCATAAATTTTGATTTCAAATTAAATTTGTGTAATTTTCTATCACTTCTGATAAGTTGGATTTTAATGAGAAGTCGTAATTACTTATTCCCGCTCGTAAATCAATCTTTACAGCTTTACCCCCTTATTCATAATAGTCTGCTAACTTAAAGCATTGCTAATTCTCACTCTGTCTTCTTCTATTGACCTAAGTCAAAATGAGAAAAAACACTCCTAAGCGGCTGTTTAAAGTTAGCGGACCATTATGAGTAAGGGGGTTAGTATTTTACAAAGCATTGCAACGCCCTATAGAGTAAAACTGTCCTAAAAAACAAGTCATTGCATAAGCCTACACTCACGAAACAAATAAAAATGTTGTGAACATACATATGATACAATTTTTATGAAATGTATAACATTTTATATTTTATTTCGCTACGAGAGGATGAACCAGTCACCCAAAGCAGCGCCGGGCAAGGCAATGGGATGACCCATCCCACTACGGCGCTAAAAAAAAAAAAATTTAAGCGTGGATGAAGCGTCTTCACTCGTATATAGGATAGCCAGTGTCATCCTTCCAACATGTAATGTCAAGTCATGTCTGTCCCATTACTTTTACAAAATCTACATAAACCTTAAACCATTTGTTAAATAAAATACACCTGTAGATGGCGCGTAAATCGGAGAGTTGAAAAAAGCGAATATGAGGTGGACCAAACAAAGGCACATATCCTTAGAAGTGCGGTTTCGAACCCGCATCCCTTGAAATAATTAAATTTGTTTATGTTTTGTATATTTTTAATCCTGCTTAAGTTGTATACTTACATGAGTGCATGAACCAAGGTGACACGCAGATTTCCAGATTTATATATAAAACGGTTTACACAAGATACTCACGTTTGTCGGGCAGCGAGATCCGGTTGAACATGGCGACCAGCGCGTCCACGGCCACGAACGGCCCGCGGAAACAAGATGGCGGTGGCATTAGGGTGCACACGTGCGCCGCCGCGGGGGGCATCGGGAACGTGCCGCCTGACACACATACAAAGATATATTAGATTAATATAGATTATTTTACCTCTAGGACACAGTGCCACTTGGGTATGTCGATAACAGACAATTTTTTTTGAGTATTATTAGAGATATTTTTTTATGAAATTAAGGGACGAGACGAGCAGGACGTTCAGGTGGTAATTGATACGCCTTGTCCATTACAATGAAGTGCCGCTCAGGATTATTGAAAAACCCAAAAACTCAGAGCGACAATACAATTGCGCTCGACACCTTCGCCCAGTAAAACTTAAAAAAAGGAAAAAGATATGCAAAGATATTTCTTACTTTCTTTTCCCAGCACAATATTAATACAATTTTATTTTTCAGACTAGAATTACAATTTTTGTTGGTTGCCTATGTTGGGCTGAGCAGTTTTTTAATTTTCGTTCACTATTGAACCAATGAACTCTGTTGCTGATAAGGATCAATCTTTGCAAAGATATATATTAATAGGTTTATTAAAAATCTAGGGCATGATTTCGTGACTTTTCTCTGTCTCGTAGTTCGCCATTCTCAAAAAACCACCCTGTATACTATTCTATATATGTTACCATCAAACAGGTAACACAATCGTATAACAAAGTTTAGTTATAAATAATTAGGGGCAGAATATGAAATTGTGATTTAATAAATCTGATTATAATTTATTTCAATACAATGTGCGTATAATTACCGGGTATGGGGTGTTCTCCGGGCAGGGGGTTGCACTTGGGCTTGTAAGGGATCATCTGGTTGGTGTCGGGACGCGCGATGTCCTTGCTTGGGTCGTTGTCCCTGTTCAACAGCATATAACATAGAAATATGGAACAGAAAGTGTGTGTACTTATGTACGTACGCAAGAAATTATTCTTCTATGACGTAATAAAACAAAAATCTTTAAAAAAATATTCCTCGTGGTATTTTACGTTTGTAAAAAAAACAATATTGTAATAAAGAAGATTTAATACAACTCATGAGAATATTATTATACCAGATAGTTTAGATAAACAACGTGTAATTAAATATTATTAAATTATTTTTATACAATTAGAGATAATAGAATATTTTTTAAAATTTTAAAACTTGCGTATAAATTGAAATTATATATTCCAGTTTATTTAATTCTCGTCCATTGGTTGTGGTTCAGTATACATTTTAGTTACAAGAGGCTTGGTAGCTGAAGTATAATACAAATGGTCTAATTGACCAGCTAACGTTTGGGTGTCGAATTTGCGTGACGGTGCGCATCGAATAATTCACTCTGATAATTTCGCGCGTATTTATTGCATTTTTGTTTAATTAATAATCATTATTCACCAAAAATTAAACAAGAAAAATTTAAACAAGTAATATTTGAAATAAACATATGTTACATGCATATATATATATACCCTATTATTTAAGATAAGTTTTTTTATGAAAATAAGAGACGAGACGAGCAGGACGTTCAGCTAATGGAAATTGCCCATTACAATGGATTCTTGAAAAACCCTCAATTCTGAGCGGCACGACTCTCGTCACCTGGAGACATAAGATGTTAAGTCTCATTTGCCCAGTAATTTCACTAGCTACCCCCATATACCGTACAGTACCCATTAACTATTTTTTTTTTATGATAATAAGGGACGAGACGAGCAGGACGTTCAGCTGATGGTAATTGATGCGCCCCACTGGTAACATAATGTTAGATAAGTGTTGCTAATGTGATACCAGAAAACTTCGCTTTTTTATTATGCGGCAATGGGTTATAAAGACAATGCATCATTCCTTCACCAACGATAAATACAACTCACAAAGCACCATAAGTGGCAATATTGTCGTAGACTTGAAGCAGTGATAAATACAAACATACTTGTGTCCTAATATGACGGCTGCTAGTTCAGGTGACACCCCGGCCAGGGGACCACCTAGCGCCCAAGACTTGTTAGACATCCGGGCTACCTGTAAGTATATATAATGATATAAGAATTAGGTACACATGAGAGCTTTGTGGATTTAGCGAGATAATTAATACTAAATGATACGACTGTACCTATTCATTATGTTTCGACACGATTGTACTTTTCATTATAATTATATTATAGCTCCCAGGGCCGGATTTAAACTTAATGCCGCCCATGGGCACTGGGAAAAAATCCGCCCCAATACTGGAATTTTACTTAAACTACTATTTTATGTATTTTATTTTTCAAAACTAAATAAATAATTTATTGCAGAAACTTTATTATATGTTATATATTCTAAAAACATGAATAAATATTTGTTTTTTTTAACAATTATAAATTTGGCACTGAGTATGACTCATAATTATATAACATCAATTTTATCACAGGCAAATCGTCTGACTTTTTGAATTGCGGATTGGTCGATTAAATCTTCGCAATCTAAACGTTGAAGTACGTGGTATTGGATGCATAGAAAAGCTAAGCAAAATTGAGCAATCTTGATAAGACTAAAAAAAATTTAATCAAAATTTCAAAATTTTGGCGCCCTAAAAAATTTGCTGCCCTGGGCACTTGCTCCAACTGCCCCTAGTGGAAATCCACCGCTGAAAACTCCAGTCATGTAACGAACTCTGTACCGTGAACCAGAGTAGTGGCTGAATAAACGGTCTGTGACTAAAATACAGTGAACAGTAAAACTTAATACACTCTTATAAACGCACATATAAAACGGGTGCATTGAAAAAGTAAATACTCATGTTTTCACATACTTGAACACCATGTGTAATTTAATTTTCTTGTAATTCAAAGTTATACTACTACAGAAAAGGTAGGCTAGATAAATATGAAAAGTTCCATAAACATGTCTTTGCAATTTAACAGCGATAATAAGCTTGCCTACTGACCAATCACTATCACCATCTCGTGGGCTGCGTTCAAGCAGCAATTGACGACTTGTTTGCACAGATTCCTTCCTCTAAAATCGTAGTCTTGGGTGATTTCAACGGGCACAATACCGAATAGCTTGGGTCACGTACCACAGACTACGCAGGATCTGTGCATAATTTTGCATGGGCGTAAGGTCTGTCCCAATTGGTTGAGTCGCCAATGCGTCTCCCGGATGTGGATAGCCACATGCCTTCATTAGATCTTCAGCTGACTACACATCCCGATAGTTACCAGGTCTCTGTTGACGCCCCTCTCGGAACGTCCGACCATTTTCAGGAGTGTAGTGTCTATCTCATTTTCTAAATATTTTATTATTAGGTACTTGTATCTATAGCTGTGCCTGTATATACAATAGTAATTATGTTAGACGACCTCACCTCCGTGTATCCGATGGACTTAAGCTCCGCGATTCCACATGGATACAGGTCCAGGAACTTGTATCTGTCCACCAGCTGTGCTGTCTCCTTGCCTTCGAACTCTTTGATCTACAAATATATTCAAATTCAAATATTTTTTTTCAAAATAGGATATGACATCACTTATTGAAACGCAAAAACTACCACCCATTCGAAAAAGTATGCCACTGAGACCTGAGAAGAACGGCGCAAGAAACTCAGCGGGCTACTTTTTTTTTCATAAAAATATCGTTACAATGTAATCACGGACTAGTTTAAAAAAAAGGACTCCGCGTCGTGAGCTAGCAAGTGAAGCAGCTTTATGCTAGTGTGTATGAGGTAACGGGGTATACCACTTACACAATTTTTTCTCCCTTAAATAATCATATATCCACAAATATTTTTATAGTACTGGTTTTACACATTTTCACGACGCACGACGGCATTTTTAAAATATTTTTTTGCGACGCAAACTGATCTGTCACAGACAATGGCAAATCTCATAATGGCGGCCGATCGGCTTGTATTAGTGTAAGTGTATGCGTGGGACTATGTATTTACACGTTTACCGGCTTGTTTTGGTGCCTCACTGTTATATAAGGTGGCACGGAGTCCTTATTTTTTTTTCTCGTAATAATAACGTGTTTTACTAGTGGGAGGCTCCTTTGCACAGGATGCCGGCTTGATATAGATGAGTGTGAAGGTGGGAATGTGTGTGTGTGTTTGTGTGTATTCGTGTTTATGTGATTAAAGCACATTAAATTAACAATCTTAATAACATCATAAAATTATCTCACGAACAAAGTGACTGCCCCTTAAGAAAGACATTAAGAAATTTGTTAATGGACACATTCTTAGTTTAATCTATGTAGCAGTATAAGTTAAATTAGAATCACTTCGATTAGATTGATAATAACTATATTATTATGTTCCCTAGAGGGGAAATTAAATATCTCTGAACTAATACTCCTAACATCTCAATTTTGAATTTAAAATTACTGTTCATAATGTTCGCATTATACCTTTATCTATTTACAGTATGTGGGAATTGATATATTCACTGTACTCAATAACTTTTATGATTAACTACATTTCTTATTTTTTTAATTTACCTAAGTAAGTTAGAATGCTTTATTATTTTGTTTCTCGCGTATTTAAGATATTTGTAAAATGATGAAAACATGGCAATGAGTTCCTAACCACTTCTTCTCATTAAAGCTCAACATTTTTCAAAGGAGAAATCTTTTTTGAACTAAATTAATAAATGAGGTTTGAGGTGGACCCACCTTCTCGAGCACGGCCTGACGCCGCTTCTCCACTTTGACGATGCTGACCAGGTCTCCGATGTTTGACTCAAATTCCAGGAATCTGTTCCAGATGTCCACCGAACTCTCCGGAGTGAGGCTGCCGGAAGACAGGACACGCTCGAACAGTACGCGAGTGTTATTGTCCTCTAAAAGGCATAAAAAAAAATCAAAATTAAATCCTTTACTTTTACAATTCTTTTTGACGTCATTTCTAATATACTATACTCTACTACTGCTTCGGAACAAATGGCGCTTTCAGAGAGAAGAAGCGGTGCAAGAAACTCTTCCAGCATTTTTTTGCGCTCTTTATAATGAAATATTCAATATTGTACTGTCATTGCTATTGCTATAAAATAATCATAACCCAGGCTATCGGATCACTTAGATATTCAGCTGTAGAGTAGTAGGATTAACGACAGTGCCATTTTCTTATAAAACATTTAAATTTATTTATAGATAATGCCTGAACAGTGGCTGGGACTTTATAATAAAAGTGTATACATCTATTAAAAAAACAATCAATGCCTTAAAGTCAATGATAAATAAATAGGAAATTTATACATAATTGATAGCTTAGATCATTTATACGTCAAGATAAACTGTGACAGCTGTGAAAATTTAAGGTGCACAGTTAACCTATATTATAAACAATACAGAGTGACACACAAATGGCGAGTATAAGACGTAGCCTGTCACGCACACAACAGTAATGAACCTGGCCTGTTTTGATCGATTGTCTAGCATCAAGAAGCTCTGTCTGCACAAATAAATGATCAATAATTTAAATCAAATCAAAATCAGTTTATTCACGTAGGTCACGGGAATGACACTTATGAATGTAAAAAAAAATTATATTTTTCTTATGGAATCTACCGCTACTTAGTAAAGGGTTGAGCTAATGAGAAGAATTAGCAAGAAACTCATTGCCACTCTTTTATATCAAGATTTACATTTACATCGATTTACAGATCATTTCAATTACAATATAATATGTAAAATGATGCAACAAACACACTCAAACGTCAAATAGTCAATGTCTTACACGAGTAAGTCAAAAAAGTAAATGTAAATTAATACAAATGTTATTGAGTACAGTAGTTGCATCATCCACATACACCATAAATCAATAAAGGTATTCTGTGAGCATTTTATAAGCGATTATAAATAAATAAATATGTATATATCCATTCATATATATATATATATATATATACACACAATAACTTTTAAGAATCTGAAACCGAGTCTCCGGCAACAGGATCATCCCGCCACCACAAGCAGCGCCCGTTCACGACCAATTATTATTATGGCGGGAAACGGTCGAAGTCTCTAACATAATAAACGCGTTGGAACGCGGAATGGTTGGAATTTGAATTACATTACAATGTTTTTTATTGCTTAATATTTATGGCTAACCTAGTTATATCTACAAAATAATATTAAGATTTTCCTTTTTATTTGTCCATCCCACTGCATGTTACTCGTAAACTCGTAGCGTTCGACTAGTACAATATGTCTATTGCAGTTTATGAGACCTTGGTAGACAGAACGGAAGACAGACGGAAAGTAGTAAGTTTTTTTTAAGTTATATTATACTTACTCCTTTGGCACGTTAGGGAAAAATTGCCAGAGTGAATTTTACGATGTGCACCGTCACGCAAAATCGACACCATGACGTTAGCTGGTCAACTAGACCATTTGTATCATACTTCAGCTACCAAGCCTCTTGTAACTCATATGTCTACTGAGCCACAACCAATGGACGAGAATTAAATAAATTTCAATATATATAAAAGTTTTAAAATAAAAAAAATTAGTTAATTTAGTTAAGTAACAGGTTGTGTTTAAACCGTATTTATTATAATATAGAATAGTTTAGGAGTTATTAGGGAACATACAAACATACATTCTCTTTTATATATATAGATTATTAAACGTAAAACAGCACAAGGAATATTTTTTTAAGGATTTTTGTTACAATACGCCAAAGAAGAATAGTTTCTCGCGTGCGTATTAATACACATATACTTCTTTTTTCATAAAAGCGGAAGCTACTCACCGTTGAGATGTGACAGGTAGTCGATGTAGCACAGGACGTACTCGGGAATGTGAGAGAACTTCTTGAGCCCCAGCTCGAAGATCCTGAACGCGATGTTCTTGTCCTTGGAGCAGTAGTACTCCATGAGGGCGGCAGCCACAAACACGTGGTACCGGGATCTGAACACAACGTATTTCACATCTATATACAGGCTGCAACACGAACTAAAACCTGTATAGCGTATAATATAAGAAATATCTTAGATTATTTATATATCTAGATAGACTGTGACAGCTGTGAAAACGACGAAAAAAATTGAGGTCGACGGTAAGCCTCTATTTTGAGCAATGCGCGCACACTGACACAAAGTGACATACAAATCGCGAGTGAAAAACGTAGCTTGTCACGCACACTAAACTAAAAATAAAAAAAAATATCTAGACGTTAATTTATCTAAGTAAAATATGATAAAAAATCATGACACCCTATTTTATTTGCGAACGCGTAGATAGACGAAGTAACCTACTCACGGGGTCGTGCGAGCTGTAACTCCGTTAGGGAAATGACCTACAAAAAACTGGGGCGATGTCCTTTTACAACAAGATCCCAGAAAATGTTTAAAACAAATGTATGACGAAGTTCAAAAGAATTACTATAAGTTACTATAACATAAATGACTATCTTAATTTAACTGATTGGTAATAGAGCGACCGCCCACAGGCTATTAAATAATAAATTTTATTGTACGATTTTACATTGTAACTTTATTTTTATAAAAAAAAGAAGCCTTCTGAGTTTGTTCCGCCCATTCTTCTCAAGTCTGAGGCATACTTTTTCGAATGAATGGTATTTTGACTTTCAATAAGTGATATTATATACTATTTTGAATAAAAATATTTGAATTTTAATTGCCACGCCCCAAGCACGCGGATCTGTGCTTTTATAGAAACTTATTATAATTACATTACATTTTACCATTGGGAGGCTCCTTTGCACCGGATGCCAGCTAGATTATGGGTACCACAACGGCGCCTATTTCTACCGTGAAGCAGTAATGTGTAAGCATTACTGTATTTCGGTCTGCAAGGCGCCGTAGCTAGTGAAATTACTTGGCAAATGAGACTTGACATCTTATGTCTCAAGGCAACGAGCGCAGTTGTAGTGTCGCTCAGAATTTTTGGGATTTTTAATAATCTTGAGAGCACTGCATTGTAATGGGCAGGGCGTATCAATTACCATCAGCTGAACGTCCTGCTCGTCTCGTACCTTATTTTCATTTAAAAAAAAAACATTATCAAGAATATACTGAGAGGCAACAAGCAATTTTATGTTAATTAGATACGAGGGTAGTCGCTAGAAGTCAACCAGCCTATCGGTGTTCTTGTCCGTCTTACCTAGGATCCTCTCTGGCACGTTTGAAGACAGTCCTAGCTGACTTGATACCTTCGGCTCGGCGCGCGAACTTCATGTACTGGACGTAGGCTAGCGTGGGTTCGATGTCCTCCATGTCTAGGTACCGCGTGTATACTTGATGTACCTGTATTTATATTTCAATTATTAAAAAAATATAGTGCCTGATTTTAAACATCAAAAGCAGCTCTTTAATAGTATATTGTGCAACAAGTGTGATAAGTTGTCGATTATATATAATAGTGATTTTCATTATTATAACACTAGAAATAAGGTATTGCTTGTAACTAATTCTAGTTGGCTTCATAAGATATATAATAGCTTTAAGGGTAAATGTATACACTTCTATAATAAAGTCCCAGCCACTGTTCAGGGATTATCTATAAATAAATTTAAATGTTTTATAAAAAAAATTGCTCTGTGGTAAATCCTATTACTCCACTGCTGAATATCTAAATGATCGGACAGCCTGGGACTATATTGTGATTATTTTATAGCGATAGAAATAACTGTACAATATTGTATATTTTTATTGAAAAGAGTGCAAAAAAAGAATGCTGGGAGAGTTTCTTGCGCCGCTTCTTCTCTCTCGGAGCGCCATTTGTTTCCGAAGCGGTAGTAGTATCTAGTAGTTATTAGAAATGACATCAAAAAGAATTCTAAAGGAATCAATTTTGAGAAATTAAATGCCTTTTATGCCCTTTTTTGCTAATACGAAACGTAAACTTTTCGCACTCAATGCACGCACATAATTTTAAAATGGGCTTTTTCAACCGCAACAGCGAGCGCCAACATACTACTTTTCCCGCATACAATTGAATACGCAGTGATACAATTAAATATTTGCTCTGTTCCAACTTATACCTTAAAATATATCATTTGTCAAACTTTCACTGGCAGATATAATTTATAAAAAACTAGCTGACCCAACAGACTCTGTTCTGCCAATAGAAAATGCTAAAGATTAATGTCGTATTTGTGCAAACGGCTTTTACATTACCGCTTTATAATTGCCAATTTTGAAGATAGACATATGCCATCGCGGAGTTTTCTGTAGATCTATATAAGATATACAATTCCACCATACATTGTTTTGTTATATCTCAAAGGATTTATGCAGTGTTTTCGTTGAAAGCTGTCAGACGGCTTATTGTTTCCGTCATCTCCAACAAATTTCGATAATATATACAAAAACTAAACAAATTATATACTTAAACCTTCCTCAAGAACCAGGCTTAATTGGTGAAAACAGCGTTAAGATAATTGCAGTCATTTATGAGTTTATCGCGCTCAGACAGACAAACAGACAGACGCGGTGGAGGATTATGTTTTATAATAAATAGTGATAAATGTAGGAATATTGATTTATTATTACCGTTTGCTGAATATAACAAAATACTACTAAAATTTACACAGGAACTTTTTTTTTCACATAACATTTTTATTTTTCTATCTAATATTATATTGTAATAGGTAGATTTTAGTAGAACCATAATAATTGTAGAATTTGAAGTACTGTCTTAAAACGAAAAAAAAAGACGTGGGCGGACACACGATACGATATATCCGACTCTAGCCAGCACCAATACTGGGTTATATGTGAGTTTAGCCGTTTTAATTTGTTAATGATAATAAATAACGTCTCACATAAGTTTTGATAAAGTAATTGAAGCAGGACGGTCAAAACGAATATATTAAACACACGTGGAACAGATTTACTATGTGATAGGTGATCACCTTGTTGTAGTGCAGCCGGCTCTCCTCGTAGTCGGCGTGCGCGAAGTGTAACAGAGTGGAGTGTTTGAGAGGTCCGCTGGTGGCACGTTCATAGACGGCCGCCGCCTCGTCAGAGAACATCTTGGCTGCGTTCGAATCCTGACGTCACATAGATTATATTAACTAGCTGACCCGACAGACGTTGTTCTGTATATAATAAATAGAATAATGTTTTTTTTTTATGAATTTGTCAATTATATTTCATAACATCAAGAATTATTTCGTGAAATATGCACCCTACTGTCGTACTGAAATTGTTTCACAGCACAACTGTCAAACCATGCGTCAATAAATTTTCTCATAGAAATTATGTATGGACACATCAAAGGAAAAACAAATTTGTTGTTTTTACTTAATTTAGATGTATTTTCCTATTTATTCACCATTTAAACCTTCTCTGGACTTCCACGAACAATTCAAGACCAAAATTAGCCAAATCGGTCCAGCCGTTCTCAAGTTTTTGCGAGACTAACGAAAAGCAATTCATTTTTATATATATAGATAGGATATAATATCACTTATTGAAAGTCTATAACTACCACCCAGGAGCATGCACAGGGATTCTAGCAAGGTAGGCTCTGTGGATCTAACTAGTCGTAGTTGAGCTTTGGAATATGAAAAGATTGCTTACAGTAGGTATTTAGTATCTAGCGTAAGGAAAAATTTTATGAGTGGGTATTAAATAGAAGTTTGGTTATAAAGTAATCGAACCCATTTAAACTATTAAATTAACTTAAATAATGGTAATATTTATTTAGGTTCATAACGAGGTAGGCACTGCTTAATTGCCTACTCATTAATCTCACCCGTAATGACTTATCAGTAGTTTAGGCGTGATTGAGCGTCAAACAAAGACCATTTTCATTATATATAGATAGACTAGCCGTTCCCGCCCGCCTCGCTGGGCGAATTTTAAAAGGAAATAGATTAAACAATAAAAAAATAAATAGCCATAAACAATCTACGATACATTTCGCATCGAATGGTGGTAGTTTCATGTCGATACGATCAGTGGTTTAGGCGTGAAAGAGCCTCTAACAACGACCATTTTCATTATATATATATATATATATAAGCTATTTGGTAACTTTTCATCTGTGAACTGTCAGTTGTCACAGTGTGTGTGCCGTACCCCCTTCTCCTGCAGGAGCTTGGCGGAGTGGTCCAGGAACTGCGCCGCCTGGTGCCACACGTCGGGGTGGTGCGCCAGACACAGGAGACACTGCTCGATGGCGAACATGACGCGGCGGGCCACGAGCGCCGTGTCCTCCGACCGCAGCGGGTTCGACCGCTCCCAGCTGATGTACTTCTTCCACAGGTCCACCTAAATTGATCCGCACATTTATTAAAACTCGTCCAATATTTCATACCGAATTTTCGGAACGGCACTATAACTAACTGGCACCTATATATCAAACTTGTTATATAATTTTATACACAAACATATCGGTATATTAGATCTAAATTCAACGTCGCACATTCTTCGAGACTGGCTATAGTACGCCCACTTGGGCGTTGTATTAGCGCCGCACTTTGCGACTACGCCTGTGGTATCGAATTGCAGCGCAGCGGAGACCAATCCTTAATCTAAGGGAAAATATTATTTTTTGTATGTTTCGTTATGGCTATATCTTATATATTTTATATAGAAAAAAATCGAAATACCCCAGCTTGTGCCGTCCGATCCTGTATTTATGTAGAGAGTTGGATATCATTTAAACATAATCTTATTTCTCTTATCTAACCATGATCTTGTACGAGCAGGTACGGTAGAGCAGTAAATGTTTTGATGCTGAGTGAGACAGCATGTGTCCAATGATTAAATAAATCATAAGATGGTTAGCGTAGCTGAACTCAGTACACACACACACACACACGCACCCTTTTCTTTATACAATAATAAACAGGTGACCACCACTCATGCTCTCAAGGAACACCTAAAAAGCGTTGAATACAATTAAGGTAGGCACACGCTTTTAACGTTATCATTAATTAAACCATCGCACAAGGAAGCTAATTAATTCCACGATATGTATTGTGCGTGGTAGGCAGTTACATGAAAATCACTCTCTGGTTGGTTGACGCATTGGTATTCAAAGTTAAATAAACTTACTTAATAAGGCTTAAACTAAGCGCTTTTGATTCGTCACTTAAATTTTTTTTTTTTAAATGACAGAATCTACCATATGTTCGGAAAAAGTTAGTGAAAAAGAAAGCCTAGTGAGAAGAATATAAAAGAAACTCAACGGCCACTCTCTTCAATCAATAGAGTATTTTACAAAGGCTGTAATATACATTACAAATTAGTTTGTAACGTGTTGCATCAAGTTTCAAAATATCAAATATTTCATAAAAAGTAATACAGAAGAAACTGTATAAATATAAATATTGGATACATCGACCTTTGGAGCTTGAATTCATTGTTTGTGTAAGGATGTTTCGTGAATATAATGGTCGTGATTACTGTCACAATTAGTAATCGCATCGAACAAATACAATGTTTTATTAACTATAACAGGTCGAGCAGCCATAAGCAGGATTAGATTCGAGTAATTCTTTAAAAGATACCTGTTTCATTTCCTCCCTGTCGGCGGTAGGTGGGGTCGCCGGCATGTTCCTGTTAAGTCCTCTGGTCACAGTCTCCAGCTCTTTTGAGACTCTTCTTGCGTTCATGTAGTCTCTGGAACGTTCCATCGCCATGCGCTCAGCTGAAAGTTTCTCATTATTTAAAAGAAAGAAAACTACAATTTTCCAGATAGAGATTTTTTTAATGTTAATAAGGGACGAGACGAGCAGCGTCCGAGGACGTTCAGCTGATGGTAATTGATACGCCCTGCCCATTACAATGCAGTGCGGACTACTTCAGGACTCTTGAAAAACGCGAAAAATTCAGAGCGGCACTACGGTTGTAGTGCCGCTCGCGGTTGCGCTCGTCACCTCGAGACACAAGATGTTAAGTCTAATTTGCCCAGTAACTTCACTAGCTACGGCGCCCTTCAGACCGAAACACAGTAATACTTACACATTACTGCTTCACGGCAGAAATAGGCGCCGTTGTGGTACCCATAATCTTAGCAAAGATATATAGATAATCTTTATAGATTTTTATTGTACGATATTACTTTGTTATCCATATATATTTTTTTAAAAGCCTGCTGAGTTTCCTGCGCCCGTTCTTCTCAGGTCTGAGGCACACTATTTCTAATGGGTGGTAGTACTTGACGTTCATAATGTGACTGTGTAACTAATGCCCTTTTAAATACATCTCAATCCGATTGAACATTTCACAATCACACGAAAGCTTTGCCCATCCTCTCCACATTGTCAGAAATTTCAACGTTCGCTTTCATAAAAATATACTTATTTATTTTAACAGACAGTTGCACCAACAATATTATTATCTATATGTATAGATAATAACACAAATGTCTTTCTATGCGCGTTATATCAACCATCGCTTATCATCGCGACTAGCTGGGGTAAAAGCTTACCTATTATAACATTAATTCCTTGTTCAAAAGCAATGTAGTCCTTCCATAGCGTTTCAATTCCTATAATGGGAGTTATAACAGCCCTTTGGTATACCTGAAACAAATAAACGTAGATTTTACATTAAAATATAAATTTTGTCGCATTTAATATTATGTACAAACTCTTTGGTTGTGTGGGAAAACTTCCCCTATGCCAAGAATGTGCAAAGTTGTTATATTAATTGCTTAAGTCCATTAAATGAACTCAACCACTTTTAGATTCAAAAAGATGAAAAAAAAAATATTAGTCTTTTGAGATCTCTTAGTGTAGTTTTTATTTTTCGTTTAACCTTATGTTAACTGATCACCGAATTGATTTGAAAAGAAGTGATAACCAAACACAAAGCATTGTCTGTACGCAACGCAACACGATCGCTCCATCACATCCATGAAAATTCAGAAGACACCCACCTTCCGGACAGCTGATATCTTCTGGTTCTCCGCGTAGGAGCCGACAGCGTCCACAGACTTCAGGAATGTGACATAGTCGTTCCAAATCGGGTACGCGTGGATGTCGAGACCAATTTTATCTAGAGCGAAGTCATAAGCCTGCGCCATTTTCTCTCTGAAAAAACAAAAACATGAGAACATGAACATGAAACACAATTACAACTCGACAACGAATCACACAAAAACAAAAACCAATTAATTCTCAAAAAAAATCCGTCCACCGTCCATCGCAAGCAACACATGGCACTCGGTGAGAGAAGAAACTCTCCCCGTATGCTGGCCTTTCCGGTCGGACCGTTTAGACTTTCTGCAGCTTTCTTTAGTAAGATTCCGATATACCGCTGAGCATTGTGGCTGAGCCGACCAAGACCACATAAATGAGAGTCCGATCAAGTTGCGTAAGACAGGTTCGAAGGCCCAGATCAACTTTGGGTAACTGGGACAACGTAATAAGTAATTGAGTAACTACCCTACGAATTGACAAGAGCCCTATTATTTCAAATGAAGACACCAAAACGGCTCGACAGAATTTAATAAAATTTTTATGCAAGCTTCGAATTAGCCCAGCGGGTCATTTTGTGAAATTTGCCAGCGATTAGATTAACAGTTTTTTTGGTGAGGTTCCTAAATTATAATTCTTCTCCTCGCTCGATACCGTCTTGCCATAGCAGTCGTGGTTGTCATTAAGTTTTGTTATCAGGGACAAACTGAAAATTTTTCGCCATCTCTCACTGCAGATCTGAAATCCATCGCATTAATGCCCCTCTGAACTGTCTAATAGAGTACCTACCCTACTCCACTACCTTCCACACTGGACACCGGTATGCAGATTTAAAATAAACAATTGTGAGAAAACGTAACAACCTCCGAACTAGTTTCTTCGTGCTCCCAAAAAAAAACAAGTTACGCAAAAATAATATCACATATCCAGGGGCACAATGTTATAAAAAGCCTTCTATATATTTTTAATATTTAAGCTCATCAATGTCAGTCCTTAAAGCCCTAGTTAAAAATTGGCTGGGTGACGGAGTGTTGGTAGCCCAACAAGTTATAACGACGATCTGGACAAGATCGCCGGGATAGGTTGGATGAGGGCAGCGCAGGACTCATCGTCGTGGAGATCTTTGCGGGAGGCTTCTGTCCAGCAGTGGACGTCTTTCGGCTGAAATGATACTGAAGAAACAATTCCATACCACATAATTGCCAGAGAAAAAAACAAAATTTAAGCATTTCTTCGTTAGATCAATTCCTAAGTATTTTATATTATATTGTATATTTTCGTTTCGTATTGTTTTTCTCATCGGGTGCTACTTGTGGTGCCAGGTCGACCTGGTAGTTAATAAATCATTGTATTTGTTGGATGCAAGTACTAATTGTGACAGTAATCACGACCATCATGTTCGCGAATCATCCTTACACAAACAATAAACTCTAAAGTTGATGCATCCAATATACGATAATTTAAATTTATACAGTTCTATTCTTTATCACATTTTATGAAATAACTTATATTATTTAAGCACGACTCATATATTGAATGCAACACCTTGCAAACTAATTTGTTATGTATATTACAGCCATTGTACAATACACTATTTGATTGAAAAGAGTGGCCGTTGAGTTTCTTGTATGTTCTTCTCACAAGCTCAACTTTTTACGAAAATATATATAAATTCAGTAATTTAAAAGAAATGTTTGTAGTGAAGATTCATTCGTGCTTAGTTTAAGCCTAATTGAATTAAGTTTATTTCACTTTGACATCTAGGTTCGAGGATTTGTCAACAGCGCCCTTATATTGGGAAGTGATAAAAAACCTCTGTTTCTTGTAATAAACTTACTTATACGTGGGCAGCATGCACTTGGTTTCCTTCACGTAGTTGAGATACAGCCTCCACAGCTCAATGTTGAGGATCTTCATCAGGCATCGCTGGAACAACTGCCAACACGAACATACATTCAAACGTTTCAGCTTTCATCCTTTGTTTCTCGGCTAATAAATAACTTTATACAAAATTATGCAAATAAAAAATATACTTATTGAAAATTAGATATATGGAAATCCATAATTAATCTTGTGAGTTTACTTCAGTGTTATTTACGTTTTTAAGCTTTATTTCCTGAACGCCCCTCGTACTCATAAAATAAGGTATTTTAATTTTTGAAGATGGCTTCTTTTTTTAGTTTAAGTTTAATACGGCAATTGAATAAGGATAGTTAAGTTCACACATATAAACATTTACACATATGATTCGATTCCATAGTTGTAACGTGTGACAATATTAAGATGCGTACACATTACGCGCGGCAAACCATCGAACATGCGCGACAGAATTGCCGCTCGCTGTCGGTTTTTGAGACCGCATCAAAAGAGC
Organism: Leptidea sinapis; assembly: GCF_905404315.1. Classification (NCBI taxonomy): domain Eukaryota; kingdom Metazoa; phylum Arthropoda; class Insecta; order Lepidoptera; family Pieridae; genus Leptidea; species Leptidea sinapis. Next base: position 5,005,708 of record NC_066297.1, read on the forward strand.
TTCTGTCATTCGCTCGCGCGCGAATGGGACGGCTGTAGTTTTGGTGAATTGGCTCGTGCAGCAAATACGTAAAAGTGGATAATTAACAATTAAATTGACGGTTTTGATACCCGATAAATGTATTGCAGACTAGTATAGGAGTCTCCAAAGGGCGTGCATATCATAAGGCATTGCTTACCTCGTTATGGACCTAAATAAATATAGTGTTAAAGTTAATTTAGTTTAATTTGGTTACGTTATTTTACAAACAAACTTCTATTGAACACTCATAAAAAATTTCTTACGCTAGATACTAAATAACTACGGTAAGCTATCTCCAGATTGCATATTACAAAGCTCAACTACCAATTCTTAGATCTACAGTGCCTCCATTGCTAGAAAACCAATGCTCAACCCTGCTCCAGGTGCCAAAAATTTGTTGGTTATTGCTTATTTGGTTTACAAGAATGAACTGGTCTGTCTAGTTGCTGCGGGCTGTTAAGACTGGATCTGGATACTAAATTTATATCAACATATTGGCTGGCGCGGCAGCCAATATGAAGGCCAACTCCAGTCGAACATGGGCTCGCGCGTAATTTGTACGCACCTTTTCAATTTAAAGAAGGCAATTTAAATACTTATCCAGAAATAGGCGTCTCATGGCTGGTCTAGTGAGCTGAAACACGGCATATGAAATATTTGTGGCTGATGCCTACCTTCCAGCTTGATCACCACATCAGCGGTAGTACTATGTTCATTCCTTTTAAATTATGTTTTAAAGTTCCGATAGCCATTTGTGGACTTATTCAGCCGTAATAGAATATTATACTTTCTGTATACAAACATTTGATTCAATGAAACATAAACATTTATATGTTTACTTAGAGAACCTAACGATACCAACGGTACCACAGCGGAGATATGAGGAAAAAACTTTATAAACAAAACCATAGTCGAATGCCTTACCTTATGGGGAAGGTATAGGCTAAGCTTTAAATGGTGTAGTGGTACATTACGATAAAGATTATAATGAAATTGTTGTTGGGCAGATTAGGTGGTTCCACAGTTATTCCATTATTAATTTATATTAAATTTTAATCAGATGCGGATTATATATAATTATAATTTTATTTAAATTTTATAAGTACTACATAAAATCCAGTAACCAAAATGGTAGCAGGCGGCAGTATTGCAATGTTTAATAATAAGAGTGATGTGTTTATATACATGACAGAACTTGGATATCCAGTACCTTTATGTCAACGCTTATCTATACATGACAGCTCTTTTTTATGATAAGAAGAAACGAGACAAACAATGGCTTCTCGCCGAAAACTGCTATCAGGTCATTGCGGTGGTATCTAAGTATGAATCAAGCTTCCAGGCCCCTCAAAAGAGTTATTGCCGAGGCGAAGACGAAGCACATAGGCAGAATTGGCGAGAAACTTGCACGTAACTCGTGCAAAGGAAAGCCAATATTTACAGATTATAAAGATTAGCTTTGTCAACAAGAATAAACAAGCTAAACCTTTAGATCTAGGTTATGTGTTATTTAATATATTTTTAAACCGTTTCTTTCTTGGTTCCTTAAATAACGCATAGTCCCTCGAGAACCTGTGCGTTCTGGTGACTCGGCAAGGACGTCCAAGTAAATTTCTACCAGCCTGCCATTCCGCCACGATGACCGGCTGACCCATGTCGCGAAGGAGAAAGCCGAGCTCCTGGACCCGTTTCCGCATCCAACTCGACTCTGAACGACCAACAGCACCACCACATATTCCACGGTGCAACTGTACCGTGCTTAACGCGTTTTTCGCCTTGGACATTCATAATTCGAGCGTGCCCGAGGATACTCCCCCGACAGTGCAGTCTTTGCGGCTGTCCTACTCATAGCAGTTCCAAAATTACAGAATGCGACTTTGTTGCATCCCTAAGAAATGTGTATACTCGGATCCGTCCAACAACAGACCCATTGCCATTACCTCCAAGGTTATGGAGTGGATTATCAACCACCAGCTCTCGGGATACCTAAATGAGCACCAGCATTCAGTTGGTTATCTACGTAACGGATGGGTGGGAGGCGGATAGGTCACTAGCTTTTTGGCAGATTAGAGCATCAACGTTGTTGTCGATGGTGCATGCTCCGATTTAAGACCCATAAACGCTCGTGTCATGCAGGGCTGCGTGCTATCCCCCACACTGTTTCTTCTGCATGTCAATGAAATGCTAAAAATCAGCAATATTCATAGCTATGAAGACGATAGCATAGGATATGCTTCTTACCGACCGTGCATCTTCGGGGATAGCGTCGACAGCTAGGACCGAATCAAACTTGTGTCCGAAATGGAGACTGTGATTTAGAGTTTTCGAATGGGGCAGACATAGTTTAGTCCAATTTAAACCTATAAAGACAAGTTTGTGCATTCACCGATATAATGTCTACGATCGAGTCATCTCCGTACGGCTTGATTTTTCGGCGTTGCACAGAGATGTGGGTTATCTCTGCATCTTCTATATCTATCTTCTATCTGCAACCGCATATATCACAGGTAGTTTTTTTTATTTTTTTATTGAATAGAAGGACAAACGAGCGTACGGGTCACCTGGTGTTAAGTGATCACCGCCGCCCACATTCTCTTGCAACACCAGAGAAATCACAAGAGCGTTGCCGGCCTTTAAAGAAGGTGTACGCGCTTTTTTTGAAGGCACCCATGTCGTATCGTCCCGGAAACACCGCACAAGGAAGCTCATTCCACAGCTTTGTAGTACGAGGAAGAAAGCTCCTTGAAAACCCGCACTGTGGAGGACCATTACACATCCAGATGGTGGGCATGATATCCTAACTTGTGGCGTGTCGTGCGAAGGTAGAATTCGGCGGTAGGAATCAGGTTAAACAGCTCTTCGGAACACTCCCCGTGATAAATGCGGAAGAAGACAAACAATGAAGCGACGTCTCTACGCAACGCCAAGTAATCCAGCCGTTCACAGAGCACTGGGTCCCCGACAATTCAAGCTGCTCTGCGTTGCACGCGGTCAAATGGATCGAGCTGATACTGGGGAGCGCCAGACCAGAGGTTAAAGCAATACTTCATGTGTGGCCGGACCTGCGCTTTGTACAGCGCTAGAATGTGGGCCGCCTTGAAGTATGCCGCGCTCTATTAATGACGCCCAGATTGGCTTCTTCGAAGCCAATTTGGCTTTGCCCTCTAGATGGCCATGGAATTGGCAATCGCTCGAGATTTCGAGACCCAGTATTCCGATACTAGGCGAGGCTTTAAGGGAAGTGTTGTCGAAGAGCGGTGATACGACAAATAGGGTTTTTTTAGTGGTAAACGCGCAAACTTGAGTCTTCTGGGGGTTAAATTGGACAAGGTTCAATTTACCCCATTCCACGAGCTTCCCGAGAGAGAACTCGATAGAAGACACAAGTTTCTCCCCGCACTGGTGGACGATTTCCCGAGAGAGACCTGCGTGGCCCATGTATACGGCATCACCAGTGCAGTCATCTGCATAGCAATGTATGTTGGAGGAGTCCAACATATCATTGATATGCAGAAGAAACAACGTGGGGCATAGCACACAGCCTTGGGGCACTCCAGCGTTCACGGGCTTGGGATTCGAGCAATAACCGTAGACAACGACCTGTATGCTGCGCCCAGTGAGGAAGCTGGAGGTACACTTGCATAAGCTCTCGGGAAGCCCAAATTATGGAAGTTTTGAGAGGAGCACCTTGTGCCATACACGATCACATGCCTTCGCTATATCCAGGCCAACTGCCACCTTCTCCCTTGCAAAAATTTCAATAGCCGCCGCCCATCTATGTGTTAGGTATACCAGAAGATCGCCAGTCGACCGACAATGGCGAAAGCCGTACTGCCGGTCGTTGATCAACTGGTGACCCTCAAGGTATACCAAGAGCTGGCGGTTAATTATGCTCTCCATGATTTTGGATAGCAGGGAGGTAATAGCAATAGGCCTGTAGTTCGTCGGATCCGAACTGTCTCCTTTTTTTTGGATCGGATGCACAAGGGGCTGACTTCCATGAGTCAGGGACTACGCCTTTTAAATAAGAGCGCCGGAATAAAAGCGTTAGCACGGGTGTCAACTCAGGGGCACAGGTTCTAAGTACGATTGGAGAAATGCCATCCAGCCCGCTCGACTTCCTGACGTCCAACAAAAACAGAGCTCGCCGAACAGTTTTCTGTCTGTACTTCAGGAATGGAGCTCTGACACCGCGGGATGGTCGGCGGTGTTTTTCCGTTGTCGTCAAGAGTCGAGTTGGAGGCAAAAAGAGTGCACAGGAGATCGGCTTTCTCTTTTCCCGTATGGGCCAGGGTGTTATTCCTCATGTGCAACGGCGGCATGGACGGCTGGTTGAAGTTACCAAGAGGAGCTTTCAACAACGACAAGAACTTGCGTGTACCGGTCGAGTAACTGGAAAGTTGCTCGCGGATTTTGACGACGTGCTTCGATTTCGCACGGGCGATTTGCCGCTAAAAAAATCTGGAGGCACGGTTATATTTCCTCTTCAGAACTTTGCAGTTCGGATCCATTGAGCCCAGCGCCGCAACCCAAGTTCTATACGCCTGTTTTTTGCAGTCAGATGCTGCTTCAACTGACGCATCGAACCAGGGTTGTGATCTGCCACCGATCGGTACTACAGAGCTTGGTATAAAAATATCCATGCCCTGCAGTATCACATCGGCTACTGCAACGGCGCAGTCACTAGGATCATCCGAAGGGAAACAAACCTTGCCCCAAGGGTATGACGCAAAAAAGGAACGCATCCTATCCCAATCTGCTGACTTGTAGTGCCAAACGCAGCGGGTTTCTGCTCCTGACCAGGCAATGGTCGGACGTTCCGATAGGAGCGTCGACAGAGACATAGAGTGCTGTGGATTTCTTCGTGTTGATAACAGCAGCCGAATGCCACGATCGCACATCACGTCAAAATGCGACTTTCCACCCGTATCATGTTAACGTTTGTAATTCTACGCATTTTACAAGAAATTACTTGTCTCGTACATTATGGAATGAATTACTGCCTGCTGTTTTCTTAAACTGATACGATTTATACCTTCAAGATTAAGAGCATACTCCCACCTTATAGGCCGGCATTGCGGATGTCCATGGGCGGTTGCCCCACCACTCCCCATAACGTGAGTCTCTTGCCCGTTTCCCCCCTCTTATAAAAAACAAGATGTTTAGCGATTAAACAAGTGTGCCGCAAACTGAAAAAGTTTTGGAACCCCTGTTGTAGATAATATTTATTTTTTACATTTTAGTTAAGCTTTCTTGTTACGAATTTGGGTAGTTCGTCTCAAGACAATTCCAGTACAAACTCTCCTAGCCGTATAAATGGTTTTAGGAGTTCTGATGTCTACTTTCCAGTTTCATTACCAGATCAAGTTGCTGGTAAAATTTTCGATAGAACATTAAACTTGCGTCGGTTATAGTTGCTAAACTACCCTGTCGATACCCGTAAGATACGCATGAATTACAAGTTGTGTTTGAGTTTCCGCAGTTTGACATACAGATATACACCATAATAACGCGTCTACCATGTTTCACGTGCGTTCTTTCGATTAGTACCTATAAAAATATAGTCACTACTTGGTGGTCTATAAGTCACCAGTGAGGCGACATGTTTAATGCAGCTACGTTTTTTCTAGTGTTTTCTAATTTAAATTTCAATGGTTGTTTAAGCGGTTAAAAAGATTAGAAGAGCGACCTCATTCAGGCTATTCAACAATAAATTTAAATCTACGATATATTATATTATCCCGACATTTTTATGAAAAAAATAAATCCCGCTGAGTTTCTTGCGGTAGTTTTTGACTTTCAGTGATTTCAAATCCTACTTTGAATAAAACTATTAGAATAAGGTTTCACTGCACCAAATAATACTTTCATTGCACAAACACAAATGTTTTATTTGTTTTTGTATACACAAGTATATTCCTATATAATCCGAGAAGTACCCTTTTACTTATCCACCCCATGTTCAGATTTTTTACAAAGTCCAATCCAGTGAAAAAGGTAAAATATCAGCATAGAAATGGATGACATCTGTTGACAGTAGGGCATCAAATTCAAACCCAGTTTTGACAATTTATACTTTTTTTTTGCATTTCATGCAATTTTTATGTCTTTTTTTCAGTATTTTTTACTGATGCAAGCTGTGAAATTTTCCTTCACTTAAATTTCACTCACCTAATGATATGTCTTACATGCTATCCAACCTAACACACCTTCACATACGAGTACATATTATATGTATTTTTATTATTTTCACTCAATTTTTGAAGTATAATTATTAATAGGGATCCATACATGTCAAAAGTGACCTTCCCAGGCATTTATCTTCATCGTAATAACACTCAAAGAAATATCAAGCCAATCAATGTCATTTCTATATTATTTAAGCTTTATTAATCTACACAATGTTGCATACTATTTATTACATGTTTAATTTCATTATCAAACAGTTAAAAATGCCAAAGAAAATCGCCTCCAACATGTCTAAACACAGACATCCTAACATAAAGAAAACATTCTCAAATATAGTTTGATATTTATTTAACTTATGTCTAGTATACAATACTGTATAACTTAATTTATAAACTGTCGAGCAAGTCATTGGAGTGGCACAACCTGTTTTAAAACCTTCAAGTAAAAACATAAAACACAAGATAGAGAGAATTATATATAGATATAGAGAAAATTGAGGCTCATCTAAATTTATATATTATATTGTATTCAATATATTATATGATATAGTAAAATATGTTTTTGTATATTTAAATATGAAATGGTCATGAAGCAATGACATTAGAAGTGTATAAGCTGTTACACCAAACCAAAAGACTGGCAATGCTCTAATACTTTCTCTGGTGATGCAAAAGTTTCCATCCATGGTGGTGGTGGTCCGTTACAATCAGCTAACAATTTTCCTCATACTTAATTTTAAAAAAAAGCTGCTTTAATCATCTAATGATGTCCCAAATCTTCTAGAAATGTAAAATCTAGCATTGCACAGCCAGAACCATCACCTACTTAGATACAGTATTTCAAACCGATATAACGTGAACACCTTTCAGATAAAAGAATATTTATTCTCAAACAGAATGATAGCAATATGTCACCAACCAAGACTTCTAGTACCGCTATTGTCAACAAGCAGTATTTAAACAACTAGAAAGGAGTCACAGCTTTACAGGTGCTGCTCATGGTGGCTCATATGACCATTCAAAAGGCTAGCGAATTTATAAAATAAAAATCACCATTTAAAATCATTTGTTAAAACTCTACTGAATTAAATAATATTTCAATTTGGCATTTGTGGTTCAGAATGAACCTATATTCAAACTACACATGATATATTAAAATAAGTCATTGCTAAGCAGTACTTTAATTATTGATATAGACAAAAATATGACTAGACAGTATTCCATAAACTACTCACATATCACAGGTAAAGTGTAGTGTAACTTAAAGTTATAACTTTAATGTACACAGTAGTATACTGACCTTTTCCACTTTTTCAAAGTTTCTAGCCTTCATCTGAAATACAAACAAAAAAATGCATGAAACAAGTAACTTATGACTCAACACAAGATGCATCACACCATCACCTACTTAGATACAGTGGACTGCATACAGTCCACTGTAGACATAGGACATATTTTGCCAGTTTCTCAAGGATTATTGTCCACTCCTATACATTCCAGGAGTACAAGACATGAATATAGCCATTTCATGTTTGACCAGACGGCCTCAGAACTTAGTGCTTTTTGTCACACTAATTGGCAAAAAGTGCTTGTTAGCCCTCAACTATATGGATATTGTGTGCTTTCTGCCACACCAATGGGGAAAAGGTGCTTGTTAGCCCTCAACTATATGAATGTTATGTAAGTTTAAGCTGGTGAGTCAATGTGTCAGTTTGGGAGAGTTAGGTTATTGCTTCTTTCAATTGCCTGCAGCTTCTAAGGTATTCTGTAGGTACTTTAGAGATAAAATGTGTTGTCATCTAATGTTTTGTGGTACTGGAACTCTTGTGACTCATAGAACATAAACCTTTGGCACTCATTTGAAGTAAGTTTACACTTACACTGTGAGTATTATCATTCAAATTTGAGTCATTTTTCATGGATCCAAAAGTTGTTAAGCCCTGTATGTATGTTTACAAAAATTACAACTTCTTGGGACTCAGAAGATAATATATATATTATTAAATGATTAGATATGAATGTTACTGGCAGAGGCTCTGTTCCAGATTACCAACTATAAGAAACCTTGCATAGAAGGGTATGAATATTTTAAATTAAGCCTCACTATAATAAGGAGAGTGTTTGTCTATTACCCTAGTATACCAAGTTTATATGTTTGTTATATAAGCCAATGTGTAGGTCCCAGCTGGATTTCATATGATCCAGTGAAGCACTATATACCAACCTGTATAGCCGAGTGGTTAGCAATCCTACCTACAAAGCTAGAGGTCCCGGGTTCAAATCCTGGTAGGTAGGTAATGCTTGCAGCATTTATATGATGAATATGGTTGTTTGTTTCCAGGTCATGGATGTTTAAATGTATTTATGTATGTTTATATGAATTTATGTATGTTTCAGTAAGTATATTGTATTAAATATATCATTGTCTTGTAACCCATAACACAGGCTATTTATGCTTAACTTGGCGCAAGATAATTTGTGTAAAAATTGTGTCAACTCTTTCTATAAATATACATACCATATTACAAGTACAAATTTACCGCAGGAATTAGACCTTAAAATTAACGGTTTTAAACAATTCAACTTAGCATTTAATAGCTTATTATGGTAATTCTTCATGAGTGGTATGTACATTTATGAAACTGTTAATGTATATTGTGAAACTAAGCAAAATAATGTAAGGATGTAATTAATTAATCTTCTTGTCCCAAATACTACAGTGTCTGAAGACAAAGGTTTTCAACCAGTGTGTGTTGCCAGTGATGACTTATGGTATGCAGATGTAGTTGCTAACTATGGACCTGATGAGAAACCTAATGGTCACTCAAAGGGGAGGACTATGCTTGGAGTTTCTCTGTGAGCTCAAATCAGATATAAGGAGATCTGTAGAGACCCGAAGTCGAAACTGAAATGGCAGTGCACATAGTTCAACAGACGGATGACCGGTGGGGGTGTAAGAAAAGTCCTCTAATGGCGACCTCATATCGGAAGATGCAGTGTTGGTAGGGCCCCATCAGGTAGACCGTCAATCTGGTCAAGATTGCTGGTATATGTTGGATGAGGGCAGTGCTGGACAGATTGTCATGGAGATCTTTGAGGGAGGCATTTGTCCAGCAGTGGATGTCTTCTGGCTCATGATGAAGGATTTAATGTAGTCTATTAATAAAATACATGAGCACAATATGTAATTTATAATAAAGCTTCCAGGTTTCTTACTAAGCTGGTTCACCAATTATTATATATCCAGGCTGGCCCAAGTCCAATTCCATCAACACAATAAGAAACTATATTGTGATATTACAAATATTATAGAAACATACCTCTTGTTCAATGTATATCTTCCAAAATCGACCCGTGGTTGAAAATGATGTGATGAGTTTTTCGTACATAGTTCTAACTTCATCGATGGGCCGGGTCTGCGCTTCGCGGATGAGCAAAGACCAGGAATCAACATCATAAACATTTGCTTCGACGGCACGTTGAGCTCGACTTAATCGCTCGTTACCCCAATCCTAAGTAAAGTGTATAAAATCATAAGGTACTTGCACGAGAATTTCAAAATTTTCAACAGATTGTAACCTTACTATTTCGGCGTTTTCTTCATTCAATATAGCAGCCATGAAGGTGATTAACTTAAATTTATTTTAATCTAAAAACAACGACAGATGGAGACGAAATGTTGTGAAAATATCAAAAACACGATTTTACACAATCATCTAAAAAATAATTAATTTTACAGCTTACACAATACACGACCTAACTTGAACGTAGTGGTTATATTCTCTTTGACCTAACTGACAAGTGACAACTGTATCTCTTATCCACAGAACACTTTTACTACAAAGAGCATGTAAATGCTGGTGCTGGTGTAAAAATTGAAATTTAGTTTAGTGTGAAACGTGCAGTGATATTTGACATAAGTTTGAAATACTAATTACAAATGACGAAGAAGTATATTCCGGATAAGTTTGAAAGCGAATAGTTGCTTAATACGTAGTGGATTTCGGCTATCTTCGTTTTTTACAAGATTATAGCCGTCATAATATGCCAATCTATCAATGACTGTACGTTTCATCCTTTTTTTTTATTAAGACAGAGTTAGAGCAAGATCATTTTCAGGCTTTTTTATCATCTAAGTAATACGTTACCTATGTTATAGTAAGCTTTTTTAAAAGTTTAAAAGCCTTAGTGAGATGAGATATCATCACTATTAATATAATTGTTTTAATAGACTTTCTGCTGTCAGAGGGCGGATAGTATTTGTATAAAAAAAATATATTTGTATTTACTCTGAGCTGCTTCTAAATGTAAATGTCAATTATAATAAATTGTCAAACTGAATTGTGGACTGTGGTGTTTTAATAAGCATTTAGCGCGGTCGCCGGTGATTATTTTGATATCATGCTTTTCTATTCCTTTTTCAAGTCACTAGTTGGCAAAGACGTAGTTGTAGAGTTAAAAAATGATCTTAGCATATGTGGAACTCTACATTCCGTCGACCAATATTTAAATATAAAATTATCTGAAATAAGCGTCATAGATTCTGGAAAGTATCCTCATATGTTATCAGTGAAAAATTGTTTTATTCGTGGTTCTGTAGTTCGCTACGTACAATTACCAGGCGATGAAGTGGATACTCAGCTCTTACAGGACGCGGCAAGGAAAGAAGCCACCGTATCAACAAGATAGAAACAACCTAAAAGTCTCATTAAGTTTTGTAAATAATAATTCTTAAGTATTGTGTGTGGATTAAACCTTCATATTTATACATTTGTGTGTTTTTTGTTAATTTACTAGCTTTAGCCTGTAGATTCATTGTCTATACTATCTTAACATACAAAAAAATATTTTGATTACAACACAAAAATTTGTTTTTAGAATCGCTAATCTTTCTCATCCATTCATAAGACCAGGCAAGAAATTTAATGACTTCTCCTGGCATGTTGACATATATACGAACACCTCTGTAATATATTGGTAGCTGAAGATTATGAACCGGAGGTAAGACTGTAACAATCGGTTGCTACAGTCAGGATGACAACAAATCAACAATTGGTTGACCAATTATTATGTTTTTATGAAAACAAATCTTGTTGCAGAGTTATTTTCATCCAAAGTTGTCAAGTTTTTTTTAATAATAAGATGTTTCATCAAATAAAGAACAATAGCAAAGTTCTATACTATAAAATATTTGTAACTGACGGGAAGCATCTTAAGGTTTAATTTCCATTACTTGATTCTCTATAAGTTTCTGAATATACTCATATTATACATTTTTAATTTGGACAAATAAATTATTATATTTTTTTAATTACTTTTTGTATAGAATTAGCATATTTCACAATGTTCTTAAAATCTTTTTAATTTCATTTAGTTTAAAATATGACACTAATGTAGTCCAGTTATAGATTTTACCATTTACTACCACCTCCGAAAAGTATGAGTGGTAATGAGAAGAAGTGGCAAGACACTCTTTGCCACTGTTGAAACAATATATTGTCATCATTTTACAAGTGATGCAACAAAAACACTTTTTTCACAAGTTACTACGACCTTTCGGAAGGGTTTCTATATTGATACATTTTCATAATAAGTCAGTATCATATGCAGGATTTTGAAAAGTTTATTTTTTCTTTCCAGTACAAAAAGGAACTGTTATTTTACAATCTCTTCCCTTTTATACATTGCCCAAATTATTTTTTGGTAATAAAAATTTGTGGTGTTATACAGTATGGAAATAGCTTATATGAAATAAATGTTGGTGCATACTTGTTGGCATATTAGGTGATGATATACCAAAAATTAACGAAATCTGTGCATTGGTTTTGTCAAAAAGTACGCTTTTCATTTTAAACAAATTTAATTGTCCTGTAAGATTTTGGTTACTGGGCCAATGATTCAATGAACTTGAATATTTCAATACCATAAGGCGGCGTTGCCGCTTTGCCTAGCTGCCTTTGAATTGCGCCGCCCGCGGCCGTCAAAGAGATCGGCACGTGTATCTTATAGCCTAAACACATGGTCGGATTTGGCCCGGATGAACCATCGAACGCGGTCTGGTACCGGAACATTCTTTTTTATTTATGAAAAATAAGGACATACGAGCGTACGGGTCACCTGGTGTTAAGTGATCACCGCCGTCCACATTCTCTTGCAACACAACTGGAATCCCAGGAGTGTTGCCGGCCTTTAAGGTGGACGCGCTTCTTTTTGAAGGTACCCATATCGTATCGTCTCGGAAACACCGCACAAGGAAGTTCATTCCACAACTTTGTAGTACGTGGAAAAAAACCCACGCTAGGACGGCTACACATCCAGATGGTGGGGATGATATCCTATTTTGTGGCGTGTCGTGCGAAGGTGGAATTCGGCGGCAGGAATCAGGTGAAACAGCTCTTCGGAACACTCCCCGTGATAAATGCGGTAGAAGACACACAATGAAGCGACGTGTCTACGCAACGCCAAGTGATCCAGCCGTTCACAAAGCACTGGGTCCTCGACAATTCAGACTGCTCTGCGTTGCACGCGGTCAAATGGATCGAGCTGATACTGGGGTGCGCCAGATCTGAGATGACAGCAATACTTGATGGTCGGAGCTGCGCTTTGTAATGGCAATCGCTCGAGATTTCGAGACCCAGTATTCCGATACTAGGCGAGGCTTTAAGGGAAGTGTTGTCGAAGAGCGGTGATTTGTCGTAAAATGGGGTTTTAGAGTGATAAATGCGCAAATTTGAGACTTCTGGGGATTAAATTGGACAAGGTTCAATTTGGCCCATTCCACGACCTTTTCAAGGGAGGACTCGATAGAAGACACAAGTTTCTCCTGGGACTGATCGTCGATTTCCCGAGAGATCTGCATGGCCCGATTATGCGGCATCACCAGTGCTGTCGTCTGCATAGCAATGCATGTTGGATTTGTCCAACATATCATTGATATGCAGTAGAAACAGCGTGGGAGATAGCAAACAGCTTTGGGGTACTCCAGCGTTCACGGGCTTGGGGTTCGACCATATTCGGTAGTATGTCGCATTGTCGATCTCAAAAAAATATTATTATTACCGTCCGGACCGTAGTGAGCACGGCGCGGCGGCGACAAATTCGTGCGAAGCGTCCACTCACGCCCAGACACACACCCCACACCGGACCGTCCTATAGTCGGGCGGTAACAAATCCGACCATGTGTTTAGGCTATAAAATACACGTGCCGGCGGCGCTATTCAAAGGCAAGGTCAACATCGTCCGGCATAGGGAAGGACATCTATCGATAATTAGCTTTCTTCAAAGGAAGTTGCAATCGATAAACAATAAGCTGTTAAGTCTATTCTGAAATTGTTCTGTAATGATTATTGTAAAAAACCTACCTAAGTGTTTAAAACAAAACAGCTTCAGAATTTTTATTTTTATAAATTATGAAGTAGTTTAGATAATATAATGATTGTGAATAAGGATGATCTAAACAATAACAATTTATTACTTGTTTGTAATTTGAAAGCAACCTATCAAAAATCGTACCAACTTAGGTACTTGTTCGCTGCTCAGGAAATCACTCAGAAAACAGTGGTTTCGTAAGTATTGTTACTTACCTTCCTTACTTTACTTGAAACTTACAAAAATAAACTATTTTTTTACAAAGCTTATCCATTCATTAATTTATTAATTGTTAAAAATATTACAACATTAGAATAACACAAAACTACTAGTTTTTAATGCCTTGTTTAGGTTGTTGGTTAGTAATTGTAAATAAAGTATCGATAAACTAGAATTGTGGCGTATTTTCGCCAATTTATTTGAGTATTTGTAATTTGTTGATTCACTTTAACGCGAGCTTTCGGAATGTGTTCGATGTCTGGAGTGTCCAAGCGAGTTCCTTACGCAGCCCGCGATTGTTTCAAGTGATTCACTGTATTTATTAATTTAACTTTCTTAAAGTTCAAGTGAAATGTTTAAATCAATTTTAATTTCTTCGCTAATAATTATGTTATTGTTAAGAGCTTGTTTACGAGAAGAGAAGTAACAGCCAATTCGCCGCGGTGAGCTACGTTTTCGCTCCTCGGGGTCAAAGTACGTAGTCTAAACCGACTGTTTTCTTTTTTCTAATTCAATTTTGATAATTAGTTTCTTTGAAAATTTCACTTTTATAATTTAGTGATTTTAATTTAATTATTAATTTTACTATACTTCTGTGGACCAGTATGACTTGTATTTTCATTTATTTCATATATTTGCAAACCATACTGTATAAGTCTGTGGGATTTGTTGCTCAAATAAAAACTAAAAAATATTTATAACATTATATTATGTCTCATCAACTATCTCTGGCAGATCTCGGTCTGTTTCTTGATCAAAGTAGCTCTCCGGTATAACATAGTCTTCTGGCGGCCTCATAGGTCCAAATACTCTCTCCTTTTTTGTTTCTTCTGCCACATCATTATTTGTGGTCTTGTGATCCATTTCTGGTCGTGATTTCTTCTTATTGTCATCCTCTGTAAATTTAGCAATCACAATTATAATGGCTTCCGTAAACACTCTTGAATCCGCTACAATCTAATTGTTTCTTGCACAGTTTACAATTTTTTTAAAGTGAAAACTTCTTTAGACACATTGAGCATTTTTTGGGTGTTCATCTTAACGCTTATTTATATTATTGCTATCTGTTCGCATACAAAAGACTTTTTTAAAGTGTGTTCAAAAACGAGATTCTGTTTGCGACGATAAAGTGCCTTTTATGCCTTTTATTTGTGTGTATTTATCAGATAGCTATGAAACAAGCTAAAAGACTATTCAAAATAAACCATCTTATACACAAAATAAGGGTCGGACCTTGGTGAGGGAATAGGTTGCTATATGGCACACTTAGTTTTGGTGTATCTGAAAAATCTAGTGCCTCGAGGCACTGCCGATTTGGGAAGGATATTAATTAAAAATATTATCACACAATATTAATAAAATCAAATAAATATATACAGAAGTCTTTACTGATAATAATATCAGTAAAGACTTCTGTATATATTTATTATATTTAAGTGTTGATATAAATCAACACTTTTCCGGGAATTCCCTTAATTTTTCATAGGACATTAGATATGGTTTTTATAATTAAATGTTTGTTTAAAGTAATATAACTAAACAAAAAAAAAATGTACAAACTGGCAACAGAATTGGATTTTCTTGTAAATAGACAAATTTGTAAGTAGATATACGTTTTCAAATTAATCGATCGGTAACAAACGGCACAGTTCTGAAGTAACAAACATGAAAAATATACACGACCTGATAACCCAGTCTTATTTTGGAGTGCACATTGTGTTACATAACTTTTCAACACCCATCATCGAATGACCGAAAATATTTTTCATACCATTTTAAGTCATAATAATCATTCTTCATAAAATATTGACACGTAAATATTATATTACATAATCATTGAAATTCATAATATCTACACTACTAATCATACATTTTCTTTTTACTAATATTTGTTTTAATATATTTATTTATACTAATGGTCGAAACTTATAATCATTTCAATAAATAACTATAATATTCATAAATGTGTTTAATTCTAATTTTTGTGTTTATTAAGTGTTTTTATCCATATAATTAAAAATCATATTCATTTTCATATAGTTTACATACAATACTTTTCCTTTCTTAAAAAAACTAAAGTAGGATAGGTTAAGTTAGAACATAAATACATATTATGAGCCCGACCGAAGGACAGGTAACAACTAGTATTTACAGTCATATTTCAAATAACAGATAATAGGTATACCATTCTAAAACTTACCTAGACACCAAATCCTTTTCCAGAAACATTAAATACAAGTTTTTTACTACAAAGCCTTTATTAATACAAAAATTATAATAAATGTCTGTTACACAGTAAGCTATTCTGAACAATGACATTATAAGTTGAAGTATGTTTTTAGTACAACATTATTAATTAAAGCAATTGAATGAATGTTATGAAGAAAAAAATCCCGAAAAAAAAAAATATAAATTTATATTGGTCCTTGGTTCTAATAGTATTAATAAAAAAAATATGATCACTAACGGTTATGAGATCAGCTGGTAGTAATAAAAAAAAGTTATGAAGAGAGATTATTATGAGCCCAGACACGGTAAGACAAAGAATAGGATGTAGAATTTTATGTGAGCTCTTATTTTGATGTCCCATGAAAATGTACAATTTGAAATAGACCCAGTAAGGTGTACTATTCATGTTTTTTTCCTTACCTGTCTTTTCTTCTGCACCATCTACTCTGACCGCAAGTTTTTCCTCTTCATCAGAGTCAACCTCTTCAACAAACTCACTTTCTTCCTGTTTCTTTACTTCTCTTACTTTGGTCCTCTTCTCCAAGTCCTCTTTAAGTTTCAATCTGCGGGGTTTTCATATTGTTATTACCACTTAGGGATGGGTTAGTTTATGTTATCACATACATATATAAAATTATTTTGAAGCACCTTTAGATTTTCATTCAAATATTGTATTGTAGTGAATTGTAATCTGTGGCTAAAGAAAAATTCTTCTACTTAGAGATTTTATGATTGTCTGAGCTGTCCAATAACATTTAAATTGGCCTAACTCACGGTTTATCGATGTAGGTACTAACTAGTTTCGGACCATTCGGAGGTCCTTATTTTCCTCATTTATTCCGTAACTCTTTATACACAAAATTAATCAATAGTAGTACCCATAAGTAGGTAGGTAGTAACAATTGACAAAGAGCGCGTAAGGAATGCATTTGTATAGCTATAATTTTTTTGCACGTTAAACCCCGTTAACCCATCATATGAAGGCAAGGCACTCTCTGAGCTTGTGTAGTATTTATAATACGACATGTAGTCAAGAACGTCGAGCGAAGAAGCGAGATGATTTGGTATTCATCTTAGCTCGAGTAATCGGCGTGCGGTGCGAGTGCGGGCGCCGAGCAGTCAGTCAGGGAAGAACCATCGATCCAGGCGGTTGTGTCGCACGCGCATTCCGGGAACACCGCGTTCTTTTTACATAAGGTTTTGTGAAATGTACCTACCATTACAATTGTAACGTTTGTTGCTGATAATAATAGTGTGTTTGTAAGATTGTGTTTTACTTGCTGTCGTGATCAACGCCCACAACCACAAAGACCCTAATCATATGACCGGCCTTACTCCATCACATATATTACCTCTTCCCATAGACAACTGAGTTGTTTTGCTTGACGTGCGCCTTGCTGCTGGCTTTGATGATGGGCGGCGCATGCGCCGGGCGGGCAAGCTCCGCCAAACGTTGGGTCTTCGTTAGCTCGGCCTTCATTTTGTGAATGCTCATCTAAAATGTACAATATACAACATAGGAACTGTTATGTACTTAATACGGAAGGGCAAGGGAAACACGCAACAGCTATGGATGTATTTATTTATTGTCGTGTTAATACCTCGCGGGGCGCAGTGCGCACGCATAGAAGGTTCACATAAATCCTCCCCCTATTGAACATAAACATGAAATTAGGAGTTTTCAAACCGAAAACCTTAGACAGAAGATCATGGCGCAAGGAGGAGAATGAGCCCACCCTACCTAAAATGGGACAGAGGAAAGAAGGAGTAGAGAAAATTACAATTATTAAAAAAAACCTGTTTAAAATCAAACCTGGGTATATCGCGCAGCAGTTTACTGGAACATCCCGAATTTAGGGGTGTTCGTTAAGGCTGACAATTCCATCTCATTCCTTCCTCCCTCCCCACTATTCAGCGGTTCAGACCTACTGCGTCCGATTTGAATTGTATCGTTGCCGAACGTAAAAGTGTAACGCCATTAATTGAATTTTGTGTTTTTTGACGTCCAACGAAGATATTCTTTCAAGCATTTTACTTTGCAATTATTATATCATTGTTCGGATCAAAACTTGCAGCTTAATTGAAAAAGTAGTTATGCATTGCATGTTGGTACAATCTATGACGATAAACTGCGTGACATTTCGATCTAATCTGTAGTCCTTTAAGGTTAACGGCAAGTAAAATAAAAGCACCAATAAACGTGTGGCTCTGTTTGTGTGAAGTATGGTTGAACTACAACCGACACGTAAACACGCTAAATGGCTTGGCGTGCTTTCAAGTATTGCGTAAAGAATCACCAATAAATTTATTATATCAGTTTCACGGTACATAATATTAAATTTATATTTCAATTTAAATTCAACAATATTAAAAAACAAATAATATCTGTCATTTCTATAGTCTGAGTCAGTTACGCGGAGCAACAGGGTGCTTTGTTCAATACGCACTAGTCGAAATTAAACCTAAACAGAAAGCAATAAGGTTGACTTTTATTAAAATACTTCTATGACATTATTTTTATTTACGAGCAGTATTATGGGGTGTGGTTAAAAAAGAATGTTTGAATTCAGTTTGTCAACTTACTGACACATAATTAGCTCCATTGGATATGGAACTCTGAATCTAGTACAAATTTGAACAGAGCTCTCTTCTCTTCTTCTCACCTTACTCCTGGATATGTCAGCCTTCTGTGCCATGCTCTGCTTGCCCAGGCTGCTCATGAACGCGTCGAGCGCGTCCGACTCCACATCACTATGAGCCTGCTTGCTCGACGCCCGCAGTCGTTCTAAGTTCTTCTCTTCTGCTTCTATCTTCTCTTCTATCTCCGTTATGCGCTTGAGCTGCAAAAGACGATATTTATGAAAGATAAGTAGAAGGGGAATAGTATGTACAAATCATGGTTCAAATGCTAAATACCACCCGGTTCACGTTTACGTCTGGGATTTCACAACCGCGCGGTTTTCATGAAATTTCTTGTCTCGCACAGCCACTTTGTGGAATCAATTACCGGCTGTTGTTTTCCCGAGCTAATACGAATAAGGGATCTTCAAGAAAAGAGCATACCACCATCCCAGTTTAAACGCCGGTAACGAACCTCTTGACCACGGGCGGCTGCCTCACCACTCCTCCTCACTTATATAAAAAAAAATGTTGCATTGCAACGGCAATAACCTAAGTATAGGTGAATAGCGTGTATTTAAAAACTGTAGGTACTGCTTGTGGCTTTTTTTACGACCGCTGTCGCACAGCACCGAAACATGCATCAAAGCTATTTGAAAAGAGCGCAAAAAAGAATGCTGGGAGAGTTTCTTGCGCCGCTTCTTCTCTCTCAGAGCGCAATTTGTTTCCGAAGCGGTAGTAGTATCTAGTAGTATAAGAAATGACATCAAAAAGAATTCTAAAGGAATCAATTTTCAGAAAATAAATGCCTTTTATGCCTTTAAAGACTTTAATTATTACCATCATCACCATATGAATATGCCACGTTCATGCACAGTCTTGAAGAGCACAGACAAACAGGAAAAAATTTCCGAGAGTGGTGTTTCAAGGATGATACGACGTGAGTAGCTTTAAATGATAATAGACTGGCAACGCTCCTGAGATTCCGATATTGCATGAGGGCTCTCATCTGTGCAAAATTATGTTAGAGTGCCAACTAAATGGATAATTATTAATGGCAGTACGCGGAAGTTGCGAGAAACGGGAAAAAGAGACGCATCGTCAAGTTTGATTCGCTGTTCATGAATAAAATTGTGAACTGCAGGAACGCATACTTTTTTGGCCCCCAGGCCTAATGGTGTCTAAGAGGCGACTAAGGGCATTTACCAGTGGGAGGCTTCTTTGCACAGGATGCCGGCTAGATTATGGGTGCACCACAACGGTGCCTTTTTCCGACTGAGACAGTTTTAGTAAATACTCACCAAATCGTCATAGGTGGCGGGTGTGCTGTCTTCTCGCTGCACCACTCCGTGTTTCTGCATCCTCTGCCTCCGTTTCTTCTCCACGCTGCCGGTCCGGTCCAGAAACGTGTCCTCGTCAGAGTCGTAGTAGTCGTCGGCGCTCCAGTCGCGTTGTTTTCTGCGTCTTGATTCTATATAGCCCAAGTGTATTATATTATCCTGCGGTCGGTTAAAACGAAGAAACAATCATAGTAATTAAGGCCGAGACATTTGAAATAGCAAATAACGCCGTCGGTACTTTTAAAGGGACCAACATTTTGGCGTTCATCCAAATTCAAATACTGACGCCTCGTACAAAAGTAAATATTTTGTCGATGACTTTAGCGATTGAAGTTCGTGAAAAGAGGACTTAAGTAAAAGAAAAAAATGTCAGCTGTCATTGAAATTTTATAACCCCAAGAAGAGCGCAAACAAAATTATCATATTATGATCTCTACCTGGTCTGTACTATGGGGAGACTGGTCATCTGTCAAACAGGTCTCCTAGTACTTCTTAGACTAGCTTACTCTTAGTAAATGCTATGCAATGTTATAAGTGTGAAAAAAAATAAAGATTTAGTACTATTATCTATTCTTCATCATTAGCGGCTTCTGCCCGCGAGTTGGCTTACATTTAATTCGTATAGCTCTCGCTTAGGAACTAAAAACTTCATGATGAAACATACCCTATGTAACTTTCCTGACTTGGGTGCAAAGTTTCATGATTTTTTGTATAGTTACTGCATGAAAGCCTATGTTTTGCACAATCACAATATATTCTTGCAACACAATAATTTTCATCAAGATTGCTCAAACAGTTCAATTAAAGGACACACAGCCGAGCTACAGATGGATTTAGTATTTTTTTTGGCCAGATGGTCCATTCGCTAATTAAATTACCTATTTTCATTAAAAAATATCCAAAAGCACCATCAAAGGTCTTTTGTTTGTTCTATTACGATTTAAGGTGAAGATGATGATTATAGATCACTTCCGCCATTAACTTCTTTAATAATGTGATGCCGATCGTAAAGAGGCCAGAATATCCCATGACCATGGACCATGACAATTGCAACTTATTTCTGCTGATCCTTCTAGAAATCTTACCATGTTTAGCTTGTCTCAGTAGTCCAGCTCTATCCAGTATCCTGCAGGCCTCGAGCGCGCACGCAATAACCGCCTCTTTCTTCTTACCACGATGGACGACTTCCGCTTGCACCGGCCTGCCGTGTGGATCATCAATTGGAAGTTCTACCCTAAAATATTAATTATAAATGTTTGTATTAAAAAATGCAGATAGGTTTATGTAAATATCTTTTTGTAATTTAACGTATCGCCGGTCACGACTTTTTACATAGCAATACTCCGCAAGGTTTTGTTGACGATGAGATTAAGAAGGTAAAAAAAATCTTTGATCTCATAAAACAAGAAATTTAAGTACTTCATTATGTAAACTGTGTCGTTTATGTATATGACAAATAAAAATGGTCCAAAACTAGTCCCTTGCGGTATTCCGTAAGAGACTATTTATTTCCTGAGTCACACCATTTTTTGGTGAACTCAAGTCCTTATTTATTCCTAGTCTTTAGTCCATACGAATAACATGGACCTTCTAAGCTGGTTACAGTGAATTCCACTAAAAAAAAATCAATAATATAGTGGTACACCTATTCAGATGCTTTTCAAAAATCTATTGGTACATTGACAATGGACTAGGTTATGATATCATAATATTAGGGATACTTTGAAAGGCGACACCACCTATTATTGTAACGGATGTGGTGCCGTATGTTTTTGTGAAAGACCTTTATTGCTGTCTCGCTCACATAGGAGTGGACACGTTTTCGACTCGACGTCATGTGAATTGCTATTGGCGGTAGGCACATTTTTTCATCTTTGACTGTGGTAAAATTTATCAACATTTATCGAATGTAGTAGTTATAATATTCGAAAATAAACTAAAACTATATGCAATTGTAATATATTTATTCAAAATAAGATTTAAAAACGCTTAATGGACGTCAAAATCTACCATTACTACTCATTCGAAAAGATATACTTCAGACCTGAGAAGAACGGGCGCAATAAACTAGGCAGAACTATTATCTTGGAAATAGTTATCTTTCCTTCCATTGCTTTCTTTCTCAGTTATTCCTTATAGTATGTGGACCCGATCTAAAATTCGTATCGCGCTGAATTAATTTCTAAGGGATCAGGAATTTGTAAACATTTCAGGATAAAAGGTACTTTTATTCTCCTTCTTTTATGTATGACAACGTGTGTGCAAAACGAAATGATGATTGGTTGGGTACTTAAGGCTTGAAAATTTAAAAATCAAATAAATAAAAAAAAAAACATAAACATTAATTATTATTTAGCAAGGAAGTGTTATATGATATAAACTATATATAGTGACTATAGTATGTTTTTAACATATAGGAGATAATATGTTATTGTTACACATTTAAATAACACTTTTTAAAGGATTAAAACGCGTTACATTAGATTTTTCCGTAAAAGTTCCCCTGAAACTTACTCAAATCTCTAATGTAAAGACAAAGTTACATTTACACGCTTTTTAATCATTTAAAAAGTGTTTTATATAATGAATTTTACCACAAGAACGTTTTTAACAAAATTATTCATTTTGTACATTTGCTGGGATCTTGTTGAAAAAGCATAGTATATCGCCCAACAAAATACTTAAAAACTTATAACACGAAATATGGCAGTGCAGTACACGAAATGACATAACAATGTTAATTTAAATACAAACCTACAAATAAATTGTCCAACGCCTCTTTCTTCACAATCATAGTTAAGCTCATGGCCTTCCCGTTCAAAATATCCCCGGAGTGTTTTCTTCGGATCATCCAAATACAATTCCTCATTAGTGGTTACTGCGTATGGATTTTCAGCCATATCTGTTTCTTCCTCCGCATCATCCCCTGTTATATAATATACAGACTTTGAGAAGGTTTGGTCACTTAAATAAATAATAATAAAAGTAAATAACTGCACAACTTTATACAAATTACGAATATGAAGTGTATGAGTGAATGAAAAAATGAAAAAATATTTATTTCTGTAACAAAAATGGTACAAACATAATAGTGGATGTGACTTTTCTATTAAGTGAGAAACAGCTGTGCCAGAAGGCCACGCTCTTCCATATCAATTAAAATTAGTCAGTACCAAAAACTAGGGATCACAAATTAAGTCTAAAAATATAATTTAACGAAAGAAAAATATTATACAAACAGGATGTCTGAGTGTGTGTGTGTGTGTGTGTGTATGTGTATGTATGTGAGTATGTGTGTGTATGAGCGTGTGTGTGGTGTGTTTCATTGTTACTTTTCGTAAAACACGACTTATTGTACTATCAAGAAGGTATAACTAAAATTTACTCCCTGTAGTTCTTCCATTTCCTCATAATTCATGGATTTCAACCAAGTAGTTAAACTTCGTCTACATTCCATTTTCGCGTATAGATCTTGAGTTTTTCATTAATAAGGTTATAAACATGTTCCGATTGTTTCATAAACTGTCACATTGCAAAAGTGGTCTTTACACTAGTTGGCTTAATAATAACATGGTTTGTTCTTTTCACAAGGTAAGAAGGATCAGGGATTAAAGTTTTGTGTCTTTTAAGAGTAACATGAAGGACATAAAGTTTTCTAACGGATAGTATGTCGCAGTCTTTATATAATTGTTCAGTACAATAGAGTCTTGGCTTTAGAAAGTGAATATATCACCATCAAATATATTGAAATGGCGCTAGTTTAGGACGACAAGGTAAGAATAAGGAGCCTATTTATGAACAGAAGACAGGCATATAAATAGGAAGTGGTTCCGGAGGCAACTAGTTTACTTTGGAAACGCAAATAAATAGTCATATCTTAATTGGTGCATATCTTTTAACTTTACACTTTGTGTAGAATAAATGTTCATCTATGACTTAAAAAAAAAAAACAATTTATCATGATGAAACTTACGAACCCAAAAGCCATATAATATAGCATCAATATAATGTTTCTCAAAGCTGTCATTTAATAATAAATAGATATCAAATAAATTTTCATCACTGTTTATAGTATATGGCTACTAGCTGACCCAGCAAACGTTGTATTGCCGATATTAAAATCGCGATACAAAAGTAACTGTTGATCGTAGATGGGTGGAAATTTGAAGTTGTATGTATTTTTTAATGCTGACTCATAATCAAACAAATTTAAAAAAATGTCAAAAAAAACATAAAAAAAATTTCGTGTGGACCACCCTTAACATTTAGGGGGATGAAAAATAGATGTTGTCCGATTCTCAGACCTACCCAATATGCACTCAAAATTTCATGAGAATCGGTCAAGCCGTTTCGGAGGAGTTCGGTCCCGCACACCGTGACACGAGAATTTTATATATTAGATATACATACCCATTCCCCAATCAATTCCTTGCTCCTCTCTCCTTTTCTCCTCTTCAAGTCTTTCCTTCTCCCTCTGCTCTTTGGCCTCCTGAATCATTCTCTCTCTCTCCATTTTCATCTGTTGAGCTCTGCGTTTAATTTCTGTCACAGTGAGCTCTGATTCACCTTCGCAATCGTAGTCTGGGCCCTGAAGAACAAGGTAATAAATAATTTGTTATGTTTTTAAGGTGATAACCCTCACTTCTGGGATAAATTATACAAATAAAACTGAAAACCAAATTTTATGATAGATACAGGACTCGAACCGCACCCTCTCGCGTTCCTTGCGAGCGCTCTTTCCAACTAAGCCAACCGTTCGAGTGACGTATCGTTTATAAAATCTTGTATGCTTTGTTCAACTAAAGTATAGACAATTTCGAATAAAAGGAGGATTCTATGGAAATGTTGAGGTGTTGAAATGATAGATGAAAGAGTAGATAATCATAGAAGTTGAGTTACTACTTGAAACTCTAATGGGTCTTGATGCCAGCTTACACTGGGAGATAATACTGATTGTTTGTATGTATATGCCGTCAGAAATATCTGAGGACCTTCCAAATTACGTCATACAGTGACAATTGTATGCAGTCACTAAGACAATTACCTAGGTTAATGTATTAATTAACTAAGAAGGTTTAACTTTAGGTTATTTTTTGTCTTATTTGTGTGTGTATTTTAATCATATCTATTTATAAATGTAAAAAGGTTCCGTGTTACATTATCCTATTACTATGTTTATCAATGTAACATGGAGTATATCGTTTTTTGAGTAATTAAAGTGTAAATTTTAATAAATAGCTGAAATTAGTACACGTGAAAAAATCTGATTTATATTTTTTCATTTCTTTGCATTTTTTGACAACCTTTCTTTACTTAGTAATGCATATTTTTTACAACATCAAAAAATAGAAAAAGCTGATGATGAGATGTTTTGACGTTAGAATTTTCGATTGAAAATAATTAGGTGTTTTTTTGATACTTATAAGTCAAAATAAGGTGAAAAAATAAATATGTCCAATCAAAAAATTACAGCCTGGGATTTAAAAAAGGTAACATTTTACTAAATTTTGTGGAAATATTTATTAAAGATGTTAAAGATAAAAATATAAGACCAAAAACTTGGTTATTTGAATTTTTCACATAAAAATGGGAGATTATTTGAAAAGAGTGCAAAAACAAAAGGTGTAGATATTTATATGTCCAAAAAATTTGCTACTTAACTTTTTCCATAGGACTTGTTATTTCACCGGAAATCTATATAAACCTTTTATACTCTTAAACACCCCCTCTTTTCCACTTCCCGACTTCAAGCCCCCTGTAATTTATTTTCCTTTAATTTTTGTTATATTATCTAACCCAAACATGAAGTAATGTAGTATGTTCTCAGTTCTCAGTCGATTATATATCTGCTTTGTTCAATAGGGAGAAATGCCCACCACTCAACATCATTTATAATTCAATACTTTAATCAAGCTTTTTTGTGCCAAGTGCTCACGAGTTGAACAAACATACCACAATAAATGGATGTTGCGTCATTCGGACGGCTGGCTAAGTGGTCAAAGCGCTGGGTCGTATCCCAAGAGGCGCAGATTAGAATTCAACATCATCCATTAATTATGGTACAAATAAAATTTGTATATTTAATCCCAGAAGTGAGGAAAATCACTTAAAATAACAAACAGATACATACATATAATAGCATAAGCCATTCATCTTTCTTTTTTTTCTTCCATTCATCATATATAAGTGTAGTAAAACACATACCAAAACAATATAAGTTCTCGAACTGGTACCAAACTTGATTTGATGACCAACTTTCAGGCGTGTGTAGTGATTCTCCCTCAGCTTTTCTCGGTTGAGAAATGTGCCATGTGTACTTCCAAGGTCATAGATGTACCATCCGGATGATGGTTCATTTTCTTCAGCAAATGCCTTATACTGCAGCACTGCATGATGCCTGGAATAATGAAAGAACAATGTGATTATAATACACCTGATTTTTTCCTCCAAGAATATTTTTCTATTCCTCCTAGAACCAATCAGAAAACAGGTATGATCAGAATGTAATACAAGTCTTGCAGTTTCTTCTTCATTAATCTATATATATAAGAATTAATTGCTGTTCGTTAGTCTCGCTAAAACTCGAGAATGGCTGGACCGATTTGGCTAATTTTGGTCTTAAATTAATTGTGGAAGTCCAGCGAAGGTTTAAAAGGTTTGAATAAATAGGAAAATGCTGCTAAATTAAATAAAAACAACAAATTTGTTTTCCCTTTGATGTGTCCATACATAATTTCTATGAGAGAATTTATTGACGCACGGTTTGACAGTTCTGCTGTGAAACAATTTCATTACGACAGCAGGGTGCATATTTTACGAAGTAATTTTTGATGTTATGATATATTATTGACAAATTCATATAAAAACATTATTTTATTTATTATAATATACAGAACAATGTCTGTCGGGTCAGCTAGTTGTTATATATAATCAGGGGTGTGCATTAGTTTTCTAGTAAGGTAGGCACTATGCATCTAATTAGTCATAGTTGAGCTTTGGAATATGAAATGATTGCTTACCGTAGGTATTTAGTATCTAATGTAAGGAAAAATTTTATGAGTGGGTGTTAAATAGAAGTTTGGCTATAAAATATCGGAACCAGATAAAACTAAACTAACTTTAACACTAGTGCAATATTTATTTAGGATCATAACAAGGTAGGCACTGCCTACTTGCCTATATGATATGCACGCCCCTGTATATAATGAACCATTAATATTATTATAAGGAACTGGCAATTGTAGCATCTCTGTAATTATAGCATTAGAACAATTCTAATGTATTAATTACAGAGATGCTACAAATACCAGTAGTTAAGAGACTGAAATGTGTCCACATATTATAAGGAGGAGGCTCGGAATTGGCCGCTCCACTCTAAGATCATAGTCCCTTTAACAATTTTGCTTATGGTCTTGGTGATTGCAGAAACAATCAATAAAAAAAACTGTAGGATAGGACAAATGAGTATTTATATTGGTGATATAATGTTTTGTGATCATGTCTGCCCATATTATCTTATAACACCAGAAGAATGTATTTATTTTATATTTATGTATTTATTTAAGTATAGTGTTTGCCAATAGGTTTTACATCTTCGTTACAACTTCAATTCAAATTCATAATATAAATAGGGATGCAGACCCAATTACAGGCAAATACAGCTTGCTTGGAATCACAAGAACATTGCCAAACTTACAGTGTCTAATAAACATACATTTAAAACTATGACTCTAAAATCTATGGGTTGTTTAATTTTTTCTCATACATTGGTGAAATGACATCGTTTTTATATATAATGTATAATAAACATTATGTACAATACGATGATAAGCTCTACAATTACTATATCTTTGAATAACAACCTATACCTTGATATGGTGGGGTGTGCCATAACTACATCACAGTTTGCAAGTCTTCCAAACACATAATAGGGTTTTTGTGTTAATTCGACTTTATCCAAAATCATTCCAGATTTAATTACTTCCAATGCATATTCTGTTCCTAAAATTAAGCAAATATGGTGTTAATTTAAATTCATAGAATATATACAATTTTGCACAGCATACCATTTTTATGCATCAATTTAAGTAATTATATGATTTGTATTTTTTAATCTTTTACATTCTTTTAGTGTAAGGCAAATAAACAGAAATCTTCAGATCTCAACTAAAATTAAACTTTTAAAGTGGATTGGTGTTAAGGTTATTAGGTTAGCAGAACTAACTACAAAAGGAATGTATAATCATACACATTCATTAGACATTTTAAATATTGACCACAAAGTCTACTCATACCCATTTTAAAACAGCAGAATCTGAATTATTTTCTTATTTATACTACATATGGATACTAAATATGGAGTGAACACTCTCAAGTTATATAAAGCATGTCTGAGGCATAAATTTTCGAATAGGTTCATTACAATTTTTAACATTGAATAAGTCCTATTTTGAAAAAAAAATTTACTTTGTATTTGAATTCAGCCTATAAATATTTACTGAGATAACTTAATACTAGTCTCCCAATGCCAGAGAAGCCTTGAGAGAGTCATTAATCATTCAAAAATGTGTTCAGAAATTGTCTGATGAACTGCTAGATTTAACAATACGTTGCTGTCTTTGCAATGCTGCAAAGTTCCTTGCTTACCGTCCGGACACAGGCCTGACCATTTAGGTTCCTTGTAAGGTATAGGAGTAGACAATTCCTTCAATAACACTTCTGGCGGCAATGAACTTTTTGAGGATTGCGGCGCAGGTGCTTCATTTTTTGTTATCACCTTAACTTCATTTACAGCTCGTGTGTTTTCATTTTCTTGCTTGGCTTTTTTTGGTAATTTACCAATGCGACCAACTAAGACAGGTTTCTTAAATTCCATCTGAACGCTCTGTTCTTTGTTTTCAATTTTAGAATCCATTTTTATTCGTAAAAACTTCTGTTACTTTTGCTTAGTGCTAAGTTAAAGTTTAAAATTATTAAATAGTAGGTCAAACTATTCAACAAATCATATTAAATTAAGTCAGAATTATCAAATATCAACACAGGTCACAGAACAATAATACTCTTACAGATATAAACATTTCGTTGTGTCATTGTCAATTATTATCGAGTACTAATTAGCTTACAATATTATTATTCTAAGTCCAAAGGCGACGAAACGCATTAGGGACCTTCAAGAAAAGAGCATACTCACACAGGCCGGCAACACATCTCTTGGGCCCTGGTGTTGGGGATGTCAATGAGTGGTTGCCTCACCACTCCCCATCATGTGAGCCTCTTGCCTGTTTGTCCCCTTCTAAATAAAAAAACGTGTGCTTCTCGGGACATCTGACAGAAATCAACTAAATTTAAATTGTTTAACGAGAGAAAAGAAAAGGTTATTACTTAAATTCTATGTATATTTATATGATAGTTTAAGGAATGGTTGTTAAAGTGAAACTTTTATTACATCATCTCAAACTTTTTCGTCTTGCATGTCACGTGACGGTCGGGCGGCGCCTATGGTTCGAAGCAGCTGACCGTGTAGTATATAGACTATTACTCATTTGTGAAAGTGCTGCACGCTATTTTGTTTGTTTTTGTCAGTGTTTAATGTAAATGTTGTTATTTATTGTAGTGAAACTTTTATTAAAGTGAAACTTTTATTCCATCGTCTCAAACATTTTCGTCTATGTGTTGCATGTTGCGTGACGGTTGGGCGGCGCCTTAAATCGCAGCAGCTGACCGTGTAGTGTAGAGACTATTACTCATTTGTGCCAGTGCTCCACACAATTTGGTTTGTTTTTAACCAGGGCTAAGACACAGAGTTCAATAAAAATATTAGGTGCAGACTTAGTCTACTTTTATTATTTCCCATTATTATTCCAATTTTCCAAGTATAAAATTAACATTGATAAAGCGATTTTTATACCCTTGATGGAATATTATTCCAAAAATTTTAAGTTAAATGTCTATAATGTGAAAAAAAGTTTCACTTTTACCGTAGTTTCATAAAACCACACAATCTTTTTTTTATTAAAGTGAAACTTTTATTTGCTTTTGGTAAACAACGACACATCTAGTGAGTCCAAAAAACTGGTCAACGAGGAAAAAGCAAAGAATAGTGCAAAAATGAATGACGATGAATTAATTTTTTTCCCCATTATCATTCCAATTTTCCAAGTATAAAATTTAGATTGATAAAGTAATTTTTTATACCCTTAATTTGAATATTATTCCAAACATTTTCAGTTAAATGTGTATAATGTTAAAAAAAGTTTCACTTTTACCGTGGTTTCATAAAACCACACAATCACCACACCACACATCAAATTATATTTTATTTTTAGTTACAATTCTTGAATAAGTACATTAGAATTGTGTATATGTAAATTGTTAGTATCATTATTTAATCCTAAAAAAGTAACAAATGGATAGAGTGAGAGAGGAGAAGCATGCCTACCGCTGCCGTATCCGTGAGAGAAAGGGAAGCCAGACTGACGTGGCGACGTAACGCGTTACGCTACTAAGCGGTTTAACCTCCCTTATGAAGTTATCACTTCTAAAACTAGTATGTACCACAGTTAATACTTGATAAACATTAAAAAGTTCTGAGTTCACGGTTGTCGTTCAAAGAATTTGTTGACGCTTCCATTACCTACAGAATGTTGATTGAACAATGTTACATTATAAAATAGATAGTCTGAGTCTTACAAAGTAAAGCTTGAGCTTACACGAACGCAATATAAACAATTTTTAAGACATCGATACGAAAACTGTTAAAATGTGTTTCGGTGATTAACACAGTTAAGAGGTGCATATCACGTCATCACAGATGTCCACTGACTATAGTTAATACGGAATATGTAGTATAAGAACTAAACGATGTTATTGTTAACTGAGATAGGTACGCAATAGGCCTGCTGAGACTTGTTCTAGGTTATCACGGGCTATTATCCTCAACTCAACGACTACAGTGCGCCTATTTTGCATGGTGAGGTGATCAAACCTCTGATGTCACCCATGACCTCGGGGAGAGTCCTCGGTGGCCCCAGTTTGGCCCGGTATGTGGCCACACTCCTACACTCTAGAATGATGTTTGCGGCCGTTTCTTCTGCCTCCATGCAGGCTCTGCACAGTGGACTGTCGGTGACACCTATATGATGCTGTTAAGTGGTCCGTGACCCGTTAGTACATTTATATTATATATAGTTATTTTACGTAACCTAGGTCGTGGAAGTTTTACTAGCTTGCAAGAGAGCTTGGAGTCTATTTGAAGTACAGCTTCTTTTTCTTGTCACACCCACTCACACGTCAACAGTCACTGTTGACGTATGACCGTAGCAGGCCAGCTAGACGGGAGAGGGATAGTTGGTTCTGTTCCTTTTGCTGTCATCGCTGAGCCCCTCCTGGCCAATTCATCAGCGGCATCGTTCCCCCGTAAGTTACTGTGACCCTTTATCCATTGGAGAGTTACTTAGTTGTTGTTATCGCATAACTCCCTCAGACACTGGTGACAGTTGTATATTAGCTTTGAGGTGAAAGTGTTGCTTTGTAGGGCTTATAGTACTGATTTGCTATCTGAAAGGATGCGGATGGAATAGTCTTTTACTTTTCGAGTCAAAGTAGCTGTGACTGCTTCTATTATACCATATTACCCATGCATTCTGCTTGAAAGACAGTGTTATGAGCTCCTAATGATGCAGCTATTTTTATATTTAGGTCTTCCGAGAAAACTCCGTATCCCGTGCCCGACCTTGTCTTTTAGCCATCTGAGAAAATCCGGAATCTTTTATATTGAAGTCCTCTTTCAGTTCTTCGTACAGCTGTATTTTGTATCTCTTATCGCATATGTATTCCTTTGGAGATCTATCAGTTACTGCCAACCGCAGAGGATCCTTTTCTATCACCTCGTTTAAAACCTCTGGGTATGGGGATTGAGTGGTTTTCCAAAGATTTAGTGTCTTCAACCTTACTGCAGCGCAGGCCGCCTCTTGTTTTATAAGGAGGTGTAGGGCCGGAAGATTCAACATTGCTTCTAAAGCTGCGGTAGGTGTAGTTTGCATACATCCTGTGATAGCCATACACGCTTTGGAATCGTTGCAGTTAATTATAATAATTACAGTGTTCAGCTTGGTACGTGGCACCAGGCAACTGCACCGTAACACATCATAGGTCGTATTACAGCTTATCATTCTACGGCATTGCCAGAAAGTTATGGTGGCTGTATTTATTTGTGACTCTAGTTTAATTTGCTGTCAAGTATTAATCCTAAATACTTCACTTCAAATGGAGTTCGGTGTTAAACAGTTTCGGCAGTTAAAAGATACCCAGAACTCTTTTGTTTGTGAACATTACCAGTTCCGTTTTTGATGGGTAGACTGATAGGTCGTTGTCGTCGCACCATCTTTCAACAATTTTTAATGCTGCGTTTGTTACCTCACATTTCCCTGTTTTTTTCCCGGGGCGTAAAAAGAATAGGGGAGTCCCAGGCCCATGGGTGTCGTAAGAGGCGACTAAGGGCTTTTTAGAAGTGGGAGAGTCACGCTGCCGTCTTTTGACGTCAGCACAATCGGGCCAGACTCGTCCGGGTTAATTACCACACTCGCACGTTATGTATATATATATATATATATATATATATATATATATATATATGTTTCGCATAGGTTAGTGTAGAGGACCGGTGACCATTCCCCCCCCCCCCCCATCCACCCGAATATGACAGTGGAACTTAAAAAGATTTTACCCCAGGAGGGTACCGGCTCTACCAGAGTCGGAGAATCCCTCCCCGAGCACTCTAGCTCGGGCTGCCCTTCGTATTCTGGGGAGGGCACAGAACCGCACATGACCAAGGACAAACGAGGCAGTAACACCACGGCACCCCGCTCCACACTCAACGTGGACTTTTGCAATATCAGGGGAATTCACTCCAATTTAAATGCCGTCCACCACCACCTTGAGACGGCGCAGCCGGCCTTGTGTTTCCTTACGGAGACGCAGATATCTCGACCTAGCGATACGTCATATTTAACGTACCTCATGCCGGGGTATGTGTGTACGTTAGGGAGGATATCTGCTGTCACCGTCTCGGCAATTTTGAGGGAAGGGACCTGTCCACTCTCTGGCTCCGCGTAGATTTAGAGGACCGCGTCCGCATCTATGCGTGTGTCTACAGGTCCCATAGTGGTAACGCAGAAATCGATCATCTCATGGGCTGCGTTCAAGCGGCAATTGACGACGTGCTTGCACAGATCCCCTCCGCTGAAATCGTAGTCTTGGGTGATTTCAACGGGCACAATGCCGAATGGCTTGGATCACGTACCACAGACTACGCAGGGCGATCTGTGCATAATTTTGCATTGGCGTATGGTCTGTTCCAATTGGTTGAGTCGCCAACGCGGCTCCCGGATGTGGATAGCCACATGCCGTCCTTATTGGATCTTCTGCTGACTATGCATGTCTCTGTCCATGCCGCCGTTGCACATGAGGAATGACACCCTGGCCCATACGGCAAAAGAGAAAGCCGATCTCTTGTGGACTCTTTTCGCCAACTCGACTCTTGACGACAACGGAAAAACACCGCCGACCATCCCGCGGTGTCAGAGCTCTATGCCTGAAGTACAGTTCAGACAGAAAACTGTTAGTCGAGCTCTGTTTTCGTTGGACGTCAGGAAGTCGAGCGGGCCGGATGGCATTTCTCCAATCGTGCTTAGAACGTGTGCCCCTGAGTTGACGCCGGTGCTTACGCGTTTATTCCGGCACTCTTATTCTAAAGGCGTAGTCCCTGACTCATGGAAGCCAGCCCTTGTCCATCCGATCCAAAGAAAACAGGAGACAGTTCGGATCCGGCAAACTACAGGCCTATTGCTATTGCCTCCCTGCTCTCCAAAATCATGGAGAGCATAATTAGCTGTCAGCTCTTTGTATACCTAGAGGGTCACCAGTTGATCAACGACCGACAATACGGGTTTCGCCATGGTCGGTCGGCAGGTGATCTTCTGGTATACCTAGCACATAGATGGGCTGCGGCTATTGAAAGCAAGGGGGAAGGCCTGGCAGTTAGCCTGGATATTGCGAACGCCTTTGATCGTGCATGACACAAGGCGCTCCTCACCAAACTTTCATCATTTGGGCTTCCCGACAGCTTGTGCAATTGGCCCTCCAGCTTCCTCACTGGGCGCAGCATACAGGTCGTTGTCGACGGATATTGCTCGAACCCGAAGCCCGTGAATGCTAGAGTGCCCCAAGGCTGTGTGCTGTCTCCCACGCGGTTTCTTCTGCATATCAATGATATGTTGGACACCTCCAACATTCATTGCTATGCAGACCGTTTCCGTTTTTATAATAAAATCCCTGAAGAAATTTGCAAACTACAATTAAAAAAGTTTAAAATATTTGTTAAACAGAAACTTTAAAAAAAAGCTTATTATAAAATTAAAGATTATATAACAGATAAAAGTGCATGGGATTAAAGCAATGTAAATAATTTAGCAGTAGGACTGTATTACTCTATTATTTGTATATTTTCTTGACTTCAAAAAGTGATGCGGTTATTCTATTTTGAGAAATAAACTATTTGAATTTGAATTTGAATTTGACGACAGCACTGGTGATGCCGTATACACGGGCCATGCAGGTCTCTCTCGGGAAATCGTCAACCAGTGCCGGGAGAAACTTGTGTCTTCTATCGAGTCCTCTCTTGAGAAGGTACGCGGAATGGGGAAAATTGAACCTTGTCCAATTTAACCCCCAGAAGACTCAAGTTTGCGCGTTTACCACTGAAAAAAAACCCCATTTGTCGTATCACCGCTCTTGGACAACACTTCCCTCAAAGCCTCGCCTAGTATCGGAATACTGGGTCTCAAAATCTCGAGCGATTGCCAATTTCGTGGTCATCTGGAAGGCAAAGTCATTAATAGAGCACGGCAATACTTCAAGCCGGCCCACATACTAGCGCTCTACAAAGCGCAGGTCCGGCCACATGGAGTATTGCTGTCATCTCTGGTCTGGCGCACCCCAGTATCAGCTCGATCCATTTGACCGCGTGCAACGCAGAGCAGCTCGAATTGTCGGGGACCCAGTGCTCTGTGAACGGCTGGATCACTTGGCGTTGCGTAGAGACGTCGCTTCATTGTGTGTCTTCTACCGCATTTATCACGGGGAGTGTTCCGAAGAGCTGTTTTACCTGATTCCTACCGCCGAATTCCACCTACGCACGACACGCCACAAGTTAGGATATCATCCTCACCATCTGGATGTGTGGCGGTCCTCCACAGTGCGGTTTTCAAGGAGCTTTCTTCCACATACTACAAAGCTGTGGAATGAGCTTCCTTGTGCGGTGTTTCCGGGACGATACGACATGGGTACCTTCAAAAAAAGCGCGCACACCTTCCTTATAGGCCGGTAACGCTCCTGTGATTCATCTGGTGCTGCAAGAGATTGTGGGCGGCGGTGATCACTTAACAACAGGTGACCGCTACGCTCGTTTGTCCTCCTATTCCATAAAAAAAAATATAGTACTGGCAAGCTTTCCGTATATCAATATAGTTAGGTCATCTGCGTAGGCTAAAGTAAAGTAGTGATTTTCGTTGAGAGTGGTAATAAGATCACTTACTGCCAAGTTCCATAAAAGAGGTGAGATTTCTCCATCTTGTGGGCAGCCGAGCCAGCTTAGCGACAATTGCCTTCTGTGTCTCACCTTTATTTAGTAAAATCACTCTGTGTTTGAACATGTTTTCAATCCATGATGTCAGAGTTGTACATACTCCATGGCGGTGTAGTGCTACTTTTATTTTTATAAATTTTGTCTTATCGAAGGCTCCTTCAATGTCCACGAAGGTTCCTAGACAAAAGATTTTGTCCGAAAGTGCGCGCTCTATAACGTTCACTACAGCGTGTAGTGCAGATTCGGTGCTTTTACCTTGACTGTACGCATGTTGATTAGGGTGTAAGTGTATGTTCTTAAGGTAATTCTCCCTCAGTTCTCTTTCACACAGTCTTTCTAGGGTCTCCAGGCCGAAAAAGGTAAGGCTGATGCGTCTGTATGATTTAGCGTTGGAATTGTCACTTTTACCTGGTTTAGGTATGAAGATCACTTTTACTTTCCTCCATTTCCTAGGGATGTTCAGGGCATGTCTAGCGCATAGATGCGCTAGACATGCCATATGTTGATCAGCCGGAGACGGCACTCTGTATGCTGCATTATTATGCACCCTGGAAAGTGCGTTTCCGTCAGGACTCGCTCGATTTCCTCTGGTGAGTTGGTAAATGTACCATCAGGTTTTTGCAGGGATCCGAGGATTTATCTAGGTTGATTAGAGATTATTTTCCTTGCCCTGTTTGCCTGGTTATGGCATTAGATGCCATTGCACTATTTACGCCAGCTTTCTTCTGTATCTGATTCGTTTCTTGTATTCAGACTTACACTCTTTGTAAATGTCCCAGTCGTATGATCGCCTGCGTTCATTGCGCGGTTCACATGTCTCCTCACTTTTTTCCTGAGCCTTTACAATTCAGGTCCCCACCAGGGTTGTGGTCTTGGTATGTCTGTTTGGGGTCAGGTGAGAGGACATGTAGCATGCAAACTGACAGTCATGAAATCGTACATTTGTGTTATGTGGTTTTCGATATGTTCTACTCCCATTATACTGGCTTGGAGTGTTTCTTCCTTTAGACGCGATTCCATGAGCATCTTGTACTGAATAAGATTTGTTCTGCGGGGTTTCCTCCTGGGAGGCGGTGTAATAATGTTTACCTCCAGGTTAAAGAGTATCCATCTGTGGTGTGAGCAGGATGCTTCCTTCGACACATGCCAGTTTGATATAGAATCAGACATTCCCTCCGTTGCTAAGGTAATCTCAATAATTGTTTTGCTCCTCCTTTACAAAGGCGGGTGATTTTGAAAAAAGGTATTCACTAAGTTGCTTACCCCTTTAGTGTGACGTTTGCATGCCCCAAAGCGGGTGATGTGCGTTACAGTCTGCAGCCACTATTAGCTCGCTCTTGGTGGTCTCGCAGTAGTTCTACCAGTCTGACAAATTCTTCGGGCGGTGAGTCTACCCCGTCTGGCATATAGACGGAGGCGACGACAATCACTCTCTGGCGAGTTGGATGGTTGTGTCTGTCCTGTAATTTTATTGCGCATAAATCTCTGAAACAAAAATCTGTTAGGGATTGCACATGTAGGTTATTTGAAATGTAGATACAGGCTCTAGGGTGATCTGGCCCTGTGTAATGTATAAGCTTACCTCCGATATTAGAGGGATGGCATATACGGCCCCGCCTAACCCAAGGCTCCTGGATTAGAGCTAAAGCTGTAGGGTTAACCTCCAACCATTTCCGAAGTTGGGCCGTTGGGTCATTTGGTTGAGCATCCATGGGTTCCGGCAGTGCAGCACCGTCGTCTCTGTGTGTCCCTGTAGATGCAATGTTCGCCTCACCGTTTGAATCCTTTGAGGGGGGGGGGGGTCTCGGTGTATTTACCCCCTGGCCCCTGGAACTTCAGAAACACTGAGCCCAGCATGAACGATAGCCGGCGCTCGTGCTCCAGAATTTTGGGGATTTGGTCCTCCGGAATGCTTACTATGACGAAGCTGTGGTCATTGTGGTGTTGTAGGGCATGTAGCAGCCAGCTGTCTACCTTTGCCCAAGATTTTTGGAACCGCAGCATACCGCCGATTGCTTTGGTGTCCTTCCATTCAATGTAGTAGAATGCCACACCTGACGCGGTTGGGAATGTCCCAAATGTTCTTCGGTGTTAGGGTGTCACCATTCGGGAGTTAAATTTCCGGGACAGCCGTTTTCAGCCACTTTATTGTTTTTAGATTAGAGCACCACAGTTTTAGGACGCCCCCATTGTAGACAGGTTTGCCCAGAAACGCAGGCCCTTCTCTGTCTTCACTCATAGCAGCAATAATGGCTGCCATGCACTTTTCTTCAAGCTTACTTTGAATAAGCTGTACTATATTCGCATCAAAGTGCCCTATTATGACGGATGTTATGGCCACGACAGGGTCAGTTTTCGCGGCGTTTGCCTACGATGTTGGTTTGGGCCGATTTAATAATTTGGCCCTCTTGTGGTCTACCCTTGGAGAGAGAGACTTGTTATGCTGAGACTTGTTATTTAGGGTAGATATATTCTTTGTCTTTGTGCTGAGCTATGAAGTCTCAGCACTTTAGAATATAAATCTACGCTCAGCACTCCCACTTCACGTAGTATTACATCGTCTTTGGTCTCAGCAGCCACAGAGTAAACTTTGTGTACCGTCAGCACCTAGGAGGAGGATTCTCGGTATAGAAAAAAATATATTCTTTGTTATTCTCATTCTGTGGTTACCACTCAGCCGTCAGCAGCAGCCAGCAAGTTCGGTTCTATTCTGTGCTCAGCAGTACACCTCTGAGTTAAGTTTTATTTTGTGGAATGTGGATTGCTTGATATTAGTTTATCGTCTTTGAAGACGATTTTTGTGTTTTAGTGAGTGAAATATTCTGTGAAGACAAACATACATACGGTATGTATTTAATTCTCATTTGTGTCTACGTTTTTCGGAATTTGCATTGAAAGCGATGATTATAATCAAAAGTGATGGGAATTACTGTGGTAACAAAAACAATACTTCATCACTACTTCTCATAGGCATTCATTACTTTCTGAATCAAATGGAATAAATATGTTATTTAAATTGCCCACTTTCCTCATTAAGTCAGCGGCAAAGATGAGGATAAAGTTTGAAAATTTGTTTTCGTAATTAGCTGCTCTTCTTAGTCATTTTTAATGTAAAGTATAAACGAAACCCCATGCTTAAACCTGTATTAAGCTCATTCTTTTAAATTGTGAAGCTAATTGGTATTTAATAACTTTAGATAAATAACAGATTAATAGCATTTATCATTAACATAATTTTAATAATTTTGGCTATAATCTAATGTTACCATTAAAATTGTGCACCAATTATTATCTCACAATAAAATTATGCCTGAATTTTGTTTTCCTTTTACAATTTACATATAAATTTTCGGTATGTAGTAATTTTATTGTGACATTTCACTGAAATCTAAATTTTTGTTTTAGAGTATTGGTAATGAGACCTAAATTGGGATTACCTCATACCTAAATTGGGATTTTGATAATTTCTAATACAAGAAAAACCCCTGTTAGGTTTTATTTATTGGCAAAAAGTTTTGGTTATTACTGAAATCTTCATGTTTTACTACATGAAGATTTCAGTAACAACCGAAGATGTATTATAAAAATTCTTAATTTAAGTATTAATCTTTTTTAAAGCTAAAATTTTACTATAATTTAGTTATAAAAAATTAGTTATTATGCATTATAAGTCTTATGCCTTGTAAACCTACAAAGTTTATTTAACTAACTAATGATAAAACAAAACAACAAGATAAAAAAAATAATCCCAATACATATTTTACATTGGCATTTTTTTTATGCGCATTAAATGCACATGACTTTGTTTGGATCTCTGATAGTTATTTAAATAAATGAACTATTGCCTGCAACTTTGTTCATGTGGAAATACGTTAATTCTAGGAAATTTTGATTTTCTAAAATAAACCTATATAAATATAGTAAACTATATATTAATCCGATGTATAATCTATATCCATTCTTAATTTCAGCCAAATTTGTCTAGTAGTTATTGTATGACAGAGTCACGAAAACACAAAAACATTCACACAAATAAATTTTTGCCTTTATAAGTAGCATTTTGGATGTTTTAATTACAATAAGTTATCTGATGGCATGTCCTATTTTTTTAAAACTTCCCTGTGAACAATATTTCTATTTGTTCATTCGGGCATACTCGGGATAAACCATACATAACTAAACAGTCATTTATGAGATCTGCACTGGATACTTTCAAAGTGTTAGAAGCTTATACATAGCTCACAATTTTTGACCACTTAGCTGTTGTTTGTAACCGTAATGGAGTCCAGGGTTTATATGATTTATGATAAACTAGACCCACAGACATTGTTGAATAAATAAAATACTATTTCTGATGAATTTGTCAATAATATTTCATAACATCAACCGTTATTTTTTTGTAAAATATGCTCTATTGTTATAATGAAATTGTTTCACAACAGATCTGTCAAACCGTCTGTTAATAAATTCTCTCACATAAAATATGTCCTTACAAAACAAATATTTGACATAAAAATAATTATGGGTCCTAAATCGAAATAATAACTATCCTATCTCTCAAGTTGGACTATACTGCACTCCATGAAGTAATCCCCATTAAAATCCATTCATTAGCTTAGGATTTCACTGGGAATAAACATCAGGACACTGGATTTGTATATATTATTTGTATTTCTGCACAGTAAAATTATATAAAGTGCCGATTGATTTAATAATTCCAAGTTTATCAAATGCAGCAAGGTCCCATTAAGATTACTATCATCTTGTGTTATCTGATAAGTTTTGCAGTATTACCAAATATATATTTGCTATGAAGTAATTTTATTTGCTCCACACAAATTACGAATATGTATCATGTGAACTTGATCAAATATATCTGAAGCCTTAGATTTCAGTAATTTGTCAGATTCAATGACTGGTTCACAATAGCTGAGTCTTGATCTGTTAAGTTTGACTTCAAAACATGTTTGGAGCCATAAGTTCATTATACCTCCTTGTTAAAAAAATTTTCTTCCTGTCTACTTGTTTGGGGATTACCCCAAACAAGTAGACAGGAAGAAAATTATTTTAATTAGATTACATTAGATTGTAATGGCTTAACCAACAATGATAATACTTCATTGAAGGACAAGAGAGCATCTGATGTAGCTATAATTGGAAGATCTCTAACATCTTGTGTGTGTTGATATTTTTTTATTATTTGGTTAGGATACAAGGTCAAACTTGTGAAAATAACGTAACAATGTTTGTCCTTAATGTATTAGTGGTAATAGTAATGTACTTATTTGTGAACATTGTCAATGATATCAAATGTTTCAAGGGTGGTGAAAATGTTATCTATCTATTCCATAACATAGATGTAATCAATAGTAAAATGTTATAGAAGTCAATTTCATATAAGTGTAAAATGGTACTTGTTTATTCTATAATTTTAATTTTTTTTTAAAAATTATCTGTTTTTGAAATTTTTCAATTAAGTTTCTATTTAAATAAAACTTTAATTGTAAAGCTGAAATTGTGGCTTCTAATTCTTCAGGACACTGGCCACTCTTGGGTCCGAATTCCGGTAGGTGCAAACATGATGAATATGAAGTAAACACAGTTTCATTGTGGAAAACTAGTTTATCTAGTATGTTGCTTTGTGGTCTTGGACTGATAAAAAATTTATATAAACCCCAATTTGTGATAAGATAACTGAATTTTGAAGAATCCATTAATGAATCAAATCATTATTTTACTAAGACTATTTTCAACATGTAACCGATTATTCAATATGATAAGCAAAAAAATCACCTTAACCCCATGTTTATACTATATTTTATGTAGGCCCTTTTGAAATATATTTACTTATAATTCATATTTCAAATATTCATTCATAGTTCATCCAAAGATATAACTCATCCTAAACTAGTGAATTCTTATTCTTACTAGGAAATTTATTACAAGTTTGATGGCACAATCGGCAGAATAGCTGACTCCATGTTTTTTTTTTTTTTAATTGGACATTCTGGAAATATACCTTATAATACTAAAATGTTCATATAAACTCATCAAAACAAAATAAGGCCCACCTTGTTTTTAGGCTGTCAGCAAAAAGTATTAATATTTATGTGTTTTTGTTGTAGAGGTCTGTTTAGGTAAGGTATTAAAAAAATATTTGAACTCAATCAATAATCAAAATTATTTATTTTAAACATACAAAAAACATATAGTAAGACGACGGACGAAAAAAAATAAGGACTCCGTGTCACCTTACATAACAGTGAGGCACCAAAACGAGCCGGTAAACGTGTACATACATAGCCCCAAGCATACATATTTACTAATACAAGCCGATCGGCCGCCAGTTTTGCGTCGCAATAAAATATTTTAAAAATGCCGTCGTGCGTTGTGAAATAGTGTAAAAACAATACTGTAAAAGTATTTGTGGATATATGATTATTTAAGTGAGAAAAAATTGTGTAGCTGGTATACCCCGTAACCTCACACACACTAGCATAAAGGTGCTTCACTTGCTAGCTCACGACGCGGAGTCCTTCTTTTTTTACAAGTCCGTGAGTCAGACTAAAAAAGTCAAGGGACAAAATTTGTGCAGTTTTGTTTTTTCGTGCACTTCACTTTTTTATCTACCCTCATGAAACAAACGCTCAAATTGTCGCTCAACACATTAATAATGATTCATACAGATGTCAAAAACACAACCAAATGCTTTTTATTTCGCTAATCATTGCCTCTTGAGTTATTTTCAAACAAAAATTTCTAAATAGATGATGGTGGGCCCTATTTTGTTTTGACGAGTTGAAACAATCAAATATTTGACTCTACAAACAATTTAGACCCTCCTCCATCAAATTGTTATGTGCAGTCATATGACAAGTTGTTTTTCGTAGGCATTGCAAAACAAAACTGACTCCAATATTTTTTTCCTGGATGCCATATCTTGTGCATTTGTAGAAACAAAGAAAAAAAAACAAAATGAAGATACAATAATTGATAAAGGTCTAATTAAAATAATACATACCTAACTTATCACAAAGAGGATGTAAATGCTACGTAATAAGAGGCGGGATTGCCTGAGTAAAAATTGAAATTTAGTTTAGTATAAAATGTGCCGTGATTTTACATAAGTTTGAAATATTAGTAATTACAGTATGGCGATTGGCGCCGAAGTATAATCCGGCTAAGTTTGAAAGCGAACAGTTGCTTAACAGTCGTTTTCAATAACCTATCTATCGACATAAAGCATTGGACTATAATTACTATGTTGGACACAACTAATTGATAGATAAGATCTTGTCATTAAACGGTGATAGCAATGTATCCGTAATTAGAAATACGTTGTTAAAAACGGCCGTAAAACGTGGTGGATTTCGGCTATCTCCGTTTTTTACAAGATTATATCCGTCATCTGTCAATCTATCAATGACTGCA
Organism: Leptidea sinapis; assembly: GCF_905404315.1. Classification (NCBI taxonomy): domain Eukaryota; kingdom Metazoa; phylum Arthropoda; class Insecta; order Lepidoptera; family Pieridae; genus Leptidea; species Leptidea sinapis. The sequence continues at coordinate 5,048,766 of NC_066297.1, forward strand.
CGTTGCATACAATCGAGTGAATCGCTTTTCTCCTAGAGAGTTTAATTAAACAAATGTACAATAAGTAACAGTTCATTATTTTTTGGGTGAAATAAAAAAAAAACTTTACGCATAAAGATATAAAAATATTTTTAAAACGAATGCAAAAATATTTATAAAGACTGATTTGATATTAATATAAATGTTCCTAAAGTAAGCATTTGAAAGTATTTATTTGGCCATGTTCTTTCCCACACAAAGTGCTGACTCAAGGGCGTGATAAGTTTGTAATCCTAAATTGTCGACCTTCAGGCCGTTTGTTTTGGCTTCAGGCTAATTAGATTATCATTTACGTAATTGATAAATTGTATTGCGAGCGGTTATCAGTCGATGCGGGCGTTTTTCGTAACCCGATCTTGCTTGTGAAGTTTACATGATAGTTTTCGGCAGATTTTACCGTTGAAATTATTGCGATCTATATAATTTATAAATAGTGTTTATACGTTTAGAAATAAATATAAAATGTATTTGTTTACACTTCAGTTGGGCCTCTCTCAAAATAAATCTTAATATGTAGTTTAAAAAAAAATCACGCCGCAAATTTCTTTCATAGTTTCAATGAATATATTTAATGTGTATATGTATGTATGTATATATGTATATTATACTTTTTTTTAAATATAAAATACTGTTAATTATTTATTTATTTGTATATGTATATATCTATTAAACGATCTCGCAAAATTTATTTTGGCCTATAAAAAAAAAAAATGATTATACAAAAAAACCGTAATGCACACAAAATTTTATACAAATTGGTGCAGCCGTTTCGGAGGAATTTGGTAAGAAACACTGGGACACGAGAATTTTATCTATACTATATATATAATATTATAAAGCTGCAGTGTTTGTTTGTTTGAACGCGCTAATCTCTGGTACTACTGGTCCGATTTGAATGATTCTTTCAGTGTTTTGTAGTATTTCAGTACTGGCTAAGCTCCTGTGATTCAATTCAATCAAATGCAAGAGAATGTGGGCGGCGGTGATCACTTAACATCAGGTTACCCGTTTGCTCGTATGTCCTACCTTCCATAAAAATAAATAAGTTGGAAAAAATGTTTATTTTAAACGTATGTACCTAGTACACTTAAAAACAAAAGACTTAATTTTTTATGAAAGAGATAAACGGCGCCTTTTTCTACCGTGAAGCAGTAATGTGTAAACATTACATTACGGCATCGCAATAGCGGTTTTTTTTTGCGACCTACGCCTCTTTTTTTGGCAATTTTTTCCATCATGATGAGTTGTTTCGACGACTTTCCTCATCTTGGTAGTTTGCATGAGTTCGCGTTTTTGATTGACGCGGCGCAGAATTTCCACATTCGTGATCTTATGAGTCCAATTAATGGCCAACACACGCCTGTATGCCCACATTTCAAAAGCTTTTATACGTTTCCTGGAGTCCTCTTTTATAGTCCACGCCTCACATCCGTATAGAAGTATGGGCCAGATTTAACAGCGCAGTAAACGAGTGCGCAAGGAAATCTTAAGAGCGCGGTTGCAAAGGTCAAAGTCATTTTACTAAAGGTGCTTCGTTCAATTCTGGTCTTAATTCTCATTTAACCACGTACCTAAATATTTGTATTCGCGCACTCTTTCTAGTTTTTGGCCTGCTACTGTTATTATTCCCATTATCACAGAAAAAGTCACAAGTAATTTAATTAATTATACGTGATTGTTTACGTTCTTACTAACAATACTTAATTTTAGAGCGACTAAGTATGGAAATAGATCCTTTGTTCATACTACAGAGGAATTTGTTAAAGGGTTCGGATAGAAGCTTCGATGGGCAACCCTTAAAATTGAATGAATTAATGCCGGTTTGCGAATGTCAGCGATACGAGTACTACTTCTTTTTGTCCCCGCAGCAACGGTTATTATCGTGAACGGTAGCTGGTTCGACGTCCGTTATGTGAGTCACCATCGCGCGGCGACTGCGTCCATACTCAATTGTTGCTGTCGGCTGTTAAATATATCACGATCCACGGCTAGTGTTTGTCGCGCGGTTTAATGTGCTGCGTGAAATGTTTTCAGGATTCCATGCCTCTAGGAAACCTCATACTAAACCCATGTGTCTGTAATTAATACACCGTCTACCACTTCATCAGTGGAAAGCTCCCGTGCAAAGGATGCCAGCTAGATTATGGGTACCACAAGGGGGCCGTCTTCTGCCGTGAAGCAAACCTCATTTTCAACAACTAAATATTCTTACATTACCTTGCACATATATATTCGAAATATGTAAGTTTGTAAGAAAACACCCAAATCTATACACTAAAATATTAGACGTGCCCCGGCACAACACACCTCGCTATAAAAATAATCTTATGCAAACTAACTATAAATTAACATTACACAGTTCCGGTCCCTTCCCAATGTCAGTTAAAATTTATAATAAGTTACCAGAACACCTAAAAGCCGAAACCAATTTTAAAAAATTCATAAGCTCTTTGAGAAAGTTACTTTTGGAAAAACGTTACTATTCTATTAATGAATACATAGAGGAAAAATATATTTGAATGTCTGCCCCTCTGTCGTTCATTGCTATGCCTTATTACGAGGTGCATCTGATAATTATTTAGTGCTACAATTTTGTTTAGTAACTAAGACGCATGTAACGCAATTTAATTAAATAAATAAATATTATTAATAACCATCAGCTGAACGTCCTGCTCGTCTCGTCCCTTATTTTCATAAAAAAATATATATAATTATTATAGTGACAAGCTTATAAAATCGCCGTTTATCGTCAAAAGCAAGTTTATCGGTTCAAAGACGTACTGCGTATATTAGACGCATTATTGGCATTTTGAAGATAATGGCATAATAACATTGAAAGGATTAAGATTACATTCCTTATACAAATGATTTAAGTTTTCTTTAGAACACGTCCTGAGGATGCCTCGTGTAGAGGCGAAACACGTGTCGAATTGTTTTAAAGACAAATATTGGCGAAATAAACACTAAAGAAAATCTTAAATCATTTGTATAATTATGGATTTCCGCAAAGTAACGCCTAATTCAATATTTTTTTTTATTACATTCCTTGTCCTATAGCATTATTTACACTTATAGCCCACTTTTATTTTACTTTTAAATATAAAATACTTAATTATTTTTAAATTAATACATTTAGGTACTTTAAATAGAGTGAATCTGTAATTGGCAGTCGGCCATCGCATAATAGTTTTGTAATTAGATTACTTTTCATGTGCTGTTGGTTTAAAAGGCATTTATATCCTCAAAAATGATTACTCTAGAATTCTATTTGATGTCATTTCTAACACTACTACTACCACCGCTTTGGAAAAAAATGGCGTTCTGAGAGAGAAGAAGCGGTGCAAGAAACCCAGGATGTCGGTTGCCTCAACGTTCCCCATCACGTGAGCGTCTTGCCCGTTTGCCTCCTCTTATAATATATTAAAAAAACTCGTAGGAAGAATCTGCACTATTATATTAGTTTAATATGCATTGCTCTTAATAAGTTTTAACATTTATATCTGACATCAGTGAGTCTACATAATATTGTCCCATAGACTTATAATATACTAGCGTATAGACGAACAAAGCGTGCAAGAGAGAATAACATCTACAATACATACTGACCTCTATTATCTACCACTGGACTGGCGGCTGTCAAAGTGTTTTTGTGCCTGTTTGATATTCGCCATTTTGGCGCTGTTGGCCATGTAGCGAGAGTCTGCGGTACTAAAACTAGTGATGACAACCTTAGCAAACATCGATAGTTGGTGGGAAACTATTGACAAAAAATGAGTACCTTATTAAGTTGTTTCTTGCAGTTTAAATAAGTAAAATAGGAAAGGCAAACGAATCTAATACATATATATAAACGATTTTGATTCACAGGTAGTAAAAAGCTCATTATTTTGTAAATATACCAGGGCTGCACTAAAAGTATCGGGAATGGATATTTCCTCTGTTCCTGTCATATTAAAATCTTTTTAATTGAAAACTCCTTGGTTTTAAAAATCGAATAGCATTTATTTATTTCAAAAAAGATTCTCGGTCTTGTCACAAGGTCTTTTCAAACTTGTTTAGTCGTTGAGAAAATGGAATTGACTCGAGAAGATTCTAGAGCGATGATTTATTATGACTTTCGAAGTGGATTAAGACAAAAACAGTGTGTTGACCCGATGATTTCTGCATTTGGTGACGAAGCCCCATCCAAAAATCCTGAATTTCAACGTGGACGTGTCAAGCTCAGTGATGATCCTCGTCAAGGTCGTCCAAAAACAGCAGTCACCAAAGAAACCGTTGATGCTGTGCGTAAGCTGATTGAGGAAGATCGACATGTGACATACCGCGAAATTCAGGCAACTTAAGACATTGGCATGAGTCAAATACAAATAATCTTGCATGAAGAATGAGGTGTAAAAAAGTTGTTTTCCCGATGGATACCGCATTTGCTTTGTGAAGAGCAAAAAGCGGCTCGCGTTACTTAGTGCGTCAGAACTCTCGAAAGATTCCACGCAGTATGCTCAAATGCTGTATACAACATCGTATCAGGTGACGATTCCTGGATATACGCGTACGAACCCGAAACAAAAAACCAGCCCTAATGATTTCTATACTTTCCCTAAAATAAAGAATAAATTGCGTGGTCAGAGATTTTCATGACCTGAAGAAGCTGTGGACGCCTACAAAACGGCCATTTTGGAGACCCCAACTTCCGAATAGAATGGTTGCTTCAATGATTGGTTCCATCGTATGGAAAAATGTGTCAAATTTCGCGGAGAATACTTCGAAAAGCAATGAATACATTTTTAAATAGTAATGTTGTGTCACTTCCTTGATTCCCGATACTTTTAGTGCAGCCCTCGTATAATTTTAGCCGACTATAAAAACGAAATCAAAGACTGCTAAACGTACACTCAGCTATGTTTTACGTTTGTAAAGTCTGAGCAAAGTCTAAGTTCAATCTATAGATCTCAGCCTAAGTCGTGTGGTTTGTACCAATATTGAATAAAAAATTCAATAAATCTGTATTATGGCATCCATTGAAGCATAGAGGGTGTGTCCATATATTACATACGTAACAATGGCGCATTACACAACGCGAACAATACAAAGGCAGGATATGTAAGAAACGATGAATCTTTAATGGTATCGTGAATCTTAGGCCGCTCACACACGAGCCGTCTGCTCGTCTAACATTAATTATGTATTACATGTTTTATGTAAACACTACTATATTGGTTTCTGTTAACTATCATTCTTATTCGTAATGATTTGTCGGAGACTTAAAACAGACTCTTATTCATTTTTTTATTCATAATCGTATATTAGAGCTTAATCGCTCATTATCTCTTCGATAAAGCCGTTAAGGTCTCGATGGCAAAAAACATGGCCGAAATCGATCGGCTGTCTCGAACTGACAACTTGACAACGTCAAACGTTTGTTTTTCTATGTCAGTCAGTTTATAGATGTTATTAGTTATCATAACCAACCTACATACTAGGCTCGCTACTCAAATTATGGCAAAACTTAGATTTTGAAATGAAATCATGTTTTTTGTACGAAATGGTAACATTGCGTTATATAGAGACGCTATCGGAGTTTCGATAGGCTTAAAACACGTTTTAACTAATATAGGTTTATACCTTCGATGAGCGTTTTATTATGAACTAGACATACGTTGTTCTGTTCATTTCGTAAAATCCGACCTTAGCTGACCTCTACTCGGTGAAAAGAATATTCCTACCAAATTTCAAGTCTTTAGCTCTAATGGTTCCAGAGATATCGTGATGAGTGACTATTTACGTTGAAATCTCTTATATATATAATATATAGATTGGTATTATTTAATAATTTTTTGAGATATCCTGAAAAGAAAAATATTTTTTTATAATTTGTACTTATTTTCTTAAGTTTCGATCGTCTACAATGACTTATTTAGTTAACTTACGTGCAATTTTAGTCATTGAGGTCATTAAGCATCTCATTCTTCATGTAAAAAACCAAAAAAATAATCATAAGAGTCAAAAAATTCAAAATATTCAATTCAATAGCCGAAAAATTGGGCATTTTCATAAAAAAAATTAAAACTCGAATATCTCGAAAACGGTTAAGTTTAGGATGGGGGGTTCCGTAGTGAAATCATATAGAAATGATATGTACTACACGCCCTTAACGGATCTAGGTCGACTTTTCCTGTAACCCTGCATAGATGAGTAACTATATACGTGGAAATCTCTTATATAGAGAAGATAAGGCGGTAACAAGTGCTGACTCGGCAAACGTTGTTTTGCTATATAAATTAAGTATCCCGCGCCAGCTCATTGTACGAATTGTCATAATTAATGATATGTCATTCACTGAATTATTTGTATTTCGAATATATTGGTATTTCTAAGTCAATAAAATATAGATTCCGGAGAAGTAATCATCATAAATTATATACTACAACCGTCTCCGAAATACGCTGCGTCTTATGCTGTCAAAAATTATTCCGATCGGTTCAGTAGTTTTCGCAGTATACCGAATGAAAAAAACGGCTCCTCTTTTATTTCGCTGCCAGGTTTGGTTTGGACGGCCGCGATTTAGTTTTCCTTCAGGGTCCAGTCTAGGACTTGCCTCGGTATCTATATTATGGTTGGAAACTCTTCTATCTTCTTAGTGTTCTTCCAGCCTATTTGCGGCGTTTAAGCTGCTGATCGATTTCGACTCAATAGAAGCGTTATCAAAGATGATGATAGCCCATGACATGATCTGACCATGTTAAGGCAGCATCGGGTGGAACATGATTCAGCGGTACGCGAAGAGTTGCGATGATTTCTATTGTGAGTGTAACAACCGAACTAACTCTCACTAACGCCCCGAAGTTATAATCCTTAAATATCTCAATTAAAACTCACAGGGAATCGAATCCACTTCTAATTTGCTCAATGATGTACTTGATAATTTAGGCCTTAAGATATTTGCAAATTTGATTCAATTTAAATCTGGAATATCACGACAGCGCTAATTGAGTCCTTATTATATAACGGATTTAAAGCCTATTTTCCAACGTAGACTCTGCTAAGTGGAAACAGCAGTGTGTGTTTATATTAATGAGAGGTAGCGAGTAAATGTTTAATATACCCGAAATTATATCTCATATTTTTATGACGTTATATTTTTATAGATTATTCATATTTTAAATGTTATAACTAATGATATTTAGTTGTAATTCCATCAAGTTTCTCTAAATTGCTTCGATACGTGTTTCGCCTCTACACTTTCTCTAGAACGAGAGTTGAGTTTTTGAGTTCGATTAAGAAGAATCGAATTAAATATTATATCTAGTTTGTTTTTATATTTATATTAAATTACTTGGAAACCTAGCTCTGCGCACTGTGAAAACTTAATATTTGATCAAATATGTACTTGCATATTATGTATAAGAAGTGCTCGTTTAAATATATTATAATATTTTACGAATTCATAAAACGGGGGCTTAAGGAAGTCCAGTCAGGTTAAAGAAACTCAACCTCTTTGTTTCGTATTAATCTTTCACGCCTAAACCACTAATCGTATCGACATGAAACTACCACCATTCGATGCGAAATTTATCCTAGATGGTTTATGGCTACTTATTTTTCGAATTTCAGTTATCTATATAAATCCTCGTGTGTGACACGTCAGTTGCCAAACTCCTCCCAAACAGCTTAATCGATTTTTTTGAAGTTTTATATGTATATTTGGTGAGTCTGAGAATCGGTCGTAATCTATTTTTTTTATCTTCAAAAAATTAATTATTTTTTTTTTTTATTTAATTTATTCTATTCAAACATAATTGACCTCCTTCTCCTTCTTGGTCGTATTTTTCATTTCTCAAGGTCGTGTCCGTTCTTCAAAGTTTTTGTTACGTTGGTCACTAAGGCCTCCACTCGTTTCGGTCCTCGGCCTTCTTTATTGCGGTTAATGGTAGGCCAGTGAGTGTCTTGATATGATCTGACCAGCTGCAGCGGCTTGGTGATCGTCCACGTGGTCTTTATCCTTCTTTTGTTAGCAGATTGTGGACAATATAGCGCCTGGAGCAACTTCGCATTGGCAAAATTGATATAGTCGCCATTTTAAATTTCAACACCTAATTCAATCACTAAGGGGTAAAATATTCAAAATCACCGATATACGTGTACCTTCATTTTTAACCAGAAGAAGACTTCCATATATCCATCAATCCATTTAAAACCCCTTTGGGGTGAAATGCCCAAAGGTCCCTTTTGTGATCTGTTACGTCATTTAAAGACCCTTGTAATAATAAATAATCTGGTGTTGAATTATATATTATACTATATTGTATTATACTATATGTTAAAAATGTGAAAGTAATTCTACAGAACGTACCTGGTCGATTTTGTTTAGTACGGAAATAGTCTGAGGGGAAAGATACATAATTATACCTATACATTATATTCCGAAATTTGATCAAAATAGAAATCTCGAAAAAAATTAAAACAAAATATATATCTCAATTAGAATTCGCGGGGAATCGAATCCACTTCTAATTTGCTCAATGATGTAGGTACTTGGTAATTTAGGCCTTAAGATATTTGCAAATTTGATTCAATTTAAATCTGAAATTTCACGGAGAGCGCTAATTGAGTCCTTGTAATAACTGATTTAAAATCTATTTTCCAACGTAGACTCTGCTAAGTGGAAACTGCAGTGTGTGTTTATATTAATGAGAGGTAGCGAGTAAATGTTTAATATACCTACCCGAAATTATATCTAAGATTTTTTTATGACAATAAGGGACGAGACTAGCAGGATGTTCAGCTGATGTTAATTACCTTGCTCATCATAATGCAGTGCCACTTAGGATTCTGGAAAAACCCAAAAATTCTTACTTCAGAGGAGGAGGTGTTTGCCAATAGGCATACTCCTATAGCTAACAGCTACAGCTAACCAAATTCTCCATTCTACAAGAACTTGGCATAAAACAACGCCTTTCGGTGTTAGTACAGAGTCGCATTCTTAAGTTCTTCAGACAGGTCTCCCGGCGCGAGAGTGAGTCCATGGAGCGCCTTTTCGTGCAGGGCAAAGTGGAGGGCACCAGAGGGCGAGAAAAGTTGCCCATGCGATGGACCGATCAAATTAAGTCTGCTGTAGGGGGTCCATTGAACGCGTGTACCAGACTGTCGGCAAGCATGGAAAAAAGCGAATGCTTTTGGTGTAAATCACATCCGGCCCAAAAGATGTCACTTCGTGATAACCACGACCGCTCTGCCAAGAGTGTAACGAACAAGAAGATACACTTAACTTAGAGATTTCCTATACTCAATAGTTCAGAATAAATATCCAATTTATTATTTTGATTATTATCGACGAATTGCTGGTTCGGTACCCGCTGAGGACATTGCATACTTTAGTTAGTTTTGATACTGTTTAATTTCTGTTTTATAGATTGTGCTTTTGTACTCTGGTGGGTGACGGAAAAAATTTAATAATTTTTGTAATTATGGCTTGTGTTGGCGCGTTGTAATACCCAACTTGCATTATTACGTATTATTTTCGAAAAAAAAAAATTGTTTAAAAATGGAATTTCTTTGTTGTTACCTTCACCATCAAAAACTGTTTTGAAATACTTTCTGAAGGCGTGTGAGATATTAATAATTCCAATAATAAAAATCGTCCAAAAAGTATGTACTGGACTCTTTCTCCTGAAGCCATCCCATTTTGTACTCCATTAATATTTGTGATTACAATAATGGTTTCGCCCGCTCTCAAGATTGGATTCAGTTCAGTCACTAAGCATTATTTGCTTCGACTTGCCCAGTGAAGCGGAATCTAGGCATGCGGTTAGCGGGCATCTCTAATGAGAATACAATAATTGACAGAGCATTGAGCTACAATTTACTTTTAAAGATTATTTATACGAGTTACCGCCCGCGTATATTTGTTGACGTGTCTATTCATGGGTTTTTATCTTTTTTACACGCTTTTTATTAGCTTCACCTGTATGTATGTTTCTTTGTAACCTACTCATTTGGGCGCTATTTTGGCCCACTTTAAACGGCCAGATTTCGTTCAAACTTCGTAGGTTTATTAAACATCGATGACAAAACATTAATTTGATAAAAATATTCCATTTTTCAATTTGCAAAATGAGATATTTGTTAATTTATATAATTATTTCATCGTCGTTTTTTTATCGTCGATAAGGCAGAAATTAATGTACATTTTAAATTTGTACCATTATCTTTTTAACCAAAGCGTGTTTTATGGTATTTTTAGACTATTATTATTATATTTATGATTATTTAGTTTCAATAACGACCATGTAATGACAGTACGATATTGAATATTTTATTAAAAAGAGCGCAAAAAAGAATGCTGGAAGAGTTATTTGTGTCGTTCTTCTCTTTCAGAGCGCCATTTTATTCCGAAGCAGTGGTAGTGTTGGAGATCAAAAAGAATTAATTTTGGGAAAATTATAAGCCTTTTATGCCTTATGAATAATACAAATTTTTTTTTGGGTAATTGAAATTACTCCGTGTAACACCAGCTGCTCATATTTATCAGAAAATTATCTCTTTTCTAATAATTCTTAATATGCAAATAAAAACAGACTAATCGACAAACTTACATAACCTGAATGGAGGAACTCACGAATGATATGATGAAAACAAATGATTATATATATACTAACACAATGCAAAATAATATTTAATAAGCTTATCATGCACAAATCTTATCTTATAATTTAATAATATAAATCCAGTGTCCTGATGTTTGTTTCCAGTGAACTCCTAAACAAATGAACGGATTTTAATGAGGATTACTTCATGGAGTGCAGTTTAGTCCAACTTGAGGGATATTATAGTTTTTATTTAGATTTGGGAGGCATAATTATTTTTATTTACAGTGCTTTGTATGGACATATTTATTGACGCACGCTTTGACAGTTCTGCTGTGAAACAATTTCATATATCAACAGGGAGCATATATTTTTACGAAATAATTCTTGATATTATGAAATATTATTGACAGATTTATCAAAAACAGTATTTTATTTATTGAAGTGAATCTTCTTTGCGCGCATGAGGTTAAAATCTTTACGGATAAAACGCAATAAAGCGTCACGTCACAGAGGGAGAGGGAGATTGAGAGCGATTGAGATAAAGTGAGAAAGGGCCATCGTAATGAAGCACGTGGCACCGCTAGTAAGTAGAACATCTTCGCTGCTAGCGTTGTGCGCTACGCCTGCAGTATCTAGTCGGAGCCCAGTGGATACCAATCCTTAATCTAAGATAAAAACATTTATTTAACTAGGACAAATCTGACGGTCTAACTTTCCGTCTCCCGCTACGCTTATGCAACATGTCGTAGGCGCGCTGTACCTTGGCGGCTTGCCAGTTAACTTACCCGCGCTATGTATAATGAATTTTGTGATTTAAACTCATACTGCGCCTCAATGTTTGTATTGAAGTATTTTTGGAGCATAATTGGTGAAGGGGTTGTGGATTCTGTTACAAAAACTTTTTGTCACGAATAAATAACAGAACAAGCGCTTGTCCATCTTGTGATAGGCGGTATCATCGGCGTACAACAGTGGCGAACACTACACAAACAGAGTTGGTTACACTACTCACTACTACACCAGTGGGAAGCTCCTTTGCACAGGATGCCGGCTAATTTATGGGCCAATATTTACGAGACTCAGATTCTGTCTCGTGCCACATTTTGGCGAGACAACTCGTTCTGAGGATGCCTCGTGTAGAGGCGAAACACGTGTCGAATTGTTTAAAGGCAAATATTGGCGGAATCAATACTAAAGAAAACTCAAATCACTTTTATAATTATGGAGTTCCGTAAAGTAACGCCTACATCAATTAATTTTCCTAGATTATAGGTACCAACGGCCCCTATTTCTGCCGTGAAGCAGTAATGTGTAAACATTACTGTGTTAAATAAGTTATTTCAAACTTATTTCAAATGACTGCACGTTTCATACTTAACTAAATATCAATTTTTACTTCGGCAGTTCCGCCTCTTATTATACGTAGTATTTACAACTTCATTCCGAACAATCTATAGGTTCAGATCCGGCTCGAAGGACCATGAAAAGGGATGCATATATTGGTTTTTATGGTAATAATATTTATTTACTTAAGGTACCTACTTAAATTAAATAAATTTAATTAATGTTCTAATGAGGAATACGCGGATTTATAATGGTTACTGTAATGGTTAAATGGTAACTGGGACATGTTACACGCGTACCGCCTTATTGAAGGCAACATGGTTATAAGTAATTAATTTATCGCCAAGACGCATTCTGTCTGCGTTTTTCTTAATTTTACTATAATATGTAAAAATATTATATTTTGGAGTCAAACATATTTAAATTTGTATGTCATTATAATATCAGCCGGAAGACGTTCACCGCTGGGCAAAGGCCTCCTCCAAAGGTCTCCACGACAATCGCTCCATCGTGTGGGGGTGCCTACCACTGCTTCTTCGAGTATGTGGTCGCAATCTGTGGACTTTACTGCCACAACGGCAATCTTTCTGTCGAACTATAGGCCCTGCCCACTGCCAGGTGATGAGATGAAAACCGAGATGTGATAATCCATTTCAAACTTTAAAAATCGATGATTCGTAAAAATTATTAACTTTGAAGGCAGGTCACTAGAGCGATCCGATTGCGAATCGAATGCTCCGTTCAAATCGATTTTGTATCGACTGTAACGAATACAGTTTTAATTGTTCGCTCTAAAATTAATTAATATAGGTTATTGTATAGCGTTCTATTTCTTAATAACAGTTGTTTGAATGTAGCACTCTTAAGCTCTCGCATAAATTCCAATAATTTATTTCAAATGGGTTTAAAAATCACTATCTAAAAATCTACCATGAGGAGGAAAAATGCTTCAGGCCTAAGAAGAAAGTAAAAACTCAACAGTGAATTATTCTATTTTAAATCCAAATTTACCAGTGAAAGGCTCCCTTGCAAAGGATGCCGGCTAGATTATGGGTACCACAACGGCCCTTTTTCTAACGTGAAGCAGTAATGTGTAAACATTATTGTGTTTTGGTCTGAAGGGCGCCGTAGCTAGTGATATTACTGGGCAAATGAGACTTAAAATCGTATGTCTCAAAGTGACGAGCGCAATTGTAGTGCCGCTCAGAATTTTTGGTAAAAGGCAGGGCGTGTCAATTACCATTAGCTGGACGTCCTGCTCGTCTCGTCCCTTATTTTCAAAAAAAAAATTTGTATTTACAAACAAAATTTGGTTAAATAACCTCATAGCGATCGCTCTTTTCCCATGGTGTGGTAAGGTCATTTATATGATATACTGGCAAGTGGTGGTTTCTTGGATCCCGTTGTTAGTATAAGCATACACTTCGTTAATGGAGAAACCTACTATTTTGGCTTAGTCGAGTTGTAGGCATAACATAGGCCAACAGGTTATAAGCTGTTCCGTTTTTTTTATTTAATTTTTTTCAATATATAATTAATTTTTGTATTCAAAGCCAAAACTATTATTTTTCGAAAAAAAAAACACAAAATTATATCTTTGCAAATAATTTTTTTATCGTTTTACTGCTATTAAGAGTAGTATTTGCAGTTGAAATTAAGTTTGATAGACTTGTTGAAGGTACCTACTCTGTTATAGTTACAAGAAAACACCATACCGTACTCGCGGTTAGGGGTGCCGCGTACACGAAATCATTTGCTGCATGTAGTGGCATTGTTGTCTCTTACACAAGAGCTACAAATTATAAGGTTTATGTGTTTGCGAACGCCTTACCCCATTATTCATAATGGTCCGCTAACTTAAAACAGCTGCTACAGAGTGTTATTTCTCATTCTGACTTGGTCAATAGAAGAAGACAGAGTGAGAATTAGCAATGCCTTAAGTTAGCAGACTATTATGAATAAGGGGGTTAGTTTTTAAATTAATTTCTTTTTAATATGTATGACTCTAACTTCTGACTTCTCTATTCAATGTTAATATTCCAGGATTCAATGGCAGTATTTTCGATTTTTTATTCGTTATTTGCATGAATGTGACAAATAAGAGTTTTTTAAGCTGGAGATTAATTGGCGGTTAACATGAAATCTGTATTCTAACGGCCGTTCCCAATATTCAGTCTATCTCCGGTTGGGGCCTACTTGAGATAAAAATCGTAACTATCGTTCACTTTTCCGTCCCAATAAACTTATCGACGGTAACTCACCTTATCCGTACACGCTGTCTGTCAATGGGAAGACGTATAGCGTACCAGCGATAGAATTGCAATTCACGCGTCCCAATATAAGGCGATAAGAATTACTTATCGGTACCTATATTGGGACAGCTTCATTAATTTATCTCCATCTGTAGATAGTATATTGGGAACGGCCGTAAGTAATCTTAAATATGAGAGATCGACAAAATTAAGATTTTTTTAAAATCTTGAACAAGCCGAGCAAAATCGAAACAAAAAATGATACTTATAAGAGACTGGGATGAAGGACTCGAGTCCACAGTTGGTTCCAACTAGAGAGAAGAACCTTTTGCCAATAGGTATTCAAAATTTGGAGATAGTCTGTTGTCCGATAAATTAAAAAATAATTCATCTTACTTGATTATTTAAGCTTAAGTTCAATGCATACATGGAAATAAAATTAAAATCCAAATGTTTTGAGTTTTCTTGGGTGTTAATTCCGCCAATATTTGTCGTCAAACAACTCGACACGTGTTTCGCCTCATCCTCAGGAGATGTTGACTCGCCAAACTCTGGCACGAGATTGAGTCTCGCCCGGGCTTGTTAGCTTGATAATTATCGATTTCCGCAAAGTAACGACTACTTCAATAAATGAATTCAAAGTTAAATAAATATATTTGTCAGTAATCGCGAAGCCGAGTTTAATTACGCGATTGGTAAATCGATAAAAATCCAATCCGGACGCACAATGGCCGTATCTATGAGAGTGAAAGTGTATCACCTCGGAACGAGTATATTGGGAAAGTTATCAGCGGACGGAACCCGCGCCGTATCCGGTTGCGACCTTCACTTCGATGCCCGAGGGTGACACCGACCTCTAACCACGCACGCTTTCAGTATATTTTTTAAGATCTAGAAGAACAAACGAGGTGATGGTGCCATATTAACGGACATATTATCCCTTGCATCAACAGAGGACAGGGACATCAATGAGGAATACACTCTTATTTTTTTTATTGCGTTCTTGCCTGGTGCTTCCGTGAGGTTACAGCATGGGTTCCTTCAAGAAAAGCACGTACACCTTACTAAAAGGTCGACAACCCTCCTGATTTCTCTGGTATTGCAAGATAATGTGGGCGGCGTAATAAAAACAAAAATGCAAAGCATAAATATGAAAATACCGGTAGAGGTAATAACTTCATATAAGACCACAGAAGTAATGTTCCCGACGCAGATTCATTTTTCAATCTCGATATTTATTTTTTTTAATATAAGGGACGTTACGAGTAGGACGTTCAGCTGATGGTAATCGATACGCCCCGCCCATTACAATGCAGTGCTGCACAGGATTCTTGAAAAACCCAAGATTTCTGAGCGGCACTACAATTGCGCTCGTCACCTTGAGACATAAGACGTTAAGTCTCATTTGCCCAGTAATTTCACTATCTACGGCGAAGAAGACCGACACACAATAATGCTTACACATTACTGCTTCACGGTAGAAATAGGCGCTGTTGTGCTACCCATAATCTAGCCGGAATCCTGAGCAAAGGAGCCTTCCACTGGTAATTAGATCGTAAATATCATGGAGGGAAAATTGAAAAATTCAAACGATCCTAATTTTACTTATAACTATAAATCATGCTAGATTTAAATTGATCTGGGTCTTATACGTAAACATATTTTTTGTACAACTTTCCGGTTTTAAAATTACTTAATATATTATGTCCATATTATGTAAATGTAATGCAAATTGAACATAAATAACTTAGCGTTACGATATTATCGGTATCGGCGGGGATCTCGCACACGCGGCCCCGAAGGTCGCGCGCGGGGATATGTTCGTGCAAACCAACAAACACCCAGCGCAACCACATTCCTATGTTAATGACCGATACTGATTGCATTATGTTGGCGAATACGAGGTACTTTGTGTACAGGGTTGATATCTCCTTCTCCAGTCGCTATTGTTCTGGCAGTAAAATAAAAAGTTTTGCTCCGGGTGTGTCCAGCATCGCTCCTGTAATTCCTCTGGGTTTAACACCAGTATTGTGCTCTTCCTCCATAAAAAAACCTTTCATTTCTTTTAAATGAAAAATAAGGGATGCCCTTACAATGAAGTGCCGCTCAGGGTTCTGGAGAACCGCAAAAATTCTGAGCTTCACCACAATTGCGCTGGTCACTTTGAGACATAAGATGTTAAGTCTTATTTGCCAGTAAACAATAATGCTTACACATTACTGTTTCACGGCAGAAAAAAGCGCCGTTTTAGTATCAATATTCAAAACGGAATCCTGTGCAAACGAGCCTCCCACTGGTGAATTTCCAATAATTTTACGTGTACAGCATGGTGCTACAATGGCGACATTAAATGAATACACAAGTAGACAATTACCATTTAACTGTAATAATTTAAAAAAAAAAATAGGGAAATGGTTGACCTTAAAGACTATCCCTGCAACTTCCCGCTAATTCCATACCTAAACGCATCAAATTGAAGGTACTTATGACATATTTGAGCACTTCAAGTTGGAAGAGTTATCTGTTCTAATGCTGAGAACTGAATCTAGCTGAAGTAATTAGTAAAGCCGTTTAAGAAATATTCCAAAAAAAAATTAGAAATTATTTTTTCGTAGGTGTTTTGTGATTTCTCAAAATGTACTCCGAATCCGTCCGAATTATATTCCAAATCTAAGTTTGGTCAAAATGTTATGAATGGCGCCAACCGTGATGAAATCGGTCGAGCCGTTCAAAAGTTATAAGAGGTTTACATACATCCATACACACACACAAACACATACAGCCGTACGAACACCACCGCGGGAGTAGTCAGGTATGCTTCCTAGGTCCTTAAAACGTCGAGATCTGATGAAAGCTCGATTTTTCGAGGAACGGGGTAAAACCAATTACTTTCCGATTTTTGAAAATTTTCAAGCGGGAAGCTACTAGAGGATGTTCCAAAATGATAGGAAAATAGATTTATTTAGGTGAAGTATGTATATTTTTTATGATTACGGTTAAGTTGCACTATTCGTGCGTTCATTCAATGTCGCTACTATAGCACCATGCTCTTTCTAATAAATAAAATTCTCATGTCGCGATGTTTGTAGTTAAACTCCTTCGAAACGGCTTGACTGATTCTCATGAAATTTTGAGTGCATATTGGTTAGGTCTGAGAATCGGACTATATCTATTTTTCATCCCCCTAAATGTTGGGGGTGGTCCACGCCAATTTTTTTTTAATTGTTTGACATTTTTTGTTAAGTTTGATTATGAGTCAGCATTAAAAAATACATACAACTTCAAATTTTCACCCATCTACGATCAACAGTTACTTTTGTACCTCGATTTTAATATCGGCAATACAACGTTTGCTGGGTCAGCTAGTAATATATAATTTTTTTATGATTTAATTACAAAAGTATAGTTTTTAGTCTTTTCCCTATACTAACAGTAAATGACGGTATTACAAAATTTCATAGTTTTAGAAAAATACCCCATAAAATATAAATGTTGATTCCCTTGACAGTCGAAATATAATACGTTTTCTGCGGCCGTTGCTTTTTTACGTTAATTTCTAATTTCAAACTCGATACCTCCACGCGTTCCCGGGATAAAAGAGTCTTGATAGACAGACGGACAACTAAGTGATCCTATAAGTGTTCAATTTTCAGTTACGGAACCTTGAACACGTGTTAAAAATGTTCGATACAATTATTATTGATACATTTGAACGATCAACCGCGTTTGATCCTTTTTAAAATAATTTAATTAAAATTGTGGAATTATTGATTAGTATTTAGTACGTTACCCCGCATTTTATGTTTCCTCATAAATATTAGATGTCATTTCACAGATAGAACACGAAGCGCGTTGCTCAATACTGATTACCTTGATCTTAATTTTGTTTCTATGTTTATTGAATGTTCAAAGATTTTTCAGTTTTGCCGCGCGACATATTTATCATAATATAATAATAATATTGACACACTTTTTACACAAATTATCTTGCCCGAAGTTAAGCATATATAGCCTGTGTTATGGGTTACAAGACAATGATATATTTAATACAATATACTTACTTAAACAACATACATAAATACATTTAAACATCCATGATTCGGAAACAAACATGCATATTCATCATATAAATGCTTGCACCAACCGGGATTCGAACCCGGTACCTCTTGCTTAGTAGGTTGTCAATCATAGAGCCGTCGACCCATATAGCCTAGTGGTTAGTGACCCTGCCTACTGAGCTAGAGGTCCCGGGTTCAGTCATGGATATTTATTTGTATTTATGCATTTGTATTAAATATATTGTTACAATTTGTTGTGTTTTTAAAGTGATCACCCTCACTTCTGGGATTAAGATTTATCAACAATACGACACTCGAACGTTTGGCTCGATTGGAAGAGCGCTTGCACGAAACGCGAAAGGTCGCGGGTTCGAGTCCCGCATAGTTCATTAATTTTATTTGTGGAAATATATCATTGTCTTGCAATCCTGTGCTCCTAGTTTGGGGCAAGATAATTTATGTAAGAGTGTGCCAATATTAAAAACAAGAAGGCCAGGTGCCCGTTTCTGGTCAGAAAGACCATTAGTTCAGCTTATAAAATGAAAAAAGTATTCAAATTGTGAAATGATATGTTGTGTATATAAATACTTACTTTAATTGTTATTTTTTTTCACTAATCAAGCCTATAATATATCAGCAGATGTGTTTGAATGGAATTTTCGATTTGAATTTTTCAAATGACAGTTCTGTCATAACATTAACTAGCTGCCAGTGTTGGGGATAGTATTTGTGGTCAAAAATATATAATACCTCTACATAATAATATGTTGTATTTTTTTTAATTGACGAGAGTGTTACACATTGAAATAGAAGACTTTTAAATTAATTTATTATTAAACTAGCTGACCCGGCAAACTTTGTTTTGCCATATAAAGTATAATTCACGCGATAGTTTTATAAGTAATAAAATATTGCCTATATTATAGCCTGTACATCATTTTGTTCTATTGTCAATAGTTTTTGCAGCGCACGCAAAAATAGGTTTTCGATTTTACACCTTGTGTTACAAAATAGCAATTTTATTACGGATCCCTAATTTTGAAAAAAAAAAATATAATATAGCCTTCCTCGATAAATGGACAACCCAACACTGAAAGAATCATTCAAATCGGACCAGTAGTACCAGAGATTAGCGCGTTCAAACAAACAAACACTGCAGCTTTATAATATTAGTATAGATAATATGTTGGCATGTAAAATTTGAGAAGTGTCAACAGGACCGGTTTTTTTTGGAACCTGGATTTTCATGTCGAATAAAAAAAAATCTAATTCGGGTCAGTGTGTGTGCGGTTACGGGGAATCTAGTTACACAATTTTTTCTCCCTTAAATAAATCATATATGGCCACAAATACTAATAATATATAGTATCGTTTTTACACTATTTCACAACGCACGACGGCATTTTTTAAATATTTTATTGAGACGAAAACTGTCACAGACGATGACAATTCTCATAATGGCCGCCTATCGGCCTGTAGCAGTGTAAGTGTGTGCGTGGGGCTTATGTATTTACACGTCAATCAGTTTGTTTTGGTGCTACACTGTTGTGTAAGGTCACACGGAGTCCTTATTTTTTTACTAGTCCGTGAAACAATACAAATGGCTTGATAACCCCCCCGTTGTTCACAGTCGGTTAGAAAGGTAATGCGCATGTAAAATCAAAATAAAACAAAAGTTATTAATGTTTTACAACAAATAAATCATTATCACGAGGTGCCTTGATCTTTGATTGTGCTTGGTCGTCACCTGTGTCATGGCCAGGGCTGCCACTTGATACATATTAATATTATAATAAATATTTTTATTTATTACCTACTTTGGGTGTTGTTAAATAGATTCCGACGAGTTGGCAAACCATGGGTAACACGTGTTCAATTTGTTTTTGACGAGTCGAACTAATATTATATCATGTAACTAACAGACCCGGCAGATGTTGTTCTGTGCATAATAAATAAAATACTGTTTTTTTTTTTATGAATTTGTCAATAAAATTTCATAACATCTATAATTATTTCACAGTAGAACTGTCGTCAATAAATTGTCTCAAAGAAAATATGTCCATAGAAAACAAATATTGCAAATAAATATAATTATGGGTCCCAAATTGAAAAAAAAAAAACTATCCTACCTCAAGATGGACCAAACTGCACTCCATGAAGTAATACCCATTAAAATCCGTTCATTAGTTTAGGAGTTCACTGGGAACATACATCAGGACACTAAATATGAGATCTGGTTGGTCCGTCAGAATATGTCGACGTATCAGAAGTGATCAGTAGTAGTTGTAGAAGAAGATAGAAATTGGTAAATGTAAATGTGTGAACCTTAACGTTTTCTCTTTATCTTACGTTTGTCACTGCAGAATTACATGACGGGGAGAAGTTATTTTGAACTTGGAGTAACTTTACATTGCTTTTATTAATGAGACAGTATAAAATATGGAACAAGAAATATAATGTACGAAGGGACAAAATTGTATAACAACCTACCAAAAGATATTAAAGAATTATAATCATTAAATGTTTTTAAAAAACGTTAAAACACCACATTTTGAAGGATTTCTCATAACTTATTTTGTTAGACCGCTTCCGGCTATGACTATGAACGAGACATTAATAAACAAATACCCTCATAGCTGTTATTATAACAAAAATAATAAAATAGTGTAGGTATTTCATTCCTTACTGTAAACATTTATTTTATACGTTACCCATCTTCGTTATTAATGTATCTACCTAATTAGTATTTATTGTAACTCTGTGTAATTATTGTAACATTAAATATAACGACTTAAATTATGTATAGTATATACACTACGATTTGTGATAAAGTTGGTTTGCAGTTATACCTGAGAATAATCCAAGAATATGCAAAATGTTGACTATATCGCTGACAACATTGTCAATACAATGTAATTATGAAATTTTCCGTATGTCAGGCAGCCTTGCAAATAAAAGCGGGAACGTTATACGTCCGAATAAACCAGTTATAAGCATTTTGTATAGGTTTATTCTGAGGTATAACTTTATGCCAAGTTTATTTGTAAGGCCTTATGTTTTTAATATATAGATGTTTGTTACACTACGACGCCTCTATTACTGATTCGTGCATCATGAAATTATTAAAGTTGTAAGGTCTAATGGAAAGTACACCGGATACATTTTTGCTCGAATTTTTTATATGTAGGAAGTTTCGGGCAGTATCTAGTTAACAGTAAATCGCATTATTAACACACTATTGATTCGAATTCGATTTTGTTTGGTTTTTCGTAATTCAAACAATTGTTTTGTTTTATTTATAGGAAAAACAGCTGGACTTTTAATGTACTTAGATAATACTGTTTTCTATTATTCAGAGTGTCACTCATATTAATGGATAAAATAGCGTTTTAACGATCAAAAATTGCATTAAATTATCCATTAAACTACAGAACAATTACGATAAAAACACTTAAATTAAAACGCGGTCCAACTTACAGGAGACTAATGGACACTAAATTTCTTTCTTCATTTATTCCGTCTCTTTCTCACACCTAGGTTTTTATGTGAGGTTAGTTATCTCACTTTCACACATCTACACACATCTATTATGGTAGTATACTAAGTTTATGGTTTTAAAAGATTTTTTTAGCTTGGGTATCACCTACATACTCTATCCAACCATAGATCACTTGATAAACCCGGCCCCACATCATTCTATCTATATTCTAAATTGACGAGCTGCCAACATAAAATTGCAACCGCTACTTCTACTATCTCTCGATTTACGAATAAAAACGCCTTTAAACTCATACCTACCGTTTTTGACTGGAGGATAGATCCTCTTAAGGTTAAATTACAAATTTCCTAACAATATCCCTTTTAGTACTTACTACTCACTTACGTCAGTTAAAGAGCCTTTGTACAATATTTAAGTTTGGGCTCAGCCGGGAAAGCTGGGCTTAAATTGTATTTTATACGTCTAGAGCATAGTTTCTCAACCTTATTTTGCTCACCGCCCACTTTGGAATATGTTTTTTTCTAGAGTATTCTCGTGTATTTTTTTGCCTTTTTAGACTATATTTTTTAATCTACCCACGCCCAATTTGCGCCATCTCAATGCCGCCTAATTTTCTCTGGTTCTTCTACTTTCCCCCCCGAAAGTTTTGTTATCGCCCACGTTGAGAACCTATGGTCTAGATAGATTGTGACGTAGAAAGTTTGACAGAGGTTGATGAGGTAGATGATGACGTAGACGAGGTTGACAGTTAACCTCTATTTTGAGCAATGCACGCACACTAGCAGAAAGTGATATACTAATCGCGAGTGTAAATCGTAGCTTGTCACGCACACTAAGGTAATAAACCTCGCCTACACATACGTCTAGATAGAGATCTAGACGTATAAATTATCTAAGAATTATATATAGTTTTCTAGTACAACAGAAATTGACGCATGTTTATCACTTTCATTAATTAATAGTTTAATCCGTATAAAATGTTTGCTTTTGAAAAGTACAGCTATAATGTATTGACATTTCTACGTTAAAACAATATACTTAATGTTGGCACCCCTGCGTACTTCATTCATTCTTTGTTTTGTCAATTAATTTAATGGCTTTCTGTCTCTTTCGCAGGTACAACGCTGAAGGTGAGGCAAGATAGCTATGCAGACGGTGTCGAACTGCGGTAGTATCGGCTTGTGTCTGTCGTAAGGATTTACCCCAGCGTGTAACGTGGTTCCGTGTCTAAAATCGTGTTCTAGTTGCTCAAAATTTAGTGTCAAACATAAAAGTTCCTTGTGATGGCTAGTGATTATACGTTGTGCGTCCTTACTGTGAATTGATTAGTTGGATAAGTGGATTTCAAGTGTTGTTAAAAACTTTTTAAGATAAGCGCCATCTGCTATAGAATAGCGAACTTAATTTTACATGTTATCAACGCCATCTGTTGAGCGATGGCGTCTTTGCTATAAGCGTAATTGTTGTGAATAGTGAACTCTGTTGTTGGACGGCGGAGGTATAAGTTTCGTTTTTAATATGCAGTGTTGTGATTAACGCCACTTGTTGTCGAGTGGCGCATTGCGATGGAGGCCGGGTACATACCGGCCACTATGGCGGGAAACGCGGTAAATGTTCCGCCTCCCGCCGTTGTGGCGCCACCGGCGAACGTGATTCGCGCCCCCGGACTCAAGAGGGGGAAAATGGAGGAAGCTATCACGGATAGGGTAAGTTGCAATTTCGAATTTGTAGTAAATATTCAGAACCCGTAACAGTTTAGTAAACAGGCATTAAAGACATTTATTTTCTCAAAATTTATTCCTTTAGAATTATTTTTTCGATGTCATTTCTAATATACTAGATACTACTACCACTTCGGAAACAAATGCCGCTCTGAGAGAGAAGTAGCGGCGCACGAAACTCTCCCAGCATTCTTTTTTTTGAGCTCTTTTTAATGAAATATACAATATTGTATTGTCATTGCTATTGCTATAAAATAATCATAATCTAGTCCCAGGCTATTCGATCACTTAGATATTCTTAATAAAACATTTAAATTTATTTATAGATAATGCCTGAACAGTGGCTGGGACCTTATTATAAAAGTGTATATATACACTTACCCTAAAAGCTTTTATGTATCTTATGAAGCCTACTAGAATTAGTTACAAGCAATCCCTTATTTCTGTGTTTTAATAATGAAAAATCACTATTAAGAGCAAAAAGTACTTAGTAGTAACAATTATTAATAAGAAGTAACAATTAAGATATTTTGTTATTCAGCCTAATTAAAGTGACTGCTGGAAGTGATTGTTCCGCATCAATGCGTTTATAATTCTTGTTTTGAGTTCTACCGCGGATGACACAAAACCGGCGTTAGGCCCGGTATCCACCAAAGCGGAGAGGAGATGAGACGAGAGGAGATAAGCCTAAAACCATAAAGCTGTGGACTGAGATTCCTTGTGCGATGTTTCCAGGACGATACGACATGAGGACCTTCAAAAACGCGCGTACAACTTCCTTAAAGGCCGGCAACGCTCCTGTGTGTCCTCTGGTATTGCAAGAGAATGTGGGCGGCGGTGATCACTTAACACCAGGTGACCTGTACGCTTGTTTGTCCTCCTTTTCCACAAAAATAATCCGCGAATCTGTCAGGTTATTTCCACCAAAGCGAAGAAGAAATGTGAGCTTTGAGAGGTCGAAATCAGTCAAGTGATATCTACGAAAGGCTTGTTCGCACGACCCGTTACAAAATTCTATAGGTAAATGAGACATCTCCTGTCCTCTCCTCTCCTCTTTATCCATTTCCACCGAAGCTAAGCGGAGAGGAGATGTGGAACTAACGAAATCTGATTGGCCATGGAAAATCCAAAAAGATGGGCATTAAGTCCGGACTCCTCGCAGACTTCGCAATGGGTCCTCCTCGCCCAATGATTGGGGAAATGGCTATCGAGCC
Source organism: Leptidea sinapis (assembly GCF_905404315.1). Lineage (NCBI taxonomy): Eukaryota > Metazoa > Arthropoda > Insecta > Lepidoptera > Pieridae > Leptidea > Leptidea sinapis. The sequence continues at coordinate 5,073,479 of NC_066297.1, forward strand.
ATCGCTTAACTTGCACCTCCGTCTTACTGGTGTATGATACTTTTAACTTGTAGCCAAACGTCTTCGAGGAGGTCAATCAATTCATAGTTCAAATTTATGCTTTAGCCTAAAGCGATGTATCGCTCTCAAAGTGATGCTTATAAAATAATAGGAATGAAATTTAGGAATGAATATTCGTTTTGCCAAGGACAGGTCAGCTTAGAACGGATTTCACAGAAATGCTCACCAAAATTTATTTTTCAACATCTGACCCTCAACCCACTAACAATTACCACCCACCACATCTGCTCATGCTAAGTAACCGCTGCCATGGTAACTATCGCTATTGTATCTGTTACCATGACAGAACAACGTCTGTCGGGTCACCTAGAACATCCCTACTAATATTATAATTGTGAATGTTAGTTTGTTTGTTACGCTTTTACGCCGGAGCTACTGGACTGATTTTGATGAAATTTGATACAGCGATAGACTAGAGCTTGGGAAAGGACTTGGGAAAAAAATGGAAAACTTTAATTCACGTCGTTGAGCTATAACTGTACCAATAGTAGGTTTAGTTTGCCAAAGGAATCTTCCTAGAAATAAGATTCATATAATATGTTGGGAACGGGAGCGAAAACGGGAACCGGAACAGGAATAGATATGAGATAATCTTCAATTCCAAACTTGCTTATTATTTATAAAAACCCTTTATGTACGCAAACGAAGTCGTGGGTATCAGCTAATCTATATATATAAAAATGAATTGCTGTTCATTAGTCTCGCTAAAACTCGAGAACGGCTGGACCGATTTGGCCAATTGTCCTAGGTCTTGAATTATTTGTCCAGGGAAGGTTTAAAAGGTGAATAAATAGGAAAATGCTGCTAAATTAAATAAAAACAACAAATTTGTTTTTTCTTTGATGTGTCTATACATAATTTCTATGAGAGAATTTATTGACGCACGGTCTGACAGTTCTGCTGTGAAACAATTTCATTACAACAACAGGGTGCATATTTTACGAAATAATTCTTGATGATATGAAATATTATTGACAAATTAAAAAAAAAAAACATTATTTTATTTATTATATACAGAACAACGTCTGTCGGGTCAACTAGTGTTATATAAATGTATGCACGTCTTTAGTGTTAATTTGTGTTTCACGGAAAGAGTTCTAAATTGCCATTTAGCCCGACGAGAGCCCTTGAGTGAAGCGAGCCACGCTCAAAGAAACGCCCAAGGCTCTGGCGGAGTGTGTAGCCGCTCTAATTTAGAAATGAAAATGTTTTCTATGGCTCACTCGACTTGCGGAAAACTCGGTAAATTTCTCATTGACTAGTTCACTCGAATTTCAAATCAAATCACTTTATTCGTGTAGGTCAAGGGAATGACACTAATTGTGAATGTCAAGTTTTCTTTTAAGTTTTACATTTACCGCCACTTCGCATTAGGTTGAGATTTTATGAGAAGAAGTGGTATGAAACTCATTGATAGCGCAAGTTGATTTAAAAGAGTGGCTATGAGTTTTGTGCCAATACTTCTCATTAGCTCAACCCTTTACGAAGTGTTGGTAAATTCAATAAGAAAAACAACTTTTCAACATTCATAAGTGTCATTTCCGTGACCTACATGAATAAAGTGATTTTGAGTTGATTTAAATAGTTTTTTCGGTTATTTTTTTTAGTGAATCTGAAGTACACTTACTAATAATTTTTCTAAATATGTGTAGACCTATTAAATTTTGCAATGCAGCAATGAAGGTAAGCGCATTACAATTTGATTAGAGACAGAAATTCTGCCACAGATCGCACCCTTACTATAAGTCGTTAGGGAGTTCCATTGATCATCATATTTGACAACGATAAAGACTTCATAACGACGTTACGATAGGTGTCTCAAATGTCCGGGTAGCATATAAGAGATTGTGCCTAGTATTGTTAAATTGCTCCTAAGAATTGAAGAGTTCCGTTACTTTGTCATGGATCCCATAACCAGAACCTAACTAAACTCTCACCAAACTTCCCCTAAAATGTATATACCTTCCAAAAAGAATTATAGAAATCGATGGGCGCGATATTGACTTATTCATAAATATATCGCGCACATACTAATAGCAAATTAAATACTTTTATGGTTTTCTCATGGTTGCCATTATCAGATCTGGACCACACGGGAAGCACCAGCTTTCAAATAAAAAAAAAGAATTATCAAAATCGTTTTACCCAGTCGAAAGTTCTTAGGTAATAAACATAAAAAAACATACAGACGAATTGTGAACCTCCTCGTTTTTTGAAGTCGGTTAACGATCTAAGGTCCCTCTTTTAACTCTAACTGTGTGTTGTCAACTCGCCAAGCACCTACACTTTGAATAAGCAATTATAACACGTGAGTACTTAACACTAATTACTATGCAGCGCGCCTTCAGTGTTGCCAACAGGTTTTAACATGTGTCTTGTCTGATTTGTTGGTAATACACGTAGTATTTTGATCGTTTCGCATACAGTGGCTACTAGCATATAGACAAAAAAACTATGCGAGAGAGAATAACATCTCTAATCGAGATGCAGCAAGATAAATTCAAATTCAAATATTTTTATTAAGAATAGGATATAATATCATTTATTGAAGGTCAAAAACTATCACCCATTCGAAAAAGTATGCCTCAGACCTGAGAGGAACGGGCGCAACAAACTCAACAAATTTTTTTTTATATAAAAATGTGGTTACAATGTAAAATCGTACAATAAAATTTATTATTTAATAGCCTGTGGGCGGTCGCTGTATTCCCAATCAGTGGTATCATTAAGAAAGTCTTTTATAACTAAAAGTTATATACTCGAAACAACGCGAAGACCAACGACTGCATATGTTCTGAAAAAAAAAATCACATATGCGTGTCTATTTTTTTAATATACTTAGGTAACACTGAAAATGTTTAGAAAATAAAAAACGGCTTAATGTAGAAAGTTGCCTATACTTTTTTTGTTTTTCGAAGTAATCTCCGTTCCTCTCTACACATCGTCGCATTCGATGGAACCACTGAGAAAAACGTTGGGCCCATTCTTCCTTAGGGGTCTCTTCTATGGAATTTTCGCACGTTTTCACCGCATCTTCATGGCTCGTAAAGTGAATACCTCGAATTTTATCTTTAGTTCTTGGGATTAAATAAAATAAGTGTAATATTTTTTGACCTTGACTCATACCAATGCCTAGGCTTGCCCGTATATGCTGATAGGTCACTCTCTTATCTTACTCCATCATGCGTCGCACAGCACTGATGTTATCTTCAGTAGTCGCTGGTAAAGGACTTCCCTCACGCGGATCATCATTGAGATTGCTACGTCCACGCTTAAACTCGTTAAACCAATTGTAAATAGTGGCAAGAGATGGAGCTTCATTAAGAAATGCTAATCGCAGCCTATCATAGCTTTGTTGTTGAGTAAGCCCACAACGAAAGTCATAATAAATCATTGACCGAAAATTTTCTCGCGTTATATTTTCACGTGTAACAAGAGTTTTAGATTTGCTGCCAATTCACAAAAACAAATGACAAATGAATGAAATATACTATATTAGGTTACCAAAGAGTTCTAAAAATTGAAAATAAAAAAGTTTTCATAAGCAATGTTTGTAACTGGCCAGTTCTAAACATTTTCTGTGTTACCCACGTAGAAGTCACTCATTAACGGTTTCAATTACAAATGCTTGAACTTTGTTTTACAAGGTCTAAAATATGCATGTTCTGATGAAAAACAAGTCTTTAATAACTTAAAATGTCTACAAATACATTTTTAAATTGCTAAATATTTTAGCTCTGGGCATCTTTTTACTAATGTTGATTGTGTCTTGTATTAAGTTTTTATAACAGGTTAACTTGATATCCACAACTGTCGGATATAAAAGGCATTTATTTTGCTCAAAATTGATACCTTTAGAATTCTTTTTGATGTCATTTCATTAGAAATTATAGATTAGTATATTAATACTAGATACTACTATCGCTTCGGAAACAAATGGCGCTCTGAGAGAGAAGAAGCGGCGCATGAAACTCTCCCAGCCAATTTTTTGCGCTCTCTTTAATCATATATACAATATTATCATTGCTATTGCTATAAATAGTCATAATATAGTCCCAGGCTGTCCGATCATTTAGATATTCAGCTGTGGAGTAGCAGGATTGACGACAGATCCAATAAAACATATAGTTAAACATATCAGGGTAAAACCGCTAATCTGGCAACACTGCACTGCACTTAACTACTCCCACCAGTAAAGTAACTTGTAAAGTTCTAACTGCTAACTCAGTGTACAACAACGCGCCGCGCGCGAGAGGCGTGCCGTTAGATCGAATAATATAAAAGTGCCAGAAAAAATTCTCTGGACGCGAGCGATTCCTCGTAGACCGCCTGGACTCCTCCGTTCGTGCGTAGTTTTCTGAGTGGCCTTGTGTGTGTTATTTAAATGGTTGGTATTACCGAAATTGTGGTGACATAATAGCCGTGTGGAGGTGTTTGTTATCGTAGCAGCCTTGTTGGATAACCTTTTACTAATTGTATGTATGGTAATCTTAGGGCGACACTTAAGGTGGTGATGGTGCAAACATTAAAAATATTGCTATAACCCAAAGTGGTATATACATGGTCTAAATAAAACACGTTTAATGGATTAAAACGCGTGTAGTTCGTTACATTTTTTATTTTAGTTAACACGATGTTTGAAGACCTTTCCAGATCGTTTTCAGGGGGTTTGCAGTTGAAAAAAAAAAATCAAATATACGCAAAAATCTAATGTAATAACAAAGTTACAATTACACCCGTTTTAATCTTTTAAAAGTTTTTTTTATTTAAATGTGTAACACTCGCGTTAATTTAAGAAAATAATGTATATATGATCCAGAATGTGGATGCGAAAAACAAAGTTGGTTTGCGTGATTTTAAAATTTAAGGTTGATATGATCCACCGATATCTATTGTAGCTACCGTAGGTACGATAGATGTCCGTGATATATGATATTATTTGTTGGATGATTTGAATAACCTATACGCAAATTAGTACACAATCTAGTATATAAAATTGTCGGTTCCCGGTGTTTGTTACCAAACTCCTCCGAAACGGCTGAATTGATGAAATTTTTGTCTGCATATCGGGTAGGTTTGAGAATCGGCCAACATCTATTTTTCATACCCCTAATGATAACGGTGACCCACCCCTAAATATATATTTTTATTTTTTTGTCTATTTTTATTTATTATGATTCACCAGTTAAAAATACATAAAACTTCAAATTTTCGCCCTTCCACGATCTACAACTATTTTTGTATCGCGGTTTTTATATCATTCGGTTCCATCCACATATCCGCAATAGGGTTGCAAGATGGCAATCGAATACAATAATTGTAGTACGATATATTTGGTAGGTCTGAGAATCGGTTGCATCAATTATGAATACCCCAAAAAAAATTTTTATTGCTTTATATGGCAATAACGTTTGGTCAGCTAGTAATTTATAAAATTATAACGATAATATTTTTTTTTTTTAAGTTATAACCATCTCTGGTCTGGTGCACTCCAGTATCAGCTCGATCCATTGGACCGCGTGCAAAGCTGAGCAGCTCGAGTTGTCGGGACCCAGTCCTCCTCCTTTTCCATAAAAAAATGATGAAGAAAGTAAATTTCGCCAATATCTGTCTTCAAACAATTCGACATGTTTTTCGCCTCTACACCAGGCATCCTCATGAGATGTTGACTCGCCAAACTCTGGCACGAGACGTGGAATTAACACTCAAGAAAACTCAAAACATTTGGATAATTATGGATTTCCGCCAAATAACGCCTACTGTAATATTTTTTTAAAAATATATTTGGCTAATAACAATATAATATTGGGATCGAAGTACATAAACCCAATAACTTATTGAGCCTGCTAGCGCTCAGCGAATGCCCTCAGCCACCCACCAGCTTCTTTCGGAGGTGTGGACCGGATGCCTTCTCTTTACCGAAGTTTAAAATCACATCCTCGAGACCTACGTTTACGAGGCGTAGAATCTTCAGGGGGTTCAGGTGGAGTACTTTTATGTGAGGACATCTGTTAAGTTATAAAAGTTGCAACATTATATTATAACAATATTAACAAATTTAAATCCAGTATCCTGATGTTTGTTTCCAGTGAACTCCTAAAAACTAATGAACGGATTTTAATCGGGATTACTTCATGATGTGCGGTTTAGTCCAACTTGAGAGATAGAAACAAACGAAACAATTTCATTATAACAACAGGGAGCATATTTTATGAAATTATTCTTGATGTTTTGAAATATTATTGGCAAATTCCTATAAAACATTATTCTTTTTATTATCTATTGGTGTATTTAGATTTGGCCACTTACATAACATCCAGTCTCCCAAAAAGCCTCTTTACTCATATACAAGTAACAATATTTGTGAACGCTATCTCATAATTATATTTGTTTAGCTTTATCTGAGATGAAAATAGCGCTATTCCGTTGCTTAGTTGTTAACAACTTAATTGTAATTTGAAATAAACTTGTTTCAATTGTATATCTGTTGAAATTCTTGCGTAAATTTTTAAATTCACTCGAAGAGTCAGAAACTTTTGTTTAAAATGAAATTGCCAGTTGTATGTGTAGATATTTTTAAAACTTATTTTCAATAATATATTATACAAACAAAAACACTATTTCAACAATGCTCAGTACATACAAAAATTTTCACTAAATCCATTCGATTTAACTTATAAGAATGTACACAGCACTAATGTTGCATACTACGTCAGCTGTATAGCTGCAGGTATACTGCTATAAGCATTTCGGTGACGCGAACTCACGAGATTTCACCCATCCAAAAAGTGTGTAACTATAATATATTTACATTATTATTTTAAATTATTTATTTATCGTCAGCGCCCGTTATGAGCATGTCGGTGACGCGATCCCATAAGATTTTCCCCTACCAAAAAGTGGCCAACGCGGCTAAAGAAGTTTTCACTTCAAAAATGGGCAAATAAAACCGATAAGTAAATAAAATGTTTTAAGTTTTAATAACTTGATTTAATAAAGATTAGTGTTACTAGTGTCTCAATGAATGAATGGAAGCCTTAACAAGTAGCCTGTGGTAACGAAAAATTCATTATTAGAATAATCATAGACCCGTCTTGATAAATTCAGTAGGTTTAGCTACATTGTGCCTGAAAGAAAACTCATGTTTATTTTATATTATATTTATTTTCTTGATAGATTTCTTTGCGAGTAGTTTTAAAATTGAGTTCTAACAAGATGCGAAATAAGTCAAAATGTTTTGTTATCGCAAATACTTAATGATTAGAACCATGGAATATTTTTTTTTAATTGAACACCGGGAAAATTGAGAGGAAGAGACCAAGAGGCCGGAGCCCACGACGAATATTTGATCAGACCAGTCTGATCAAATATCCGAGCAGACTAACCAACCTGAGTTTCTTGCGCCCATTCTTCTCAGGTCTGAGGCAGTCTCTTTTGAATGGGTGGTAGTTTTTGACGTTCAATAAGTGATTATAAATCCTATTTTGAATAAAAATATTTGAATTTGAAAAAAAAAAACACATCAGCATCGCACTCCACCATGCGACAGACCGAAACAGATGGAGGGAAGCTGTAGGCGAACTTAGGCGGAGTCACGATCCTCAGCAATGAGGGAACGACTGTGAAGAATTGATATTTTTTTTAAAGAAAACTAGATATATCCAATGATTTTATGTTAATCTCTCCTGTTATATAAATCCGAGGATTTTAATTAGTTGTGGTTGTGGTTCGTTGGCATGTCGGCATTAGTTTAATTATTATGATTATCACCTCGAAAATGGTTGAATGACAACATCCCGACGTGGAAGTAAGCTATGTTCTCAGCGGAGGTCGAATTCGCAACATCAAATTAACGAGTAGTTTATATATATATGTCGCAGGGAAATGATTATAACAGAGATTTGGTCAATTCCCTAAGTGATTTGATCAAATTACGGAGTATTGTCAAAGAACACCACGACTTTATCATTTCTCTAAACAAATCTGAAGAAAGACCTGGAGTGAAATTAAGAGAGATGCTCAGGACCGATCGCGATGGAGATGCAGTATGGATGCCCTCTGCCCCAGCTAGGGGATACAGGAATTTAATGAAACAAATCTAGTGATTTGATCAAATGCCAGGGTTGGTTCCGTGTATATCTAATATATAAAATTCTCGTGTCACGGTGTGCGGGACCGAACCCCTCCGAAACGGCTTGACCGATTCTCATGTAATTTTGAGTGCATATTGGGTAGGTCTGAGAATCGGACAAAATCTTTTTTTCATCCCCCTAAATGTTAAGGGTGGTCCACATTTTTTTTAAAATTTCAGCATTAAAAAATACATACAACTTCAAATTTTCACCCATCTACGATCATGATTTTAATATCGGCAATACAACGTTTGCTAGGTCAGCTAGTATATATATGTAGTGATGTTACTGGGCAAATGAGGCTTAACACCTTATGTCTCAAGTTGACGAGCGCAATTGTAGTGCCGCGCTGAATTTTTGGGTTTATCAGTAAGCCTGAGCGGCACTGCATTGTAATGGGCAGGACGTATCGATTACCATCAGCTAAACGTCCTGCTCGTCTCATCCCTTATTTTCATAAAAAAAAGCTTAAATTAAGTTTGGTGGACTTGCACTGAAAATTCTAAGTATAAAGTTATACCTTTCTATATCGCTGACAACACAGTCAATACAATGATAATTCTGAAGTTTTCCGAATGTCAAATAAACGCGGGAAACGTTATACATCCGAATAAACCAATGATAAGAAAATGTCTATTTGTTCACATTTACATATTTTTGGTTTGTTCTCAGTTTTTGCTGTTTATTTCTAAGGCCGTAAAACTTTAAAATAAAATATTTTCACTTACTTAATTGATTATTCATATTTCAAATTGAAAAAATGTAATATTATATAACTAGTGGAACCGACAGACGTTGTCCTGTACACACGTCTTAAATTTGAAAAATCGGTGCAGACGTTAGGAGGAGTTCACTAACATACAAATGAGCAGGAGAATAATATTATATGGACGGAATTGAGAGTGTAAACCAATCTCAAATTCACTGGAACACACAAAAAAATCATCAAAATCGGTCCAGCCGTTTAGGAGGTAGTTCAATAGTGAATCTTAACCGTTCTCGAATCCACCTGAAGATACACACCAATCTCAAATTCACTGGAACAACCAAAAACTTCATCAAAATCGGTCCAGCCGTTGAGGAGGTAGTTCAATTGTGAATCTAAACCATCCTCGAATCCCCATGAACTCACACAAAAAATTTCATCAAAATCGGTCCAGCCGTCTAGGAGGAGTTCAGTGACATACGCACACATGAAATATATATATGTATATATATAAAGATATAATGTGGCGGTTACGTAAATTTTGTTTGATGTACCCATTCATTATTACGCTTTTAGGCCACGCTTATCCCGTTTTCATCTACTTTGAACATATGCCCTTAAGGCGACACTAAATGCCAGCGACCTTGAGCGATTTGAGTTAACGGCTTTCGGCCGTATGTAACAAAGCCAATATTTTCAAAATTCTTGCGTGGGAAACAGTTTATATGCTTACAATCCTCGTTATTCACTACTAATCTGAATAAATATACCTACACAAACAAGTACATGCTATAAGATTAACATTTCTGAGAGTTGTACTAAAAAAATGCGTCATGCCATGCCAAAAAACTTGTTTAACTGCAAGGAAAAGTGGTTCAAAAAGGCTCTGGAGTGTTAACTATAACCAACAGCAAGCATTAGCAACCTACAAATAAGACTTAAGGAAATGTGTAAAAGGATTAAGTAGTGTTCATAACTCGAAATGCTATATTTTCACCAAAAAACTTGTCTAAAAACACCCTGAATGCGTGTTTTCTGCTTACCCTTCGCCATAAGTGTGCAATTTACACATCACAGTCCTTAATTGTTTTTGCCTATAATTATGTGTCCTCGTAGAGTTTATTCGCAGTAGTCGACTGGTCTAGTGGGTTGACAGTAGGCTGATGTTTTGGCAGTAAGGTCGCGTTATTGTGTCAATAATATATAATATTTCATATTGCGGTGTTCGTCCTTGCTGATGCATCCAGTGTGGAGGCATTAATATTTCGCGGTATTTCATCAAATAATTTGAATTTAAATTCAAGCTATTGTATCGCACACCTGTTGGATGGTTTCTATGATAGTAGACGTTAACGAATATATCAAATCTATTGTTAGAATACGTACCTTGTTTATAGCATCTATGACTTTCTTAATGATACAACAGACTTTTCTGAGCGGCACTACAATTCCGCTCGTCACCGTGAGACATACGATGTTATGTCTCATTTGCCCAGTAATTTTACTAGCTACACTAGCCCTTCAGACCGAAACACAATATAATATTACTTCTTCACGGCAGATATAGGCGCCGTTGTGGTACCCACATTTTGGCCGGCATCGGCAAAGGAGCCTCCCACTGGTTAATACTGGGAATGGAGCGACTAAGCCTCACCCTATTTTCTGACGAATGATACATGTAGATACGGAAGATATCTACGAAGAAAATACAAACAGATCTATAAGATATGACGACATGGATTGTTTGGAGAAAGCTCGAGCTGGGCAAATATAATTGAAATTAAAAAAAAAAAAAGAAATACAATTAAAAATAGCGCAAAAAAAGAAGGCTGGGGCGTTTCTTGCGCCGCTTCTTCTCTCTCAGAGCGCCATTTGTTTCCGAAGCAGTAGTAGTATCTAGTATATTTGAAATGACATTAAAAAGAATTCTAAAGGAATCATATTTGAGAACAAAAAAAAACGAAGTGTCTGTATGTATGGCATATAATACTTTCTTACTAAATGCATTAAACTATTTGATTGTCTGTTTGCAACGGCATTTCTCCAAAACGGGTGGACTAATTATTGACACACTTTTAACACAAATTATCTTGCCCCAAGTTTAGCATATACAGGGTCTGTCGTAAATAATGGATAATCCGATAAGTGGAGGTAACCCCGATGTCAGGCTACAATGAAATCTAGTTTTTACGTCAGTTTTACCAACAGTGTAAAAATGATGCATACTTTTAGTTTTTTTTCTAAATTTTTGCTCCTTTGATCATTCAATGGGTTGCCATTTCTTTAAAATTAGGTATTTTTGTGTATTTTTTTTTGACATCGTACTCCTAAAGACTTGTTTTATTAAATTTAACTACATTTATAGCCGTTGTTATCGTGAAATATTATTAAAACTAACATTTTAAGTAATTTATTTCCGTTTTTTTGTAATTACTTGTAGTTTTGAACCATGATTGTGAAAAAAAAGTATGGTGCTATAGCTGCCCATTATCTTAAAAACATGGCTAGTATGTGTAGATTCTAAAAAGGTATGAAAGTGGGTACCTTAGCAAATAATATTAGCTCCAAGAGCAAAAGAACTAAGCTAGGTCGGGATTTCAATTTCTCAAGTAATGTCATAATTTTCGTGATTCAAGCTATAACACACCAAGACATGATTTTATTCCATTAAGAATGCAATTTTAATCTAAATAGTATCTGTTAATTTGCATTCGTAAAAAATACATGCGACTATGTGTAACCAGTTACTACAAGTTTATTCCAAATTCAAAGGGATCTTAAGATAAAAATCAACAAAGACGGTTTTTACAAAGGCCTCCTTACGTGTGAGAAGGACAACTTTTTCACAATCATGGGTCAAAACTACAAGTTATTACAAAAAAACGGAAATAAATTACTTAAAATGTTAGTTTTAATAATATTTCACGATAACAACGGCTATAAATGTAGTTTTATTTAATAAAACAAGTCTTTAGGAGTACGATGCCAAAAAAAATACCTAATTTTAAAGAAATGGCATCCCATTGAATGATCAAAGGAGCAAAAATTTTGAAAAAAACTAAAAGTATGCATCATTTTTACACTGTTGGTAAAACTGACGTAAAAACTAGATTTTATTGTAGCCTGACATCGGGGTTACCTCCACTTATCGGATTATCCATTATTTACGACAGACCATGTATATAGCCTGTGTTATGGGTTACAAGACAATGATATATTTAATACAATATACTTACTTAAACATACATAAATTCATATAAACATACTTAAATACATTTAAACATCCATATTCATCATATAAATATGCTTGCACCTACCGGGATTCGAACCCGGGACCTCTAGCTTAGTAGGTAGGATCTCTAACCACTCGGCTATACAGGTCGTCAATACTAGTAATCAGTTATAATACTAATGGGTATTTTCTGTCAAATAGCTTATGTCATGAGGAGTTATCCGCGGAAAGAATTGAAACATCCAAAAATAGTGAATTTTGGATTACTAAAACGAAATGTACGGTGCCAATGGCCCAGGCTGCCTTGTTCGACATTAAAAGGACTTGAAAGATCTCTTAAAATAGTTTAACAAACAAAAGGTTTCCATGAAATTTTCTCAAGTGGTAAATAATTTTCAGGTCGTGTTGTGCTCAATGTAATGAGATGTTGGCGCTGGGCCAGAGGTTTCATGTTCCTATTTTTATTACTAGGAATAATATTGAGGTTTTTTTTTTAATTTGTGTTGTATTATATTGTTAACGTTAACACTTAAAACGTACATATTTCTCAATCTGGTATTTTTTTACCGACTTCAAAAAAGGAGGAGGTTCTCAATTCGTCGATACGTCGGCAACCGCGGGCCCGTAGTATAATTCTTTTCGAGGTCTTGGCCATTGGTCCGCTTCTTGTATTTGCCTCTTTTGGATTATTTTTAACCGACTTCAAAAAAGGAGGATGTTCTCAATTCGTCATATTTATAGCGTCGGTATTTTATTTTATGTACATAGTTATAAGTGAGATGTGCTTGAGTCGTCAGGAGGCGTGAGGCGAGAGCGGAAGGACACCGATTCCAAAAATAACAATAATCGTAACTAGAATTAGATTAATTAATGAGATTGTATAAAAATACGCAATTATTTTTATACTTTTTAGTGCGCATTATATCTATTGTTTTGGAATAGTGTTTTTGAAGGCGGTTGTTTTTTTCGTTAATATTTTTTTTATGGATGTGAAAGACTATTGTATTATTCTTAAAGTCCTTCTTTTTGTACTGTCGGAATATTTTCATTACGTTGTGTTGTAATTGACTCTCTAAGAAACCAATTTTTGTGGATATTGACGTATGACCGCGTCTTGAAAAGTAGAAGCTTTAAGTTGAACCAACATTTAAATGCAGACTACTTATACAAATGATTTAATTTTTCTTGAGTGTTAATTCCGCCACTATTTGTTTTTATAACAATTCGACACGTGTTTCGCCTCTACACGAGGCATCCTCAGGACGTGTTGTCTTGCCAAAATCTGGCACGAGACTAAAACACGTGTCGAATTGTTATAAAAACAAATATTGGCGGAAGTAACACTAAAGAAAACTTAAATCATTTGTACAATTATGGATTTCCGCAAAGTAACGCCTAATTCAAGAAATTTTGCAGACTACTTAGTTATACTTACAATTATTTTATTTAAATTAAAAAAAAATATATACTTTTAGGAATGTAGGCATTTAAAGAGTAACTAGTTTTATATATATGTGATAGGTTTGTAAGATATAATATACGAATCGTATTAGTGCGATTTTTTTTCTTTAAATACTTAGAAACCATGGTTTTACACTGCTATTAGTGAAAAATTATTTGCAGAGATACTACTACCGCTTTGGAAACAAATGGCGCTCTGAGAGAAAAAGAAGCGGCGCAAGAAACTCTCCCAGCAAACTTTATTTGGGATCTTTTTAATGAAATATTCAGTTTATTGCTCAGACTTGAATAAATACATGTAAATAAATGCATTTTTATTTGTAACACAACTTTATGGCTAGACTATGTATATTTTGTAAGACGGAAGTACATTATGCATCGAATATAGGAATAATCTATATAATACTGCCTATGTATGGTACGCTAAGGGCAGAATGCTGCTCTAATAGAGTATTTGGTATGATATCGACCGGACTAACATACAGAGTAAGCTATTTCTATATTAGAAGTGCCTATTTCTGTGTACAAGGTCTGTAATGCCGATCTGAGATGGATCGATTGATTGGTATATTTTCTCACCTCAAAGGCCACAACATCCATTATCTATCTAAAATAAGTGTAGAAGGAGTAGGTAGTTTAAACGCACATACAAACAATTACAATTTCCACTAATAATCACAATTTGGGCAGCGTTGCCCCTTAGAATTCACAATAAGTAATGCCCACTCGAATTTTTTTTTTTTTTTTTTTGAGAGGAGGAAATACTGTTACGTATTTACGCCCCGGAACGGGGCGTAATATGTCGGACTCGAGTGTCCGCGTGAGCGGACACCCCATACCGACTAAAACCTCCTCTGTGCTGTTAGCAGCCCTGGCTTTCACAGCGAAGGTCCTACTTCGGGCCTTGTGGGCCGCAAAGACTACGCAACAACAGTCGCGGGGCGTCTCCTAAGGAGACTCGAACCTCAGACCGGCTGTGTGCTTGTGGGAAAGCCCACTCGAACTTAGCGCTCTGGCTTATAAAGGGCACGACCGTCTACCGTGATGATGTTACCAACAGCTGTTAGTTGGCACTGCTGTAGTGACAACTAACACGAATCAAGTTAACTAAAGATCTAAATATTATATGCTATAATAGTTATTTCTAATTATAGTGATAATTATATTAAATAGCATTTAAATATAACAGTACTTAAATAAATGTAATTATTAATTGGGATATCTTATGGCTGTTCATGACGTTGGTAGCTGCTTAAGCAACAAGCTGACATAAGTTAGCTGGTTAAGGGCTGCTTCATATGACTTGGCATTCAATTTTACAATAGAACATCAGACAGTATACTAACGGCCGTTGCTAATATACTATCTACAGATAGTGATAAATTACTACCTTCTACTGTCAGTAATTAGCTATCAATAATCTGAAGCTGTCACAATATACCCGATAAGTCACTCTTATCGCCTTATATTGGGACTCGTGAATTGCAATTTCCATACAAATT
This sequence comes from Leptidea sinapis, assembly GCF_905404315.1. Classification (NCBI taxonomy): domain Eukaryota; kingdom Metazoa; phylum Arthropoda; class Insecta; order Lepidoptera; family Pieridae; genus Leptidea; species Leptidea sinapis. The sequence goes on from NC_066297.1 coordinate 5,088,572, forward strand.
TCTATCTTTGGTAAGCTATACGTCGTCCCATTGACAGACAGCGTGCACGGATAAGGTGAGTTACCGTCGATAAGTTTATTGGGACAGAAAAGTCAACGATAGTAACGATTTTTATATCAAGTAAGAGATAGACTGAATATTGGGAACGGCAGTAAGACTCACTGAGCACAAATTCAAAAAATATATCAAGGCTTCTTTGACAAAGAAGGCTCACTGTACTATGATAGATTATGATAGTGATGCATGGTTCTTATCTGGTTTATTGATGTCTTTCTGATAGAATTATATTAAATTCCACCTTCGCACGACACGCCACAAGTTAGCATATCATCCTTACCGTCTGGATGTGTGGCGGTCCTCCACAGTGCGGTTTTCAAGGAGCTTTCTTCCACGTACTACAAAGCTATGGGATCCTTGTGCGGTGTTTCCGGGACGATACGACATGGGTACCTTCAAAAAAAGCGCGTACACCTTCCTTAAAGGCCGGCAACGCTCCTGTGATTCCTCTGGTGTTACAAGAGATTGTGAGCGGCGGTGATCACTTAACAACAGGTGACCCGTACGCTCGTTTGTCCTCCTATTCCATAAAAAAAATAGACTAAACAATTTTTTTCACAATATGATTTTAAAGACAGACTGGAAGTTTCTTATTAGTTCTTCTCCAAGTCAAAGCCCCGTTACAAACTGACGTAGCTTCATGACGTTTACCAATATGTAATATGGTATGGTTAATAAATATAATATAATTCTATTTCTCTTACTTAGAATATAATAAAAGCATACTCCCACCTTAAAGGCCGGCAACGCATTTCTTGATACACCTGTTGTTGCGGATGTCCATGGGCGGTTGCCTCACCTCTCCCCATCCCGTGAGCCTCTTCCCTGTTTGCCCCCTCTCATATAAAAAAAATAATAGAATTCCGTAGCCAAATGACGACTCTTGTAGATTCGTCATGTCTGTCCGCCCGTCCGTATGTCACAGCCACTTTTTTCCGAAACTATAAGAAATATACTGTTGAAACTTGGTAAGTAGATGTATTCTGGGAACCGCATTAAGATTATCACATAATTATAGAAAAAAACAATAAATTTTGGGGGTTCGCCAAACTAAGAACTGAAACTCATAATTTTTTTTCATCAAACCCATACTTATCTATGAATAGGTCTTCAAAAATGATATTGACGTTTCATATATTTATTTACGACAAAGCCATTTCTTAACAAAACATTTAAATTTGTTTATAGAAAATGCCCGAACAGTGCCTGGTACTTTATGTGTATATATATGCAATCTTAATATATATAAATTACGTGACACGTCGTTTGTCCGCGATGGACTCCTAAACTAATGAACGGATTTTAATGGGGATTACTTCATGGAGTGCAGTTTAGTCCAGCTTGAAAGATAGGATAGTTTTTATTTAGATTTGGGACCCATAATTATTTTAATTTCCAATATTTGTTTTGTATGAGCATATTTTCTGTGAGGGAATTTATTGACGCACGGTTTGACAGTTCTGCTGTGAAACAGTTTCATTACAACAACAGGGTGCATATTATGTTACAATGAAAAATTATTGACAAATTCTTCAAAAACAGTATTATTATTACTAGCTGAAACCCAGTAAACGTTGTATTGCCATCATAGTTAACAACTGTAGTTAATCTACCAACTATAGGTAGCTAAAATTAGGTTTGTTTGTACCTCCTGAGAAAGATACAAAGATTCTAATTAGTTATTCATTTTAAACTATCCTTTCAATTTGATTTCTGAACGACGGCGGACACATCAAAGGAAAAACAAAATTGTTGTTTTTATTTAATTCTGAAAATTTTCATATTTATTCACCTTATAAATCTTCTCTGGACCTCCACAAATAATTCAAGGCTAAAATAAGCCAAATCGGACCAGCCGTTCGTCAGTTTTAGCGAGACTAACGAACAGCAATTCATTTTTTTATATATAGATGTACAGAACAACGTCTGTCTGGTCAGCTAGTATTAATCTTTATATATATAATTCTTGTGTGCGTATTATGTCACTGAACTCCTCCTAGACGGCTGGACCGATTTTGATGAGATTTTTGTGTGTTCCAGTGAATTTGAGATTGATGTGTGTCTTCGGGTGGATTCAAGAATGGTTTACATTCCCAATTAAACTACCTCCTAAACGGCTGGACCGATTTTGACGACTTTTTGTTTGTTTCAGTGAATTTGAGATTGGTTTAGATTCTCAATTACGTCCATATAATATAATTCTCCTGCTCATGTGTATGTTAGTGAACTCCTCCTAACGGCTGGACAGATTTTTCAAATTTAAGACGTGTGTACAGCACAATGTCTTTCTGGTCAGCTACTATTAATATATTATAATCCAATTACATCATGCAACCATTGATAGTCGTTGACAATGACGTGCTATTCATTCGCAAGTGAACACATCTCAATTAGTTAAAATTTAAACAGACACTCACACATGCACACGCAGACGTACCTAGACACACGAAGTGCGCAGATGCGGTGACGTCACACGTTAATTAATATTCAAGATAACACCGCGATAACGCGCCCGACGTTACTTTACATTACATTATTACTTGAGCTAATCGGAGGTTTTTTGTCGATAGGTAATCATGTAGGTTACTTGAAGACTTACCGACAGCCCGTCGATCGAGAGTTAAGCTATAAATACCAGTGGGAGGCGCCTTTGCACACGATGCCGGCTAGATTATGGGTACTAGGGGCTAGAAATGGTGTTTAATCTGAAGGGCGCCGTAGCTAGTGAAATTACTGGGCAAATGAGACTTAATATCGTGACGAGCGTAATTATAGTGCCGCTCAGAATTTCTGGGTTTTTCAAGAATCCAGAGCGGCACTGCATTGTAATGGGCAGGGCGTATCAATTACCATCAGCTGAACGCCTTGCTCGTCTCTTCTCTTATTTTCATAAAAAAAAAAATACATGATGGGATTTATAAGACCGAATCAACGGTATTTGTTGGAGATGTCGGAAAAAATAAGCCGCCTGGGAGTTTTAAACGAAAACGCTGTCTAAACCCTTTGAGATATAACAAAATAATGTATAGTGGAATTGTGTATCTTATAAAGGTCTACAGAAAAGTCCGCGATGGCATATGTATATCTCTTAAAGATAACATACTAGATTCATTTTAATATTTTCAAAATTGGCATTTATAAGGCGGTAATGTAAAGGCCGTTTTCACAAATACGATATTAGTCACTTAATATCGTGACGAGCGTAATTATAGTGCCGCTCAGAATTTCTGGGTTTTTCAAGAATCCAGAGCGGCACTGCATTGTAATGGGCAGGGCGTATCAATTACCATCAGCTGAACGCCTTGCTGTCTAAACCCTTTGAGATATAACAAAATAATGTATTGTGGAATTGTGTATCTTATAAAGGTCTACAGAAAAGTCAGCGATGGCATATGTATATCTCTTAAAGATAACATACTAGATTCATTTTAATATTTTCAAAATTGGCATTTATAAGGCGGTAATGTAAAAGCCGTTTTCACAAATACGATATTAATCCTTATAATTTTATTATTGTTATATTAATTGCAAATGTTTTGAGTTTTCTTTCGTGTTAATTCCGCCAATATTTGTATTTAAACAATTCGACACGTGTTTCGCCTCTACACGAGACATCCTCAGGACGTGTTGACTCGCCAAACTCTGGCACGAGACTGACTGGGATAATTATGAATTTCCGCAAAGTAACTCCTACTTCAATAAAAATTTGCTTATATTTCTATATAATCATTCAGAAATACGTTTTTTTTTTTCATTTTTAACTCGTTACCTATTATTATACTTCCAATGGCTTTAGACTACATTATTCCCGAATGCGTACATATTTTTTTTTTCTATTGACAGAGCAACGTCTGTCGGGTTCGCTAGTTACTAACGGTCGTTCGCAATACTCAGTCTATCTCTTACTTGAGATAAAAGTCGTAACTATCGTTGAGTTTTTTGTCCCAATAAACTCATCGACGGTAACTCAACTTATCCGTACACGCTGTCTGTCAATGACGACGACGTATAGCTTACCAGCGATAGAAGTATGTATGGAAATTGCAATTCACGCGTCCCAATATATAGCGGTAAGAATGAGTTATCGGGTACATTGGGACAACTTCAGATAATTGACAGCTATTTACTGACAGTAGAAGGCAGTAATTTATCTCTATCTGTAGATAGTATATTAGGAACTTCCGTAAGTCCGCTACTAAGTACTATCTAAATAGTAAATACTACATCATTGCGGAATATTTCTAGTCAACATTATGTCATACAATTCAACAAACGCCCATTCAAATTGAATAGTTTACTTTGCGTAATACACTTGGTCGAAGATGTTATTATAATAGAGAGTTCGATTAAATCTAATGAACAATTTTAACAATGTAACCAACCGTTCATACATTTTTATTCACTGCCTGTCTTATATACATTATTACTCTTGTTATTATTTTAATTTTATATTTAATAAGCTGACCCGACAGACGTTCTGTACCTACATAATAAATAAAATACTGTTTTTTTTTTTTAATGAATTTGTCAATAATATTTCATAACATCAAAAATTATTTCGTAAAATATGCTCCCTGTTTTTATAATGAAATTGTTGCACAGCAGAACTGTCCATACAGTCATCCAAACAGATATTAGAAATAAAAATAATTTAGGGACTCAAATCGATATAAAGACTATGCTATCTCTCAAGTTAGACTAAACTGCACTCCATGAAGTAATCCGCATTAAAATCCGTTCATTGGTTTAGCAGTTTACTGGAAACAAACATCACGACACTGGATTTATATGCATCTGCGTAATTGTAATTTTTCTTGCCTTGTCACATGTTAAAAGTTGTTCGACTATTATGACGTTTAATGGGTAATTATTCCTAATTAATATCATTAATGTAAACCAAAATAATGAATACTAGTAGTCGCCTAGAGGTCCAAATTCGACTATAGTTCATTTTAAGTTAGATTTTTATAAGGATTTATTTGTCAAAGACATATTTTATAATGTATGTATGTGTGTTATACTTATTTTTCAATATGGATATATTTTATCTATATAATATAATATTACTCATGCATTTTTTATATATATTTTTATTAAATACTTGTGTAGCTAGTGGGGATGTACTTTAATGCGTGTATCTGCATCACTACGTGATATATATTTTCATTTCAGATTTATAAATTTATTAAGTTCTGAGCTTTGTTTGTTAGATATAGATATACGATAAATATTTAAATATTATAATTATTTTTTCACACATTACTGCAAAAATAGCTTGCACGGAAAAAATAAATTAGGAAGTTCATAATATCAGTGTTAGGAAAATACGTCCTAACGTTTGCTGAGAACTTTCCTTTTTGCGAATCGCGCTGCTGCCTCCTTTGTTATCATTCTAGTTATTAAATAATCCTTCCATGTTTTAAAGATCTCTGTCTTTATTGTTTTTTTAACATTTGTATTGTTATTTTTTCTTTTCTTTATTTAATGTTAATTGTTCATATCTATTGTAATTGTAAAAAATTTGGTGGCAGTTTTTCGCAAATAAAAAATTATAATTATTATTATTTTAATTAATTTAATGGATTTATAATGCATATTATATATAAAAAATAGATGTATGCACTTCTTCTCCATATGTATAAACAAATTCAAATAGTTTTATTCATAATAGGATGTGACATCACTGATTGAAAGTAAAAAAAAAACTACTGCGCATTCCAATATGAATGTCTCAGGCCTGAGAAGAACGGGCGCAACAAACTCAGCGGGCTTTTGTTTTTAAACTTTTTCTAAGTTCAATTTCAGGTTCATTCGTACGCGCTATTTATTATTTTTGTAAAGGGTTATAAAGTTTTCTCATTACGTATTTCTCATTACATATTATTATATTTAGATAACCTAGTGGACTGTTTAGCCTGTGGACTAATATACCTATTTATATGCGTAATGCAAACAGTTCAGTTAACCAGTTGAGGTGAGCGGGCCCGGAGTACTGAATACTCATCGGCAAGGTAATGATATAGTAACAATCATTTGACATATTATATTATAATTGACATAAGATGGAACAAATATTCATCAGATTCACACGCGGCCACAGAGTAAACAAGTGCTAAATTTAAAATTATATCTCATTGTCACAGACCGAGATACAATGCAGTAGTTTAATTTAATTAGTGTAGGTACTGCATATAAGTTTCTTACATTCACACATATAAAACTGAAAACAAAATTTTGTTTTCTATTTTTGTTTGAAAATCTTAACACGGTTCACAGAATACATCTATTTACCAAGTTTCAACAGTATATTCTTATAGTTTTGGGAAAAAGTGGCTGTGACATACGGTCGGACAGACAGACAGACATGACGATTCTTCAGTTTTTTGCCATTCGGCTACGGAACCCTAAAAACTACGTTTATAAATTTCGACTGCAAAAACTAAAAAATATAAAATAACTTAATAAAGATGTTATTAAGTATACCTCCTATGCAAACCTTTAATATTATTAAAATACTGTTATTTGTATGTGCTACTTATTGATCGGTTTTAAGCCACCGCAAACCGCGATGAAATTGGTCGAGCCGTTCAAAAGTTAAAAGAGTTTTACATACATCACCACCACCGGACACCACCGCGGGAATAGTCAGGGAAACTTCCTAGGAAGGTCCTAGGAAGTTTCCCTGACTACTGATAACGTCGAGATCTGATGAAAACGCGATTTTCGAAAAACGGTGTACACACAATAACCTCCCGAATTTTTGAAAATTTTCTATTTTCTTAGCGGTATGTTAAAAATGCCAATCGATTTGAGAACCTCCTCCTATTTGAAGTCGGTCAATAAGTGTTAATTTTATATAAAATCTTTAAAGTGACTTCACCAAATGGCTGAAGAACAGCGCTCGTTTTCAAACCGGCAAACATGCTGAGTTGGGACCACTTTTTAATAAGAAATAATATTCCAAATTGTTTTGTTTATTCTTTATCTGTTATAATAATAAAGTCTTTTATTTTACGTGTTGCTATACGTTTCAAATTAACATTTTTCTTTAATTTCTTCCGGCGGCCCAAGAAGGGATTCGACGGAGACCGCGAATTAAAATATAATAAATAGGTAAGCTTGAGCGTTTTGAGGGTTAAACTGAACCTACGGAGAGTTGGAGTGCTAGATATAGAGTGAAGTTACGCCCTGTCTGGTCTGGCGCACCCCAGTAACAGCTCGAACCATTTGACCGCGTGCAACGAGCAGCTCAATTTATCAACGTTGTTTGATTTCTGTCTCCGTATTCCACCATCACGCCACACGTTACAACCTCAATGTTATCAACATCATTTGAATGTGTGGCGTTCCCCGCAGTGCGGTTTTCAGGGAACTTTCTTCCACATACAACCAAACTGTGGTGTGGATTTTATTGCACGGTGTTTTCATGGTCTTTTATTATATTTAACCGCGTTTAAGAGTTATCGTAATAGAAACATTGACATACAAGAAAATTTATTTTAGTTCATACTTGTCGATGACAGCTATTTGATACATTCTATTGTTTATGACCCCATTTTCCTGAGAGATCGAATCAGAAATGAGGAGATCCGTAGGAGAACCAAAGTCACCGACCATAGCCCAAATGATTGCGAAACTGAGGTGACAGTGAGCAGGGCACATAGTTTGACGGACAGCTGGCCGTTGCCTTGATCAAGAACGCCGGAATACGTTGGATGAAGGCAGCGCAGGACCGACCGTCATGGAAATCTTTGGGGGAGGCCTTTGTCTAGCAGTGGATGTCTTCCGATGATGATGATTGTTTTTGACATGTAAACTCGGTTTACGCGAACGAGCTTGGAATATATTAGAGAAATCGCTTTGCCTTTGATCGAGATTAACTCTAGTACTAAGTAAAACTGAGTTTTATTAATCTTAGATTGAAGTGGCATTGGTGAAATCGGGTCTATCAAACACCCGATGCTCGTTTGTGCTCCGATGTCGTTTAAAAAAAACTTAACTATATATACCTACTGTTGTACATAGCTGGTATTGTATTCAATGCAGTACTGTATTCATTTGTTTGTATGTATTTACATAGATGAACCGTGTGTTACATACGATAGGTATTACTTAACACACAACTTACAACATTCAACGCACCAACTCGCTTTTTATTTGCATTCTCTTGTGTAACAACTGGTGTTTGCGCCGCAAAGACTCAATTTATTGACAATCTTATTGGTGCCGCGTAATTCTAGACTTGTTCTTTTGATATTATGATTCGGCTTGAGGGATTTGGGGATTTTTACCAGTTGGAGGCTCCTTGCACAGGAAGCCGGCTAGATTATGGCCCACAACAGCGCCTATTTCTGCTGTGATGCAGAAAACATTACTGTGTTTCGGTATGAAGGGCGCCGTAGCACGGTACGGTGACGAGCACAATTGTAGTGCTGCTCAGAATTTTTGGGTTTTTCAAGAATCCTGAGTGGCACTGCATTGTAATGGGTAGGGTGTATCAATTACCTGAACTGCTGAAAGTCCTGCTCGTCTCGTCCCTTATTTTCATAAAAACAGACCTAAGAGGGGTGGGAAACTTAGCAATAAATAATGAAGAGAAAAACACCTGTCGAACGGAGATTCAGCAAGATAGAAAAGGAAAGCGAATCTTATATTAATGTTACCGATTTTGATTGACAAGTCGTAAAAAGTCAGCTGCACGTGGCATTTTAGCGCCTTTTATTTTGAATAGTAAACCGGGCTGTGAGGTCCTCTACATGCACGTATTTTCTAAGTCTATGGTAAGAACAACACGACTGTTTGTTTTCTCAAAATAGTGATAGATTGGTACAGGCTCAATTTTCAATTTATTGCAATTCCATAAATACATTCCTTAAATGTAACATTTGGAGTAAATATTATAATTGTACAAGGTATTATGGATACCCAGTTTGGGTATCGGAATTTGGTCGGAACAGCAGTAGGGAGACCCATATTTTTATTTGAGTCGTTATGAAAATAATTTATCGCATAGTAGCACTTTTCTAATAAAAAGTTTTTTTTTTATATTTTGTTAAATTCATTTTCGTTGTCTGCGTTTCGAATTTTGTCTGGCAAATCTATACTAATATTATAAAGCTGCAGTGTTTGTTTGTTTGTTTGAACGCGCTAATCTCTGGTACTACTGGTCCGATTTGAATGATTATTTCAGTGTTGGGTAGTCCATTTATCGAGGAAGGCTAAAGGCTCTGTTTTTTTTTTAAATTAGGGATCCGTAATAAAATTGCTATTTTATAACACAAGGTGTAAAATCGAAAACCTATTTTTGCGTGCGCTGCAAAAACTATTGACAATAGAACAAAATGATGTACAGGCTATAATATAGGCAATATTTTATTACTTATAAAACTATCGCGTGAATTATACTTTATATGGCAAAACAACGTTTGCCGGGTCAGCTAGTTATTATATATTTATTTACTGAAAAAGAACATATTGATCGTAGATAGGTGAAAATTTGAAGTTGTATGTATTTTTTAATGCTGAATCATAATCAAACAAATTTAAAAAAAATGTCAAAAAAAAAAAATCGTGTGAATCGAAAAAAAACCCTTAACATTTAGGGGGATGAAAAATAGATGTTGTCCGATTCTCAGACCTACCCAATATGCACTCAAAATTTCATGAGAATCGGTCAAGCCGTTTCGGAGGAGTTCAATGTTTAACACCATGACACGAGAATTTTATATATTAGATATAGACATTACATAAGGACTCAAGGAAGGTTTAATTTATTTGTATGTCTTTCGTGAAATCGACGAGGCTTTTTTTTCTTTTTTTTGTATAAAAGTGTCACTTTATTTTCACAAATTTGCATATTTCGAAGATATATTTGGAGCGTAGGGTTAGGATTTTTAATTGACGATAAATAAAAATTTATACAATTTGACGTTATGATGATTTTTAGTGTTAATTCCGCTAAATTCCACAAAATTACTTCGACACGTGTTTCGCATCTTTTACGCACCAGGCATCTTCAGGAGTTTTTGCCTCTCGTTCCAGCATTTGGCGAGTTAGTATGTTTGAATTTAATCAGGTGATTGGAAGTTTTATGAATTATAATCGGCACACGAACGGCTTCTCCCAATTATGTGTGCGTCTGATGTGCGCGCGCGCAGCGTGACCACATGAGTAAAGAAAACGGAGCAGAGACAAAGCTTCATACAACCACGCGAAATGGTTGCACTACAACAATGATCCGGGGCATGTGTGAGTGTCCACTGGCCGCTAGTTTTGATATCTAAACACGTTTTTACTACGACCTGCTGCTGCTGTGATGAATGTCATCTTACCAGGGATCTCCTTATTAGTTAGTGGCAAGGGCGTAAAACATTTATGTACATTTAATTTCGGTTTGAAAGTTACGACATTTAGTGTTAATTCCGCCAATCTTTGACGTGTATTTCGCCTCTACACGAGGCATCTTCAGGAGCTGTTGACTCGCTTAAAGCTGGAACGAGACTTCTATTAATTTTCTTAATTTTGATTTTGAGTTTGCTTTGTCTGTTGAACCTTACGTTAACACGGTAGGATATAGTTTACATTAATAGATGTTCATAATGTTATCGCGGACACTTTTAACTAGCGGCAACTTTAGTTTGAAACCTGGTATTTGTTGGCTTATTTAATATCAATGATCAAACCCAATAAAAAAGCTAATAATATAATGTTTTGTTTAATTTCTCTTAACTTATCGTGACAACCCTACCAAAATAGATAACAACTTTGCCCGCTCTTAAGAAGCTTAGTCTCTGTACAGTTTATTTACTCATGTGGAGTGACGACGCCGGCCGCAGACACGCGACTTACCGCGGGCTCAGCCGACTGGAACGGCAGGCACTCGACTAGCAGCTCATCTGCTAGTCTACGAATTGCGGATTACAATTGCATATTAACTCTGTGCTCAACGAAACACTGTACAAATTCAACCTAGGATTGTATTCCACGTTCAGAATATTAATTTTGTTATATCCTGAGAATGAAACAGTTGTTTAAAACGCATGCCGGGTATTTAAGAATTATTCTTCAATGTATCAATTAAATAAAATAAATTACAAAAAAAATGTAACTTTAACACAAATAACTTATGGGAAAATTAGAATTGATTTCACGCGTTTTAATACTTTAATGAGTATTTTATTTAAATGTGTCATACTCGCGTTAATAAACAAAGAAAATACAATGCACAGTAACTCTATCTGCGATACATAAAAATGATAAATGACAGCTAGATACCTAATCTAACAGCGTGACGAATTGCAATTAGCTCTCGGCCGCTATCGCAAAACTAATGATTACCCTTCTGTACCTATCTAACAATAAACTACGTGCCTTATGGTGGAAACGTGTTACACTCATTAATTGATAAATCATTTGTATATATAATTATATATAATAATAATAATATTGACACACTTTATACACAAATTATCTTGCCCCAAGTTAAGCATATATAGCCTGTGTTATGGGTTACAAGACAATGATATATTTAATACAATATACTTACTTAAACATACATAAATACATTTACAGATCCATGACTCGGAAACAAACATCCATATTCGTCATATAAATGCTTGCACCTACCGGGATTCGAACCCGGGACCTCTAGCTTAGTAAGTAGGATCGCTAACCACTCGGCTATACAGTTCGTCATAGGCTATATCACAGGCTATACATATATATATTTAGTCTGGCCATAAAAACTGTTAGAATTAAAAATAAACAAAATATTACATTTGAATTTGGAATCTGTCATTTTTATTTGAATGTTCATTGAGTTTTCTCATTTTGGCGCCAATACAATCTACGATATTGAAATGGAGTGGGGTGATAAAGCGAACCGAATCACTGTAATTGCATTACACAATTTAGGTATGGAGCCAAATGCAATTTTTAACACTCACTATACGCTTGGTATTTGTAAAATGTTTGTGTACCGGGTAATTAATAGGTACAATGAGACCTCCTCTGTTTGTGACCGAAAAAGATCTGGCCGTCCGCGTAGAGTTCGTACGAAAAAGGTGGGCAAAGCAGTAAGGGAAAGAATTCGAAGAAATCCTATCCGAAAGCAAATTTTATGTCGAGAGATGAAGATAGCACTTAGAACCATGTCGCGTAATGTTTGGGTGTAGGTGACCGAGAATATCAAGAAGAGAGCTTGTATGAAAGGTGTTGTTGGAAGTGGAAAAAGACGGGGAAGTATAGCAGGGCTATGGCAAAATGAGGCCGGTAATCCCTTAGTTTTCGTCTGGGGACACAGTTGATTGTATGATGATTATAGTTAGGTCATATCGCACTCACCGCTTACCACGAAGCTTGTACACGAGAGTTCTCGACTGGAGTCTGGAATCAGTTAAACGAGTCATTAACTCCGGAGGATGTATAGGCGAAACACGTCTCGAACAACTATCCCGATCGTGTAGCGGTGAGTGTATTCTTAGATGGAGGACGGGGTTAACCGTTTTTACTGTAAGCCATAGGGGCGGGACGGCCGGTGCATCATCACGCCGAAAGACATGCTCTACTGGAGAAAGGACGCCCCCAAGATCTCCACGACTTAGTCTACATACACCATGCATGTAGACTTAAGAAAACTTAGGAATTAACACTAAAGATTTCTTCTACTACTAAACTATTACTTAAGATTTATCACATTTAAATGACTATGGACTACCGCAACGTACCGCCTAATTCATTAAATTATCGTCCATGAATATGAAAACAGGCCAGGTTAATTACTTCAGTGTGAATGACAGACTAGGTACGTCTTTATATAAATGATCAAATGATTTTGTGTTAGTGTGCGTGCATTGCTCAAAATAGAGATTCAATTTCTTTCGACTTTTTCACAGCTGTCACAGTCTTTATATAAATGATCTAAGCCCTAAGTAAGTACATAGGCACACTTGCAAATTATCTAGAATCTGTGATAATCATAACACCAGGAAGGAATAAACATAAACTTGTTATGCCTACGTGCTACTCGGTTAAGTCGAGTTAGTAAGTCTTTTGTTGGGCGATAATATTTTGCTTTTCCAACAAAATTCCAACATTTTTATTCAAACGTTTAAGTCCAACGTCCAATATCCACTCAACCGAAAATCAACGCCAAAGACTTGAGAGAAGAGATTAACCGACAACCTCAATTTTTTTAAACGTTTTCACAGCCGTCACAGTCTGATCTCGTATAAATTACTAAGACCTAAACAAATAAGGAGTGTTTTGTTATGTTACTTTTGTATAGAATTTCGTATCTAAGGTTATTATGTACCTGTATCTATTATCCCATTTAATAATAATAATAAAGCCTTTTTATTTCCTTAAGTAACATAGCAATATAAAAAAAAATAAGAAATATGTATATACATTTAAATAATATTTTTATAGTTAAGGCCCCTGGTGGGTATAGGCCTTCTCCAACAATTTCCAGGTTGTTCTTGACTTTGCTTTCTAAGTCCAGTTTTCTGCAGCAATTTTTTTTGATCTCATCAATCCATCGTTCCTTAGGGCGTCCTCTGGCTCTCTTGCCTCGTGGTCCAGACCAATTGGTGACCAGCTTTGTCCACCGTCCATCTGTTGATCTGGCCACATGACCAGCCCATTTCCACTTCAGTTTTTTCATTTGTTGAAGGGCATCTATTACTTTTCTTTTATTGCGGATGTTTTCTGATCTTCCCTTGTCCTTCAGCTTTATATTCATGATGCTTCTTTCCAATGCACGCTGGGCCTTCTGTATTTTATCACTTGTATATTTATTAAATATCCATCGTTTGTGAACCGTAAGATAAGCAGGGGAGCAGAACCCATCCATAACTCTCTTCTTCAATTTAAAGGGAAGCTTTGATTTAATTATTTCTTTTAGGCTCCAGAACTTACCCCATGTGATGTTTATCCTTCTGTCAATTTCATCTTTGTTTCTGGATTTGCTAAATAAATATCCCATTTAATACTATTAATCTTATCCACACGGGTATAGATCAAGCAACCTTATTGGATGTCGAATCATTTCAAAATGGCAAATCGTTATAGATCAACTTGAAGGTCGCCGGCGTATCGTTTGTGTTATATTATTCTCACAAGTAAACAAACGGTCAGCTTTGGCGATATGTTAATGTCAATGTGAAACAACCTAATATGTGTTGTATTCACAAATATTTGTACTGGTGAGTCCATTTTTAGGTGTAATGGTAGATGTTAAGTAATCATCGCCCTCGTGTTCTTTTGCAACACCAGAGAAGTTATAAATATAGCTGACCCGACAGACGTTGTTCTGTACATAATAAATAAAATAGTGTTTTTTTTTTTTTTAAATCTGTCAATAATATATCACAGGAGAACTGTCAAACCGTGCGTCAGTAAATTCTGTCATAGAAAATATGTCCATACAAAACAAATATTGGAAATAAAAGTAAATATTTGTCCCGAATCGAAATAAAAACTATTCTGTCTCTCAAGTTGGACTGAACTGCACTCCATGAAGTAATCCCCATTAAAATCCGTTCGTTAGCGGGTCACTGAAAACAAACATTAGGACACTGGATTTATATATATTAAGATGTGTTATTTTAAAGTACGCAATTTACAAGCTCATTGTTGGTCATTAACGCTGAGATCTATAGAGCTAACTTAGACATTGCTCAGACTTACTCACATAAAAATTTGCTGAGTGTGATAAAAGTTGGTTGTCTTACGGCCGTTCCCAATATTCAGTCTATATCTTACTTGAGATTAAAATCGAAACTATCGTTGACTTTTCTGTTCCAATAAACTCGCTTATCGACGGTAACTCACCTTATCCGTGCACGCTGTCTGTCAATGGGACGACGTATAGCTTACCAACGATACAAAGTTTGTATGGAAATTGCAATTCACGCGTCCCAATATTCAGCTTCAGATAATTGACACCTAATTACTGACAGTAGAAGCTAGTAATTTCTCTCTGTCTGTAGATAGTATATTGGGAACGGCCGTTGGTTTAGGCTCCGTATAATTTCAGATGTCAATTGCTTAGATAAGTTATACGAGTACATCCAGATAGAGTCTCTTGCTGTTAGACAACCGATAAAAACAGGCCAGCAATACTAGTTTAGTGTGCGTGACAAGCTACGTCTTACACTCGCGATTTGTATGACACTTTGTGTTAGTGTGCGTGAATGTACTCAAAATAGAGCTTAAGTATATAGTCTATTATTTCGACGTTTTCACAGCTGTCATACTCTATCTAGACGTATAAATGATATAAGGTCAATCGACTATAGAAACGTAATCAAAGGTTACGCTCAACTCAGCTTTGTTTTACGTAAGTTAAGCCTGAGTAAAGTCTTAGTACGCTCTATAGATCTAAGCCTAAGTCCTCTAGGTACCACTCGATCGCCTGGCGTTGCGTAGAAACGTCGCTTCGTTGTGTATCATCATCCACAAGGATCTTCCTACCACGTTATACGCCTATCTAAAAGGTCTTTTTCATGTTTCACAACGGTGTTTAAGATACAACTTCGAACATACGTTTTACTAAGTGGAGGAGTTTTACAGGATGCCGGTAATACTTACATAGGTTCACTTATTTTACAAAATGTATTTTTTTTTAAATAACAATAATTACATAATATTGTATTATTATGAGTTGGGTACTTCCCTACCTATTTAAAATGATAGTTAGAATTTTAATATAGTTACATTTTAACTTGTAACAATGGTGTTATTGATAAATGATTTGATTTGATATGAAAATAAGCGATGAGACGAGCAGGACGATTAGGTGGCAATTGATACGCTCTGCCCATTACAACGCAGTGCCGCTCAGGATTCTTGAAAAACTCAGAAGTTCAGAGTGCCACTACACCTGCGCTTGTCACCTTGAGACATAAGATGTTAAGTCTCATTTGCGCAGTAATTTCACAGCTTCGGCGCCCTTCTGACTGAAACACTATAATGCTTTGTGGTACCCATAATCTAGCCGGCATCCTGTGCAAAGGAGCCTCACACTGGTTCAAGCGGAGAGTAAAGCGGTCGGAAACGCTTCTGCGATATCGCTGGTCTTGATAGGGAGTGGGTTATGCGGTGATCACTCAGCACCAATGATATGTAAGCTCGTTTGTCCTTTTTTTCTTCCAGTTATATTAAAAGTCTTTTTCCTTTCTTTCGTTCTTTCATCGGAGAGCGGACAGGTCTATTTGGTCAGTGTGGTTCCCAATAAATAGGCAGCCTTAGGGCTGTATATGCGTGATGAAATGTGCAAAATTAAAAGTAGTGGGCATTGGATTTGAGAAAGTCATAACCAGTTGGAGTTAACCAATATGTGAACGCCCACTTATAGGCCATTAGCATTTTTCGGCATCATTGAGTGACATTGCGGACATCCTTGGCACACTAATGCGTCTCAATTAATCGTTTAATATCATCGGTGTTTATATGATTCAGCTATTACTAGTCATCTGTCCATATATCGTGCGGGTATAGAGGCAATTAAGATTTGTCGAGCCTAGCTTCATTATTATTACGTCAAACCGTGAAATAAAATGATCATATATTGTATAAACAATTTGTTATTTTTGAAATTATAGATACTTCGTAGTACGTTGGAGTAGTACCTAGGCATAATTTGCCAGCTCGATGGAATGTTTGGTCAAAGAATGTAAGAAAAGATTTGAGAGTTTGATGCCTGTAAGCTCTATAAAATAAGATAACTAGTTTATAATTTTCATTGTTTGTTGTTTCTTTAGTATAATATCTTTGTAACGCTTTAGATTTAATCTGTAATGTTACATTGTATCTTTGATAAATAAATAAATAACAAGTTTATGTTTGTTCCTTCCTGGTGTTATCATTATGTAGTCATGGCACTTTAACCTTTCATACATTTGGTATAAAATGATAAATGCTAAAGTGGATTTTTTGCACTAATGAAAGTAAATATACAAACCTGGGTAAAAATTTTCCAATCGAGCTAATGGCAAGAGAATATAATGAGTACCTAAATAAAATACCAGACTTGGACATTGGTGCAGATGGGTTTACAACATTTATAAATAAATATGCTTAAAATTTAAAAGAAGTAAATGATGTTGTTATGTATTGGACTTAATTTTAACATAATATTTAGATAAACTGTAATTTTACTAACATAATATTTAACTATTGTAATCGAAGTTGTATAATATGGTCGGGAAGGTATCAGATAATGAAAGATGTGTAACCCTGTAAGTTATCTGTATACTTCGATATATATATGTTTTTATTTTTGTATGTAATTTATGTATTAGTGTGCGATTGTTGGGTGTCCGAATAAATATATATACAAAAGTTAGGGTTAAAAATATGTAATATAAATAATAAAACAAAAATATAACACGGTTGAAAAGAATAAAAAGTTACACATGTTGTCAGAAATAAATAAAGGTAAATTAGCCATTAAATGTCATTATCTAATGGAACGAGTCATGGGGATAGTGGTTTTATCTAGAGTATTCTAGACTTAACACAGATTGTCTAATTTCATGGTTATCACAGATTCTAGATATTTGCAAGTGTGCCTATGTACCTACCTTAGGGCTTAGATCATTTATATATAGACTGCGACAGCTGTGAAAACGTCAAAAAAAATTAAACCTTTATTTTAAGCAATGCACGCACACTAACCCAAAGTGTCATACAAATAAGTAGTAAGACGTAGCTTGTCACTCACACTAAAGTAATATATCTGGCCTGTTTTTTTCGGTTGCCTAGCAGCAGGAGGCTCTATCTAGACGTACAAATTATCTAAGGTTTAATACATAGCATTATCAAGTTGTAGTTACTCGATCAAGTGGCGCGTCATCGTCGTAGTGGCCCATACAGATCGGCCTCAAATGTGATAACTCCCACGACATAACTTCCCTCCCACTGCAGCACCGGCGACTCAAACGAGCATTCTTCGCATTGTTCACTGTTTACATAACTGTAGCAGGCGGTTGTGTGCCCTGTCGACTTCGATCGACATCTGTCTGAACTATTTAACAAGGTCGATATTATTTCATTAATAAATACATTCAAATTCTACATTCATACCAATATTCGTATTATGGACACCAGCATAGTTTATTTGTATCAGTAAACGGAAAATTATAAGAGTGGGCCACCCTGGGATATTATTATTTACACAATGTACAATAAACTGAAAACCCTGTATCAGGTTTGGTGGTTTCTAATTTTCCACACTTGGAGTTGGTTGGGTTACTTATACTAAGACTGGTTAAGGTTGTTCTAATTTTTCGCACTTAGGCTGAGATAGATATAGATCTCGGCCTTAAACAAGATTTTACACACTTTTTTATGCTTTATATGATGATACCGATGATTATAATCCGATTTCCGTGATTTTTCTTTAGTTTGATGCAGAATGTTTGCCAAATCTTGTACCTTCAATATTAATAAAATACTATTATTTTATGTGCTACCTATTGATAGGTTTGAAGTCGGTGCCTCCTCGCCAAGCGTGACTTTGGTAGTGATAGCTTCGTCTAGAACCAAACAACCCAAGCGGGGAAGCACCGACTTATATCCTATCAAATGGTAGCACACACAAATAATAAGTATTTTATTACTATTAAAGGTATAAGATTTTCATAAGAGGTGTATTAAATTAAATCTCAAAAAGATTTTCTTGTCTTCTCTCACTTCGTCGTCACTTCTCTCGTCTCAAAAGTTTTTTTAAACGTAGTTTTTTTTTATCCTAAGAATACCATATCTGTGTTTGCTAAACATCTATTAAAAAAACTGAAATTCGACACTTCAATATACTACAAAAACAATGAAGCTAGCTATCTACAGCTGTAATCAAAATCCTTCTTATTTTCTTATCTTCTGAGCGAGTACATATTTGTCCTATTATATCCAGTCACAAGCTAGATGTTGTGAGAGAGCCCTTGAGATCGGCCGGTAATCGAATCCGAATCCTTTCACTTTTACCAAGACTCGGGCGCGGCGTCGACTTTCACGTTTGATACATTGCCTTGTGGGACTCAAACAATAGTGACTTATGTCTGCGTGTTTTTATGTGTTGTTGCGTGTTATGTCGTGCTGTTATCGAATAGCTTTCTTCATAGCATAAGACTATGGAGTATACTTTTTTTTTGCGCGAAGATTCAAGACAATTGAGGCAAAGGCAAAGTGGTTACGTTAACAATAAGGCCGGGCAATAAGAATAACTTAACATATCCATTACGTGATTTTTTGTAATGGACAGTCACATAGTTATAAAAATAATAGTAATTCTACTGCACTGTACTTAGATTAAGAATTGGTCTCCGCTGCGCTCCAACTAGATACAGGCAGGCGTAATTGCTAAATGCGACAACTAAGTCCGTCTAAGCCGGTCTCGAACTATGTGTGAGGTTGTCGTACCACATGTTCTGTTAAACTTTGCTAATAATTGAAACTAAAATATACCGGGTTGCGAGTAAAACTTTGAAAAAATAATACTACAAGAAATGAGAAAGATACTGGGATCACATATCATCAGCAAGTACCTATTTTGTATTTTATTAATTTCAATGTAAAATAACACGAAGCGTACAAAATACATGCGTTACAAAATTTGAAAGATGCCATTGAGTGTCAAGATGCAAGCATCTAAGAGTTGCCGTAAGAAAAAAGCTATTGTTCTTAGGTAGTGCGGTATTTAGTTAGAGTGCAGCGGAGACCAATCCTTAATCTGAGGCACTGTATGTATATCCTATTAATATTATAAATGTGAAAGTTTGTATGTCTGGATGTATATTGAACTTCTTTAACGCAAAAACTACTGAATGGATTTTGATAAAAACTTTGCAATAATATAGCTTACACACCAGAATAACATATAGGCTATAATTGATAAAAATATTGTGTGAATTATCTATACATTTAAATAAAAATTGGATATTATGAATATATATACGGTACACATACACCAAAATAACATTTTTTACAATTTTTGTCTGTCTTTCTGTCTGCTGGTTCCGGCTAATCTCTGAAATGGCTAGTCCGATTTTGACGGGACTTTTATTGGCAGGTAGCTGATGTAATAAGAAGTAACTTAGGCTACGTTTATTTTAGAAAAATAAAGTAATGTTGCAATGTCCAAGAAACGGTCTAACTCTAAAATAATTTATATGACAAAACAACGTTTGCTGGGTCAGCTAGTACATTATACAATTAAAATTATTCGTGTATTTGGTGCTTCTTTGCTTCTTGTAAGTTCGTTTGCCAGTTAACAAAGGCCTTCAACCAACCAACTCTATTCTGGTCTATCTCAACTACAAAGTTAATTACATATTAAACTTTCAGAAATACCCCCAAAAAAATAGGTATGGACAATACTTCGAAATAAAAAAATCTACGTGCCGCTTAAGTCATGAATGTACATAAATGTTAAAAAATTAATCTTTTCAATGGCAGTAGTGGGGGCGGAGTGGCTCGGGGTAAGAAAAGGTAAATGGAAGAGGAGGACAACGAGCGTACGAGTCGCCTGATGTTAAGTGATCACCGCCGCCCACATTCTCCTGCAATACCAGGGGAATCACGCCCATGTTGTATCGTCCTGGATCGCACAAGGAAAGTCATTCTATACTTGGGTTGTTCGGAAAAAGTTCCTTAAAAACTAGGAACGCCACACATGCACATGGCGAAGATAAAAATTTGTGGCGTGTCGTGAGACAGCGGAATTCAGCGGCAGGAATCAGGTCACCAGCTCTTTGGAACCCAAATGCGGTAGAAGACACACTATGGCGACGCCTCTTTTCAACGCCAAGTGATCTAGATTCGAGCCGTTCATAGAGCACTGGAATTCGACAATTCGAGCAGCACTGCGTTGTATTGTAATTATAGTTCAAGTATATTATAATCAATCAACAATCAGGCATTCTGCTTTAGATCCTCAACCACTATTCGATGTAGCCACGTAACACCAGTGCACCATCAGCTCGATCCGTCATTTACATACCACCCGGAAACGTTAAGTTTAGTGTGCAGTTGGTCTGAATATTAAAACCCTTCACAGTATTTGTTCCGTATTCCGTACTTGAATAGCTTGTGTAGGTTTATTGTATCTAACGCGACAAAAGCTATAAAACTAACATTTCACCGCAATGTGCGTTTCCTTTCCGTGATTGATCAATTACGGGCGTGTGTTCGCGTCGCACAAATATGGCGTCTCGTTTCCCGCGCGCGCCTCGCTTCCGGTTGAGATGGCGGCGCTTCCGCAGTTGTCACCTTATATGGGATAATAACGGTGTTTGTGTTTTTAGAGAGATGCCGTTCTGAATGACTATTGAGCGCCCACATTGTTATGAAATTTATTAGTATTACTCATCAATATGTTATGTTTTTAAAGTGATAACCCTCACTTCTAGGATTAATACACAAATAAAATTTGATAAACAAAATTTTATGAACGATGCGGGATTCGTCCCACAACCTCCGGCGTTCCGTGCCGGTGCTCTAACCAACTGAGCTAACCGTTCGAGTACCGCCTCGTTACAAAATTCTGTTTGCTTTGTTCAACTCTCAGGTTTGTGGCTCTCAGTAGATCCTGTAGATGCCACAACCTGAGAGTTGAACAAAGCAAACAAGATTTTATAACGATATGTTACTCGAACGGTTAGCTCAGTTTGTGTGTATTCGAAGGGTAACCAACCGGGCAACCCTTTTGCTTACTTTCCGATGTACGTCGGTCTGTTAGTAGGCTGTATCGCATAAACCGCCAAAGTTAGATAACTGAGATTTGTCAAAGTACGTATGCATATAGCGATAATAATAAAATAATATAATACATTGTCAAAATTTCCGTTGTCAAGTGCCGTTATTTGTTATTTTAATGCTTAGCTCTTAGATAATTTATACGTCTAGACATAGTCTCTTGCTGCTAAACACGAAGAAAACCGGCCAGGTTTATTACTTAAGTGTGCGTGACAAGCTACGCCTTACTAGTATTCGTGTTTTGCTGAAAATAGAGGTTAACTGTCGACCTTAATATTTTTCGACATTTTAACAGCTATCTGAACGTATAAATGATAGTATGTTCTTTGATTAACGCGAGTGTTACACATTTAAATAAAACACTTTTAACACGCGCCTCCGGAAAACGAGATCTGGAAAGATCTTGAAACGTCTTTTTTAGTAAAATAATAATAGAAATGTAACTTTTGCGCAAAAAGCTAATGTTAAAACAAGGTTTTAATCCTTTAACAGTGTTTTTATTTAAACGTATTTAAATGATCTAAGGCTTCGCTAGTAAATTTATATCGAAACAAATAAATACATTTATATGGTAATGTGTGTCTCGTTCTTATAATTAATGACACTGCGATGTGATCGCTCCGACCATAATATATTGAACAATTCCAATCATTTGATCGAACACAAATATGGCATCGAACAATTAGCGCCGGTCCGGGCATTAATTGAAATGAAACAATTCCAGAGAAAGTCGATCTAACCGTTCGCGGAATCACTTTCTTCGGTTACTAATCGGTGGGCGTTCGAGATGTTGACAAATCTCGATAGTTCTCGACGTAATATTGAATCGACTTGAAGATTGAATACTAAAATATCGTCAATTGTTTCTGGGTTGAGAAAATAAACTCTAGAAACTGTATTCCAGTTACAACACAGAATACATAATAGTACAGGTACAGAAGCGTAATATTGAATCGACTTGAAGATTGAATACTAAAATATCGTCAATTGTTTCTGGGTTGAGAAAATAAACTCTAGAAACTGTATTCCAGTTACAACACAGAATACATAATAGTACAGGTACAGAAGCGTAATATTGAATCGACTTGAAGATTGAATACTAAAATATCGTCAATTGTTTCTGGGTTGAGAAAATAAACTCTAGAAACTGTATTCCAGTTACAACACAGAATACATAATAGTACAGGTACAGAAGCGTAATATTGAATCGACTTGAAGATTGAAAACTAAAATATCGTCAATTGTTTCTGGGTTGAGAAAATAAACTCTAGAAACTGTATTCCAGTTACAACACAGAATACATAATAGTACAGGTACAGAAGCGTAATATTGAATCGACTTGAAGATTGAATACTAAAATATCGTCAATTGTTTCTGGGTTGAGAAAATAAACTCTAGAAACTGTATTCCAGTTACAACACAGAATACATAATAGTACAGGTACAGAAGCGTAATATTGAATCGACTTGAAGATTGAATACTAAAATTTCGTCAATTGTTTCTGGGTTGAGAAAATAAACCCTAGAAACTGTATTCCAGTTACAACACAGAATACATAATAGTACAGGTACAGAAGCGTAACATCAAACGGACGAAGCAGAAAGGACTCAAACCACACAAAGGCACTTTTGAGTTATAGGCATTAGAAGTTTCAGCTCTAAATAATCTTCCATAAAATAGGGTTTTCACTACATGACAGCTTCGACCTTCAGGAGTGCGATGGCATACTTAACTCTATTTCGACCAAAGTGTGGTTTGAGTCCTTTCTAGGGCTTCCAATCCCGCGGCCTGTATTCAATCTCGGCATTTGCGGGACTACGAATTTTCAATCTCGCGGGATCTCGGTATTTGCGGAATCCCGCATATTGAAAATATGCACATTTTAAAACAATGAATTTATCAACTCCACATTTATTTACGTACATATTACTATTAAAATGGGATCAATCAAATTATACTGTTCACAAAAAAACAATAAATTCTGAATAAAAAGTAAATGAAAACAAAACAAATCGTTTTCAAAAAATACACAAAGCCAAGGTAAAAAATCAACCAAAAAAAAAAACAAATTTTAAACTGATAAATTATTACTTAATTATTAAGTTAGTCAGCTTTTAACCTTAACTGAAAATGTTTGCGAAGGAAATACAACATGTCCAAACTGTCGTCTGCCAAACTACTGCGTATTTTACGTACACATTATAGCCTGCACCAGAAAATGCCCTTTCTGCTTCCACACTTGTGGGCGGTATGAAAGATTCATTCACGTACCAACCCTTAAAAGGATGTATCAATAAACTTCACGAAAATACGATCAGTTAATAACTTGAGTTATTAAGAATAATATTACACACAGATAATCCTATTTTGCATCGAATGCACGCTCTTTTTCAGTCCCGCAATTCCCGCGGATCCCGCGCCCGTAATCCCGCATCTATTATATCATTGGAAGCCCTTGTCCTTTCTGCTTAACTACGTCCAATTGGTGGCAATAATTTGGGTGGTGGGGTTCACTTACCCGTGATTCGTACTTGTTAGTCCACGTAACCTTGGGTCTTAAATCGAGACTGATGTCTGAGGTGTCATCCGCATCATCTATATGTGGCATTTCCCACCAGTACGGCTTTCAAGGCACGTTCTACAGACGACATCCCTCATGCGTTCAGACGCCTTGTTTTAAATACCCGGCACTCCTTCACTCTATCATATGGTGTTTACTGGAAACCACTAGATTGCTTTTGAGAAGTTCTTTCGAACTGTTACAATCTCTATATTTTAATTTGGCTATTTCACGAGCATACACAGTATACACATACATGGGGCGGTACAGTGTTATTTATGTTATTTTTTTTAAACATCTCTTATTGTCCGTACAGCTATGCGCACTAGTATTTTGCGTAAAATTTCGATTGAAATTAATCGCACGTATTTCGACGAGAACTAACGTTATCTAGAAAGGTAAAGAAGGTCTTTTTCTTAAGGGCACTTCCCGGTCTGTCTATCGTCATTGATGGTAGATATATATATTAAAAAATTACAATAAAAACCATTGATAGAGTATATAGCTCCACGCACCCACTCTTTCATAAACAAAACTTATGTGAAATTATTATTAAATTAATTATTACTATTAATACCTACTTAAGTTATTTTATACTTTTCAGTTTTTGAAGTCGGATTTTTTAAACGAAGGTAGATAGAGGGTACTTTCTTTTTATTTTTTTACTTTTTAGTGCCAGTTTAAAATAGTAATATATAATCAACCTGAATGAAAACTCCTAAAAACATCGTTCACAAAAAACAATTACATCATCCTCGTAAAACAAAATTATCATAAAACTACTGGGACAAACTATGTAAAATTTTTCTGGGACCAAATGGCATCTATTCCGTATCGAACTAAAGAAGAATTACGTAAATCGGATCATATATCTCAGCGTAATCGGTGTACAAACATAGAAAAAAAATACCGATCGAATTGAGGACCTCCTCCATTTAGAAGTCGCTTAAAGAACTCCAAAGTTATACTCCTGTGTGAATTATTTTATATATTCGGTATTGAAGCTCAAACAACACGTCTACCATTAGGAGTTATCGCATCACTTGTCACAGTTTTTTCGCTCACCTATTTTCATTAAAGCAATTATTATCGTGTGCAGTGTTACTGAGTTTGTGTGTGGGTGTACACCACAGTATAGCAATACACAGTCTTCAGCTAGGGTCTAGAATCAAAGTTAGGTAAAAAATTTAAACTTGTGAATATTATATATTATTACTTACTAGTCTGGACATAAATATTGTACCTTAAATACCTTTTAAAAAATTGAAATACAAATTTGGAACGCGTTTCTTATTATTTTAGATATTTCGATGATTCAATTGCGATAGTTAAGAAATAATTATGTTTTTTTTATGGAATAAGAGGTCACCGTACGGGTCACCTGGTGTTAAGTGATCACCGCCGCCAACATTCTCTTGTAACACCAGAGGAATCACAAGAGCGTTGCCGGCCTTTAAGGAAGGTGTAAGCGCTTTTTTTGAAGGTTTTTTTTTGTAAAGTATGTACATATCTTAAGGAAATCAACTTGAGATTTTATTGAGAGAGAGAGTATACATAGGTTCACTTTGATGACTAGTAACAATTTCTTTCTTTATTTTTCTTATCTTGACAGTGATGGCAACAAGAAAAGAACATGGCGTGTCCTTACATTTTTTTCGCTTCTTCGATATTCGACATTCTATTCGTCATTCGTATACGATGGTGTACATTGTAAACTTATCAAACTTCTTTAACGAAATATTAAGTAAAGCAATTTGTTCATATTTTAAAATATGAGGTTGGGGAGAGCCAAGTGTGGCAATGAGACACTGAATTATTCGATTACTTTTCTTTTTTCTCTTTAAACTCTAAATCTAACAAATTATAATCAACCTAATTTTGTCGCGACTGTACACTGTTTGTATGACTGTACTGTGGCGTGGTCTAGTGATGTATTTATCGCACACATTTTATTATACACGTTAATAACTTCAACCTTGTAACGTGTTATGATGGTAGGAAGTATGTGTTTGACGTTATCTTTAGTGAGTTACTTTATAATTTTGATCATCCACTAATCTATAATCCTCGTCATTAGATAATCCTGAGAATTTAAAGTAAAAAGGGTCGTATTTAAGAAAGTTTATTGAATTAGACGTTTTTTTTGCGGATATCCATAATTATTCAAATTTTTGAGTTATCTTGAGTATAAATTCTACTAATATTTGACTTCAAGCAATTCGTCACGCGTTTCGCCTCTACACGATATCTTGAGGAGATGTTGACTCGCCAAAGGCTGGCACGAAACTGACTGCATGTGGGGGAATTTTAGATAACTCAAAAATTTGGATGGTCGTTTTATATTTATTTAACGAGATTATGGCCACGAGCACTAACTTGAAAATACTGTAGGAAATAACTTAATATATAGGTATAAATCCAGTGACCTGATTTTTGTTCCCAGTGAACTCCTTAACTAATGAAGGAATTTTATTATGGAATGGGGATTACTTTATGGAGTGCAGTTAAGTACAACTTGAGAGATAGTATAGTTTTTATTTCGATTTGGGATCCAAACTTATTTTTATTTCCAATATTTGTTTTATATGGACATATTTTCGAGAGCATACATACAGTGGGAGGCTCCTTTGCACAGAATGCCGGCTAGATTATGGGTACCAGAACGACGCACATGCCGCATTATAGTATTTTTGCCGTGTAGCAGAAATGTGATAGCATTACTGTGTTTCGGTCTGAAGGGCGCCGTAGATAGTGAAAATACTGGGCAAATGAGACTTAACATCTTATGTCTCAAGGTGACGAGCGCAGTTGTAGTGCCGCTCAGAATTTTTTGGGGTTTTTCAAGAATCCTGAGCGGCACTGCATTGTGATGGGCAGGGCGCATCAATTACCATCAGCTGAACGTCCTGCCCGTCTCGTCCCTTATTTTCATTAAAAAAAAATACTAATATGTGAAATAATTCTCGATGTTTCGAAATATTATTGACAAATTCATAAAATACAGTATTTTATTTATTATATAAGTACAGAACAACGTCTGTCGGGTCAGCTAGTGTACTTTAAATATCTACCTTGTATACAGTTTTATTACTCTAACGTTTCAATGACTACGGAGGTATTGATTATCCAACAAAGTTGCTGTACCTATTCGGCGACTTGTTACCAGCGTGAGTGGGTTATTATAATATAAAACTCAGATCGAACTAACTAAATATCAAGTGGTTTAACTCAAAGTGAGTTCATTGAGTGCCGTGCCAGTGAGTGACGTCTACAATGATAACATGGCGTACATCGGGCCGAGGAACAGTGCGCCAGTCATCAAGGACAGCATACACACGCCCGCTTACGAGGTACGTGCAGTGTAACTAATAGATTACGGTGTGGCGACGATTTACTATTAAGTACCGAAGAATGCCTTACTCGTATATTTTTTCTGTGTTTCTTATGACTTATCACAAAAATCGTCACCTTTTTGCTCTTAATAGTGATTTTCATTATTATAACATTAGAAATAATGGATTGTTTGTAACTAATTCTACCTTAAAGGGTAAAGTATACACTTTTATAATGAAGTCCCAGCCACTGTTCAGGCATGAACTATTAATAAATTTAAAATGTCTTATTAAAAAATGAGTCTGCCGTGAAAACGTACTCCACAGCTGAGTATCTAAGTGATCGGACAGCCTGGGACTAGATTATGACAATTTTATAGCAATAACAATACACAGTAATTGTATATTATTTTAAACAAGCGAAAAAAAAAGAATGCTGGGAGAGTTTCTTGCGCCGCTTCTTCTCTCTCAGAGCGCCATTTGTGACCGAAGCGGTAGTCGTCATTAGAAATGACATCAAAAAGAATTCTATTGGAATAAATTTTTAACCCCCAGACATCCTCGGTATCGCCAGGTCTGGTCCCAAACAACTATAATTTTTCCGCCATTTGGACAACGTTTACCTTTATCTTTATCAAAATATAGTCCAAATTAATCTCTTCATCAACGTAAAGTTCACTGGATTCAACAAAGCGTTTGATGAGTGTAGTTTTCCAGAGTGCTAGGCGTTCCAGTGAGACGGCAGAAATGTATAGAAAACGAGAGCTTGTTTAAATAATAATATATTACCTCACAAAATATAATGTAATTAATTTGAAAGTCCTAAAAACGTTAAGTAAACTAAAAAGTAAACACATTTTCTCAACCAATTTTACGGTGATGCAAAATAACACATAAATTTACCCTATCAAAAGATACGGCTATTTAGAAAGAAAGAAAAGAAAGAAAGAAAAAAAAATATATTTGGTTCATTGACATATTTGCACATGCAAAAATAGTAATCATACACATAGACAATAATAAACTTTGAACCAAAAAGGTCGTCTGCTCAACTTTATGTTGTGAAACTACGTCACAACGCTGATATTCTACAGACGCCTATGGGTTGGTTGCTACGTAAGTGAACATAAAAAATCAAATCTTACAAACAGAAATAAAATTATGAACAGAAAATTGTGCACAAAATTATAATAAAGAAACAATACTCATACTTAAAAATTAAAATTAAGTAAACTGAAATAAAACAAGACATGTAACCCAATAATGTAAATCGTCATTTCACTTCAAAGGCAAATTAATAGGTTGAGTCAACCGGCTGTCAATTACACGGACAGAGATTATAGACTTCCTTGACATCATTCATCAAAGGAAGCTAAAAGAAGTCTATATAATAAGTTAATTTGCAAGTCGTTATACTATAAACGAGTTCCTACTTCGCGTACAAGGCAGGTTGCAACGACAACCGTTTAAGGTGATCGGAAAAACAACAACAATTACTGGTCGGCGCGATCAGAATCGATTAAATGCGCGGCGCCTTAGTATTACCATCTACTTGTGACTAGTTCTTTATAGAAGAAGGTTATGTATTTGGAGACGGAGAGACTGTTAATTTAACAGTCATATAATATATATTACTAGTGGGAGTCTCTTTTGCACAGGATGCCGGCTAGATTATGGTACCACAACGGCCCCTATTACTGCCGTGAATCAGTAATGTGAGAGTATTATTGAGTTTAGGTCTGAAGGGCGCCGTAGCTAGTGAAATTACTGGCCAAATGAGACTTAACATCTTATGTCTCAAGATGACGAGCGCAATTGTAGTGCCGCTCAGAATTTTTGGGTTTTACTATTACCATCAGCTGAACGCCTTGCATGTCTCTTCCCTTATTTTCATAAAAAAAATGAGAGTAAGAAATATAGAAGCAAAAATTGGTTATTTTGTAACGTATATAAATATGAAAGTATTAGTTTAAAATACAAAACAACGAACAATTATACATACGTCCAAGGACGTAGTAGGAATTGCAAAAATAGCAAAGTGCAATTGGGCAGGCCACATATGAAGATCAAGTAAGTAAAGATGAAACAGTGTACCGCAAATCCATTAGATGCCGAAAATAGAAAAAGAAAGACCTGGTACGATATGGAGAGACGAGCTAGTTAGATACGAAGGTGTGCTATCATCCCGCGAACTAAATAATAAGAAGAAATGAAGAAGAAGGGGATGATTGATACAATGTCACTGAAACAGTGGAATATAATTGCTATACGTCACAAAGTGTTTCTAACTTAACATGTTTGTTGGATTGAAAACCAGTGCTGGTCTTTTAGCCTTTAGCCCGTCGACTAAAAGCAGAATTAGTTTGGATGGTTTGGATCCCAAGCTGAAACTTCTGAGTTTTTTGTATGGGGCCCTGGCTATGTATTTAAGTAATAAGTCTTCAGTTATTTGTATGATTTTTATGTTTCAAGCAGATCCCCATTGTTGGATACTATAGGTCCATATCGGTATCAGGTTAGTTTTAAATTAGGAACTTATTCGACTGACAATTTTGAGTTTCTGCCCAACATCCAGTAGAGTTTGCGGTATTTGAGGTTGAGATGGTCTCGCATTGTTTGGACGTGTTTCTTCCATGTCAGTCGAAGATATAAGTGCATTCCTAGATATATGATATATTTTGGAGTGGACTATATGTAAAATAACAAATTTAGTATGGAAATGTTGGGCTGGTTTGGTCATGTAGAAGAGGACGGATATATGTAGATTGACTTTAAGGAGCTAATTTGAAAAAGTCGAGTTAGGTGGACGTTTCCACGATCAGGTGTGATATGTATTAAGACGGGGCCTGGTCGCGATTGCCAAGAACATGAGAGTATGTATGAAAGGTTTGATGCGAGGGGAAGAAGCAAAGGAGCACTATTTGTGTTTTTGTTTGTTCTGAATAAATACTAACGCTGCTTTTAAAAGTTCTGTCGCTATAATCGAATGGTTTTTTATCACTCAATAATGCGGGCCTTTTGTCTATTAATAACTTAGACATCTCTACGTAAACAGATGAAATGTAAATATCGTAGTTGATTACAACACTTTGCTGATACAAAAAGAGAAGGAGTTAAATTTTTTATCTGCTTTAAATCCTCTATTAAAGATTCTAAAACAGT
Organism: Leptidea sinapis; assembly: GCF_905404315.1. Classification (NCBI taxonomy): domain Eukaryota; kingdom Metazoa; phylum Arthropoda; class Insecta; order Lepidoptera; family Pieridae; genus Leptidea; species Leptidea sinapis. The sequence goes on from NC_066297.1 coordinate 5,119,439, forward strand.
TAGCTTATTGCCAACATTAAAAAACGCAATGTTCTAATAACCATCACATCATCCAAACGAGTGTTGTAGTGAAATTCAGTACAACATTATATCATCCGTTTTCATAATAACACTCCTTTTTTAATGTTAGCAGTAAGCTAACAGTTTCAGAATCTTTTATAGAGGATTCATAGTATGGGTGTAGAGAAAGTCTTGTATGCAACTGTTGATAATTAGATGTTTAAACACTTATGTTTCACATTTTTTAATGCCGTTTATTACACAACAGTTGCATAAATAACTATACTGCAATAAAATTCAGACTGTAAAATTTCGCGGCGAGTTTTTACAGTACGATTATATTATGTAGGGGTGATCACTAACCATCAAGTGATCCGTACGCTCGTTTGTCCATCTTTTTCGTAATAAACTATCAGAGGCAGACAAAAAGTTGTGGAATATGTTGGTCTGTCCCTGTCCCTGTTTCTAATGACATTGTGTGTCTGGCCCTCGAAAGGAAGTCCTCGGTAATTGTTGCAGGTATACTTGAATAGCTTTCTCGACAATCACTGCACTTCGCCAGTAAGGTTAATTGACGCGCACGAGAGATATTGGTAAGTTAACTGTAGGCTGCGACATGTGAAAGTCTGGCACACTGGTAATGGGACATCGATTAGAGATGTTTATATCTGTGTCGTGGATACTTCACGTAAAGGAAAATAGGATATTATTAGGAATAGGAAATTAGACAGCAAACATTTTGACAGCGGATGTATTATAGCTATAACAGCAAAATGGCTGCCATAATGTGCTAATAAATGTTTCTTTAGCAAAACTTTTCATATGCGAGTCAGACACTCACGACCGATTCTTTCCTTTGTAGGTATGAAAACTACTAGAAACTTTCATTTCCCTTACTCTTTTCAGTTAATCTAATGCTAAAGCAAATTCATTACATAAGAATATAAAATAAAATAATAAATGAGCCATTTATTTCTTGCTTTCACAAAGTTTTTTATGTGTTTTAAGTAGGATTGGGTAAAGGCTTCCACGGGTTTATCCTGTGCGACGTCTATCCAGTGTGGGCCAGCTGTCCGTCTGTGGTCGTCTTCCCATCTGGTTAGTGGTCTCCCTCGGCTTCTCTTGCCCGCTGGGCCGCTCCACTATGTTACTGTCGCAGTCCATCTCTGGTCTGTACAGTGTACATCTCACGACATGGCCAGCCCATTTCCATTTTAGTTTTAATGCATAAGCTTTTTATTATCTTACTTTATCTATCTTCCTTATGTTAAACGCACTCCTCTCTAGCCCTCTTTACATAAGAATATATTACAATATTATTTACATTCTTACACACAGGTACTCCCACTCACGATTAGCGGCGAGCAATCTTCTTATTGCCCGAATGATATCATTTTGTTTCGAGAACGTATTATTGTAATAATTCTGACCTCTGCATTAAGTGCCCTGAATTGGTGCAAAAAACTAGCCAAGTTCGGGTCGACTCACGCAGCAATGATATCAATGTCAGATGTAGTTTCTATGGTATCTACCTAGCAAGTGACAGAATGAGCATCTAGCAAATTGCTAGGTTTTTCCGGCCTACATCTTGGTGACGTCTAATTCAGTTTTACACTTATGAAATCAGTACCGTTTGCAGCATCTGCTTTTTTTTTTATGGAATAGGAGGACAAACGAGCGTACGGGTCACCTGGTGTTAAGTGATCATCGCCGCCCACATTCTCTTGCAACACCCGAGGAATCACAAGAGCGTTTGATTTGTTTGATGAATATTTACGTAGTTTTTGTTAATAATTAATTATGTCTGACTCTTATTGTAAGAAAACGCGTAGATTAAGAATTCACTCATCTTACATTTTATTTCAAGGTTATTGTTTTGTCTATGTTTATTATATTTTCGTTATCTGTTGTTACTAAGTGTTTTTATTCAATCGCGTTAAATGTGTTGGAAAATAATAAGGAACCGTTCAAATGTTAAAATATAACTTTTGTGGAATGAACTTCATGCCAGGACTGTAGTAAAGGTTAATATAACATATTATATCACTTTCTTAATAATACCACAGCTTGGGAATGGAGCGACCGCGAGTTAAATAATAGATTTTGTTGAACGAAATTTTTTTTTAAAAAGGGAGATGAAGCCCGCTGAGTTTTTTGCGCTCGTTAATATCCTGTTTTGAATTATCATATTTGAATTTGAATCGACGATACAACATAAAAGGGTTGGCAACACTCCTGTGATAAGGAGAGTTTCGATCGTTTGTCTTTTTTCATCGCTAGACATTTTTTTATGATAATTTCTTATATCAAAAATTAGGCCGGGCTTGGAGTGCTTTATAAACGCGTCAAGTCATTCAAACAATACCGGTGACGTGTGGTACACGCACCGGTTTGTGAGGACCGGTTCCCGTGTATCAGGGACGAGGACACGGCCTGCAAGGACGTTGGAACAATACCAGTTGTAAGACAAGTTTGCAGATACAAATAGCGCTGGTAATGTTTACTTTACAATGGGAGGCACTTTGCACAGGATACCGGCTAGATTATGGGTACCACAACGGCGCCTTTTTCTGTCGTGAAGCAGTAATGTGTAAGCATTACTGTGTTGATGTGAAATTAATGAGACTTAACATCTTATGTGATAACGAGCGCAATCGTAGTGCCGCGCAGAATTTTTCGGTGTTTCAAGAATCCTGGGCGCCATTGTATTGTAACGGGCAGGGCGTATCAATTATCATCAGCTAAATTATTATAATAAGAAAAGGTCTACAACCGCACTAACAACAGCGTTGCATTTTTCTGTAGTGAAGAAGAAATGTCAAAGCGCTATTGTGTTTCGGTTTGTAGGGCGCCGTAGCTAGTAAAGTAACTGGGGTAGTCAGATTTAGAACCTGAATTGACTTTCAATACATAGACAAATCACATTGTATAAAAACAAAGCCGAAATATGGAACATGTCACAAATTACACAATAATAAGCTCCGACTGCTATATCTATACATTGCCGCATTTACTCCAGTTGTTTAAAATATTCTTGCAAAAGAGAAGCAATGTAATAGTAGATTGTTAACCGAGGGTCGAAAAAATTAATTTCCGAGGTATTTAGACATACAGCTATAGTTCGAGAAGGAATTGTTTCTTTTACCCGTGTTAAACACTCTACTTTTCATTTCGAATATGAGGAAATAAAACTATTTGTTTATCTAAACTATTCATATATAAAATGTAATAATATTAGTAGTACCTATTTAAAATTAATTGTCAAATTAGGACAATATATCTCGATTTTTTGAATTTTAAATATGGAACTCACCGCGTAATTGTTGCGGCTTATTCCGCTCAAAGAAGTTTGTGCTAAGTTCAAACTGGCTGTTTAGAAAGTCACATGGCCGCAGCATTTTTTTTTATTAGTTTTTCTTTTACATAAAACTCTACACAGCTGACAGCAGTTCTATTTTTTAAGTTCATTCCGGCCCTTGGGTGGGAAGTAATTTGTATGAGTTTTTCCCTCTCTGTGGAGGGAAGCAACATTTTCTACCCAATAATCAGATCAAAACAAAATTCTTTCCGAGTATGAGAAATGAAAAAATCATTTCCAATTTCGCCTAATGATCATCGCAAATAGTCACCTGTATAACCTCTGAACAGGAATACGTGGAATCATCCTGTATTAAATATATACAGACGATTCGATGAATTGCAATCAAAATAGTCGATCGTAAGAACTTCGAAGAATCATGAATCACACCGCGGACGTGTGTCTGTGTGTGTACGTTATACGTCACAGGTTTCTTCGGTACCGGTTCCCGAGGTGCTCGAGCAAGGACTACAGCCAAGGACGTCAAGAGCATACCCATTGTAAGACGAGTAGGGGGAACTGATAATACGGGTGTCTTTATCTGTGATACAAAGCTTGGCGTGGATTCGCTTATGGTTTGTAAAGTGGCTTTAGTACAGTTAATTGCAGTAGGTACTGTTTCACTGCGACCAATGTGATCTTTTGTAGTAGCCACTGTTAGCCACACAACTCACTGCCAATTTTGATTCTTTTCATGAACCCTATTATATCTTTTGTAATGAGGTGACGTATCTCAAGTGGTTGAAGAATTGTTCTTTTCAAAGATGCTACGTTTACGCATTAAAGGACCACATTCAGAGAGGATGTGAAAAGGGGTTTCATCCGCATTATTACAGAATCTACACGTTCTGCAGTCCCATGTTTGAGAGGTGTTTCTTTCATCTGCAGCGCCCCGTTAGTGTCCTGGTTAGAATGCGTAAGTTTTCCCAACTTAACTCTATTTGAAGTTTGAAGGCTTGGATTAGGGTTTTGGAATGGATTAAATCCGGAGTGTTGTTCCAGAGTTTATAACACGCTTGTTTTTAGCACCAATTTTTGCAAGTTCGTCAGCACATTCATTACATTCGAGCCCTACATGTCCTGGAACCCAACGAAATGTATCTTTGTTAGTACTCTCAGAGTGTTCAGAATAGTCTAGCAGTTTTCTACAAGTCTTGAGACTGTTTTTTGAGTCGCTAGCGGAGAGAACCAGCTGTGAATTCGCTTAAAGTGGAACATTATTTAATAACACTACAAATAAAATCACATAAAATTGTGGTTGTGGAACCCCCTCAATAAGGTGGTCCTCACGCATTTTCTACAACTCCGAATGTGATTTAATATGGGAAATTTGATTGTTTATAAATAGTAGTTAATAATGGACACATCGAAGGAACCAGAAAGTCAGAGGTGCTAAAGCTTGAACTGCTGGCGATCTACCTCAAATTTAAGAGTACGATCGATCGACTATTCAAGAGATGCTTCAAGTATGTGTGATGAAGGATTGTCGTCTAGGTAGAGTGTCACGATGACATAGATATTAGTTTTGCGCACAATATGCATTTTTTTGTCAAGGTAAGTGTAGGTCTGCTCTAAAATATCAGTGAGAAAACTCATAATTATTCAAAATTGCGAGTTTATTGGTTACAAACACGTTCTAGTGTCTAAAGTTCTGAACTTAACTAAAGAGTGACTTTGGATGTTGAATCTGCATGACACTGCATCTACTGAGCATACTTTTCATAAGATGGTACGTAATTACCGATTTTAGCTACCTAAGATCAAACCTGTGAAAAGTTCTATGTTGTTTCGTTCTCGAGATCGACTCAAAAAGAACTCGCGATCGATCGCTGGAGCACCCCTGCTTTAGGTGATGTCAAAGGTTATGCAAACAAGCTATACGTAGCCCTTTCTCGCCTCTCAAAATTTGTATCCAGTAAATAAAATGCTGTAGGTACTGTAGCGTGCGAGTCCTCCCTCACGCGTGGGATCGTTGCATAATCAAACAATGTAGAACTCTCTAATTCATTATATTCATTTTATAACTCAATACATTTTAAACTATATTTTATTTGGGCCGAAGGCCGACCGTTCTTACTTTACTTCATGATCTCTGTATCTGTTACTATTCGATTGTCTTCTTATTCGCGTCAATATTCAAACTTTTAACTATTTATTCTTTAACTTTAGCTTGACGGCCAACCATAGAACAATGAGTTCTTATATGCGGATAAGAACTCCTTGTTACAGTATCTTACCATACCTACTACACATTATATTACTTTTTTGACTTACTCGTGTAAGACATTGACTATTTGACGTTTGAGTGTGTTTGTTGCATCATTTTACATTTTACATATTATATTGTAATTGAAATGATCTGTAAATCTTGATATAAAAGAGTGGGAATGAGTTTCTTGCTACTTCTTCTCGTTAGCTCAACCCTTTACGAAGTAGATTCAGTAAGAAAAATATTTTTTTTTGACATTCATAAGTGTCATTTCCGTGAACTACGTGAATAAACTGATTTTGATTTGATTTGATTATACTAAGTTAAGCGTATGAAGTAGAGGCGAGTAGGTAGTCATATACAAAAAGCTGTTTAATAGTTCTTTGGTGGCAAATATATAGCAATTACATTCGTGTTAGATTAAATCATTCAATACTAATGAATAATGATTACATAATATAACCTTTTTTTGCGCAACTCTGTAATAACGCGATGTGTTATTGTTGTATATGGAAAATCCTGTTTCTTTATCAATATTCATCAGTGTACACGCTGACAGTGAGGCCATACCGCATTCAACGTCGTAACTCGAATATTCTTCATTATATTTATTTGATAAGATCTTTTCAGTGGTTTTTTCAAATTTTTCTTATGGCGGTCTAGAGAATAGCACGAAAGCTATGATGTCTCACGAGAGAGTATTACTTGCAGAACATTTTCTTTACAGCTTCTTTATCTGACCACTAATAATATTCAATTTAAATCGTACTCAGTTCGTCATTGCGGTGGATTCATTTCATTGAAAAGATTTGTAAAAGCAATTGATTCAGGATTCTGAGGCGCGCGAAAAAGTCAAAGGACATGGCATTTTTACGATCTTTTTTTCTGGCTTTTAGGGTCGCGTATAAATCTGAGAATGCCAATCTGACATTAAGAAATATTTAACTACCCACTTACTTTGTCTGATTACATTTTTATATGCTTCTTTTCCTACGTTCAAATAAATGAAAATATATAGTTTGGCATATTCAAAACTACTTGCCTTAAATTAAAATTAATATAAATTATTTTTTTTTATTGACAGCAAGGGACGAGACGAACGGGACGTTCAGCTGATAGTAATTAATACGCCCTGCTCATTACAATTCAGTGCCGATGGAAGGATTATTGAAAAACCCCAAAAATTCTGAGCGGCACTACAAATGCGCTCGTCACCTGAGATGTTTAGTCTCATTTGCCCAATAATTTCACTAGCTACAACGCCCTTCAGACCGAAACACAGTAATGTTTACACATTACTGCTTCGCGGCAGAAATAGGCGCTTTTTTTCCATAATCTAGCCGGCACCCTGTGCAAAGGAGCCCACTCGTCACTCACTCCCAATTAGAGTTAACAAATATTACATTAATATCTCGAGTTTTAATCCTTTAAAAAGTGTTTTATTTATAAGATCATATTTCCGCCCATTGACGTTATGAATATATTGTCTGCAGATCAAGTTGGAGAGTGTGCTGGGTCTAACGGTGAGCAGTAATGCGGCGCTGGACTGCGACCCCAACACGGAGCTGGTGGCCTATCCTGCCGGGTAACTACATCCTCTTTGTTTCATGACTAGTTATAAACAGAAAAGCATGGAGTCGTGTCTCACTTCAAAAAAAAAACTCAAAAACGGTAACGAGTTACGAGTGCAGTGTATACATTAATTTGAACACACTGTAAATAATCATCATCAGACGAAAGACTTCCACTGCTGAACAAAGGCCTCCCCCAAAGATCTCCACGTCGATCGGTCCTGTGCAGCCCTCATCCAATGTATTTCGGCGATGTTGACCAGATCGTCGGTCCATCTTGTGGGGGGCATCGTGTCTTGCAACATCTTGTCAAATTATATTAACAAGTTTTTTTCTTAAGTAGACATTAATATTTTTAGCCTAATGATTTAAAGTATATAATACGTATTACCTAATAATTCTACGAAACTACCATACCTGACCTAGATTTAGTTATCTGTGGCACCAAAACAACAATGCTTTTTTAGGCCATAGAGTATATATTATATAATGAAACTGATCTTTGATGCTCTTTCACGCCTAAACCGCTAATCGTATCGACATGAAACTACCACTATTCGATGCGAAATTTATCCTAGATGGTTTATGGCTACTTATTTTTTATTGTATTTGTAATAAGATGAATAAAAATTAATTTATTTCCTTTTAAAATTCGCCCAGCAAAGCGGACGGGAACGGTTTATATAAGTGTTCGTGGCTGTATAAATGACAGATAAAAGTAGAGGAGTAGAAATAGTAGATTGTTAACCGAGGGTCGAAAGAATCAATTCCCGAGGTATTTAGACACATAGCTATAGTCCGAGTAGGAATTGATTTTTTTACCCGTGTTAAACACTCTACTTTTCATTTCGAATATGAGGAAAATAAAACTATTTGTTTATCTAAACTGTTCATAGATAATATGTAATAATATAAGTAGTATCTATTTAAAATTAATTAACAAATTAGGACAATTTATGTCGACTTTTTGAATTTAAAAATATGGAAATCACCGCGTTATTGTTGCGGCTTATTCCGCTCAAAGAATTTGCGCTAAATTACCAATTAATAAACAATTTTACCAGTGGGAGGCACCTTTGCACAGGAAGCCGGCTAGATTATGGGTACCACAACGGCGCCTATTTCTGCCGTGAAGCAGTAATGTGTAAGCATTACTGTGTTTCGGTCTGAAGGGCGCCGTAGCTAGTGAAATTACTGGGCAAATGAGGCTTAACATCTTATGTCTCAAGGTGACGAGCGCAATTGTAGTGCCGCACAGAATTTTTGGGTTTTTTGAGAATCTTGAGCGGTACTGCATTGTCCTTCTGCTCTTTACGTCCCCCTCGTCTCGTCCCTTAATATCATAAAAAAAAACAATACTTTCCAAGAATGAGAAATGAAAAAGATTATTAACACGTCAGAACGACACATGATCCGGCTGAGTGTCAACTAACACTCGAAACGGTGTATTTTAAATTGGATTCGCTGCAGTGCTGTCAACTCGGATTGGATTGCAGGCTCGAGTGGTTAATCTGGTCGCAGCTCGGATCAAGGTCTGCTCCAGTGACCTGTGTGATACGCTTGCAATTCTGTTACTTGTGTGATCGGTTCGGATGTATATTCCTTGCATCATTTTTAAGTTTCCATTCCCGAAGTACGAGGTGTGTTCAAAAAAGTAACGAGAATTTTTGTTTTATGAAAAAAATCTTTATTTATTCATCAATATCTATTTTGTCCCCTTCAAAGTAATCCCCCTCGGATATAATACACTTGTGCCAACGCTTTTTCCAATCCTCGAAACACTTTTGAAACTCGATCTTTGTAATAGCTCTTAGCTCTTTCAGCGATTCGCTTTTAATGTCATCTATGCTTGTAAAGCGACGGCCTTTTAATGTTCTCTTTATTTTTGGAAATAGAAAAAAGTCACATGGAGCCATATCTGGCGAATATGGAGGCTGAGGTATCGTTACAGTCTTGTTTTTGGCCAAAAATTCACGAACAAGCAATGAAGTGTGAGCAGATGCATTATCGCGGTGCAAAAGCCATGAATTGTTTTGCCACAAATCCGGGCGTTTTTTTCGGATTGCTTCACGCAAACGCCGTTGAACTTGTAGGTAGTACTCCTTATTGATTGTTTGACCTTGTGGCAAGAATTCATGATGCACTATGCCATTAAAATCGAAGAACACAGTGAGCATAACCTTCACATTCGACCGCACTTGTCCAGCCTTTTTCAGTATTGGCGATCCAGAATGCCTCAACTGGGACGGTTGAGCCTTAGTTTCGATATCATATCCGTAAACCCATGTTTCGTCACCAGTTATAACACGTTTTAGTAGTTCTGCATCGTTATTAACTTCATTTAGCGACTCCTGAGCAACTTCCATTCGCCGCTGTTTTTGTTCGAAATTTAACAATTTTGGAACGAATTTTGCTGCCACACGTTTCATACCCAAAACATCCGAAAAAATTTCGTGGCATGAGCCAACTGATATGCCAACATCATCAGCGACTTCTCTGATTGTGATTCGGCGATCGTTCATAGCCGTTTCTTTCACTTTTTTCACGTTTTCATCGGTTGTTGATGTGCTTGGGCGTCCGGGTCGTTCATCATCTTTAACGTTTTCGCGGCCATCTTGGAAACGCTTATACCACTCGTAAATCCTTGCTTTACTCATAGCAAACTCACCATATCCCTTTGGTAACATTTTACAAACTTTACTACACTTTATTTCATTTTTTACGCAAAATTGAATACAAATTCTTTGATCCATTTTTTTCACAATCGAAAATCGCCGAGCCCGAAAAACACGTCTAACGTTAGCGGCTGCCATTCAAAAAGTAAGCAATGAATATTGCTGAAAATTTTATCGTACTTCAGGGGCATGTGTACCAACATAATAAAAATATTTATACAGGCGGACTCTCCAAACCCGCGAAATTTAAAAATTCTCGTTACTTTTTGAACATACCTCGTATAACCAACACGACTTCGCTCAGACTTTACTGACGTAAAACTTAGCTGAGTGTGATAAAACTCGAAATAAAATTTGAATTTTGCATTAGCAACATAAATTCAGCTTGCAAAGATTATATGCTAAGCTAATACTCAGATAAGTTTAAGTTGAGTAAAATCTGAGTGCGCTTTATAGATCTTAGCCTAAGACTGCCCTGCCAGCGAGTCCATCTCTGAACTTTTTTTTATTTCACAAACATAATTTCATAAACAAAATACATAATTCACCTAAAATCTAAATAAATAAATTTTCCGTAATTTATTATTTTGGAAAAATTTCGCTAGCGTAGGCTCTGACACCTACTTGTCCTGCGCCGGGCCGTAGACGCTTTGAACTTTTGAAGCGTATTTTTTTTAATTTTTAATTACATTGTTTCTTTTTTATGACTATAAGGAGCGAGACGAGCAGGACGTTTAGCTGATTGATACGCCCTGCCGATTACAAAGCAGTGCCGCTGCCGGATTCTTGAAAAACTCAAAAAAAAAATGCTGCACTACAATTGCGCTCGTCACCTTGAGACGAGATCGAATGTTTTGTTTTTGTCAATATTAGAAATTATAAATATTATTTTTTAAATTAAAATTTACAAAAGCGAATTAATGAAATATTTATATTTTATGAAAAATATTAATTATATTAAATTCTCAAATGACGTGTGGCAAATTAAAATGACACAATATGTTATTGGTAAAAATTAAAATTTCCTTCAAACGAATTAACTTCAAAAATTGTAAAATAACAAAAAGATAACAAATTATATTACTAACTCTGAACAACTTCTTAATATACGATGATTTACAAATTTATCACAAAATGTTTATTTTAAACTTAACTCACTGCTCACACACTGTATACATATCAATGATAATGTACGTACATACATACATACTCACGCCTTGTTACCGTCGGGGTAGGCAGAGAATAGAATACAAATTACTTAAGTTTTCTTTAGTGTTAATTCCGCCAATATTTGTCTTTAAAACAATTCTACACGTGTTTCGCCTCTACACGAGGTATCCTCAGGACGTGTTGTCCCGCCAAAATCTGTCACGAGACTCATGGCGGAATTAACACTAAAGAAAACTTAAGTAATTTGTATAATTATTGATTTCCGCAAAGTAACGCCTAATTCAATAAATTTTAGAGAATAGAATGCCATTTGCTTCTATCCTTACAAACCTCACGCGCTTCCTCTACATTCATTACTCTTTTCATACATGCTCGCCGGTTGCGGGTGCTTCGGACCTCTCCTTTTCTCAAAACGTCCCCAATTTGGTCGACGAATGTTCTACGAGGTCTCCCGCGACCGACTTGCCCACACACACTTATATATTTGATGTGTCATTCTTTCTTCACTCATTCGCTCCACGTGTCCAAACCATTTCAGCATTCCTTTTTCAGTCCTTGTCACAACATCCTCTTTCAAGCCACAGCGCGCTCGTATAACCGCATTCGGAATTCTATCAGTCAGTCTTACCCCACACATACTACGCAGTGATCGCATCTCAACTGCGTTAATTCTGCTTTTATGCTTCTTCTGCCATACCCAACTCTCACTTCCATACATTAACGTGGCGACAAGCATTCCATTATGTACAGCCATTCGCGCTTCTATTGGCACAGTCTGACCGTAGATAATAGTCTGATAATGTAGATAAATAAAAAGATCTGGGTTTATTGTAGTACAAGGCGTCATGCGACAGAATTGCCATCTAAAGTTCTACCCCCTTATTCATAATAGTCTGCTAACTTAAAGCATTGCTAATTCTCACTCTGTCTTCTTCTATTGACCTAAGTCAGAATGAAAAATAACACTCTGTAACAGCTGTGTTTTAAGTTAGCGGACTATTATGAATAAGGGGGCTAATATTTAACTATTAAACGAATACATCAACCAATAGCGTGTATTTTTTCTCGATCTCCCTTTCTCTCTTGCTCTCTCCCTACTTGTGCTCCATGGCTGTGTGCTTCATGCTACGTTTGCCTTTTCTCAGTCTCTTTCAATCGCTCTCTCCCTTTTCTTGGACAAAAAGGTCCCACATTTTCGTGTCACTATGTAATAATAATATTGACACACTTTTTACACAAATTATCTTGCCCCAAGTTAAGCATATATAGCCTGTGTTATGGGTTACAAGACAATGATATATTTAATACAATAAACTTACTTAAACATACATAAATTCATATAAACATACATAAATACATTTAAACATCCATGACTCGGAAACAAACATCTATATTCTCATAAAAATGCTTGCACCAACCGGGGATTCGATCCCGGGACCTCTAGCTTAGTAGATAGGATCGCTAACCACTAGGCTATACAGGTCGTCAAAATTATATATCCGTTGAAATTTTACCCACATGCGCGCATTGAAGTTTCACATCAATAAAAAGAAAAGTCCGTCTGCCGTCGAGACTAACTATGTATCGAAAAATATATAGTTTGCGGAAATGAAAACCGGTGTATCATTTTGTAGGGTTGGCGGTGACCACACCCGAACCACTCCCATATTGGGGCGCGTCCCCTTCAGCTCAAAATGTGTTTAAATGTATACCACCGTCGTGCTTATTGTGTGTGTCATAGACAACAAAGATATATTTTAATTAGGGCGTCAAAGGGACTGCTTGACAGTGTTGAACGAACTTGTAAATTAATTACTTTTCATCAGCAAAACAATCTTTGTATCTAAAAATTTCGTGTCACGTTGTTTGTCCGCGAACTCCTAAACTTATGACCCGATTTTAATCAAAATTTGCACATTGCACATTTGTATTCAAATTGAGAGATAGATTTTTGTTTCAATTATATCGTGAACCTTAATATTTTTTAATGTGAAATTGTATTTCTTACCCCCTTATTCATAATAGTCTGCTAACTTAAAGCATTGCTAATTCTTACTCTGTCTTCTTCTATTGACCTAAGTCAGAATGAGAAAAAACACTTCTTAGCGGCTGTTTAAAGTTAACTAATAGGTTAATTAATAATTATTCTGTGGGATTGATTTTGTATGATACTACTGTTGTGACATTATTTCTTTACAAGAATACGAAAGAACTAAATAATAATTGTAAAGATTGAACTTCTATAAAACTTTGTAATTAAAAAAAAAATAAGATATGAAATTATTTTCATATTCATTTGTTTAGGATAAGCGAAAGCACCTGTCACCAGAGAGTTTGTATATGTATGGAGAGAATAAGGTAACCTTTTGATACCAACCGCTCAATTTATTCCATTTTTATGGTACAAAGGCAGCAATATTTCAATACCGTAATAATTTCGCTCGTCTTGCGGTTAAGCAAAAACAGCTGCGAAATGATTAACTGTGGTTCTGTACGCGCACAGACCCCTATACCCCAGTGGTTGGTGACCCTGCCTAGAGGTCCCCGGTTCGAACCCGGTTGGTACAAACATTTATATGATGAATAATGGATGTTTGTTTCCGAGTCATGGATGTTTATATGTATTTATGTATGTTTAAGTTAGTATATTGTATTAAATATATCGTTCTCTTGTGCCCATAGTACAGGCTATGTTTAGTTTGGGACAAGATAATTTGTGTAAGAGTGTGTCAATATTATTATTATTTATTTATCAATAATAAAATCCTATTGACGCTTCATTTGCACACCGTACCAAAGCGACAATGTGACGTCATCGACGTCAGGTCCTGAGATAATGTAACCGGGTAGTAGGTGTATAAAAAGTAATTGAAAACCTCAATTAGTTCTGACTCAAAACGGCAGTGTACTTCCACCTTTAAATCTCAAGGTGCCGAGCTCAATCGCAATGTCGCTCCCAGATCCTGAGCGGCACTGCATTATGGCGGGTACTTTTCGAACGGTTCTTTCGTCTTTTCACTTCTTATCACAAACAAATACTTTTTCAGGTTTCATTAGGTCCTATGGACTGTATTTTAATTTAAAAACGTTTGGGCTTAGATTATTTATGCGTCTAGATAGAGTCTCTTGCTGTTAGACAACCGATAAAAACAGGCCAGGAATGTTTGTTTAGTGTGCATGACAAGCTACGTCTTACACTCGTGATTTGTATAGGTTTGCGAGAGGTTAGTAATTATAAAGTCTATTTTTTTCGACGTTTTCACAGATGTCGTAGTCTGTCTAAATTCTAAACGTATAAATGATCTAAGCGTTTTAAATTTTAATACTGTAGGTACATTTTTGAAGTGAAAACTTCTTTAGCGGCGTTGAGCACTTTTCTTGGGATAAATTGTTAAACTCGCGTCAGGACACGTGGCCTGATCGAAAATTCGTAAGACAGTCGTTGAAATAATGGATGAAAGTTTATTTTTCTGAGAGATAAACTTTTTAATGTTAAATAATTGTAATACACATTAACCACATAAATGCTGGTACTTTTATACTGATACATAAAGCAATTCGTGTGAAATTATTCCCTAACCATTACAAAATATTCAAAAATGCACAACGTTACTGTTCAAGTTTTCACTTCTGCCGGCACTTCCGGAGTGCATCCCGTATTTTTTTAAATGACGGTACACAAATATTTATTTTTATCAAAACTTATAAACGATGCGAAATTCGTGCCTGTTGAGATTACGTCTCCAACGCTCCTGACCAAACGGATGTTTTGGTTTGTCTGTTCAACACTCAAGTTGCGGCTCCATCTGCTACTTGGTTGAGCAATAATAATAACTTGTACCACACCAGAGCGGCTCTATACAGTCTTTTAATTAATAATCCCACCCTGTCGAATCGAAAAAAATAGACCCTTTGGTTTACGACAACTTGATATAAATCACAAATACATTTTACCAAAAAATAATAATAAATATGGGAAGAGAACGATCAATTACGTAATACCAGATTAAATTAACGAACTGCCCAAAGAGCTGCAAGAAATGTACATAAATACCACGAAACTCAAAACTCGCCCTACAAAGCTATGGAATGAGCTTCCTGGTGCGGTGTTTCCGGGACAATACGACATGGGTACCTTCAAAAAAAGCGCGTACACTCCCCTCCTTAAAGGCCGGCAACGTTCTTGTGATTCCTCTGGTGTTGCAAGAGAATGTGGGCGGCTGTGATCATTTAACACCAGGTGACCCGTACGCTCGTTTGTCCTCCTATTCCATAAAAAAAAAAAGATACTTCCTGAAAAAAGAATAGAATTTGGAAAAAAAGAATTGAATGGCTCTAGGTACCCAGATAAACCCGTGAGGTTTTCGTGGTACTTATTTCATAAAAATGTATGTATTTGTTCTGTATTGGCCAATAAACTAAAAAAAAAAATAAGTCGGCATCACCTTCAAAGGTAGTTTTAGTTAAAACGCAACTAAGACGTGCTGGAACAATATACCGCCACTTTTCAATGCCTTCGTATCTGTTAATTCGCTTAAATAAAAAATGAAAACATATCTATTAAATGAACATCGAAGTCAGTATTCCAGCATTAGTTGCTTTCAAAGGAGAAGCTTTTTCTTTTATTTTATTTTATTATTTGTCATTATTAGGTATTATTAATTATAATTACTCTTTATATGATTGTTCTTGTTTTTAAGTTTACTTTAGTAGTTAATTGTTTTTAAGTTTAGTTAGTATAGTAATAATTTAATTCAGGCGTGGTGGGGACACCACCAGGGGGACCTTGAGGTTACGTGTCACGCGAGGGTCACAGAAGATCAGCGTTGCAACACATTTGTATTGAAACACATGCTGAGTGGTTTTTTTTAAACACCACACGTTATTATATTTGTATATTTTTAAGTTGCTTCATTTTGTTGTTTTTGTGTGTGTTGAAATAAATGTTTTTCTTTCTTTCTATCTATCTATACTCTATACCTACTGGTAGAGTTGGAAGTAAAGTTCCAGATGTGCGGGTTCGAGTACCACGTTTTCGTTTAAATTGTAAAACATTATAATCCCTGAAATTTATGCAGAATAACGTATTTTGTTCAAAAGTATTTTTTTTTTTGGGAGAAGGAAAATACATTTACGTATTTAGGTCGTGATAGAGCCGATATGTCGCAGTCAGATCGTAATCCACTACCGAATAAAATTTATAGTAGTTGCATAGCTTTTCCAGAGGATGTAAAAACGTAAGGAACTCTAACCTAACCGCACCGCTCCACAGTTCATTGACCCCGCCATGACGACCTTCGTAGGCCGAGACCTTTTATTGTTTTATTTATAACATGGTCTGACTTTGTCGTTTGAGATTTATAATTAAAAATATATGCAATTTAAATGAGATTTTTTTTATGACAATAAGGGACGAGAACAGCAGGACGTTCAGCTGGTGGTAATTGATACGCGCTGCCCATTACAATGCAGTGCCATTCTTAAAAACCCAAACATTCTGAGCGGCACCTCAATTGCGCTTGTCACCTTGAGACATTGGATGTTAAGTCTCATTTGCCCAGTAATTTCACTAGCTACGGCGTCTTATTACTGCTTCACGGCAGAAATAGGCGCCGTTGTGGTACACATACTCAAGCCGGCATCCTGTGCAAAGGAGCCACCCACCGGTAAAATTGATTCTATTTTGAACTAAGTGCAGTTCTGATCGCGCATCTGGGGGTCCTGTACTGATAAAAGAATATAAGTCAATACCAACTTTATTAATATGAATTAATCCGTATTGAACAAGAATTACAACTGTGCTATGAACACCTTTCCGTTTATTATTCCGTTGTACCAGTGGAAGGCTCCTTTGTACAGGATGCCGGCTAGATTATGGGAACCACAACGGCGCCTATTTCTGCCGTGAAGCAGTAATGTGTAAGCATAACTGTGTTTCGGTCTGATGGGCGCCGTAGCTAGTGAAATTACTGAGCAAACAACTGCGCTCTTCACCTTGAGACATATTATGTCTCAAGGTGAAGAGCGCAATTGTTGTGCCGGTCATATTTGGATTTTTCAAGAATCCTGAGCGGCTTGCATTGTAATGGGCAGGGCGTATAAATTACCATCAGCTGAACGTAATGTTCGTCTCGTCCCTTATTGTCATAAAAAAGTACCTAATATGAGTAATGTAAACGAGGCAGAGTCTTAGTAATACGGCTGCATTGATTACACTTCGGGTACGGAACCCTATAAAACAATAAAACAGTCTCACTTGCATACACAAAGTCATCGCGTTTCATCAATGTACAGTAATCCTAGATATTGACAATCCAACGAAGTACCTCACCGGCTTGTCACGCTTATGTTGAATGTCGTGTGTCGGGCGCGAGAATGAATATTGACGACGCGTTAACAGTGACGGGTGACCCTTGTAGTATGTTGATGAGCGGAGCGATTAATAAAATACTAGTTCAAAGAGGATGTAAATACTATGTAAGGAGGCGGGTCTGCTTAAGTTAAAATTAAAGTTTAGTGTAGTATGAAAATTGCAGTGATTTGACATAAGTTTGAATGAAATAGTAGTATAGCGGTTGGCGACGAAGTGTAATCCGGCTAAGTTTGAAAGCGAACAGTTGCTTAAAATGTAGTGGATTTCGGCTGTCTCCTTTTTTTTAAAAGATTATAGCCGTCATCTGTCTATTTATCAATGTCTGCACGTATGCAATACAATCGAGTGAATCGCCTTTTTCTCAGAGAGTTTCGCTAGGCTGCACTAGCTGGTGACCGGTGCGCATCGCTTCAAATAAACAATTAATGCATATCTATAATCGTTTTTATTAAATTCATCCAATTAAATTCAATTTGTTCCATTCATTAAAATTATTATTTCGCTGTTCTCTGTTTTGTAATCAAATAATGTCACAGCAGAACTTTCAGACTGTGCGTTAATAATTTTTCTTATAGAAATATTTATATAAAAATAAAATTTGAAATGAAAATAATTAATGGTCACAAATTGAAACAAGAACCGTAACTCTCAAGTCGATTCAAACTGCAGTCACTGTGCAAAAAATCATTAAAATCGGTTCAGTATCTTATATCTTTTTCCGTACCCCTAACAACGTTTGGCAAAATTTTATGATGATCGAACTCACGATTCGCATTTTTTAATATTGGTTAGAATTAATTATGTGTTGGGTCTACCATATAGCCATGCTATGCCATGCCACCCATGCTGAGGTGTTCATCAATTATCATCAGTGAAATATTCATGTGACCGAGAAATTTTGACACATAGTTACCTATTTTGTAACGCGAAGCATAACGTATTATATATGCTCCGTAATATAAAGAATCGTTCGATTCGAATCGAATATTAATAATATCTCCGTAATAGAAAGATATATAAAGAAACAAAAACATTGTAAACCTCTCTGCGTCAGCGCAGTCGGGTATAAAAGTCCGCTTCCCGCTCCGCTACACGCTGCTGCCATATCGTCGTACGCGCACTTTCCTCGTATGTATGACACATGCGTACAGATGTTCTCACGGACACCTACACGCTCAGGAGGCGGTGGTCGGTACGCGGTGATATTTGGCGTGTGGTGATCATACATAGCATCCCGTACTCTATGAATACTTATCGGTGTTGTTGACCTGTCAATGTATTACCTACATTGAAAAGTGATATAAGAGTTAAATTAAAAAAAAAAAAATTAAAAACACGCATTTATAGAAAATCTAACTATAAAATAGAAAAGAAATTTAAAATTAACATCAATTCCTGCCTTATAGGTGAAAGATGAAAATTGTATAAGTTGAAAAAAACTTATTTTGCAAATTGAAAAATGGAATAAATTAATGTATTGTCATCGGTCCTCGATAAATCTACGAAGTTTGAATGAAATCTGGCCTTTTAAAGTGGGTCAAAATCGCGCCCAAATGAGTCGGTTACATACAACCATACATACAGGTGAAGCTATTAAAAAGTGTGTGAAATAACGGTGTGTGCGTAAAGATCTCATGACAGAAGTGAAAACTTTATCAAGACTTTCAGAGAATAATTTGTACTCAAATATCTGTCCTTACGGTACTCAAATACTCAAATATCTGTCCTTACGGTCTCCTTACGGTAGTTACTGAATGCCAAATTTTTTTTTTTTTTATGGAAAAGGAGGACCTGGGGTTAAGTGATCACCGTCGCCCATATTCACTCAACATCAGAGGAATTACAGGAGTGTTGCCGGCCCTTAGGGAAGATGTACGCGCTTTTTTGGAAAATACCCATTTCATATCGTCCCGGAAACACAATACAAGGAAGCTCATTCTACAGCTTTGTTGTACGTGGAAGAAAGTTCTTAGAAAACCGCACCTGTGTAGGATTGCCACACATCCAGATGGTGGGGATGATATTCTAATTTATGGCCTGTCGAAACAGCTCTTCGGAACACTTCCCGTCATAAATGCTAAGTTTAATAATAACAAATTCTGTTTTATTACTAGCGACCTTCCCAAAAATACCAAAAAACTCCAAAATTCCTGATTTATAGACGTTTGAATGAATGTATGTGATTGTAATTGCAGATGCACTGTGGTTCTGTACAACGTGCGCAAGAACCGGCAGTCACACGTGCTGAATGCGTCGCGGAAGAGCGTCACGTGCGTAGCTTTCTCTCCTGACGGTCGCTACCTGGCCACCGGGGAGTGTGGCCATGCGCCCGCCGTCCGCGTCTGGGACCTTCAGGTAGGCTCCCACATTAACACCTCTATCTACATCGTCAAGCTCATGGTCGCTCAGACAGACAATGAAGAAGGCTATGCTCAGAGTTTCCCTGCGAGATCGAATCAGAAATGAGGAGATCGGTAGGAGAACCAAAGTTACCGACATAGCCCAAATGATTGCGAAACTGAAATGGCAGTGGGCAGGGCACATATATCGACGGACTGATACCCGTTGGGGCAGTAAAGTCCTCGAATGGCAGGACCGATCGTCGTGGAAATCTTTGGGGGAGGCCTTTGTCCAGCAGTGGATGTCTTCCGGCTGATGATAATGATATTACAGACATCAAATTCAAATATTTTTATTCAAAATAGGATTTAAAATCACTCATTGAACGTCAAAAACTACGAAATCACCATCCCTACGAAATAGTTTGCCTCAGACTTGA
This sequence comes from Leptidea sinapis, assembly GCF_905404315.1. Lineage (NCBI taxonomy): Eukaryota > Metazoa > Arthropoda > Insecta > Lepidoptera > Pieridae > Leptidea > Leptidea sinapis. Next base: position 5,139,574 of record NC_066297.1, read on the forward strand.
GAAGAACGGGCGCAAGAAACTCAGCTTGTATCTGCAATACCAGTGAACATGAAATGCCTTACCGGTCCTTGATGTGGAGTTGACAATTGATTTCGGATTTTTTTTTATTTTATTTACACATTCTCTTGCAACACCAGAGGAATCACAGGAGCGTTGCCGGCCTTTAAGTAAGGTGTATGCGCTTTTGAAGGTACCCATGTCGTATGGTCCCGGAAACACCGCATAAGGAGGCTCATTCCAGAACATTGTAGTACGTGGAACAAAGCTTCAAGGACCGCCACACATCCAGATGGTGGGGATGATATTCTAATTTATGGCGTGTCGAGCGAAGGTGGAATCAGGTAAAACAGTTCTTCGGAACTCTCCTCGTGATAAATGCGGTAGAAGACACACAGTGAAGCGACTTTAAGCACAATGAAGTCGTGTTACAAGTACATTAACAAATAAAGGAAAAGTGAAGTTGGTTTGTTAGGCCACATGAATCATGTAATTTCAAAAGTAATTATTGAGTGTTCTTTCGTAGTGCCATTTTGATTCCGATAAAATAACGGTGCTTTTATATGTCACTAAACCTTATTCAATATGCTCGTATATTATGTTCTGACAAAGGTTAATGGAACAGTTATATTGCATCAGTAAAAGGACACGGAACTAGTACTTACTTTTTGTTTATCAAACCTTAGGAATTCAAGGCCAGAGCTTATAAAGCATTCCTGGTGCATATTCAGTCCATATCATCCAATTAAGGCTGTTAATTGGGTCATAACTCTTATTACCAGTGGTAGGCGCCTTTGCACAGGATGCTGGCTAGATTATCGGTACTACAACGGCGCCTTTCTCTGCCGTGAAGCAGTAATGTGTAAGCATTATTTTGTTTCGGTCTGGAGGGTGCCGTAGCTAGTGAAATGACTGGACAAATGAGACTTAACATCTCATGTCTCAAGGTGATGAGTGGAATTGTAGTGCCGCTCAGAGGTTTTGGGTTTTTCAAGAATCCTGAGCGGCACTGTATTGTAATGAGCAGGGCGTATCAATTACCATCAACTGAACGTCCTGCTCGTCTCGCCTGTGACATACCTGTGTCATTGCTTCTGAATTTTAAGGGAAGGAATATTTGGGACCTTTTTTCCGTGTTTATTGTCTTTATTTTGCCCAAATTGCATTCCAAAGAACACAGCGACAGGTATACGTTTGTTGACGATAGTTTTATCAATAATTTCAGGATCCCACGGCTTCAGGAGCAGTGCAGATAGCGGAGTTCCCTGGTCACACGCATGGGGTTAATTGTGTGGTGAGTCTCTAATACTTACGTAGATCATATGAATCTTCATCATCATCATTCTATACCTATATTTATAGAGTGTAATGTATTATTCTGTTTAATGAATGAATGTAATGAATAGAATGGTATATTATTATAGAACACATTTTATTTGAAGATAAATGCAGATTCCTACTTTTATTGCAAAAACGTACGAAGCGCGTTCAATGTAGTGTGGTTGAGGTCCTTGGAAACTAAAAACGAAAATAATATGGCTGGTAGAGCTGGAATATTGATTGGATAAAAAAAAAGGAATAATTAGAATAATAACATTTTTATAAATGGAAGACTTTGTTCTCAGTTTGCGAGAGCGTGTTTGTGAAAGAGTTTTTTAAGAAATGAATTTTAAATACGGAAAAAGATATGAGGATTTTTAGCTTACATTAAGGATTGGTCTCCGCTGCGCACCAACTAGATACCGCAGGCGTAAATAATACTACATTCAAGTTGGCGTTGACGTGCCACTAGTTCTGTTAAACTTTGCTTATAATTAAAACTAAAATGCCGGGTTGAGTAGTCAAACTTTGAGAATAATACTTCAACAAATAAAAAAGACACATATCATCAGTAAGTATTTTGTATTTTATTCATTTCAATGTAAAATAACACGATGCGTATGTTACAAGATGCCATTGAGTGTCAAGATGCCACGCACACAAGCAATAGTTGCCGTAATAAAAAAGGTATTGTTCTTAGGTAGTGCTGTATCTAGTTGGAGCGCAGCGGACACTAATCCTTTATATAAGATTTCAAGTAATAGTAGGTCATCACCTCATTTAATTTTAAACAATTTGTTATGTTTTCATAAAAATTGAGAACAACATTTTATGAACGATGCGGGACTCGATCGGTTAGCTCAGTTCGCAGAGCACTGGCACGGAACGCCAGAGGTCGTGGGTTCGAGTCCCGCATCGTTCATAAAATTTTGTTTTCAAATTTTATTCATTCAATTTTGGTTTTCAACACTTTGCTCTTAAAAGATTTGGCAAACTTAGAAGATAACTTGACATTCATGAGTGTCATTTCCTTGACCGACATGAATAAAGTGATTTTGATTTGATTTCTATTTAAGCATAAGTATTAGTAGGAAATTTCAGCTAATGTTGGCTTACAAGAGGAGAGTAGTACTTGGAGGATATAACGAAAACTTAATTATTTACCATTTATTAATTATATTCATATTGGTGTTTGAGAGTGATATGATTTTCTACTCTCGAGAGACCCGGCATGGGACAGGCTTTCTCCAAGTACCTATAGTGTATGTTTGCATGTTCCAGGCTTTCTCCAAGTCGTCGAAGTATCTGGTGTCCGTTGGCTCGCAGCATGATATGATAGTCAACGTGTGGGACTGGCGGAGCAACCTCAAGCTTGCCAGCAATAAGGTGAGCTTAGCCGATTGATTTTTGAAGTGAAAACTTCTCTAGCCGTTTTGGGTACTTTTTGGTAGGGGAAAATCATATGGGTTTGCGTCACCGTCATGCCCATGACTGGTGCACGCAATGAATAAATAATAAAAAAATATATGTATAATATACAGTTAGAAACTTTTTGGATGGGTAATGTTGCATTTCGTGAGTTCGCGTCACCGAAATGCTTATAGCAGTATATCTGTAGCTATACCGCTGACGTCTTGTGCAATATTAGTGCTGTGTATATCTTATAATATCTTAATTGAAATTGAATAGATTTAGTGGAAAGTTCGCTGTTTATATATACTGTCCATTGGCGAAATAGTGTTTATGTTTTGTTTTACAAATTTTTTATTCAGGTTCATTTTTTTAATGTTATTTTCAAAAGTTACGCCTCTAAAATATTTTAAAGTCATGCTATATCGAGAAAACGGTGTGTTGGATGAATATTTTATTATGCCCCGTCTAGAGAATATCTTGGAAATATTATCTCTCGATTTTAGATACAAAAATATGCTAAAAAATGTTTTTCACATAAAGTTAAATAACAAATTTAATATAATAACATCAAAAAGTTATCCTGTATTGGCCACGTATTGAGATTACTGAAAAGCTGCTCCAATCTATTTTTATGCTTGTTTAGAGAATAATATAAGAAGAAAGTTTTGATGGACACACTACATATTATCATTACTAATGTAATATTGTAATTTTTAGGTTTCGTCCCGAGTGAAGGCGGTGAGTTTCTCTGAAAACGGGGACTACTTCGTTACGGTTGGCTTTCGGCACGTCAAATTCTGGTATCTGGAGTATTCGCGAAATGCCAAGGTGAGATATAAGTATTCTGCGAAGCAAGATCCTTATAATTATACACTTCTGATGAAGTACGTTAAAATCTCAGAAGTGGGATTGAGACTTCAAGTGATTAAAACAAGCTTATTATTAAATTATTTGATTGCATTCCATTAGAACTCTGTTCTTTGACTTTTTTCTATTGCTTTTGACCGTTGGATGTTAAGTGTTCCCGATTTACATACTTCCCCCTATTGATAACAGGAAATACCACCTCCGAGGCAATAAATGGCACTAAGAAAAAGAAGGTTTTAAACAGAAAAGCTTAATAATCACAACTATGACAAATACTATCTTGACTCATTTCATATTTCATCTGCAGTCCCCGTGGAAACGAGATCTGGAAAGGTCTTCAAACGTCGGGTCAACACAAAAAACCGAATTCAAAAAATTTCAAAGACTTAATAAAATTTTTAGTTATTTGATATTTTTCAGTTTTTGAAGTCGGTTTTTTTAAACGTAGTTTTTTTACTTACATTAGATTTTAGCGTAAGAGTTACATTTTTATTATTATTTTAGTTTTCATCTATTTCGCATCAAACAAAAGAAGAATTACGTAAATCGGATCATAAATCTCAGAGTAATCGGTGTACATACATAAAAAAATAACCGATCGAATTGATTACCTCCTCCTTTTTGAAGTCGGTTAAACAGTCTCAATTGACGCGTTTTAATCCTTTAAAAAGTGTTTTATTTAAGATTATAATATTGAGCACATATTACAAGTAATACAATATAATGAATGTTGCAGTACAAAGAGCCGGTGCCGCTCATGGGCCGTTCGGCAATCCTCGGCGAGCAGAAGGACAATGAGTTCTGCGACGTGGTGTGCGGGCGAGGCGACACAGCGGATAGCACGTACGCGATCACTCGCGGCGGCCTGCTGTGTGAGTTCAACAGCCGCCGCCTCCTGGACAAGTGGGTGGAGCTGAGGGTGAGTCATCATCATCAATTCAGCCGGAAGACGTCCTCTGTTGGACAAAGGCCTCTCCAAAGATCGCCATGACCTGGTCATGCGCTGTCCTCATTCAACGTATTCCGGCGATCTTGACCAGATTGTCGGTCCATCTTGTGGGGGGCCTGCCAACACTAAGTCTTCCGATAGGTGATCGTCATTTGAGGACTTTACTGCACCAACGGCCAACTCTCCGTGGAGCTATGTGCCCATATATTTGCTATATATATGAGGGTTATTACTTTATTATTATTAGTATTTTATCTTGCCATTTGTCTTCTCGATATTCAACAAATGTTTTGTGTTTATAAGTCAGTCTTGTACGGTGCGTGCCCATTGCCACATTGTTTGTTATGCTGTCTTGTCTTAACTGCAAAGCTAAAGTTTCACACATTATGTTATAAGAATTCTCGAAGATGCGCGATAGGCATTTAATGCGGATGAAAATATATTTATTAACCTAACAAAGTTATAAAACTATGTTTTAAACGAATAAATAAAATCAAAATTTGAGATACTTTTCGATTGATGTTAAAAAACTTAATAATTCATTTTAATAAAATAAAATAAAAAGTCATTTTACTGATCTTAATCAACGTTCTTGCGATATCAGGTAAAAGTTTTTTGATATCTGTAATAGTTACGGAATAATTGTCTTGACCAGACAATTATTCCGTAACTCTTAAAGATTACAGCCTGTATAGCAGGGATGCTCAAGCTTGAACTGCTGGCGATCTATTTCAAAATTGTTATACTACGATCGATCGGCTCTGAGAGGCTTCAAGTATGTGTGATGAAGGATTGTCGTCTACGTAGAGTGTCACGATGACATAGATTTTTTTGACATAGTTTTGTGCACAATATGCATTTTTTTGTCAAGGTAAGTGTAGGTCTGCTCTAAAATGTCAATGAAAAAACTCATAATTATTATTCAAAATTGCGAGTTTATTGGTTCTTACAAAACAAACGCGTTCTAAAGTTCTAAACTTAACTAAATAGTGACTTTGGATGTTGAAGCGTGACACTGCATGTCCTGAGCATGTGCAGAAGATGGTACGTAATTACCGATTTTAGTTTATTATACCGGATTTTTTTCTCGAGATCGACTCAAAATGCACTCGCGATCCACCCGTCGATCCCGATCGACCGTTTGAGCACCCCTGCTGTATAGTATCCTAGCCGTGTTCGCTCATCTAATAGTTTGTTATATATTTCCAGACAACGAGCGCCAACTGCATGGCGATCGGTTCCAACTACATCTTCGTGGGGTGCGCCGAGGGCATCGTGAGGTGCTTCGCCCCGGATACGTTGCGGCACGTGACCACCCTGCCGCGGACCCATTACCTGGGCGTAGACGTCGCGCAGGGCGTCAATATCAAGTAATGAAATAACATTTTTTTTTTATCGAAGAGAGGACAAACGAGCGTACGGTCACCTGGTGTTAAGTGATCACCGCCGCCCACATTCCCTTGCAATACCAGAAGAACCACAAGAGCTCTGCCGGCCCTTTAGGAAAGTGTACGCGTATTTTTGAAGGTCCTGTCGTATCGTCCCGGAAACGAAGTAATTTTTAAATATTATATTCATAAGCTTTTATTTTTAATTTTTGTCACATTTGCCACTTATTCACCAAACATGTTTTTTTTTATTTGACTAGTATGATAGACTGTTTCAACTATATACTATTTAATTATGCTTGATTATGACTGTTTGATTCCTAAAATAAAATAAATAAATGATTAACGTTGGATAGTACTACCCGTGTGTTCATTTAATGTCCGGGAAGATTGTCTTCTTGCATCCTGTTACTAGTGTTATGATGAATGTAATATTGTGTTTCAGCCACATAATAAGTCAGCCGCCGAACGCTCGCTATCCCGACACCGTGGCGCTGACATACGACGAGCGGAACCACAAACTGACCTGCGTTTACAACGATCACAGCCTCTACGTGTGGGACGTGCGGGATATCAAACGGGTGAGCTCGTTTATATGTATAGCTTAGATGGGCGAGTTCGTTAACAAGCTAAGTGTTGTAAATAGATGAAAGAGTCTACAACACTTAGCTCGTTTACGAATACTACTTTATAAAACTGTATCGTAGTATAAGTAGCTGTTATTGTTATAATACAAACAGATGATTCAATTTTATTTATTTAATCAGATATTTTGTCTTTGGGTCGTCCTATGTATAATATATATGCCCCTCGCGATGAGATGGGGACAAGCCGCCATCTTAATGACGTCATTAAGATGGCTTACGTCAGGTTCACTTCTTAAATCCTCAAACAAAAGTACAATTTGGAAAGTCACCTAGACTTAATCAATGTGACAAGGTTCTATCTCTCCTTTACCGGGCCGGGGCTATATAGCTTAATTTGAATATCATAAATGAGTATCTAGAGTGTTGATTTTGCAAAGTTTCACAAAACTACTTCGAGACGTGTATCAGCCCTAGAATAGGCATCTTAAAGAGCCATTGCCTTGCCAAACGCTTAAACAAGTAATACAGGTTGCTTGTAATTGATTTCTATTTTCTGATTACCTATATTTTACTTCGTTATAATTAATATAGATTTCAAAATAAATAGTAGATTTTACAAAGAGTGCACAAAACGAACCATTTTATTCGAGCACTTTTACCTGATAGTAATGTCGAGGATAAAATGGTTTTGTGGACGAGTTATAAACTCCGCTTTTCATTTCGATTGCGAGGAAGTAAAACAGTGGTATAACATGGATATTTTTAGCAATTTTAGCAAATTTGAAGAAATTAATAAACGCACGAAAAAACGAGGCCTGTTTGTCGCCGCTTTTTTTTTAAATCTTACGACATTGATATTAGGCTTGGGCTCCAGACCTATACAACCTACTATTAAATTAATTTTGTAATATATTTTTTTATTAATTAAATAAGCTACCGTATTTTAATTTAAATTTTAATATCTTTTATGTCTTAAAAAACACATGAGGCAAATAAATTAAAGTAAATATTATAAAATAACAAATTCTATCTCTGAACTTTTTATTGTGTTTGGCTCATTTTCTTTGCCTTAATATACACACATTTATGAGTAGATACTTTTGTGCACTAGTGCACAAAAATCGATTTCAGAGCATGAGAAGTGAAAAGAATATTTTCTTGCACGTGCATTTAAATAGCGCGGTAGTTTAAAATAAAATCAAATAATGTATATTCGATTGATACCTTTTTCCTGCGCTTTATTTTTGATATTTGTATTCAGTTGCAAAAAGTAATTTTGTGTATGCAACTGTAATTCGATATTCAATCACTCATGTGTTGCTATTATCACTTAAGGCGCAACTCACACTCACTTTAAAACTCCAGGTGGGCAAATCACACTCGTCGTTATTCCACTCGGCTTGCATCTGGGGTGTGGACATGGCGCCGGCGGACGTGGAAGGCGAGGGAGCCCTGCCGCCTGGTACCTTCCTCACGTGCTCCAGCGACGACACCGTGCGCTTCTGGAGCCTGGGCCCCGAGCACACAAACATCTATAGCAATGTGAGTTCATATACAAATCACAGCCGTCACTGTTCCGTGCGGCGTGCATCTGGGGTGTGGCCATAGTGCTAGCGGATGATGTGAGTTCTGTTGCCCGGCATCTTCCTCACGTGCTCCATTGATGACAACGTGTGCTTTCGGTGGCCCGAGCACACCATGATCCACCAACCTCATGTTGGTATCAATTTATATACAAATCTTACACGTCGTTGTTCCATTCGATGTGCCGTCCGGCTCACACATTATAGCGTATTGACAAATAATTCTCAACACTATTCTTTAGCGTTTATGGACACCCAGCTTACACAGTTGACGCACATCTCTAATCTCTAACAAACACATAGAGGACTATTGTGTTTATTTAAACTTCCGGTGATATATAAATTTGTAAACAATCGCGGGATGCGAGTATACCGATTTGAAAACCGTTTTATTTATACTTATTGTTTTGTTACAGGAGCTAAACAAAGTGATATATATAGACCCCGAGCTTAAGTTCCTGAAGGATGTTGATTTGACGGCGATGAGTGACCGCGACAAGTCGAAGAATTATGACGACAAGACTGGAGTCAGGTGAGATATGATTCCTATTATATTAAAGCGCGGTTGGTTTAATGTTTTGGAAAGCACTGTCGTATTGGCTTTCGATAAACACTAAATCAAATGATACCTTGGCGATGCTTTACTTTTTTTTTTACCACATTTAGATTTGTATCATCATCGCGCTTTTCCAAACTCATGTGCCTTCTTACCGTATTAAATATATTCTCCCTCCATTTTCCAACGCTAAATGATAGGCGTACATGTAAATAAATAACCTAATGCCGCTCCAAAGGCGTGTCACCTTAAGTACGAAAACATACACATTTCCATTCTTTATTTATTGGATCGAATTAAAACTACTCTCAAATATAGAGCATTCAAAACTGTCGGATAAACAAAACCAACGTAAATGTGTAATATTTAGGACTACTTAATACAAAGTAAGTAGGAAAGGTCTCTAAAAATCACAAGGGAATAGCTAATAAGCTTAAAAGTAGCGCCTTTTTTGTCGTTTTCGCCCGCCTCACCTCTAAGTAGCCTAGCCAATAAAAATGTACGAGTAGATTGATACTAAGTAAGTAGTGTGCTTAAAGTAATTCATCAATGTGTTACGAATCCAACGCAGCTAAGAATTGAGTACGATTTAGAATAACTCGTATTAGTGGGTTAGTTATTAGTTAAACTTCTGTAGCATCTCCTCTTTGTTCTGTGTAAAGGTTATTTAATACTTTCGTGTTTGCGACACACCACTGGTTTCTATTCGGTACTCATAACGATGGGTCTTATGATCTCTGTCGTCGGCCACTTGAAGCGTACTAAGATATTTTTGGACTTCACGTCCGAGAGGGCGACTTCTGAGAAGTCCACGCTGGAAGTCTTTTGACGTTACCATCGTATACAAAATATTTATAATCAAAATTTATGAACGATGCGGGTATCGAATTGTTTATATTTGAAAGAGTGACATCTCTAGTCAATTTCCTAATATGCAATTATTGGGGTTGAAAAGGTATATAACTGTAAATTAGATCCTGTAGATGGAGCCACAACCTGAGAGTTGAATATGTCAAGATTTACGATGTATGCGTCACTTGAACGGCTGGCTCAGTTGGTAAGAGTGCCGAGAGATGCGGGTTTGAGTCCCACATGAGGGATACCTCACATCTAGGATAAATTTAATGTATATTATTATAAAAATAATTGTATATGTTAAACTATCTCACTTTAAAAAAAGATAAAGTCACCAACGTACTTGCTTGCTAAAAAAGAATCTCCAAATGTTTTCAGTTTTCTTTAGTGTTAATTCCGCCAATATTTAAACAATTCGACACGTGTTTCGCTTCTACACGAGGCATTCTCAGGAGATACTGACTCGCCAAAGAGAGACCCAAAGATTGCTTGTTTAAAGACAAATATTGGATAATTATGGATTTCCGAAAAGTAACGCCTCCTTCAATAAAGAAGAATCTGTTGAACTGGTTTCTTTTAAGATCAGTTATGATGTGTTTGTAAACAGATGCGTGCGAGTGTCGCCGTGCGGGCGCCACGTGGCGGCGGGCGACCGCGCCGGAAACATCTGGGTTCACGACGCGGCCTCGGGCGCGGCGCTGCACACGCTCGAGGCGCACGACGCGGAGGTGCTGTGTCTGGAGTACTCCGCCAGCCCCAGGCTGCTGGCCTCCGCGTCCAGGGACCGGCTCATACACGTGTTCCGGGTGGATAAGGTACGTCGGCTACATTTATTTAGATGAGACGAGCAGGACGTTCAGCTGATTGTAAGACCCAGTTTCCACCAAAGCGGAGAGGAGCGGAGGTGCGTTTTGATAACCGATCAGATTTCGTTATTTCCACATCTCCTCTCTGCTTGATCCATTTCCAGCGAAGCTAAGTGGAGATGTCTCATTTTTCTTTGATTTTGTACCGCGAGCGAGCAAGCGGCGCGGCAGAGCGGAGATGTGAGATATCTGTAGCCGGGTGCTGCACTCGCGCGCCCCTTTCTCCGCACCTTCTCCCCGCGTCTCGCACACTTTTCGTTTCTTCCATATTTTCACCCGAGACATGAGATATTATGTCTCATTTGCCCAGTAATTTCACTAGCTACAGCACCCTTTAGACCGAAACACAATAATGCTCACACATTACTGCTTCACGACAGAAATAGGCGCCGTTGTGGTACCCATAATTTAGCCGGCATCCTGTGCAAAGGAGCCTTCCACAACATGTAGTAGGACTACTAAAGCGGGGCTTTTACTGTCAGAGTCTGTCATATACTTGGAGCTAGTGCTCACGTACGAGCTGAATAGCAAAGGACTTCTCGAGTTTTTGTGTGAACACATCAAAATCCGGCATTTGATTTACGTTTGTCTCGTTACCAATCAAATTGATAACAACCGATTAATTACTGTGAGGGAGGACTGTCAATCAATTCGGGTACCGTTACCATTCGCAGAATTTTTTTCTATATTTCATTTTTTAGATCATACACTTTTGTTTGAACGATTTGCCCAAGAACCATCTGCAACTACTCAGCTGTGAATATCCATTTCCTGAACAGAAATCTACCCCAGATTCCTTCCACAAACGTTTTATTTATACTTAATTACAAATTTAGGTTTTCATTATACACTATTTCAATATTTATATATATTTTACATTCGTGATTGAATGTGAAATGTTCTCGTATCATCATCACGACAAAGTCGTTGCCGCTGTCTGTCCCTATGTATGCATAGATCTTTTAAACTACGTAACGGATATTGGTGCGGTTTTTAAAAGATAGAACATATAATGTTGGTAGGCCCCCCACATGGTCCGGAACAGGTTGGATGAGGGCATCATTCAAATTCAAATATTTTTATTCAAAATAGGATGTGAAATCACTTATTGAAAGGCAAAAAACTACCACCAATTCCAAAATGAATGCCTCAGGCCTGAGAAGATTGGGCGCAACAAACTCAGCGGGCTTTTTTTTTGCATCAAAAATATGTTTTACAATTAAAGTAACATTTACAAAGTAACATTGTACAATTAAACTTATTATTTAATAGCCTGAGGGTGGTCGCTCCATTCCCAATCTGTGGTATCATTAAGAAAGTCATTTATGTTATAGTAACCTTTACCACACAAACGTTTTTTAACAATTATTTTGAATAACGTAATACTTTTGTTTTGAACATTTTCTGGGATCTTGTTGTAAAAGCCCCACAAAAGACTTACTAACTCGACTTAGCCGAGTAGTAGGCATCATCAGTTTGTCTGTTCCTGGTGTTAACATTATGGTTATGACAGTTTCTGGCAAATTCACTTATGTGCCTATGAACATACATTACATTATCCAGAATATATTGAGAAGCAACAGTCAAGATGTTAATTTCTTTGAATTTTGCTCTCAATGATGCTTTAGGACCTAGGTTATAAATAGCGCGAATAGCCCTCTTCTGCAGCACAAATATTGTATTAATATCGGCAGCGTTGCCCCATAGCAATATACCATAGGACATAATACTATGGAAATAACATAAGTATACTAGTCGCGCCGTATCTATGTCAGTTAATTGTCCAATCTTTTTAACCGCGTATGCTGCAGAACTAAGTCTGTTCGCCAATCCTTCAATATGGGGGCCCCATTGTAATTTGGAATCTAGATTTATGTCAAGAAATATAGCAGATTCCACCGGTTCTATCACCTCTCCGTTTAACAAAACATTTGCATTTATATTTTTGACATTTGAAAGTACGGTAAATTTAATGTATTTACTTTTTCTTGCTATTTAACAATAGGTTATTAGCGCTAAACCAGTACACGCAGATAAAATATCGTTCACTTCGTCATACATAGCTTGGTTTCTTTTCACTTTGAAAATCAGTGAAGTGTCGTCCCGTCGAAGTGAGTCCCAGGAGATCTCCTGCCATTAACGTCGACCCTCTGAATTCTATTGTTTAGATATGAAGTTAGAAGATGGAGCGCAGTTCCTTTTATGCCATAGTGGTATAGCTGGTATCGCTGGACCGATTGTCATGGCGATCTTTGGGGGAGGCAATTTGTTAATATTTGTTTTGTAACAGTAGTGGACGTCTTCCAGCTGAATGATGGTGATGATGATAGTAGAGAAACACTGTTCATTTTAGAGTTTTCTAATGTGATGTCGTAAATGAACACATTGTTGTTCGACGAAAAAGTTCGCGATGGTAGGTATATGTCTATCGCTTAGTGATAACCCACAATAACCATTTTTTCTCCTTTACTATTTACGAGAAATAAGGGCTTATTTACGAAGCGAATTTAAGCAATGCAGCAGTAATCAGTAATATATACATTGTGCATATATACTTGTGGTTGCGTTTTTAATAATAAGTATACATTGTGCATTTAATATAGATCAACATGGCCTTTTACAGTATTTAATTTAAATGAATATTTTTGAAGATATTTAAGATTTAAAATATGTATTGATACATAAATTTTTCAGTAGGTAGTGAAAATAATTACCTACTAAAAATCCGATTCACAAGCCGAGTGCGAGCAGAGTCAAAATATAGCAACGTTACAATACCGTGTATAAATAGCCAGGGTCAAAAACTAATTATGAGCGAGCACAGAGTAAGTTGATAAATGATACGATTTGTGGCGTGCGCGCACCCCATCATACGCATTACTCACACAAAACACGGGCTATTCACGCACACATAGATCGTTGTGTTTCGGGCGCGACGCGACAGCAATAGTTTCTTCAAATACCTATTTTTCAAATAACGCTTCACCCGGGTCCCTTCTTAATTATCATTAGTGATCCTAAATATGATGTAGGTCCTTTTATTCTACAACTAGCGATCTGTAGTTTGTCTTATCCAATTTCGACTTCCGTGTCGCCGATAAAAAGAATGCTGGGAGATTTTCTTACGTCGCTTCTTCTCTCTCAGAGCGTTATTTGTTTCCGAAGCGATAGTAATATTGGAAATGACATCAAAAATAATTCTAATGGAATCAATTTTGAGAAAATAAATGCCTTTTATGCCGGATGTCATTCACCCAGTGCTGTGATCGTCTGTTGCGCTGTCAAGTGTTCGTTGTAGGTCTCTCCATACTTGCAATGCCCACTATTCAATATAATATGCATGAATCGAACACAGAAATGAAAACCTTTGAAACTCGCGGGTAAGACTTAGAAGAAATAAATTTTAATCAAATGTTCTTAAATTTTTGTTTGTTCTAGGGTTACCAAATCCTGCAGACTCTAGACGAACACTCCTCATCTATCACAGCAGTGCGCTTCCTGAGCTCCAATGGAGGTCTGCAGATGGTGTCTTGCGGCGCTGACAAGACCATACTCTTCAGACAGTTACGGACGGTAAGTGTTTACGATAACGATGGCCGAGTGTGGGATACACTTGAGCCACATTCATTGAGTATTTCTGTCAAAACAAGCAATAACGTATACATATACGTGCGGTGTCGAGTTTCACGTGCCGGTGTGCCGAAAGGGATGGGTTAAAACTTTAAACAAGATTATATTAGATGCCGCACTTATAAATTCATTCTGTTCTATTATTATTTTATAGCAATACCAATGACTTATTGTATAAATGGCCATTTTTTAAAAGAGTGTATCAAAAAGTACGTACGTAGAAGTAAAATACTCGCAGAGTTTCTTGTCTCTCCGCGCGCCATTTGTTTCCCAAGCGGTGGTAGTGATATAACTGACATTATGGTCCTTAACAAAATGGTCAAATTGTTAGGAGGTAGTTAGTGAGTATTGCTTAATATATGTAGATGAACACTATTTTCTTGTTATTTTCTTGAGTTTTTGGACAGTTTTCATCATGCTCGCTTAAATGTCACTGCTTGTAGCGGCGACGTGGGACGGGTCGTTTCCTTTCCTAAAATATGGTCGAGGGAGGCGATGCCCATGCGTCATGCTCGTAAACGGGCGCTACTTGTGGTGGCAGGACGATTCTATAAAATCAAATGCTATTAATTTTTTTATAATTGCTTATAAAATGCTCGCAAAATGTCTTTATTTATTTACGGTGTGTGTGAATGATGCAGCTATAACTGTACTCAATAACTTTTGTTTTGTATAAATTTACATTTACTTTTTTGACTTACTCGTGCAAGGCATTGAATATTTGACGTATAAGTAGGTTTATTGTATCACTTTACATATTATGTATATTGTAATTGAAACGATTTGTAAAACGATAAAAATGTAAATCTTTATTTAAAAGAGTGCCAATGAGTTTCCTGCTACTTCATGTATTCACTGTCATTCATAAGAGTCATTTCCGTGACCTACATGAATAAAGTGATTTTGATTTGAGTGATTTGTTTTGATTGATTTTCTATAAATTTATTGTATTTTTTTATTATTATTTTAGGCAATACCAATGACTTATAGTATAAATAGCATTATTTTAAATAGTGCATTTGGATGTTCGTATTTGAATACAGCGATGTGTTAATGTGTGTTTCAGACGGCAGAGGGCGGGTACTTGTTCGCGCGCGGACAGAACGTGTCGGGACGCACCACACTGTACGATATGGAGGTGGATGCGGGCGGCCGCCACGTGCTCACCGCGTGCCAGGTACACGAAACACCACACCAACCTGCCTACCATTGGAAGTCCAATAAGGGCCGTTTTCCTATCACGCGGATTTACATTCGCATGCGGTCCGCATGTGGACCTACGAACTGTTATACCCTGGCTATGTATAGGGATATGCTGTCTCCACAAATCTCGATGCTAGCATCAGCAGCTTATCTTAGTTATAAATGTTTCACTTGAGCAAGTTTTTAAATTTAGTAGTATACTTGACAAAGTCAAAGCAGTTTTATATATATATATTTTTCTTTATTGATTTAGGGGCTTTTATACGTATGTACATGTCAGCCCCATTATAATCTAAGTACATTAAAAAGACAAAAGAAAAACAAAATTCTTAACTTAACAAACTAAAAAAAAAAAAGTTAATACATAAAACCAAAAGCAAATTATATCTATAGTGTTCAAACAATAAACCTTATGGATTCAAACAGACTTATGGCATCCTTAAATGCAGGGCGGGCAAGTATATTTACAAACATGTCCGTATCAAATCTGTTCAAACCCATAAGTCCTACAATTTTGTCTCGTAGACTGAAATCAGACACATTCCTTTAACAAGTGCTCAACATCCTCAATTGTTCCACATAACTCACATAGAGGTGACTCTGCAATTTTCATCAAAAATTTAAACTTATTCAAAGGCATTTTATATTTTTATGTTATTCAAAAGTTATTGAGAAAATTTTCGAAAAAGATAGATTCACTGACCTGGATCAAAAGGTAGCGTCGTAATTCCACGCGTTAAGTCTCTTCATTTGACATTGAAGATGATGAACACGTCATATTATATATAATGCTTCAATATTAGAACGCTTACAACGTCAGTATTGTCTATTACGAGAGAGACTATATACGAGATTAAAGAAGCCAATGTGCAACAAAACATTGACACTAGCAACAAATATGGCTGGTCCAGGCGTCGACTCGTGAACGGGTGCTGCATGTGGTGGCAGGTTAAAAAACCTGTGATAGTTAAAGAAATCATTGTATTTGTTGGATGCAGTTACTAATTATGAAAGTTATCACGACTATAATGATCACGAAGCATCCTTACACAAACAATGAATCAAGCTCTAAAGATTGATGCATCCAATTTGCGATAATTTATATTTATATTTATTTATTAGATACAGACACTTTATCACATAATATTACATTATATTTGGTCCCTACACTAGGCGTAGCCTGTCCTGTAGGCAACCAATTTACATCCTAAGGTTAACAATATGAACCGAAAGGTCAAAAAGTGCACTCTGTATATGTGTGTGTGTGTGTGTGTGTGTGTGAGGGTGGGTTTGATTGAGTGTGAGTATCTGATTAATTATGTTACAAAGTATTAACATTAGTATATACATATAGTACATATTATAGTCTATTCTTTATTACTTTTTATGAAATAATTTATACTATTTAAACACGACTCATATATTGGATGCAGCGCCTTACAAACTAATTTGTTATGTATATTACAGTCATTGTAAAATACTCTATTTGATTGAAAAGAGTGGCCGTTGAGTTTCTTGTATGTTCATCTGACGAGCTCAACTTTTTGCGAACATGTGGTATATTCAGAAATTTAAAAGAAACATTTATAGTGGCGATTCAAAGCGCTTAGTTTAAGCCTAATTAAGGCGAAGTGTGAGCAGAAAACACGCAAACATGGTGTTTTTATACAAGTTTTGTGGTGAAAGTATAGCATTTCGAACTATGAACACTACTTAATCCTGTTACATATATCCTTAAGTCTTATTTGTAGGTTGCTAATGCTTGCTGTTGGTAAAGGTTAACACTGCCGAGCCTTTTTGAACTACCACATTTCTTTGAAGGTAAACAAGTTTTTTGGCATGACGTGACTTATTTTTTTGGTACTTCTCTCAGAAAAGTTATTCTTATAGCTTGTACTTTTTTTTGTAGGTTCATTTATTCAGATTAGTAGTGAATAACGAGTATTGTAAGCATATAAACTGTTTTCCACCCAAGAATTTTGAAAATATTGGCTTTGTTGCATAGATGGCGGGCCGGCAGCCGTGAACTCATTTCGCTCAAGGTCGCTGGCATTTAGTGTCGCCTTAAATAAAGTTTATTTGACTTTGACTTTATCCCCTCATTGAAAAGGAGAGGCAGGAGGTGGGCCGAGGATGCGAGGACAAGTTTGCGTAGTAATTTACGAATAGCGTTGTGAATTGTAAATACTTCGTACTTTTTTGTGAGTTAATCGACACGCATACAAAAAATATCTTTGGAATTTAGCAATGATTTCCTTCTTTTGTGGGTTATTCTTTGACATTGTTTTTTTTTTTTTTTTTTTGTTTGTGTAACGAGTAAAGTGATAAGTTAACGGTATATAACACAATCGGCTACTTAGGACAAGTCGTTTATTATTACACAATTATTTTTTTATTAACAGGATCGAAACGTCCGCGTGTATAGCTCGTCTAACGGCAGGCACACGAAAACGTTCCGAGGCACTACGGCCGAAGATGGCACCCTGATCAAAGTAAGTAATGCATACCTCTTTTTGTGACAATAATGATGATTTCAATTCTCCTTTTACAATAGACATCGGTTCGAAAAAGTAATTGGATCACTTGACGGTAATTGATTACCTTTACAATGATATGTACGCTTGCAACGCTTCGGATATTGATAGAGTTGTATGGTGTGGTGGTACTAGTGTCCCACAGTTAGATATACCTACTGAAATACACTAAGGTGTTTCATGTCCACCGTTAAGATTATTACTAAATCACTACTTTCTCGCTGGTGGTTTATAAGTCACCTGTTAGGCGACATAGATATTATTTAACTCGGCTATGTCACTTCTAGTATATTCTTATTTATATGTCTTTGCAAGTAAACAAGTAATTCGCTTCTAGTATATTCATATTTATATATCTACTAGCTGACCCAACAAACGTTGTATTGCTATATAAAGTAATAGAAAAAATTCAATAATTAAAATGTTTGGAGTATAAAAAATTGATGTCGACCGATTCTCAGACCTACCAAATATATCGTACATAAAATTTATAGTAATAAAATAATTATTATATTTGATTGCCATCTTGCAACTCGATCGCAAAAATAGGTGTTGATCGTAGACAGGTGAAAATTTGAAGTAGTATGTATTTTTTAATGCTGAATCATAAAAAATAAAACAAAAAATGTTGTCCAAATAAATTAATAAATATTTAGGGGTGGACCCACCCTTAACATTTAGGGGGATGAAAAATAGATGTTGTTCGATTCTCAGATCTACCCAAAATGCAAACAAAATTCCATGAGAATTGGTCGAGCCGTTTCGAAGGACTTCATTTACGTACACCGTGACACGAGAATTTTATATATTAGATGCAAGTAAACAAGTGATTCGAAATAAATGTTCTTCTCTGGGGAAATCTGCCTTCCGAATGAGCTTAGTATAAAAAATGACAATTCAAGTGTAATGTGATTTACCTACAAAATAAATGTTTTTGATTTGATTTGATTTGATTGTACGCAGGTGGCGTTGGACACGAGTGGCATCTACCTGGCGACGTCGTGTACGGACAAGATACTGAGTGTGTACGACTATTACTCGGGCGAGTGTATGGCCACCATGTACGGCCATTCCGAGATCGTGACTGGCCTGAGGTGACTGTTCAATCAAAAGTTATAATTACTTCGCTTGGAATTATAAGGTCTTCATTAAATGAATTTTTGGCAAGGGTATTCCAAAAATAACACTATTGTAATTTAGAATTGTTAAGATTAATAATAAAGCTTTTATTCGGACCAACTTAGTATCTATTTACAAAGTATTAGTAATTAAAAAGTATGCATATAGATATACAAGTATATTTTTCACCTCTCATGCTCTGAAATTGCTTATATGTGCACGATATAGGCTGCACAAAATCGATTTTTGTGCACAAGTGCACAAAAGTATCTACTCATAAATGTGTTTATATTAAGGCAAAGAAAATGAACCATACAGCCAAACAATAAAAAATTCAGAGATAGAATTTGGTATTTTATAATATTTACTTTAATTTATTTGCCTCATGTGTTTTTTAAGACATAAAAGACATTTTAATTAAAATACAGTAGGTTATTTAATAAATTAAAAAAAAAAAAATATATTACATACTTAATTTAATAATAGGCTGTATAGGTCTGGAGCCCAAGCCTAATATCAATGTCGTTTATTTAAAAAAAAAGCGGCGGGAAACAAATTTCTTCAAATTTGCTAAAATTGTTAATAATGTCCATGTTATACTACCTTTTTATTTCCTCGCAATCGAAATGAAAAGCAGAGTTTATAACTCGTCCACAAAACCATTTTATCCTCGACATTATTATCAGCCCTCGCCTTCGGCTGCTAAAAGTCTCGGTCAAAAAATGGTTCGTTTTGTGCACTCGTTGTAAAATCTACTATTTGTAGCTAAACTAGTTTTAATATATTCTATTCTCATACTCAATTATTTTTTATAGGTCTGTTTGCCAATCAGCAAATGCCTCCTCCAACCTTTTCTATTCCTGTCTATCTTATGCCACTCTATTCCATTTCACTCCTGCTACGTGCCTTATGTTATCATCCCACATTTTCTGTGGTCTGCCCCATCTCTTTTACCTTCTCTAGGGTACCATCGTGTCACAATTTTGCTCCTTTTCTCTTGGCCGCTTATCATGTGCCCAGTCCTTTGCCATTTGAGTTTTCTGATTTTAGATATTATCTCTATGACCTTCGTCTTTTTTCTGATGATTTTAGTATGATAAAATGTTAATAAAGACATTATGACACTCTACTAGTAAAATTTGGTCAATAATGTGTGTATGGTTAAGAAAATTTAATGGTATTCTAGTTATGTTGGTGACTTTATTAAACGATGCTTGCAGGTTCACTCCCGACTGCCAGCACCTGGTGTCCGCGAGTGGGGACGGGTGCGTGTGCATCTGGCGCGTGCCCCACGACATGGTGGTCACCATGCGTGCCCGCCTGGCGCAGCAAGCCATCCGCCACAGGAGGTAAACAGGGTCAACTGAGGGAGATACCGTTAGATAGAATGTGCCGGTCAGAGGGGGCTGTTATTTTTTTAGAATTGTAAAACACTGAAATTAATTTATCCAAGTTTTGTTTTTATTACAAGATACTTATCCACGCAATATACGTTGACACAGACTGTTATATGTGTAGTGATCAATATCACGACTAACTAAGCTAATAAGCATCCGTTCACTGGCTCACTACTTCACACAGCTCTGAGAGCAGACGCACGGAGTCTAACAAGCGAATGCCAGATCCGTTCATTAGAGTTCACTGGGAACAAACAACAGGACACTGAATTTATGTATCTTAAGATATCACTTTTTTTCACTTTATTTTTTAATGAAAGTAAGTGACAAGGCGAGCATTACGTTCGGCTGATGGTAATTGATACGCCCTGCCCATTCCATTGCAGTGCCGCTCAGGATACTTGAAAAGACCCCAAAAATTCTGAGCGGCACTACAATTGCGCTTGTCACCTTAAGACATAAGATGTTAAGTCTCATTTGCAAAGTAATTTCACTAGCTACGGCGCCCTTCAGACCGAAACAATGTATAGTAAACCTCCATACTCAAAATTTGATTTTTGCAAATATATATTCCGACATTGACTGTTTTGGTCGCTTGTTAACAGAAAAGTAGCGCCGACGAACGGAATATCGGGTTTGGAGAGCGAGACAGACTCATATCTCGGGTCACCGCCGAGGGAGATTCAAGATGACAAGTTTGCGGCGCCTGTCGTTCCCGACTACACGTGAGTTCAAACTCAAATATTTTTATTCAAAATGGAATGTGATATCACTTATTGGAAGTCAAAAACTACAACACATTCCAAAAAGAATGCCTAAGGTCTGATAAGAAAGGGCGCAACTAACTCAGCGGGCTTCATTTTTTGTTTCATACAAAATATTGTTACAAAGTGATATCGTACAATTAAACTTATTATTTAAAAGCCTGAGGGCGGTTGCTCCATTCCCAATCAGTGGTATCATCCCTATTTCAAGAATAGGTGTCGATACTAACTTAGCTATCTTGAGAATACCCAAAGTTCTTTATTTGAATGAAACATTTACAGCTAATGTTGTTATAAATTTAAGGCTAGGCACATGTTTCGTCTTGATAGACAAGCAAATATTCCAGTGGTTACGTTTTTATAATTATCTTTATAAACTAACATTACTGGTACATACAAGTTGGCCAACGTTAAGAAATACCTAAAATACCTTACAATATACAATTACAATTATCAATAAAATGTTAAGAGATGGTGTAGTAAAAATAATAACTAAATATTAAGAATACGATTGGTGCCTGTTCTCATCCAATACCAATTTTAGTCGATCTGTTATTGTTTTTGAAGTCAGAACCCTCGCTTTTGGGTTCAATTACACAAATTAATTCAAGTTATATTGTGTACATGTTTTAAGCTGCTGTAACTAAAATTGATTACACTAATTAATTTGGAAACTAAAATTATGAACGATACGCTACTCGAATCCGCTGTCACCGTCACCGTGACCCAGCTGACACAGGAAGGGAACACCTAATAATATCATATAATTTATTCGAATTGCATGTGTATTACGCAGGTTACGGATAGGTCGGCTACCCTCGTGGGCCAAGAAGAGTCTGGGTGACGAGCTGGTAGCACCTGATCAGCCGCCCGAACCTCCAGCTCGGGGGAAATGGGCAACTAGAATATTACCGAATTCAGGTGAGTTATTAAACCGTTACTCTTATTATATTTTGTGCTATTATAGGGGAAGAGACTGGACCTCACGACACAGGGAATCTTAGTGTGAGGCCAGAATACTTGTAAAATTAAAGTTACTTACTTTAAACCAACGTATACTTTGTAACAGATATTTTGTAAATCTACGTAACTAATATGGTACTGCAATAAATTATTCTTATTATATCCAATTTTATCGTCCATCTATCGCATGTCGCATTACAGCCGGCCGCGGAGTCACCTTGGCCGAGTTTTGCTGTATCACCTTATTTTAAATATATTTTCACAGAGAAGAGGGATTCCGACGGCTCCAAGGATAGTTCAATTGACAGTGGCACAGACACACGTTATATCGAGAAGAGACGAGAGCAGACTGTTAAACAGGTAAACTCCACTTGAAGCAGTACCTACCAGCTACAGCAGATATTTTAATTTGGTCGTTTATGTGGAAGTCGAAGCTGTTTAAATTGTCAAGGGACTTCCAAAATTGTGAAAGAGTAAAATTTCCTGGGTTCGAATCCCACTTTTAATAATAATAAAACTATTACGTTAAATTAAATTTGTAACCAAAATAATGAACTCGAACCCGCGACCTCTCGGGTTCCGTCCGAGCGAAAGATGCGAGTGATGTACGGTTCGTAAATCTTGTTCAACTCTCAGGTAGTGGCTCCATCTACAGGCTAATAAGATTTTCAAACCATACGGAACCCGAGAGGTCGCGGATTTTTTTTTTATAATTAATCCGAGAAGTCAGGGATATCACTTTAAAAATAACAAACAGTCAAGATTATTACAAGGTCCTTTATTATATATCTATTATTGAAACTAGTTTTATTCGCGTTTTATATGTTGACATTTTCACTTTATGAATGCTACATTTTTTTTAAATGATTCTATGTTCATTGAATGTTTTTATTTTTTGTAAAAATTGTAAATACTAGTGTACTAACTAATACTTAGATCAGTTAGACTGTAAGTTCTCTAAGGCCTGTCTTACTTACCATTTAGTGTGAAAGTATAAAATAAATTATTTTAAAAATATTTATACCAGTCGCCACATAGTGTAAGTTATTGTTGGGTTGATGTCTCTATGTATTTTTTGTTATTTTTCTGCCGTTTAGATTGAGAATTCAATTTTTTTAAAGAATTATAAATTTCAAATTCATTCTCACAATATTTACTTGATTTGCTTATATATATATATATATTTAGCTTATATTATATACATATTTAAACCTTATTGAATTGAAAACTTCTTTAGCATCTTTGTGATTTAAGTCGATGAAACCAAAAAGCGCGACAGTAAAAAGAGACGGACATAATATAAATTCATAAGATTTCGTGAGAGAAAATGAGATAGGAAGCATCATAATATAGTGTTTTGGTACCAGGCGATCATAGATAAAGAAGAGATTGTCTTATGTATGACGCGAATACATCAATAAAATTCTGATACGTGCACGACCTATTACTACATAGACACCAGGATAACATAAGTATGGTAGCGGTGATAGTAAAGTCTTTAATAGCTTCTGAAATCATGTGCCATTCTAACAACAAGTACCAGGACTTTATATCATGCAGTTTAGAGGTTTTTTTGAAGGTTTCACTTTTACCACGTATGAATTGCACACATGTTTTTATCTTACCTTTGTCACTACACAATTGACAGGGAGAAGTAATTTTAACTTTGAGTAGCTTAACATCGCGTTTATAGATAAGACAGTCTGACTTCAAGGGAATTGTAATAGTATAAATTAACCACGGACCAGTAAAAAAATAAGGACTCCGTGTCACCTAACATAACAGTGTAGCACCAAAACAAGGCGATTAACGTGTAAATACATAGCCCCACGCTCACACTTACACTACTACAGGCCGATATGCGGCCATTATGAGAATTGTCATCGTCTCTGACAGATCAGTTTGCGTCTCAATAAAATATTTTAAAAAATGCCGTCGTGCGTTGTGAAAACGTGTAAAACCGATACTATATAAGTATTGGTGGCCATATATGATTATTTAAGGCAGAAAAAATTGTGTCACTAGTATCCCCCGTAACCGCATACACACTAGCATAATGGTGCTTCACTTGCTAATGTCACGGCGCGGAGTCCTTCTTTTTTGTACTCGTCCGTGCAATTTACAATAAAAACACAATAAAATCGAAGATAAGTAAGGCAGGCCTTTCAATGACTCATTGAAATGGTTGTGGTTTGGTGGTGGTGGTTTAAAAAATAACTTATGTACTAAAATGTAGGTATTCTAAAGTTTTGCACAAAACGTCCATGGTTAGTGTTTGATTTCTTTTTTACGTTTATTTTGTTTTCAGTTTATTAATAATATTATGCTATGATTTACAGTTAATGTTTTATGTTTATTTGTTCTTGAGTCGACTTAATATTTTGTTTTCGTGCTTTTTTGTGGATCATAAAATATGAAAAATACAACGATTCTTATGTTGATATTTTTAAAAGTTATTTTATTTTAATAATGGATTCTTATATATACATGATTTGCATGTATAATGTGCAGTAATCCTACTTCCCAATAATGTAATTGTTGGGAAAACAAAATTAGATTTTTGCAAAAACTAAACCATTGAAAATGACAATGATACTATAAATTTTAATCGCCGTGGCTACCTTGATTTTTTTCATAATTTTTATTTACCGTTTAATTGTGATAATATACTTTTAATTATTGTATCAACATAATATAACGTTGTATTTAAAGCCATCCGATGCTACATAAAGTTCAAACAAAATTTAAGTCAACTCCCCAAACTGTAATTTCACACGGTTTTGGTCCTTTCCCACCATTGGATAGAGGCCGAAATCCCTCAACTTGTCGCAACTGCCGCGCGTCGAAGCGCTGTTCAGGAATTTCGACAGAAATTTGAAAGCGACGTACGATATATTAACCATATCTCCGAAGGCCGAGAAGGTTTACTTTTGTTTTATTTTGTTTGTGTTCTGCCATATTTTGTTCCCGCCCACACGTACGCATTTGTTTGTATACTGTTGAACGCACGCGCAAGCTGTGACGTCATCGCTTTTTCATTTCATTTTCATCGTGAATATTTGAAAGTTTCTAATGATGGTATTTTTTTTTCTGTTTTATTTCTGTTATATGCAAATAAGTTTGCGGTCACGGTGCTATACTATGTTACTTATACCGTAAAAACTAGTAAAGGTAATAAGTCTGTATTAATTTTAGAAATTAAAATCATAAAATTGATTATATTCTTCTAACAGTAACGTAATTAAATTCTTTTTTATTTTTGCACAATTGATTCGGCGCCTGATTGCAATAGAGTCGTCTTTGTTCTATTTTTAATGTTGAATTCGCAATAAGATTAGGATAACACTACAAAAACTAATAAGTCATTAACTCACTGCCTGCTGCATGTTGTTGCAACCGCACGATGACTGATTTGATCAAAATACTTATCTATCGACGTCTATAGTCTCGTATAATACTGCAAACTGTATATACCTTTATAATTAGGGTTTAGACAGCGAACCGAAAGCGTGGCGAAGCGTTTTCATTTTGTTATGTATAGTATCGCTTGAATCTAGTCACATAGAAAAGCGAAAGCAAACCGAATACGTGGCGAACCGAAAGGTGTGTCTCCCCAGTACAAACCAAAGGAGAGCGCACGAAGCGAGGCGTGAGCGAGATAGTTGTATTAGCTGGCTTTGTATGCACGACGTCAAACAAAGACCGAATCCGAGACGTGAAGAAAGAGCGAAGCGCGACGGTTGTGTTTATTTACAAAACTTTGACACATGTCCCGCAACGTTTCGCTTTCGCTTTGCTGTGCGAAAATACATTTATAGCGTGACCGATAAGTATCTTGACCATTATTACTGACAAAGGTCCATGGCACAGAGATCAAATAAAATAGACACACCGTGTGCCAATGGCCTTTGCAGATAGTAATTTAGTCTAGCAATTAATGTTGCTTGTATTCGCTTGTGTTAGTTTGCATGTGTGTCGTTTATGTGAGATTGTAAGTATTTGGAGATTGGGAAAGGTGTGGCCAACCAGTAACCAGAACAAACTTTACGTAACAATTTTAAAAACGTCTTATCTGGTAAGTTTCTGTAGTATAAACACACGGTATGATCTGGATTCATGGAACGGTCAACAATGGACTAATGCTATATATGGAATTAAATAATTTTGATCAGCGCTAATCATCACTCCTGGATGATGTCAAACAGCCAGCAAAACACTTTATTTTTTTCATTACATCTATTACATAAAGTATCTAAATACCTATAATTTCCAATAATGATTTTCTCACAATATTGCACTAATTTGATAGCCTTTATTTTTAAATATTTCTTAAATAGCATGTTATTATAATTTTTTCGTCTCCATTGATTTTTTGTGTATAATCCCCGAAAGCTTCTAGTATTGGTAAGAAACATCTAGCACTTATATTTAATCTTATTAGAGATGGAATATACTAATGCTTTCACAGAGATGGATATTTTGTAGGTTCAAGTTAAAGAGGTGTTGTTATTAATTAAAAATATTTAATTATAATAATAACAACTAAAACTGTTTACTTAGTCAGCTTAGAACAACTTCTATCCACAGAAAAACTGTGGAGTTATCTGCAATATTTACATTATAATTATTAATTTAAACAGTTACGTATTTGTTTTTTATATCAAATAAAATCTTTTTGACTCAATATATAGGTCGGGAAAAAAGTTTCTTTGCATTTTATATGAAAACTCCAGACATTTTTTGTGACGCAAAAAGTAGTTTTGCACTTCTCGCTTCATCCTAACTAAAAGAATTCTAAAGGGACCGAAAGAGGTGGAAATCTGAAGGTCAGGACTATGGCGGATGCATAATACCTACTACAAATACCCCCTGTTCAAACTCTTAATTTTTGCTAAATGGCTTAAGATGTGTGTGGTATAGCAGTATCGTGATGAGACATAACGCCCTTTGCATTAATCGATTCTGGCCGCATTCTCTAAAACTTTTATATGCTTTAAGTTGTTGGCAGTAAAGATCAGAATCCATGATCCATCCAATTCCAACATACACATATACGTTATTGCGAGTTAACCCGGGTTTTGCCACAGCTTGTGAAGCTTGACCAATCTTTGACCATGACCTTTTCAAATGTTCTTATAGTACGTGATCCACTTTTTACCATCAGTTATCAATCTCTTTAAAAACGTCTCGGTTCCATTAAGTCTATAAAAAGAATAGGTCTCTCTCAGTGTGCTCGTGTGGCACCCAAATATTGAGCCTTTTTCTGTACCTACTTGTAGCTTTGTTCCAATGGGTCAAAACTGTTTTGTGGTTAATTCCCAGTTGTTCAGCTATGTTGTTACTACTGATACGATGATCTTGCTCAGTATTTTCAAAAATGGCGTCCATATTATTCGTTGCAAGGTGACCAGAGCGAACTGCATCTTTGATACAAAAATTCCCACATTAAAATCGCATAAAACAACTTTGTGCCACTCCTACCGACACTACTTAAGATCCACAAACCGTCACAAATTTCATTCGCGGCTTGCATTGCATTTTTTCCTTGTTTTGAATAAATTTTTAAGGTAATCGAATTTCTCCATTAGATTTACTCATTATAAGAGATGAATAATAGTTGGAACCAATATTTTACAAATTGTTTTTTAATGTCAGCAAAGCCATCCAGATCCAGAAGAGAACATACACACTACAGCCAAAGAATATGTAATAGTATCTACAAAAAGCCAAAGAGATTTTATTAAAAGAAAGTTTAGGTATACAAAGAGAGTTTATAAATACTATATGCGATGATATTTTTCCCCCAACCTATTATTAATTATTAGACGGTAGTAGTAGTAACTAGTTGGTAGTATTTACTTCTGCTATTAAAAAAATTATGTCTGTCTGTTCGTTTTGGCTAGTCTCTAATACGACTAGTGGATTTTTAAGTCTTTTAATGGTAGATAGCTCATACTATAAGGAACAACCTGGACTTTTATTATATTTTTATTTTTTTATTTGGAAAAAGGGGTTTCCTCGCAAAGAACTTGTGAAGAAAATAAAAGAGGTATTTTAGTGCTCAAGTAATATGTCGCCGGTGAAGTCGTGGGCAGTCGTTTAGTGGTATTGTTTGGGCGGTGGTAATTACTTCCCGCTTGCGCTGTTCACTATTATTTTAAGTCGTTCTACGATGTTGGGGCATTTTGAGAATTTTGTTTAAAGCCGTTTTTCTACCGCACGCTTGCTTCTTGATTATTTTGTTTAACTCATTTTGTATGTTTGTTAGGTAACAATAAACCTACCGAAAACACGTACGCAAGAAACGCGTACCCGCCACCTTACAGACGATTCTTCCCTCGGCAGTCTTAAGTTTGAGGTGCTTTTTTTCTTTTCCTTTCTTTTTATTTTAAGTTTTTTTTTAAATTATTATTAGTTTTATGTATATGGTTGCGGGTGGATGAATATAAATATAGTTGAATAAGGGCCTGGTTTTTCTGCACAATAAGGAATTCACAATCAGGACAATCTTCGGGGTATTTTTTTTAAATCTCTATAAAGAATTTTATATATTATGAAAAAGTCAATTGTAGCCGAATGCTAATCAGATGGGTTGAATAATTTTTAATAAATTATTCATGTTACTTTTATTAAATGTTTAATTAATATATTAAAATGGAAATATATAACTATCATCCCAATATGATATTTTGGATACCATAATATTTTATTATGGTTATGGTTTTGCATATCAGTACATACAATTAAGTAGTGTACTTGGTCACATTTATTTAATGCACTGAGCTTTTTTATTAAATACATTATAATTTAAAACAAATTATACACAAATGTAAAGCTCTTATGTTTCCACGTTTTTTGTGTAATCAATGACGTTATATACACATATAAGGACATATCATTCTTAAGTCTGATGGCGGAACGGCAAAAGCGTGCTTAAATACAATGTTAGCACACTTTTCTCCCTATAGGCCGACCGTTTATCTGAGTCCTCGCCTGCGGGGTACAGGGGCGCGGGGGTATGACGACAAAGGGGACTGAGACAGGTGCGGGCGGCGGGGGCGCTTAGCGAAATGAGCGATTACAAAAATTCGTTGTCGTCATACCCCCGCGCCCCTGTACCCCGCAGGCGAGGACTCAGATAAGCGGTCGGCCTATAGTCGTGTGTCAACTGTCACTCTCCGAATCAAACCAGAACTGAATAAATGGATTTACATTATGCATTACATTGCTGCTCATTCACCGAAAATATTTTAAGCAACTGCAGTAAATGCGGCAATGTATAGACATAGCAGTCAAAGCATAGTATTGTGTAATTTGTGGCATATTGCATATTTCGGCTTTGTTTTTATACGTGATTTATCTATATGTATAGAGCGGCATTGAGTAATTGTAAAACTGATACATTATGGATACCATCTATATGTGTATGACTGTACATGTCCTTAAACCGTGTCTACCAGGACCAGGAGTCTACAGAGCATGACGGCGACGTGGAGGACATCTCGGACGGAGAGCGCACCTCGTCATCAGAGCGGGGGAGACCCACCTACTATCCGGGGAACAATGATGATACGCCTGGGTAAGTTGACTAATGATTATAAAAGGTTTTCTATGTAATATATCAGAGAGTCTTCGTAGTGATTTGGTACATTAGCTGAAAGCGCGTCATTTGTTTTATGAACATGCTGGCGGAAGAGTGGTACGAAAAATTCATTTCTATCGTCTTATTTTTTTTAAACTCGCCATTATCTTATTTTATTATAAGTGAAACTTGCACTGTACTGTAATTGTGTTTATTTATTTAATTATTCGGATCGACATACATTAGCACGCAGTGCCTAGGAACAAAAGAGTAATAATATAATCAAATCAAATCAAACTTATGAATGTCAAAAAAAAATATTTTTCTTATTAATCTACCGCTACTTCGTAAGGGGCTGAGCTATTGAAAAGAAGTAGCAAGAAACTCATTGCCACTCTTTTATATCAATATTTACATTTAATTATAATACAGTAATATTTTACGTGCTACCCACTACGTCAACCACATTTTATATTTAATACTTAATTACTAAAGTTACATTATTAGTGTAGTTCAAAAAATATATTAGTTTAGCTACTATCTATATTCTAGTTACTCTACAGGTTTAGTCTAATACAGTAATATTCTTCTCGATATAATCCATGACCAGCTTTTTGTAAGAACCCACACAATTGGAAAAAATATCAATATTGCCAATGCACGCGTTATATGACTGCGTCATTCTGACACACACTGTGATGAGAACATAACGTTTTATCGTTACTCTTAAATGATTCATCATCCTTAGCTTACCTACCAGACAGGTGTGATTAAAATATTGTTTTTTTTTTTTTATTCAGGGAGTTCATGGTGACGGCGTTAGACGCTGCAGAATTACGGCAGTCCATGCGGAAGGCCAAGCGCTGGGGGACTGACGGACCGCGACTGGATCTGCCGACCACCTCGCTGAGTGGCACGCCCCACGACTCCGATGATGATGAGGTACGATAGCTTGATGATAACATCAGACCACGCCTGGGTGCATGTGTAGTGTATTGACATCTAGTCTGAACTGAGTATGTGTTAACAATCATTGTCACTGTCATGTCATCATCGACAAGGACATTAACCGTGTGACGTTGAGTGCTATATACAGCGGAAGGCCAGTTCCAATCGGCTATCGGTTGCGAGCGAACGTCCCCGGGTGTAGTGCTACATAGTAAAGATTAGTTGTTTTACTCGTGACCAAACGTGGAACATTAAATGCATGTGTTGTTTAAACTGCCATAACCATAATGTTAACACTAGGAACAAACATAAAATTATAATGCCTACTACTCGGCTAAGTCGACTTAGAAAGTCTTTTGTGGGGCGTTGTATATGCTTTTACAACAAGGTTCCGGATAATGTTCAAGGTAAGGTTAAGGGATGAAACGAGCAGGACGTTGAGCGGGTGGTAATTCATACGCCGTGCCCATAACAATTCAGTGCCGCTCAGGATTCTTGAGACACCCAAAAATCCTTAGCGACACAACAATAATTACGCTCGTCACCTTGAGACATACGATGATAAGTCTCATTTACCCAGAAATTTCACTAGCTACGACCCTTCAGACCGAAACACAATAATGCTTACACATTAATGATTCACGGCCGAAAAATGAGCCGTTGTGGTACCCAAAAACTAGCCGCTATCCTGTGCATAGGAGCCTCGCACTGCTAAAATGAATCTAAGGAAATAATTTTAATTTGAAGGTGTCGACGCCGTCGGGTGACAACGCGGACCGCAACCCACTGTCCGGGTCGTGTGAGTCAATCGACACGGCCGGCCGCCGGGGGAAGTACGTCAAGTCCGCGTTCGACAGTCTGAGCGGTGCCAACAACGACGCTAATGTTGGTGAGTGGCAACAACACCTCGACAGTCGGTATCTGTTAACGCCAATCTGTCTATCCTTTTCCTAATGCTACGCTGTGCCTCTTTCCCACTCCGCTTCTTCTTAACTACATTTATCACGGGGAGTGTTCCGAAGAGCTGTTTCACCTGATTCCTGCCGCCGAATTCCACCTTCGCACGACACCGCACAAATTAGGATATCATCCTCACCATCTGACTGTCTGGCGTTATACGCCATATACAACTAAGCTATGAAATAAGCTTCCTTGTGCGGTTATTCCGCGACAATATGACATGGGTACCATTCAAAAAAGTATGCGTACACTTTACTAAAGGCCGGCAACGCTCCTGTGATTCATCTGCTGTTGCAGAAGAATGCGGGCGGGGTGATCTTCAAGTGGTATTGATTTGGGAAGACAGACGTACAAGGCTGAGAAAAGTACTAAATTTAGAGCCTAAATTGACTAAATTTGGAGCCTAAATTGCACCTGATAGAGTTCAACCTATAACTGATGATAACAATTATATGATTTTGTGACAAGTCTAAAACTTTCGTATTGAAGCCTCCGAACTTATTCCAAACATCTACTAACCACAGTTTCTATCGCAGAAATAATGAAACTCCTTGTCAAAGCCCAAGCTACTAAGTGCGCATCAAACTATAAGTCGATCCAGATCTTGGAGATATTAAATCTAATCACAGCTAGTTAAAACCTCCCCAATCAGTTATATTTTTACTTAATGAAAGGAGTTGATCTAGAAAGATGCTGTGGGTATGTATGGGCAAAGGATGGACTGGATCCGATAAGGGTGACAGTGGTCATTCTTCAAAACCAGTTAGAGAATAATGTATGTTTTCAGTAAACTCGGGCACCAAGTCGATCTCGTCGCAGCACCTATCTCGCGGGCCAGTTCGCGACCCTGAGGCACTCCGGAAACGCGAAGAGTTGGAGCGCAGGATCAAGGAGACCAAGCGACAGTTGGACAGCGTGAGTTTCCTTACTTCAATAACTTTTATTATATTGGAGTATATTTTCCAGTAATGCTGTGGTTGTTTCAAGACCCATGGCCATTGATTTGAAGCGACTGTATTATTTTTTGGTATTTATCATAACTATCACTTAGTGCCAACTATGAGAATTGATAGTAAATTGTTTGTTTTATATATCTTCAGTAAGTTTTATTAAAAATCTCGAGAGGTGGTAGGCCAGTGCCGGTGCAGTTCTGCCTTATTTCTAGACCTCTCATGCATAAGACTTAGGAGTGGGGAAAATTAACCTTTATACCAACCTTTACCCCGACACAGTTAAGTTCGACAACACTTCATATATTGCCCCGTCTAGTATAGCAACCCCAATATTAAAAATAATAATAATAAAACATTTATTTCGGATCAGATCCATATCGCTGTTATATTATTTAGAGGCCCACCTCGAGAAGGCAAAGCTAAATGCGCGGGTTCTGTTCTAGGACCAGTAGTATCAACTGGATCACGTGAAAAAAAATTTAGCAGATGACATGACATTTTATACGGCATTATAGCATATGATGGAAAAACTCCTTAGTGAGGTCCAACCGTTTAGAACTCAAATGTCTCTAAAAATGAGCTCTTCCAGAAAAAATCTTCAAATTTTGGATTTTATTCTAGGTTGGATATAAGTCTAATCTCAAATGCAGTCAATCCACAACAGACCTGTCCTACATACCGGAAAAAGACGGTTCGAAACGGAACAGGCCGGTGTCCATGGCTGTGGCGGGCAATACACGACCTTATGGTGAGTGGTGTTAGGTTCAGTTTAGCTAATACACGTGTGATATGTTAGGGCTCGAAGACTATGGGAATAAGACGTAAAAAATAAGTTATTAAAAAATAAACTGCTCTTCTGAGAAGTTGTCATATCAATTATATAAGGCAAAATAGTTAAAAAAAATAAGTTAAAAGTTATATTAAATACAAAAAACCAATTTAATTACATTTAACTACTGCTTTGCACATTTTTGTTGACTTTTGTTTAAATTGATGAAAAAGGACCAAAATATGCAGAACAAGGTCCCAGGAAGCAAATAAAAGGAATATACGAATACTCAGATTGAAAACACTTTGATACGCATATTAAAAGCAAAATGTCAATTTCATTATGAATAGAAAGGTTGAATGACCTTTCAGCTGTTCGAAAGAATCAAGTTCACAAGAGCTAATAATATGAATGTTCGACATAAATATGGAATTGAACAATTTCCTTAAAATCTTAATAAGATATATTAATATCACAATCATTTAAATCAAATCATTTAAACAGGTTAGAAGTCTAGTATATTTATTGGAAAAAGAAATGTAATTTAAATAAACCCTCTCCATAATCCGAGTATCTTATTCTCACAGTCTTCGTGCTAAAATGAAAAAGATCAAAAATATCGAGTCTTTCTTACTCCTTGCTCAAAATCGTCAAAGGAAAATACGTGGCTGGTTCTTACATCAAACCAGATAAGCCGTGAGGTGTACAGCAGAACAACAGGTGTTTGGATCAGAGTAATACGAACCTAGTACCTAGTTTATTACCTGCCATACATAAAGAATTAATCATTTCTTACCAGCCGTTACTTTTACTTCGATATTATTGATCTTGTAATGAATGCTAAAGAACACTAATAATGAATTACGATTTTCACTACAATGTCGTTTTCTTTGACTTCTAAATGGAGTATAATCTTACGAGAGGGCTCTTGGCTTGATTGAAAATACTTATGATAGACTTTTAGGTGTAAAACATCATCTTTGTAATCAACTCAGAATCAACCGGGTCTTTAAAATTTAATTTGATTTAATTTTTTATTTCCATTTGATTGATGATATTGCATTTATAATTGTAAAATGTCATAATAGATTAAATGTTTACTATACTTATTAGACTTATAATATATAATTTTATAATAAAGAAATATGCATTATATTAAAATGTAAAACAAGGAATTTTTTAATGCGCAACAATCCGAGAAGTTCCTACAAAAAGGCATTTCTCAGGGTATGTGCTTACTCCTTTACATTATTAGGAAAGTCTATCATAAAGATTAAATATTTCATATTTAAATACTCCATATAGATAGTACCACATTTTAGCTATCTACTAACATATAAACATGTTCTTTCAACGCTGGCCAGGATTCCAAAACCCACCCATATTCCTTGAAGAAAACTATGACAGTCTGTCGAGTAATTTCTTCGATAGCCTGAATCATCATGTCAATTTAGATTACAGAAATAAAAACCCTTATGCTATTCCCGCGAACTTGAATCACAAAATTATACCTGAATACTACGAAAATAACCCTTTTGTACCATCTCAAACAAACGTCGGTAACTTTCGGATTGATAAAGGGAATGTCATGGTTAATCCAGTATCGAAAGACTCGTTGCCATTGAAGAAAAATATGGCGTTTACTGTAGATCTGAGAAAACCGCAATCAAAGGTTTTTAACAGATTGTTTCCAGCTGCGGCTGAGAAAGAACCCCCTAAAGTACCGCCGAGGAATTTCCATTTAAATCTCAACGAAAAACCTCAACCTAAAACGCCAAAACCAAATGCGAGAAGTATATTTAAGAATTATAAATCATGCCCCGTTTCTCCCGTATCGGAGGAATGTAAATGGGCTGACAAGCTCCTACAAAATCAAACCGAAAAAAATAAACAGATCATTTCTGAAGCGAAAAAACGAAATTCTCTCAGTTTTGATAAAATGAGAGACAGCAAGAATATAGTGAATACA
Source organism: Leptidea sinapis (assembly GCF_905404315.1). Lineage (NCBI taxonomy): Eukaryota > Metazoa > Arthropoda > Insecta > Lepidoptera > Pieridae > Leptidea > Leptidea sinapis. The sequence continues at coordinate 5,174,746 of NC_066297.1, forward strand.
ATAAAAAGTGACACAGAAAAAATGATTGCGGAGATTACAAGGAAGTACGGTGATTTAGATGAGTACGGACCTAACTCACAGGGAGACTTAGACTTACAGCCTACCAAAGAAGAAAAAGATGATGGTAATTTTTCATCCGACTCTTTAGAAGATTGCAGTTTGAGCCAAGATGCTAGTTGTAAGAATAAACTGTATTCCAAAAAAATATGTAAGAAACATAACAAAAACAAAACAAGCAGTATGCCTAAACGTTCTATATCTAATTATGAAATAAATGGTACTTATGATAAACCAAAAATACCAATGAAACCGGTGGGCGTTGAACTAAAGAGTTCAACACTCCCTAGAAATATGCCATCGAATTTAGAGGAAATTATGCAAGAGGACATCAATAGTAATCCTTCAATGTATAGATGTCAAAGCGTACTTACTCGAAGATGTATAACTCGTTCAAACGAATCGGTTCTTAGTGACCATTCAAATTGCTCTAGTGTTTCTAATGAAATATTCCTTAAATATGGTAATGAAGTTGCCTTCCAACAAGCCAAATTTTCCGATAGCCGATATTATTTTAACGATTCTCAAAATTGTTCTATTGAAAACATCAATGAACCCGATGAAAAATATTTGGAGAAGCATCGGCATAGTAGTGCAAGTTTCTTTTTAAACCAAAAAAGGCATATGAAAATGAGTTGCAGTCAAGATTCTATCATTTCTGACGAATTTCTAGATAATGATAATCAGCTATCCCGAACGAATTGTAATTCACTTGAAAGCGTTCTGTCTGACGATTCAGAGTGTACCAAGAGTGCTCCTTTAGAAATGCTCTTTGAAAGTGCAAGAGGTTGTCGAAAAATTCCCAACAGTCAAAGTTGCTATGAATTCGATAATTCGTCTAAAAGTTACGGTTCAAGTCCCAATAACGTACCATACTTATCTGGTTACATGTATAATAATTACTTCGTCGAAGCTTCAACTCCAAAAGTAGAAAACCAAGAACCAATTCGTATAATAGCACCTAAGTCTCCAGGTCATAATGTTTACGGCTTTGACGTTCCATGCGAAACCTCAGGACATAAAACAGTTACCAGGTCCAGAAGTCTATACGATTCTAAAGCTAAGCAGCCATCTCCACATCCAAAGAATATTGCTTATTATTTCGACGGTAATAATCTTCAACCATATACAGTTGAAAAAAAGGGCTTAGACGATATACCTAGGTTAAAAGATAATAATCATATTGCAAATACTAGTAAATCATTGCAACCAAAGTTCTCAGAGAAACAGAAATATAAATGCGAAATGGATGGTTGTGAACAAAAAAATATGGTTAAGTCTAAAAGTTGCAGCTTTGAAGTAGTTTTAGAACCAGCGTCTAAGCCCAATCCGCTTAAAAACTTGATGGAAAAACGTAATTCTCATGTTAAAAAAAATCTTGAAAAGTTTGAAGAACAAATAAGGAAGAGCTCTCAAACTAAATTCTGTAAAAATCAAATAAATAAAGAAAAGGCAAATGTAACTAAATACATTAACGCCACTAAAAGCCTTGAAAGAGATTCTGGACAAAGACATAACAATAATAATAAAATCACAATGGAATTCGTTCCGCATAAGCCTCCGAAACCTATAAAAAGAACGTCGTCTACTAAACAAAATAATAGGCTCAAAACGAATTTAGAAAAATCCGGTTTAAGTTCATCGATATCATCACAATATAAAGCTAAGTTAGATGGTCTTCAAAATAAAAATTATATTTCTAACAAGAAACATGACCAAGATGGGAATTCCAATACACTAGACATTGATAGTTCAGAAAAATCCTTCGATGTATTTGTTAAAGAGAAAGAAATAAATGATAATAAATCTGAGATCCAAATGGATAGTTTAGAAGTCTTCGCGCTTCAAAAAATGGAAAGAAGAAAACAAATGAGTATGGATTCATTGGACGTTAGCGATGATAATCATGACTTTGCCAAAGATTCTCTCGATTACTACGCTGAGCAGCATAGCAAATATAGCGACAAACGTAAAAAAGACAAATTTAATTTAAAATTATCCATAAATGACTTTGAAACGCCTACAACTTCTGGTGGCAGTGAAAATGTTGAATCCAAAGAAAATATAGCACCTGAAAGTGAAGAAGTAAAAAAGTATAGGTACATCGAAAGGAAGTTAGAGATAATAAATAAGTTAGTCGAAATGGAGGAAAGAAAATTGTTGCAAGAGAAAGTGTTAAAGGAATGGCGTATGCGACCTCTTGAAGCTAATTTAAATAATGGAAAAGGTGTTGTCAAAGTGTTATCCCAAAAATTCGAAAAGTTGGCAACAAAACAAAATACTGTTCACAATTTTGCATCCCTCACTTTAGAGGAGGGTGAAAAAGAATCAGATTGCGTAAATATAAAAGAAATTAAACGGAATTTAAGCCTTCCCGATATTCTAGATACAGAGCAAATTGGTTTGACATCAGAAGAAATGGAAGTCACAAATGATAGTGGAAATGATTGTGCTGATCAAAAGGAAAGTGACCCTAAAGGACAGCTCAATAATAGGATCCAAAGTGAAGCGCAAATGCAAAAAACTCTTCCGCAACGTGTGTATAACGAAATGATTTATCCTAAGACGGATGTCCATTTAGACAGCGAGAATTATGAATCATCTACCACGAGTTCTAGCTGTACCAATTCACCGAAACGTTTGTCGTTCTATGGATTTCATAGACCAAAGATATTCCGTAAGATAATCCGACATCCAACTCCCAGGTTGTGTCTGGTGAATCAGTCGAGAATGAGACCACCTCTATGTTCAGGGAATACTGTAAGGGATTTTACGAAAAAAAATACTATTGTCCCAGTGTTGCCGTCGAAATTCACACCACCATCAGGTTCGAAACGCATGATTAGATTACGATTTAATTGCGCTTCAGATCTTTGATCCGTTCCTTTTCATTGTCATGATTGTTGTAGCTTATTTCCTAGAATATTTAGTACTAAGCATGTTTCTCGCATGATTGTTTTGAAGTGTGTTTGATGGAATATTTGAAGTTAACCTGTGGTCTATGGCTGAAATAATTAAGTTGCGATCGATCTCATCTGAAATAATTTAGACTAATTTCGGAGAGTTCTTCCAAAAATAATATATCCGATTTGATTGTTATAATTATTGTTGTATGAAAACATTGAAATACATACAACCACGATTGTTTTGGTTGCATCATAGTTATGAAATTTAGTATTCATTTTATCTGAGTAACCCTGTGATTTACAAGGGTTTTATGTATAAAATTGCTGGTAGTTAATCATTTTTTCCATAGCTGTATAAGTTTAGCTATTCCACTAATAATGATAGGTCGAATAATTTTGATTTAAATCTCTTATTTTATGTTAAATTCCAAAGAACTATAATAAATATTTCTCCGAATTTTCTGGACAGGCAAGTACTATTATTTTTATTATATTATGTTCCCATCAACATTTTATCAATTGACCTAAAACGTTTTCAGTTAACTTATTGACTCCGTTTTCACTTTTGGAGATTAAAAAGTTTGTATTTCTATTTGCGTGGCAGCACGCACGCACCTATCTCCCGAGCAAGACTGTGAGACGGGTATGCGTCGCGCCATCTCGCTTTCTGATCTAGCGGCCAAGCCAGTCCCGGCGCCCAGGACGCCGCAAGGTTTGTTTTGGGGCCTCTGGTGGTGGATGGTACTTGGTGCACTTTTATTCTCAAACACGTATGGGGCTTGATTTAAATTATAATTGGTCTAGGTTATTAACTGCTATTATAATAATACTCGTATTTGTACAGGTTAAAGGTTAGTATTATTTAAATGTTTGAAGGAGCAATTTTCTACCAGCTAGCCAATATTATTATGCACGATGCTGAAAGCTTTATTTTAACTAGCTCGTATTAGATTTGAAGTAATAAAGGTATCACTTATTAGAATGGGCCGCAATGTCACGGCTTTTGTTGCTTTATTTGTGTTATATTGGGCTTGGTTTTGGTATTTTAATATTTATGCACTGCTTGTTATATGCAATACTTTACCAAAAGTAAAATTAATATATATTGAAATATTTTAACAATTCTTGTAATATTATGAATGCGTGAAGTTAATATTAGAATATTAAAATTTAAACATCAAAAACCTTCATACAGATTGTCAAAAGAAACTATAATATTCTCTGTATATGTCCTCTAAGTCATAGTGCCGAAATTACACTCGGAATCTAATTGAAGTAATAATAAATTAAATGTCGCTGCTAATCTAGCCGTATTTCACTTCCACTACAAACGAAAATAGAAAATAAATTACCTGAAATACGTCTCACAGCTACACTGTTTTCATAAAAAATATTGAAACCGAAATTGACAAGAGATGTTATGATAATATTTTTCTCAGTATCTTGTCAAGTTATGGTTAAAATCTCGTTGAATTGTCCCTATTTTTCCAGCCAATTTCTAAAAGCTTTTAGCGCACCATGTTATACAAATACAATAATATATTACGTATAGATTCACGTCTTCACCTTCACTCAGCCACATAAGCCTTTTGAGTGAATACATTCTGCAGTGTGGATTGTGGAATAATTTAATTCTATAAATATTTTAAGTACAAAACCTATCGATGTTAGAATTTTTCAACGTGTACGCGAGGTGCTATGTCCATTAATTCTAAGCACGTGGTCGTATCGTATGATCGAGGATCAATCAAAAACATCCTTCCTTCGATCGGCTATTTGGTATGACGATTTAAAAAGAGTTGCATAAATAACTATGTATTTAAATATAGGTCCTACCAAGCCGACAACAAATGCCAATGTCAAGTCGCCGAGCGGTTTTGTTCGTCCGGCGCCGAGGTACAACAAGTCAAACATGACGAGGAGTTCTAGTGTTGGTGTTCTCAACCAGGTACCCTTTTCTTTTATAGTTAGTCTTATATTGCATTTGGGAAATAAATATTATGAGATAGAATAAGCGAGATGCTGCAGCGCCCTTATTTCTTCTCTGTAATAAGAACAAGACTCGCGACATTCTGGCGTCGATTGCGCAGCTATCAGGAACCCTGTATATAAACGATGGATATCTGTTAACATGGAGAACATCAAAAAATAAATTGGACTAATAATAAATATTATGAATTTTTTGTGATAAGACGTGATGTGCTTATCGCGACACGCCTGGAGAAAAATTAGTCATATCGCTTATATATACAAGTTTTATAGCTGTTTTGCTATGCCAAAGACGTATACACAAGTATATTTTTTTTAATGTACTATACAGTGCTTTAGTTAATTAGAAATCAATGCTGCTGATATTTTCGTCTGGATTTCTTATAATTTCAAACACCATTCGTTATACGTACACCATAACATATTTAAATTACCTGTGCTTTAAGCATATAAGCGCTTCTTATAAGATATTTAAAGGCTAGCTGTAATTTCAAATATATATTGTGCGGATAAAGTAGTACAATATAGTTGCAATATGTATAACATATTGATGACATAACATAATATTACTTACTTTGAAATTCTCTTTAAATAATATAATCTATTTCCTCAATGTATACAGAATGAATGTATTATACATCAGAAGTGGATTATATTATAACGTATGTTACAGAGGATTTTAAAGAGGAGACCTGTTATTGACTTAATTTTGTAATTTATTGAACGTATACACATTGTGTCCATTATAGTTGTAGATGTGATGAATGTGATGTTGAAAATTTATTGATAATAAATTGAATATAATTAAAAATAGATCCAGCTCTGTACATCAGAAGTGGGATGTATATTGTATATGGGTCCACTTGTAATCTTATGTATGTTACGACCAATTCTGACTGAATTTGTCATTTTCCAGAGCGATTCGGAGTCCGACCCACAGCCGTCACGAACACAGCCCCGCACAGGGGGCCTGATGCGGCCCACCATTAGCTCTATGAACAAGGCGGCCGCAAACACGGCCCGGCGGCGAGGGTTGGCCAATTCTTACAGCACAGGTATGCGCGATGGTTGGCGGGAGTTGACACTAACATCACGGCAACTAGGTAGATTTAGTCGTTAATCGAAGTGACAGAAATGAAATACGTGGCGCTCAATGGCGACACACATGGGTAGAAAGAGCTACTTAACATTAATCATAAAAAATAAATGTAAATAATTCAAATTTTCTTTATTAAAAAATTATTTAAAATTATAATCACCCTTACTTTGTCTCACGAGAAGCAGTAGGTGTCAGTGGCTACGTCACTAATAGCGCGCGGCTACTAGATCACTTACAGGAATGTTCCGTTATTATTTTGTGGAAAATTTATTTATTTAGGTGAATTATATATTTTTATTTTTGAAATATTTTTTTATGATTATGGTTAAGTATTTCTATCCAAGGTTTTACTTAATGCGGCCATCGTGGCGCCACGCTGTATAACTTCAAATGTAGAGGATGCATATACATATACAAAAAGAGTAATTATTTTGGGGAATATTGAAATTTTGGGGCTGTGTGTGAAAAGATAGATAATCATAAGCAATGTCCAAATTGTAAATCCAAACCATTCTCGGATCTACTGCAACACACCCAAAAAAAATATTATCATAGTTGGTAAATTAAGATAATGGAGCATTATTGACGTTTTTCTACGAATTAAATAGAATAATTGAAATCATGATAATTATTGTGTATATCAATATCTACACTTGTATTATATTTATTTACAATTTAAATAATAAATGATCCAGAATTTATATTAAATTTACTAAACAAGAATGTCAATGAAAGTTGACAACCCTACTTATTCTCACTTCAAGTAGCGCCAGTCACATTAATGCTACTAACATGCACGCAAATCTAACCCTTATGTATTGCACACGACAATGTTTTACAGTGAATGTCGCTCGATCGGACTCCAGCTCAGAACCTGAGGAGAGAAATGAAACGCCCCAGGCTCGACCTAGGGCTGCTTCTGCAGACAGAGCCTCGAGGAGATTAGGTATGCATAATGTACATAAATACCCAGCGTTAAGTACATTTTTAATTACTTCATTACTATAAATAAGATATATAAGTATTACCAGTATAACTAAATTGTATTGCATTTTCAACGTGACATTAAAACGTAGCATTTAAAAATATATATAACAAATACTAGCTGACCCAGCAAACGTTGTATTGCCGATATTAAAATCACGATACAAAGTGTTGATCGTAGATGGGTGAAAATTTCAAGTTGTATGTATTTTTTAATGCTGACTCATAATCAAACAAATTTAAAAAAACATGACAAAAAAATTAAAAAAAATCACTAGTGGACCACCCTTAACATTTAGGGGGATGAAAAATAGATGTTGTCCGATTCTCAGACCTACCTAGTATGCGCTCAAAATTTCATGAATCGGTCGAGCCGCTTCGGAGGAGTTCAAAGTTTAACACCATAACTCGAGAATTTTATATATTAGATTTACACACGATTTCTTATCGCTAATTTTGAAATATGGAACGGAAGATACTTGGACAAATGAAACCTTTTGATATTTTTCATCAGTCCAGTCAATCTTAATTAAATATTATTTTCTAATTGAAAAATCCTTAATGTGTTTGTGCGGTTTACGTTTTACTTAATGGACTGTATTAGGTCGCTACTAGATAGGGAATAACTGTTCTAATTTTAACTATGACTTTATTAAATTACTGATAAATTAAGTCTATCTATATGAGCTGATATAATGAAGAGAGCACTCGGTCGCTGCTGTGGGTGATCTGCCCGCCGCGGGGCGGTTAAGTTTGCTGATCGGGCGAATAGCTAATGTACCTAAATCATATTATTAAAATAATTATTTATTGGATGCTCGAAGTGTTGTTAATAATACCAAAACTCCTTACACTCAATTCGCCATGGATCCCATAGCCACAACTGGATTTTTCATTCAAATAGATGCATTTTGGAAGTACTTTCGGATATTAAAGTCGAAATCAGTTTATTTATGTCGGAATCCTGAGATGGCAAACATAAAAATTATCATACACGTCATATACCAGCAACAAAGTTTTTAAGTATTTATTTAATTTAGTTTATGTGTATGTTAACACAGATAAGCTTCTTTAGTTCATAAGATGCATAAAACCTTTAAGGGCAAATGTATACACTTTTATAATAAAGTCCCAGCAACTGTTTAAGCATTATCTATAAATAAATTTAATTTTGTTAAAAAATGGCTCTGTCGTAAATCCTACTACTCCACTCAGCTGATCCAAATGATCGGACAGCCTGGGACTAGATTATGATTATTTATAGTAATAACAATGACAGTACAATATTGTATATTTTATTAAAAAGAGCGCAAAAAAAGAATGCTGGCAGAGTTTCTTGCGCCGTTTCTTCTCTCTCAGATCGCCATGTGTTCCCGAAGCGGTAGTAATTTTGGTAATGACATCAAAAAGAATTGTAAAGGAATCAATTTTCAGAAAATAAAAGCCTTTAATGCCTTTTAGGCTATACAACGTGAACCAGAAAGGGTATAACATCCCTTCAATGGTACGTTATTTGGGTCATATGCAATAGTATGGTGATGTTTAAGTTTTAATAAATAAATAAAAAATAAGAAAAGAACCCCCTCCCTACGAAATAAAAATATTATTTTTCAATTTCTTTCCTTAGACAACCTTAACTTTTAAAGAGACTGCCAGTTTTAGGCGGGGCCTTTGTTTATAAACAGAATGAGGTCACCTACCTATGAACTTAAACATAAACAATAATCTATGATTAAGGAGTATGCACACTACATGAAATGTGGCTTGTGTCTATGTATTTATTTATTCATTCATTTTTTACTTCCTGTTATTGCGAAACAAATAAACAAAATAAGAAATTACATAACATTACACAGTTTCGCATCTGTATTCCTGAAGGGTTAGAGGTGTATTTTTTCCACCCACGTTTCACAATGTTTAATTTCCACGTAATAGGGGGTGAGCATCTACATTTCTGAACTATGGGCTGCTAGTGAGAAATTTTCTACGAAAAACTCAATAACTGCCCCATTCCATACGGGTAGAAAACCCGGTCCGGGAATGGAGTACCTATTATTAATACGAGGATGGTCAAAGATATCCTATATAAGATATATATATATTTGACAAAACAATTCCGTTGAAGAACAATTTCTTAATAGGAGCCTATTAGAATTATCTTTATTGGATAAAACATTTTTGAATTTAAATGTCAAGTCTCATTTGCCCAGTAATAACAATAGCTACAGTGCCATTCAGACCAAACCATAATAATGCTTACACATTTTTGCTGCACGGTAGAAAAAGATGACGTTGTGGTACCCATAATCTACAATTACAAATTTGGAATTATTTTCAATGTAACTTGAAGAAAACTTCAAATAATTCTACATTGAAGTGCTTACGTAAAACCTTAAATAAACAAATCTTGAATTAAAAATGGTGCAGTGTGTAGGGTTTTTGTTTGAAGACACACAGAGCAGTAAATATCGTGTTTCAAAGCACAATTCAAAGAGTATTAAGGCAGACAGGCCGATCTTTTCAACCTAACATATTTAAATAAACACATAATGTAAAAACACAGTTACACTAGTTTTTATCTTTTAAACGTGTTTTATTTAAATGTGTAACACTCGCGGAAATCCGAGTAAATACTAACATAACATAGTTTCATAATTAGATTAGAATTAACTAAGTATCTTTATTGGGTTATACATAACTACAGTAAATACAAATTTAGAAGTATTTTCAATGTCAGCTAAAGCAAATGCACATACAAAATAACTTTGTCTTCATGGCAAAATGAGAACACAAATTGTTTCACAACTGCAAAGAATAGTAGGCATTTTACTATTATCTGATATTATGTCACATCTACGTTTTTCATCTGTTTTAGGTCAAAGAGAGTTCAAAAAACAGCTGATTAGGGTTGAGGTAATCATAGTTTTTGCGAAAACTTAGAACTTTAAATATTGTATTAAAATATAATGCTAATTCATTTCTGACTTCACATAGTCATTAGAGATGACCTAAGGAATGTCTGGTTCAAAGCATAGTATACCCATTTAGTTTCACCTTGTATACTTTATTATATTTTAAATAAATAAATAAAACTGGTCACTAAGGTCACCGTCCATACCGGTCCTTCATTCATATGAAGGACCGGTATGGACGGTCGTTGACTCTGGGTCTCCAGTTCGGCTTTTTTTTACGAAACAGTGCGATAAACTTGGGGTTCAGATTTTTTATTGGCAAGTTTAAGGAAATGCCGATACTATATAAATATCTATTTGAATTTCAGGTCGCAGTGGCAGTGACAGAGACTTGTCGGCGAAGGCCCGCGATGTTACCAACAGGCTGGCGGGGAACCAGCGACAGAGGAAGACGGAAGTCGCAGAGAGTGAGTCAAGTGCTCCCTGTGTATTCACTAAACTATCAAATTCAAATTCAAAAACTCAACTCGGAAATTAATGTCTGAGAAGAACGGCGCAAGAAATTCAGCGGATACAGACGAGAAAATTCACTTATGTGTATATACATAACATTATCAAGAAATTTATTAATATATAATTAATTAAGAATGTCATCCCCACCATCTGGATGTGTGGCATTTCTCCACAGTGCGTTTTCAAGGAACTTTCTTCCACGTACGACCAAGCTGTGGAATGAGCTTCCTTGTGCGGTGTTTCCGGGAAGATACCAAATGGATACTTCCAAAAAAAGCGCGTAAAGAGCCGGCAACGCTCCTGTAATTCCCTTGGTGTTGCAAGAGATAGTGCGCGGCGGTGACCACTTAACATCAGATGACCCGTGCACTCGTTTGTCATTCCACATTTTTTTCATGGAAGAGAGTATAATATTCGTCTCTTTACTTGCAGTACCATCATCACAATTGTGCTCCGCGTTGACGGAACAGCTGACGAAGACCGCGAGCAAAGTGGCCACCTTGTACAGGTCATTACAGAGAGAAGCTGGCGCATCCGCTGATATAAGTGGTAGGTCACTTCAAGTATATTGTACAATCATAGACATACAATTAGAACCTCAATCGCCTATTAAAAGGTCGTAAAAATTGTTTGAGCGGCATTGTATATATAAGTTTTTTGTGACAATAAGGGACGAGACGAGCAGGACGTTCAGCTGATCGTAATTAATACGCCCTTTACAAAGTAGTGCCGCCCAGGATTCTTGAAAAACCTAAAAAATCTGAGCGCCACTACAATAATTGCGCACGTCACTGAGACAAAAGATGTTAAGTCTCATTTACCCAATAATTTCACTAGCTACGGCGCCCTTCAGACGGGAACACAATCATCCTTACACATGACTGCTTCCCGGCAGAAATACCCATAATCTGGGCATCCGAAGGACCCTCCCACTCCTTGCGTATACATTAACTAATATTCTATAGACAACATTAAAACATTCATACAACTTTATACCTTATTTCGTGGTCAGTATGTTCAATGTCTAATGTATATACTCATAAGAAGCTCATTGGTCTTTCGCTAGCATAATATCCTAAATTGTACGATACCTTATAAAAAGATAAATATTATTTTTGAATAGAACAATAATTGATGGTTGCACTAGTTATATTAATGTCACAAAGGTAAACATAACGTAATTGATTTCAAATGGTATATTTATTAAATATTTGTCACCTGCAGGTCTCGAAGCGGCGATCCTCGAGACACAGAAGGTGTTGCGTGCCGCGGTGCAGGGCGAACCGGACAACAGGCAAAGGATAGACAATTTACTGTCTCAAGGTAACTTACACTCTTTCACCGCCACTGTACCTCCGACAGACTTACGACGAATTAGCTTGCGAAATTACCTTGAAGTAAGTGATCACCGCTTAATCTGTCTTGAAAAAGCAGCGTTAGACATTATCGATCTCTAATTCCTGAGTCCAAGGTGCATTGCAGTGTAATAATAATATATAAAGTGGTATGTGTAGGTGTGTGTTTGTGTGTGGTTTTTTTTTAGCTAGAATAATAAAAAAAAAATCTAGCAAATAAAATACTAAGACCTATTTGAAGTCTTTCTCCTTTAAAAATATTTCTAAGTTTGAATTGCCAAACAAAAAATAAATGTATGACAAGTCTTAATTGAAACTTCCGCAGTCATATTTTCCTATCTAGTGATTTTCTATTGCTTCAAGCGAAAAGAATATTTAAGTCCAAATATGAATCTATAACACCTGAGAGTTGTACAAAGACATATCAAGATTTATGATCTTGACGTCACTCGAACGGTTGGCTCAGTGGACGAGCGCTCGCACGGAACGCGAGATGTCGCGGTCTCGGGTCCCGCATCGTTCATAATCCATTTTCTTTTCAAATTTTATTTGTGTTATTAATCGCAGAAGTGAGCCTTATCACTTTAAAAATAACAAATTTATATGAAAGTTATGATAGACAGAGAGATGCATAAGACTAATGAGAGAATGGTTACAACTAGACAGGAAATGAAACAGATGTAGACAGGATACGGGATGGGAAGTTGATATACGGAGAATAGTGGGCCCATTATGGACCCGTCAACAAAATACAGGATAGAATGGAAAACTTAGGAGGCTTTTGTCAGAGAACAATCATTCGAATCTATTTCGTCTTTGACAACATTTACCGATATTTATTAAAAACATTTATGTTTACTGCAATAAAAACTTTTTTTATGAGAAAACAAAGAGTTAAAGTAAATGCCATAATAATATTATTTTTCCTTTATTTCAGAGGCCTCCACGACAGGGAACCCGGCCATGACAATCATTGAACAGTACTCCGACATACTCCTCAACATGATGCAGAACAAAATGGTCAGCCAATTCTCGCAGAGTCCGCAGAGTTTGCCGCCGAGGGAACCCGGGGCGGAGAGCTAGTAGTGTGACAGTGCTCTGTGAAATATTTGACATTTTGGGCCTTTATATATCGCGAGACTTATATAGTCGGCCTTTAAATCTAAATGGGACTATGAATACTTAGTGGGCCTTGTGGGGTGTAGTTGTTCACTCATGAGGCCTAGTGTTACTTCAGGCTTTTATATCTAAGGCCTTTGACGCTACGGTGGGCTATCAACATTTACAGCGTGTTAAAGTAATTCAAATGTGACTTAGTGCAAAAAGGACACGGAATGGATTTTATTAATGGTCTGTAATGTTTGGAATTACGCTTTATCTGACGTGACCTACCGGACCTGAATAAATCAGCATTACAGGCCTCTACAAAAATCTGGCCTTAAGACTAATAATTATATATATTATTCAAATGTGAAAAACTCGATGCCTGCGAATAAAATCTCAGCACGTAATACCACACATGTGTGTCACTAGTTCTTGATATTGGAACAGCGGCTATCAAAAGCTCAGCATGTTAAAATAAAGTTTATAATTTCCAAATCATTCCGAACAATTCGTTATTAAAGTATTGATAAAATGTTTGAATTAGAACAAATGAGTTATCATTCCAAGTAAGACTTCAATCATTCATGTGCTTAATGAACAGACGGAGTAAGATTGCCAAGTCAAGGCAAAGGTGATTGCGATCCCACTGGGGTTGAAAATGGGGGCGACGGTGTTAACTCACCATTAAGGAACTTCATTAGCCATCCTATCCCATATAAAATCTCATATTTTGCAGTTAGCACTGCCTTGTTAGATGCTTTGGATTAAAAAGAAATCAATTCCCAAATTTAGATCGTAAGTAGGATATTGTGAATTCTAATTCTGTATATTTTGAATTATGGAAGAATTGATAATTGGAATTGGATAAGTAGAAATAATGTTGGAATTGATGGAAATGGAATTTTGTAATTAATAGCTATAGTGATGTGATTAATTGTTATGTTAACACACTAAATAATGCCTATCGGTTATATGTTTATAGTAAAGAGCATATATTTATTGCATTTATCATATTTTTTTGTATTATTTTAAGTCATGGCTAGATTAGAAAAATATTACTCCTATCGACATAGTTAAAATTACAATGAAAGGAATTTGCATCCGGGATTTGTTTGATAATGTTTCTTCGTATTCATTTGAGTCAGTTTTAATATCATAAAATGAATATTTCAATAAAATGACACACTTTAATATGAAATGGAATGTTAGTATTTTTATGAAACCACAGAGGTCTCGAGTAAAAGGTTTTTTACTGTTTTGTTTGGCAGCAAATCGCTTGACATTTTATTGCATATTTAACAAATAGTTGAATTTTATTGTTATGAATGTCAAAATGGGTTTTTTCTGTTCTTCAATTATATTGCTATCTATGGTTTATAATGCTTAAAAACAGACTTCTTAATTTTTCTGTTTTATGTTCTTCACTTCCATTTCTTTGTAGGCAATCTTACGTACATCTCTTGAATTTCAAACGGGCATCAACAAATAGAATTTGGTTACCGTAATATAAAAATTACCTTAAATCTTACCTCTGTGCTACCCGGCCATGTGCCAATGTGAAATAAATAAAATGACAGCACGGCGCCATTTTGTTTTTGTTGATTGATATTTTACTGTTGCCAATCTACGTAAGGCTTTTCTTATCTTAATAGCATTTGAGTTTCAGTGATAATATTATTTTAATTGTATTACTTTAGTCTCACTTACTGCCCTCTAGATCCAACGATTCTCGATTCGGAACATGTCAGATGGTTTTGTAATTTTTGTTATCGTTAACATTATTTATGGATCTAAATTTACATAATAAAAACTCGTGAGCTTTTCCATTAAATTTTAATGTCATCAATACTGCGCCTAATTTTTTATTTGTAAATTTAAGCCAATCGCTTTGATTTTCAATATTTTTTTTTGTTAAAAATAAAATGGGCACATTTCGAGGCGTACTCGAGTAACAGAGAAGTTAAAAAATATTTAAGTTGTTTAAGGAAATGAATAATTTAATTTGCTGTTTAATTGTTGTTTTATATAATTTTAAATGAGAAAACTATTTTGTCACATTTTTTTTTTCAATTAGTACAGAGTCATGCAATGTTATTCGAATTGTACTATATTTTGTCATTTTAAATCATATTATCTAGTTTTATATACATAGGTTGTTCGTAAAACAGTGATTTTCAACCTCCTTGTGTAGGATGCGGTGAAATAAAAAAAATATCTCTTCGCTTCTGAGAATCCTCTTGCAAAGACTTATTACCATTAAAATTAAAAGTCTCTACAACATAAGAATTACTTATATATATTTTTTATAAAACAATCATGGTTTTTTATTATTTTGTTGTGTTATTTTTATTTTTTTATTATATTTTTCACTTAATTCATCCAAACGGGTTCGGACACGATTACCTGTATAATTACTGTTTCGCGACAGTATCATACGATTACGATTGTTGAAAGAATTTGTTGTCGTAAAAATATTTAATGCGTAAGTCGGCAGTATTCCTGTTTATAGCGTCCTTTAAAGTCAAGTTAGTTTTAAAACGGTTCGTCAATGCGTCACAAATTGTAATAATCTTATTTTTAATATAATTAAAATAGATTGCCTCTCCATCTAGAGATAGGCGTGAATGAATGCAGATTCAATAATAATGGTGTATTTTGTGTAATCAAGATGGCGGTATTATTGTATTTAAATTATCGCTTTTCATTTGAGAAATGTTTTGTGTGATATAGGTGTTATATAGTGGTATCGCCAAATAAGCTTTCGTCGAATACAAAAGACATAATGCATGCGTAAATTAAACTGTTATCACCTTTTTAACACTAGTAGTTCTCAGATGATAAGCAAAGGCGTAGCGTTTTGTATTCTAGCGAGTAATTTATGTTTAGTGAATACGGGTCTATGTAAAATGGCGCCTGGTTGCCGGCGGTAATATTTGAAATGAGAGAATATCAAGGTTTTGTTTGACCGCAGTCCCCAATTGAAATGGATGACAGATGTTTACAGTATAGATTCTTTAATAACGCGAGGATTAAACATTTTAATATTTTGTTGTAGTAGTTAACGCGTGTTATTAACTGACTTACTACATTGATTTTTTGGTAACTTCTATATTCTTTATCTTTCCAGTCTAAGTGTTCTATGTTTTCATTTAAGTTTTGATATTTTAAAAATTTCTTTAAAAAGTAATACTCTCTTTTTTTATTAGTTAGTTACATTATTTAGATATAATTTTGTCGGTAAAGTTAATAAAATTTGTGTCGTTAAGGATCTATTGAATGTTTCCGGTATCTCGTTTCAAGTATTTGTCGCCATGGCAACCGCTCGTTATAATCCCAAAGGGTCTGCAACGGAAGGGATGTAAATATATTTTATTTAATGTTCAAAAATATATTGCCATGAACGAAAGACTAATGTAAATGTAGGAATGTACGATAATACAGTAATTTGAATTTATTTTGTATTTTATTCCTTTACAACAATTTCACCAAATCATCTAGATGCTGAAAAAAGAAAAAAAACTGATTTAATGGCGCGAGAGTTAAGTCCATAGGTTAAAGGTACAAGGCAGACATCTTGTTGCCGCATCAATATGACATTGGTATCTTAAAAATAAGCATCCAGTTACACTTTTACACATGCTTCGTAGCACTATCACTTACAGTAGAACCTGCATATTCACCAGGGGCACATCTATATGTGCTAGTGGGCTAAAGCCTGGTTTCTGTCCGACGTATTAGTCCAGTAACGGAATGGCCCTGATATTCATGCTGTATTATGTCAAGAAACGCTTCTGCCACTCTCATAAGTGCAAAATGGGTACAAATTATGCAGCTTTGCGTGACTATATTAAAACTTTTTTTTCAAAATTCAAAAACACTTTATTCATGTAGGTCACGGAAATGACACTTATGAATGTCAAAAAAAAATAAAAATATTGTTTCTTATTGAATTTACCGCTACTTCGTAAAGGGTTGAGCTAATGAGAAGAAGTAGCAAGCAACTCATTGCCACTCTTTTAAGTCAAGATTTACATTTTAATTGTTTTACAAATCATTTTAATTACAATATATGCAAAGTGACGCAACAAAAATACTCAAATGTCAAAACCTAAAAGGCTTACACGAGTAAGTCAAAAAAGAAAAAAAAAGTAAATTAATACTTATAAACACAAGAGTTATTGAATATAGTCGATGCATCAATCCACACATACTGTAAATAAATAGAGGCATTATGTAAGCATTTCATAAAATAAAATATATAATAACTTTAAAGGAAATAATAATAATAAAAAACACATCAAGCAGACCTCCCGGTAACAAGATCATCCAGCCACCACGAGTAGCACCCGTTCACGAGCATGACGCATGGACTAGCCATCGCCTCCCTCGACCATATTTTAGGGAAGGGAACGACCCGCCCCATGTCGCCGCCATAGCAATCTATAGTAGCTATAGAAGCAATGTACTGGCCTTACAACACCTGTATTCGGGCTGTAAAACGATGTAAGTCTTTTTACACAGCTAACCAATACACTATAGAGAATATCTGATAGTGAAAAATTTTAATTAGATTTGGAAGAGTATTAAAGAATTGTAGATAGAAAAATAGATAGATAAAGATATGTGAGACATACTTTATATTCAAAGTTAAAGTACAAGCAGGTAAATAATAAAACTCCAGTTTTCAACAGGGTGCTTTGGCTTTGCGCTGTCTATATTTATTTTTGCGTGCTCCGTAATAAAAGTGAAAATAAAAATTGCTGAAAACTAAACAATCTCAGGCCGAATAAATAAGAACAAGTGATCACTGAAGACGTATCATGAGTTTGTATAAATATAAGAAGCCCACGGAAAACACGAAATAGTAAGAATGGATATTCAAACTAATATAACCTGAATTTAGTAAACTTAGAAAGTAATTAGTCAACAACATTTCATAATAAACGTCTAAGACAGCACTCAGCGCCATCTAGGACCGATTCGTAATAACAAACAAAATTAAGATATCAACCAACAGTAAATTGTTAAACTCAAATAAATTAGCGATACCTTTTGGCAGATAGCGAGCAATATGGAGGACGACAAAAAAGTTTAAATCAATATAAGTTGATATAGAAGAAAACATTACAGAAAGAAATGGAAAGAAATATTACAAGCAGTATAAATGATATTTATAAAAACATAAAAGAAATAAAAAAATGGATCAGAAGTACATCAAATTACATGAACAGTTACAAAGTCAAGACTTTAACAAAGATCGTATGGAGAGATCCTACTAAGGTCCTGCAAAGGAGAAAAGACCATATATATACCAAGAGTTAGAAAATAAAATTTTTAAACGTTTATGAACGAAATTATCTTGTTAGCGTAACGAAATCGAATCAGTGAACGTATTGGAAAAAATAAAGGGATAGCGCTAGGCCGGTTAAATTAATTAAGTCATAGCAAAATACTAATTTTTAAAAAATCATTCTATCATTTTAAACAATTTTCCATATTAGCTAACAACAATCAAAGAAACATAGTCTAGAGTATTTCCAAAAGTAATATGGAACAAACCTGGAAAGCCAGCTTTTATGAGACAAAGAAATGATTCCAAATATTCTACGAAAAATAAAACCCTTACACCAGCTCCTAGCAATTAGTAGGGGTCCGTGAGCTACCATTCAAAAACGCAACACGGCTGGTCTTGGCGAGTGAGATGAATGAAATCGGCTATTCTCTCGACTGCAACCCTACAACACAACAGAAAGACAATTTAAACCATGAGTATAATAAAATCAATCTGTACGTCGGCACATATAACGTAAAAAACGACAACGACATTAAGGATATAGCAGAAGACGAATGGCAATTAAAGACAAAATACAGAAAACATTGGAGAAAATTGGAAGAGGCCTTTATCCTGTAGAAAGGTTCTCATTGAAATATTTAAAAAAATTCAACATAAAAATCAATTAATATCAATTAAAAATATTATTAATTGTTGATTTAATGAAATAAAATTAGCAACACTAGCTGACACGTCAGATGTTGTTATGTACATAATAAATAATATACTGTTATTTATGATTTTTTCAATATTTCATAATATTGAGAATTATTTCGTAAAATATTCCCTTTTGTTAAAATGACAGTGTTTCACAGCAGAACTGTCAAACTGTGCGTCAATAAATTCTCTCATAGAAAATATGTCCATACAAAACAAATATTGGAAATAAAAATAATTATGTGTCCCAAATCGAAATAAAAACTATAATATTTCTCAAGTTGGACTAAACTACACTCCATGAAGTAATCACCATTAAAATCCGTTCATTAGTTTAGGAGTCCACCGGAAACAAACATCATGACACTGGATTTATATACATAAAGATATGAATAAATTATAAGAATTTATAACTGTTATTGCATGTAAACAGTTAAATATTGTAAAACTTTATGAATATGCGGAGTAATAAAAGGCTTATTTTATTTATGTATATATATAATAACTTAGCATATTTAAAAAAAATTGTTCATTCTAAAGTTTTAGATTATTAACTATTCTTTTTTACTTTTATTTAAATGATAAAATATAATATGCGTTATGCCATATTACATTGTTGATATCACTGCATTTTTTTTATGCTTATTAATTTTTTATAACTTTGCTTTTCAGCCATCAGAAGAATATAGTTCTATGATTTATTATGAACGACTTTGTAGTTATAAGATGCGTTTCTGATGAGACCAGAGCGAAGCAATAAGTTCAACAGCGGTCTTCTAACATCACGAGAAGACAGAGGCGGTACACCTGCAACAATTAAATTATTATCAATAATTAATTCACCAAGGAGCAACTTAAAAATTCCTAACTAGGGAGTAATTTGTAGGCATGGGACGCAGTTGAGGGCATCTGTTTGTGAACACCGCTAGGTAGCGCCAGTCATAGCTTAGCACGCCTTAACTATATCTTCTCCAGAAGCCACTACTCTAGCTAAGTTTAATTTTGCAGTGTGACCCTAATAAAAGTTTGATAAGAAGTAAAGACTTGTTATATTTTAATGATTTTTGAAGATTCTGTCTTGTTTTCAATGAACTGTGACAGATTTAATATAAATAATATAATATTACCTGATACGGGATACCGAACATTACACGGAAATCGGAATACAAAATACTAATAAGTATTTAGTAATTATGATCTGATAAAAAATGCTTGGCTAGGTATAGTCGATATATGGATATTTGAAAAACATCGATGTAGAAATTGTACAATGTACCTACGTCTTACATATTCTTATAACATCGATATGTTGATTATATCAGCGATTTTCGAAGTCAATCCAACACATTGATAGCAAAACATGACACGCTGATATTGAGTCGCCGAGGAAATCTCAAGTTCAAGAAGTGGCAAAATTTTATACAGAAACTAGCTGACCCAGCAAACGTTGTATTGCCTATTTTAAAATCGCGATACAAAAGTAACTATTGATCGTACATAGGTGAAAATTTGAAGTTGTATGTATTTTTTAATGCTGACTCATAATCAAACAAATCAAAAAAAAATGTCAAAAAAATTTGGCTTGGACCACCCTTAACATTTAGGGGGATGAAAAATAGATGTTGTCCGATTCTCAGACCTACCCAATATGCACTCAAAATTTCATGAGAATCGGTCAAGCCGTTTCGAAGGAGTTTAACTACAAACACCGCGACATGAGAATTTTATATATTAGATAGTGTGTAAATCTATATTATAATATTCGCGGCCAGACAGATAAAAAAGGGCCGCAGAGAGCCAAACGCAGGCGTTTCGAATTTAATTTTATTTATTTATAGATGACACTTACATAGTAAAATTAAAAAAAATAAAAATACAGCGTCATGAAAAGGACACCCACCCAGCATTTTTGGAATTGAAATAAGGATCACCCCAATTATTATTATTATTAGGGCTTCAATGTGGTGTTTGAACTAAAGATTTTAATCATATATAATACCTAAGTATCTCATTGACTGCTTTCTATGAAGTAAAGGTCAGTTACAAATGTTACTCACTCCAGGGAGGCTGTGCTGTAGGCAGTTATGTACTTTTATAGTAAATGAGTTATGATCAAATTGCATTTGGCTCCATACCTACTTTGTGTAACGCAATCACAGCCATTCGGTTCGCTTTATCACCCCACTTCATTTCAATATCGCAAAATATTGTACAATGTATTAGCGCCAAAATTAAAGAAACTCAATGAACAATCATGTAAAAATGACAGATTCCAAATTCGAATGTAATATTTTGTTTATTTTTAATTTTAACAGTACTTATGGCTAGACTAACTGCCATATTTATAATAAAACGCTTTTCGAAGGTATAAAGCTATATTAGTTAAAACGTGTTTAAGCCTATCGAACGTTCGATAAAATTCCTTATTCATATTGTTAGATATATCTTCCATAACTAATAAGTCTCTATAGTACGCAATGTTGCCATTTCATACAAAAAAAAATTTTTTTAACAAATTTAATATTTAACGAGTCAGTGCCTAGTTATTTTAAATTTGTAATATAAATTCTCGTTTGTTCTCTACTCTTCCATAAAAAAAACAATTAATTTTAGCACAAACAATGACGTTCTATACACATATTAGGACATATCATTCGAAGTCTGATAGCGGAACGAAAAAAGTGTGCTAATATACAATGTAAGCACACTATTCTCCTTAGTGTTGGACAGAAACATCCGAATCAAACCTGAACTGAATAAATGATATACATTGCTGTTTGGCCAAGAATATTTTACACTGGAGTAAATGCGGCAATGTATTTAGATATACCTGTCGAAGCTTATTATGGTAGAATTAGTGACATGTTCCATATTTCGGCTTTGTTTTTATACGACGTGATTTGTCTATATGTATGAGAACGTCATTGGGCAAAAATATAAATTCAATTATTTTGGTTCTAATGAACTCATAAAATTACACTGCCACCGATAATCGTAACTAACAAAGGTACTAACTGACTTGCTCCAAGGGTTTGGTCGCGACCTGTGGTCCGAGCTCGTACAACACCTGGACATCTGCGTGATTACCGAACCGGTAACCGAAGCCGATTCGATGGTCGTTCCCTGAAACCAGATTGTGGTGTGGAACTGATGGAATGCCAAGTATAAAGATACTTTAAGAAAGATATGCTTCGTAAATTTTTTAATTCAAGCAATCTAATATGTTGGATGAGGGCAGCGCAGACCGATTGTCATGGTTATCTTTCTTCTTCTTGAGGTGCCATCGCCTACCGGAGGTCGGCTATCATTAGTGCTATTTTTATTTTTGACACAGCAGCTCGGAACAGGGATCCTGTGCTAAGGTTGAACCATGTCCGGAGATTTTTAAGCCACGAAGTACGCCTTCTTCCGGGAGGACGCTTTCCCTGAATTTTCCCTTGCATGATGAGTTGGAGCAGATCGTATTTATCATTACGCATTATATGACCAAAGTACTGCAGCTTGCGTTTCTTGACAGTATTCACAATCTCTACTTTTTTGTTCATTATCTGCAAAACTCTTTCATTCGATATTCTATCCGTCCACGATATCTTCAGAAATCTTCTGTACACCCACATTTCAAAGGCCTCTATGCGGTTGCTCATATTTTGGGTTAAGGTCCATGATTCCACACCGTACAAAAGAACAGAAAACACAAAGCAACGTGCCAACCGCACTCTGGTAGATATCTTCAACGATCGATTGCAGAGAAGATGGCTTAGCTTCAGAAAAGCGTTACGCGCCTGCTCTATCCGGCACTTGATTTCAACGCTGTGGTCACACTGGTCGTTTACGATGCATCCAAGATACCTGTAAGAGTGGACTCTTTGGACTACCTGGTTGCTTACAATCAGATCAGTTGTTGTAAGGTGTTGAGATTTGCTAACAATTTTCGCAATGGTTATCTTTGGGGAAGGCCTTTGTCCAATCGTCTTCCGGCTGATGGAATTGTAGATGATGAAGCTAATCAGTAAAATTATTTTTTCTTCTTTTCTTTTGTTTGTTGACATTCATCATAGCTATTTTCACTTTGGACACAGCAGCACGGAACATCGATCTAGATGTTAAAACCAAACCACTTCAACAGTGGTAGGTTTCTTTTCATTAGATGCTGGCGAGATGGGTACCACATCGTCGACTTTTCCTGTCCCTAAGCAGCTATGTGCAAGCACTAATTTGTGTTTCAGTTAGAAGGATACTGTCACAGAGTAAAGGGGAGGTAATGCACCGCAGCTATCAAATTACTGGTTTAATGAGCTCTAGCACTAGCTGAAGTAGCTTGGACATGAGAAGGTGTCGACGCAAGTCGTGTCTCACACCAGTGCCCTTTCCCGTATTACTACTCTCCTACTAGACTACTTTAATGACGGCCCTCTCTTCTCTCCCTGTCTTGACTCCGTATACCTTTCACTACTATTTTAATGGGTAAGTGAGTACCTATCGTTATTGGTGGTGCAAATCCATAAATTGTAGTGAACAGCATCGCGACATCTTCAGGAATTATGGGGAAGCTCGCTTGCACAGATATACCTGATGACAATAAAGTAAAATTAATATCATAGAGTCAAAATAAATAGATGCTGTAAAGGCGTGGTTCCTCAACTACGTGGGAAATACTGTCACATAAATTCTAGGTAAAAGCTGGGATAATAAGTACGCAAATTTTTTATTTTTTTTGAAGTGAAACTTCTTTAGAATCGTTGTGATTTGAAACTCAATGAAACGAAAAAGCGAGACGATAGAGACACAAGAAGGTAAATGTATAGGATACAGCCAGCGAGAGAATGAGATACAACATTATTATTTATTTTTTCAATACTTTTCAATGAGTATTTTTAATCAGGAATTTTGCATAAGTTTCACTTCTACAGTGTGTGACTTGCATACACTCACATATTTTTTTATAATATAAAACAAACTGAAAAAGTGAAGAGTATTACTCTTCACTGGCCTACCAGCCCCGCAACAAGTCATTATTCCCCACCGCAAAAGGAAAATATATTTCGCATAACGCATATTTTCTTCGCCGTTGCACCTGCCTTAACATAATAAAAAGTCATTTATTCCATAACTCATATTTTACAATCAAATGTTAGTAATTTAAAGTTCTTAAAATCTAGTGTTAGTTTTATTTAAAGTGACCAATTTAATTATTTATTCTTATATAATTTTGGTTATGGACCCCATTTTGGGTATAGCCCTCTCCCAACTTTTTCAATTTTTCCCTATCCTTGCCCTGATCGATCCAGTTTCTCCCCACCGCCTGCACGATGTCATCTGCCCATCGGTGCTTTGGTCTACAAAGCAGCACCTGCCGTAGCCATCCAAAAACTACTTCACACATTTTTTATAGGTTCTTTGACGTCTCCCCATCAACACTTGTGAAACCCCCTCCAGCCAGTATGACACAAACGTTTTTTAAGTAATTAAATTGAAACAGCAATATTTTCAATGTAATCTGTAATAAAATTTACATAAATTCAAATAATTTAGGGAATATACAATACAAAAAACTAATTTTAAGATTTTAGCTTGTGACGTCACAAAGGTTTACCTACCCCCCGGTCTCTTGTTATACAATGTCACACCGTTACCTCCCCTCGCTTCTAAACGTATGACATTATTTTTGGATGGCCCCTTAGAAGTGTTTATAAGATGAGAGGCAGCTTGTGTGTCTCGGTCACAAGTAGCGGCCACGAATTGATAATCAGGAATCTAGTTATCAATATCAGCCTCGATTTCTTGGCGTGGGGGAATCTATGAACTTGAAGCGATAGAGCCTGTCTTTGCACCTTGTGCACTTCTAAGGTAGCTGCTACATTTCTTGCCTAACACGTGTTTTCTTCTACTCTTTGACTTCCTTTCTGCCGTGGAATTTCAACATGGCACAAATTCAACTTTGCCATCTGGATGTGTGACGTTCGTCCACAGTGCGGATTTGAAAAAACTCTTATTTTGTTTCCTAGTTTTATTTATGACTAGGAGTGTGATAAAAATTTAAACCCACAGTTAGCATTTTTTTATTAAGATTTGGGGAATGACACTAAAATCAAAGGATCTATTGTGCCCTCAAACTCCCTATACGGTATACCTAAAAAATGAGTTGTAGAAATCGAGGCTACTACCTAGGGAACGTGTGAACGAACTGTGCCAAAGAAAGAAAAAATTATATCCTCGATTATGAGTACCACAACGGCGCCTATTTCTGCTGTGAAACAGTAATGTGTAAGCATTATTGTGTTTCGGTGGTAGTGAAATTACTGGGCAAATAAGACTTAACATCTTTATGTCTCAAGGTGACGAGCGCAATTGTATTGCCGCTCAAAAATTTTATGTTATTCAAGAATCCTGAGCGGCACTGCATTGTTATGGGCTAGGCTTATCAATTCAACTAATTCATCAACTGAACGTCCTACTCGACTCGCCCCTTATTTTCATATAAAAAAAAACCTCGGAGGGCTTAGTCAGGGCACGTCCTCTGCTTCGAGTAAAGCTACTATAACATACCCCAACCTGATTCCGGCAATGTCCTCGCATTCCAAATAAACAGTTACCATACTCATACGTATTTCTTGACCCCTGGTGTTGCGTTGGCAGTTGCTTAACCACGTTCCATCACGTGAACATTGGCCCTCTCTTATGTAAACAAAATCAATCTGCTAATAGGTAAATTAATAACTATCTAGTCAACCGATAAGCCAAAAGTTGTAGCTTTTTTGTCGCGAATTAATTCATAAAACGGCGATTTTGGCAGTTTTAAAAGCTACAAATTTAACAGTAAATTTTGCTACTTTGCCCAGTTCTACCTCGATAGAGGTGTTACAATGTATTGTGTAATGTGATATGTTTGTTTTTCTTATTACTCTGTATCAGATGTATGAATATTGTATTTCTTGCAAATTATATATTTAGGTATTCATCATTCATATCAACAGGAAACATTTATTGATTCACAGATTATATAGGTTGAAACGCTGTACTCTTTAACGCTTCTAGGCTATAGATTATGGATTTATTTACCTCTGTCGAAAAGCTCAAAAATTTGTGCCGCGTCACCTTGATGAAATATTATGTGAAATTCTGAAGCAGTAAATAATAATTTAAAAGAGTAGTATCAATGAGTTTCTTGACAAGTCTCTCAAGCGGAAGTGGTAGTAAATGGTAAATTTTATAACTATGACTTTCATAATAGTAAATTTTTGACCTAAATGAATAAGTGACATTTTATTTGATTCGAATATTTGTTTCATGACAAACAGTACTAACAGGTTGCGCCAGCCATGACATAACATACATCCTTGGCACAGAAACAACGATCATTGTAAAATATGTGCAATTATAAGTAATAGCACTTTGAACTTGTGTTTCAACAATTTGTTATGTTTTTAAAGTGATATCTACCTCTTAAAGTGATAACTTCTAGGATTGTTACACAAATAGACTGATTATGATTGTTTTATAGCGATAGAAATGAATGTACAATATTGTATATTTTTACTTAAAAGAGCGCCAAAAAGAAAGAATGCTGGGAGAGTTTCTGGCACCGCTTCTTCTCTCTCAGAGCGCCATTTGTTTCCGAAGCGGTAGTAGTATCTAGGATATTAGAAATGACATCAAAAAGGATTCTAAAGGAATCAATTTTGAGAAAATAAATGCCTTTTATGCCTTTTAATAAAATTTTGTTTTCAAATTGTATTTCAAGTTAAAGCACGTACTATATTATTATAACTTGATTAATAAGACTTATCCTAAATAATCATTAAGATGGTAAATAATAGTTCAAAAACTAAAAATATACGCTTTACAAAAGTATCAATCTATATTTAAATACAGAGATATTTACATACTTTTACACAAATAAACTTGCCCCAAACTAGGCATAGCCTGTACTATGCGTACAAGACAAGACAATATGTTTAATACAATATATTTACATACTTAAATACAATTAGATTACTTTCTTTAGCGTAAAATATGAATTCAACCTGGTCATAGCACTACAAAAGCGCTTGTTTCATTGATGATATAAGCTTTGAAAATAAGATTGTTACGGTCCTGACGTTACTAGATTTCAGTAATGCATTTGATTCTATTGATGCGATATTGTATTGGGAGCATTGAGTTTTTTAAACATATCTCCATCAGTATCTAATTATATGACTTCGTAGTTACTTGCCCACACGTCATGTATTAAAGTTGTTGACTCTACTTGGTGCAACATGAACATCACAGTTGGCGTGCCTCAAGGTGGCGTGTTGTGTCCTCTCCTTTTTGCTATTTTTTTAATGAAAATAACGGATGAGACGAGCAGGACGTTCAGTTGATGGTTATTGATTCGCCCTGCCCATTACAATGCAGTGAAAAACACAAAAATTCTGAGCGGCACTAGTAGCGCTCATCACCTTGAGTCATAAGATGTTAAGTCTCATTTGCCCAGTAATTTCACTAGGTACGGCGACCTTTATACCGAAACACAGTAATGCTTACATATTACTGCTTCACGGCAGAAATAGTCGCCGTTGTGGTACCCATAATCTAGCCGGCATCCTGTGCAAAGGAGCCTCCAACTGGTAAAATATTTTCTGCTGTTATCAGTAACTAAATATCTTCAAATATTTTTTCCCTCTACGCGCTAAAACGTGTTTTTGGAATGTGTGGTTTCATCTTAGTTTTTATTAGTTATCGAAAAAATTTAAGTTGATACAAAATCGTTGCACTCTTTAAGTTTTTGTATGGAAAAGGAGGACGAGTAAGTGATCACCAGCACGGAACGCGAGAGGACGCGGGTTCGAGTCCTGCATCGTTCAAAAAATTTTGTTTTCTAATTTTATTTGTGAGTTGTTACAATTTCAAATAAAGCTACATTTTTTAAGTTTACTTGATACATTTCTTCGCAATCGAAATGAAAGTTCGATCAAAAAATCAATTTTACCCTCGATCATACAATCCTGCCTTGTCGATATACGTTATATACTTACCTATGTATTGGTTTAAATCTGGTTAAAATGGCTCGCTTTTTACTCATTCTATTATAATTGGGACAGGAGGACAAACACTTCGGGTCTCCATAAAGTGATCACCGCCGCCCACATTCCTCTGCAAAATCAGAGGATTTATAAACCGTGCGTTACCGACCTTTCAGAAAGGTGTACGTGTTTGAAGGTACCCATGTAGTTGAAAACTGCACTGTAGAAGACCGCTAGACATCCAGGCTGTATCCTAATTTGTGGAACGTCGTGCGAAGGTGTAATTCGGTGGCGGAAGTCAAATCAAAACAGCTCTTAAGTAAACTCTCCGTGAAAATTACGGTAGAAAACACACAATGAAGTTACTTACATTGAACAACACAAACACAGATAAAATAAACAAATTTCATTTTAAAATTATTAACTCATACCACTCTTCCGTATAGCCACGTAAGCTATGGTGTTTTAACATTGTTAACACCGATTGACCACAGATACTTAGGTCTTAACAATGACACGGCGTGGAAATTTTCTTTGTTTATAAAAATACTAGTTGTGATTCCCACACGAAAGATAACGTAACGATGGCTAGACCACGCGAAGATATCAATAAAAATCATGTATACGAAGTAATTAATAATTGTGTCAGTTATCAAGACAAACAATATATATGATGCAATTACTGATTTTGACTGTTATCTCGAAAATCATTTTAATGAAGGAATTAGATTCTAATTGTGACAGATATAAAGAAAATCATGTATATGACAAGCAGTTGCTTATTCTGATAGATAATATCACGAAAATGATTTTCGTGAGTGTTGATTTTTTTTTATGGAATAGGAGGACAAACAAGCGTACGGGTCACCTGTTGTTAAGTGATCACCGCCGCCCACAATCTCTTGCAACACCAGAGGAATCACAGGAGCGTTGCCGGCCTTTAAGGAAGGTGTACGCGCTTTTTTTGAAGGTACCCATGTCGTATCGTCCCGGAAACACCGCACAAGAAAGTTATTATAGAATTAGTAATTGATTCATATATGAAGCAATTACTAATTTTAACAGATTTCACGAAAATAATGTTTATGACGCATTTCAACACAAGCAGTGAAGTCAAGCTCTAAATATTGGTGCCGCCACTTAATATAATTAAAATAATTACAGTTTATTTTTTATTTTTCGTCACAATGAAAAGTTTTATATTTCAAACTCTTCAAACGTTGAATACGACTCTTTTACCAGAAACAGCACCACACAAATTAATATGTGTGTATGTTGTTGGAGAACCGATATTCTCGTTGGAATTATTCTTAGTTGTTGTGGCCTTAGCGGGCAACATTAGGGTAAAATGCGAGCACAAAACACAATAATAAAGGTTTACACTTTAATAATTGAGGTTCTACTACTGACCTCTACTATATACCACTGGACTGGCGGCTGTCAAAATGCTTTTGTGCCTGTTCGTTTACAAAAAAATTGTGTATTTTATTACGTTGCTTATTGTAGTATAAATAACGCGTGACACGAACGAAATTAATTCAAAATACTTCAGAGTAATGTACGTTCCTTCGCAGCCATTTGTAATTTTGTATTATACGTCAAAATTAGTTCTCTGGACGCTCGCGAGTGGCGCTTCAAATAGGCACTAAAAACTTGCTGTCAAGCATATGGAACAGCCTGTCCAGCGGTATTCATACATGTCAGTGGGTTGTACAATATTATGTCTGTTGACTGAGCAGCGAGTTCAAGACACCGATTTTACATTTATCCAACCTCTCAATATAATCTCTCTCAACGTATCCAATACGCTCTCAGCATTTTTCTAACAAAATTCCCAAAAAAATGTTGCCCAAAAGGAACTGTCCGCATCTCCCTGACAATTAAAACAAAGCAAAAAATATAGTTTATCAGAAAGCTTTCAATTGATTAACAAACTGTAGGTATCATGACTGTGTGTTTCTGTCAATATCAAATTGAAACCTTATAGGAGATAAACCTTTCAGGAAATCTTTGTTTTGTAAGAAAGCAACATCATGTGTAATTAATCGAAAATAATACTAAAATTTCTTTCATACCGAGCATTTTTTTTGTTTGTTTTAATAAAAAAAAGGATTCCTTTTGTTTATTTGAAGTTTATTTTATACAAAAGTTTAGGTCTTTTATTTATCGATTGAGTCAGTACGAAGTCTGCCTGGTCAGCTAGTAAATAAATAAAAAAATTAAAAAGAGCTTTATTATTCCTATTTACATTAAAATACTATGGTTATGGTTTGTAAAGTGGCTTAAGTACAGTTCAGTTCAGTCCTGTATCACTGAGACCAATGTGATCTATTTTGATAGCCACTGTTAACAATAGCTCACTGCTAAGATTGATTCTTTTCATGAATCTTATTTTAATTTACAGTAGGCTGACGTTTCTCAAGTGGTTGAAGAATTGTTCTTTCCAAAGAGATGCTACGTTTACGCATTAAAAGACCACATTGTTTCATCTGCACTATTACCGAATCTACACGCTTTGCAATAGACAATCTCTGAGACCTACGATTGAGAGGTATTCGTTTAATCTGCAGTGCCCCGTTAGTGTCCTGGTTAGAATGCGTAAATTTTCTCTACTTAGCCCTAGTGCCTCATTCGCAGCCTTCTTGTTGAAGAAAGTTTTGGAATGGGTTAAGCCCGGAGGGTTGCTCCAGAGTTTAATGCACATGATGTATCAGGGGTTGATTTAACAAGACTCCTTAGGACATCACAGAAGAGCTCAGGGCCAAATTGAGCGCTTTTAGCACCGAATCATGAAAGTTCGTCAGTAAAACACTAGAAAATACAAAATATTTTTTTAATAAGTTAATTAAAATATAAGTACCTATAAAATAAAATTACTTACTGCGTTGCACGCGGTCAAAAGGATCTAGCTGATACTGGGGTGCGCCAGACCAGAGCTGACAGCAATACTCCATATGTGGCCGGACCTGCGCTTTGAAGAGCGCTAGGATGTGGGCCGGCTTGAAGTATTGCCAAGCTCTATTTATGACGCCCAGCTTCTTCGAATTCAGTTTAGCTTTGCCATCCAGATGACCACGAAATTGGCTATCACTTGAGATTACGAGACCCACAATTCCGATACTAGGCGAGGCTTCAAGGGAAGTGTTGTCGAAGAACGGTGATATGTCCTGTCCATTGCCATCTGAGCTGTGTAATTTTGTGTATGATCTTTTCCACTTTTGTTATAATTTACCCGTGCTAGAAAATCTTTTGACAATTTTAAGTTATATAAAGCACTTTTCGTCTGATCTCGTAAAAGAGATCTAGATTAGCATCATTTAAAATTATTGAGTTCTATGAGGAAAAATCACTGACCTGTATATATGACACTGGACAGGCTGTTCCATATTATGTTTGACAGCAATTTTTTTGTGCCTATTTGAAGCGCCACTCGCGAGCGTCCAGAGAACTAATTTTGACGTAAAATACAAATGGCTGCAAAGGAACGTACAATACTCTGAAGTATTCTTGCATTTTGTATTAATTTCGTACATTTTCCGTATTATTTATACTTCGAGAATCAACATAATAAGGTACACAATTTTTTTTGTAAATAGTTTACCACCATCTACCGATGTTTGCTGAGGTTGTCTTCAATAGTTTTAGTTCCGAAGACTCTCGCTACATGGCCTACAGCGCCAAAATGGCGAATATCAAACAGGCACAAAAGCGTTTTGACAGTCACCAGTCCAGTGGTATATAGTAGAGGACAATGAATTGAAGCTGTCTCACCTAAATGAGTCTTCTCATCCAAGTGACTACGGAACTAAACCAATTAGTATGCTGATACACGCTGTGGCAGTTAGTTCTATACTAATATTATAAAAAAAAGAAAGTTTATTGGTATTAGCTTGTTACTCAACCACAGCAGTAGGCTTAATGGATTTATGCAATAATTATGATGATAGAAATAAATTGTAAAATCCAAAAGTGCCTCGTAACTACGCTCATCAAAATCGTATCACCTGCGTTTAAAAAAAAAAGAGAAGGCCTACAGTAGTGATTTTCGATAGGAAAAATTAAGTCGTTCTCGAGATATCCGTACCACGCCGTTTTCTTGAACCACAGACTAATGGACGTCCACGATTTTTTTTTTATATTAATTCGTATGTATTCGACAACTTAAAAAAAATATCGGGATTATTCATTAGTGTCTTAGCTTTATATTGATGTGCTTTTTATAATGTGTTCTTACACATAATAGATAAAAAAAATATGCATTTCAAAGAGTGGAAATCGTGTGACCTTGACCGCCATATGCACCATATGATGTTATTACGTATGTTAGTAGTTAAGATATATTTAATTAATGTGGTGACAAAAAAGTGGTATAAAAATATTCTTAAATAAAAAGTATGTTTGTTTTTATTATGTACGCAAGAAAGAAATTATTCTTATTTGGCGTAACATTATTCTAGCGTTCTACAAAGCGCAAGTCAGGCCACACATGGAGTATTGCTGTCATCTCTGGTCTCTGGTCTGGCGCACCCCAGTATCAGCTCAATGCATTTGACCGCGTGCAACGCAGAGCAGCTCGAATTGCCGGAGACCCAGTGCTCTGTGAACGGCTGGATCACTTGGCGTTGCGTAGAGACGTCGCTTCATTTTGTGTCTTCTACCGCATTTATCACGGGGAGTGTTCCGAAGAGCTGTTGAACCTGATTCCTGCCGCCGATTTCCACGACACGCCACAAATTAGGATATCATCCCCACCATCTGGATGGGTGGCGGTCCTCCACAGTGCGGTTTTCAAGGAGCTTTCCTCCACGTACTACAAAGCTGTGGAATGAGCTTCCTTGTGCGGTGTTTCCGGGACGATACGACATGGGTACCTTCAAAAAAAGCGCGTACACCTTCCTTAAAGGCCGGCAACGCTCTTGTGATTCCTCTGGTGTTGCAAGAGAATGTAGGCGGCGGTGATCACGGTGATCAACCAGGTGACCCGTGCGCTCGTTTGTCCTCCTATTCCATAAAAAAAAAATATATTCCTCGTGCTATTTCACGTTTGTAGCAAAAACAATATTGTAATAAAGAAGGTATTAATTACAAACAATTAAAATATTATTATGTACCGCATAATTTAGTTAAATAACGTGTAATTAAATGTCATTAAATTATTTTATACAATTAGAGAGTATTTTTTTATTTTAAAACTTGTATTTATAAATTGAAATTTATTTAATTCTCGTCCATTGGTTGTGGGTTGATTAGACATGGGTTACAAGAGGCTTGGTAGTTGAAATATGATACAAGTGATCTAGTCGACCAGCTAACGTCAGGGTGTCAAAGACGCAGTTTTATTCAAATATTGAGATTAATAAGATACACAAAAAAAAATTGAAAAACAAAATTTTATGAACGATGCGGGACTCGAACCCACGACCTCCGGCGTTCCGTGTCGGTGCTCTAACCAACTTTTGTTTTTCAAATTTTATTTGTGTATTAATCCTAGAAGCGAGGGTATCACTTTAAAAACATAACATATTGTTTAGATTAATAAGATATTTAATAAAATAAAAGAATAAAATCCACCATCTTAACTGATACGTGAATGACGTCACAATATCTCAATAAACACCACTGTGTCGCTTGAAGATTTGGATACTACGTTGTCTTGATTTCTGAGGCGTTTCATTATAATCAGCCACCATGATGACACCATCTTTTTTTTTTTAAATTTCCATATTACAATGCAGTGCCGCTCAGGGTTCTTGAAAAACCCAAAATCTCTGTGCGGCACTACAATTGCGCTCGTCACGTTGAGACATAAGATGTCAAGTCTCATTTGCCCAGTAATTTCACTAGCTACGGCGCCCTTCCCACCTAAACATAATAATGCTTACACATTACTGCACCATGGCAGAAAAAGAAGGCTCCACATTTGGACATGTTTTTCGGGACATCGTAGTAAAAGTAAATAACACCACATGACAAAAATAGAACATGATTAGGGGAGGTCTAAAATAGGGAATACAACGATTTTTTTATATTCAAAAAGTAAGAAAATTTACAATTTAAATTTAATTGTAATTGTGTAATGTCTCCCGCTCCCTGCGTTCCGGCCTTTAATGCGTTCCGACCTTTAGTCGACCCTAGCCGAGTTTACAAAACGAGCGTTACAAAGCAGAGCATGATAGGTTAGTTTCATGCAACACCCACAAAATAAAGTCACATAAAGAAGTTATGTGTCATGTTTGTTAATCTGTCTTCTGACCAAGAAGAAAAAATTAAATGACTTCATCTATTTCTAATAATTTTAGCAGACAAGTTTTAGTATGCAAATGACATGTTTTAACTTTTCTATTTCATAGGTTCATAACTCACGGATCTCGCATCAGCTCTTTGTAACAAAATGCAATAAATCTAGTTCTTCATATGCAATAGTAGGTCTTATCTGTACAGAATAAGATACGGAATAGAATGCACTTAGCACTTGTCATTCGATAAAAACTTCAATGGCTTTCTTAGTGAATGGACGCACACATCAATACTTAGACTACAACATTATTGAAGTCAACGTATGCGAAAATAAACTGTATTCGTTGGTAATAACGACGTTTTGATTCCTAAACACATTGTTTACCTCCACCTGATTTTGAATTTCGAATTATAATAATATTAGTCAGACGTGAAAAGTCCTATATAATATTTGAAAATATGCGATTTTGACCCTTATTCCGTTCAGTGATGGTACATTCGACATTGTTACACAATACTAAATCCTTGTCGTAATAGTGAAAGTTGTCTCATGTGTCTGTGGTCAGTTTGGCGGCAAAACTCAGCTGTGATAGTTTGTTTTTTATTCTGTATTACGACAGAGTATGTATTATTTGATAATGTTATAGTTGTGTGATTTAAATGTAACACAAAATGGATACTAGACTGGTTTTATTAATATGTCTACTTTCTTTTGGTGAGTTTTCTAGTAATTTGTGTTACCTGCGACAGTGTGTTATTTATATTGGTATGCCTAATTGGCTGGCATAATTTAGCAGAATGTTAAGTTAATTTTATTTTAATATGTACCTACCTACCAAGTGAGTACTAAATGAGTCTTGTACTATTTTGTATTGGTTTTTACATTGCAAAAATGTGGAACTATATCTTAGTGTTACCACCCTGGACTTTTTAAGGTGCTAGGTCAAGAGCTAAACCAAGCCAGTTTTCAGAAATTTGGATTTAGAAAAAACCTACCAATTTTACCGATAAATATTAGATCATTTTAACGTCTAGATAGACTATGACAGCTGTGAAAACGTCGAAAAAAATTAGAGTTTAGAACTAACCTCCATTTTCAGCAATTCACACACACTAACACAAAGTGTCATACAAATCGCGAGTGTAAGACGTAGCTTGTCACGCACACTAAACTAATATTCCTGGTCTGTTTTAATCGGTTGTCTAACAGCAGGATACTCTATCTAGACGTACTTATAAATTATCTATATATATATCTAAAAATTATCTATTAAGCGCTAAATATTCAACGTATTCCTTTAAACTAAAAATAGCCAATTTAAAATCCATATATAATTTTATGTGAGTATGTATTTTTACAAAAATGCATTTTATTATCAGAGTGCAAGGAAGAGAT
Source organism: Leptidea sinapis (assembly GCF_905404315.1). NCBI lineage: Eukaryota > Metazoa > Arthropoda > Insecta > Lepidoptera > Pieridae > Leptidea > Leptidea sinapis. Next base: position 5,210,292 of record NC_066297.1, read on the forward strand.
TATCTTATCATTAACCAAACATTAAAATTCAGTATAACGTGACACAATGTTTTATATGAATGAAAAAATATTGCTAAAAGCATGGGAAAAGCACTAACACATAGCACATAATTAAGTTATGTGGCCTATGGACTTACATCCCGTGCCACTAAATAAATTAAAAAAAAATAAGTTAAGCTCTGAACCCTCTAGATTTAGATATGCCCTAGACTCTCTTTATAAATAAATAAATGTTATACCCTTACAAAAGCATATCATTTTGGCCTCACACGCCCAGACTTGAGAAGAACGGGCCTAATAAACTCAATGGGCTTCTTTCTTTGAAACTGCATTACTAATAGCCTAGGGGCGAACGACATCAAGGTAGAAATATGAATATATATAATATAATATACAACCTCTTGGTTGGCCTTGGCCAATAGGCTTTGTTCAATAAAATGCAACAGCTGTGCCTTTATTGCCTCATCTGCCTAATGCCAAAAACTGCTTGAATTAGTAAAATAAATTAAAAACAAATGTAATAGCACAAAAATCTTTGACTTTAAATTCCCCTTTCTCGTTTCTTTACGCAACAAGCTTTAAAAACCTTGTTGTTAAAAGCTTTTCATTTAATTTTATTCTGAATATTCTTATCAAAAACCACTTTCGCTTGATGCCCATGATATCATGGGATTCCATTTAAACCACCAATCACCAGACTTCAAGAGTTGTGTTGTCGGTCTTTAAAGTGAGACTATGCCACACTAAGCTGGCTAAGCCTGACGGTCCCAAAGGCATATCCTTTTGGGAATGCAGCAGCCGTTAGTTGATTCCAATAAGTACGAGGCATATAGCTTAAACACATGATCGAATTTGGTACGGCCGAACCATCGGGCATATGGCAACAGACATTCACTGGTATATCGCATTGTACATCGAACAAGATTTTAATAAATGTAATAATGCAAGAACATCTCAAGAGTTCAATATAACAACATATTTAGAATGTTTATGGATCTGCCACGTTATTTTAGCACGTTCTTTATGCAGTAATTAGAAAAAAGATTTTTTTCAATTAGAGACCGCATTTTAAAAGTTCCAATATTCTTTTAAATGTAGTGAATAGTTATGAAAATACAATGAATAGACATTGGCTTTTAAAAATGTATTTAATGTGTTACCAACCCTAGAATAATATTTTATTAACATGATGGCTATGGCCTGAAACAAATGATATTATTCAAATTAATATTTCTTTATTGGTACCAAAAGTTATGTTGCATGATATAATTGGTTGGGACATTCTTTTAGGTGACAAAACCTGTGTCAGTAGATCCCGCTCTTCCATATCTATAATCACTAAGTAGGTACCTACTTAACACTAATAAGGTGTGGGTGTGTGTGTATGTGTGCGTTTGTGTGTGTGTGAATGTGTATTGTATATATATATATATTGTGTAATAAGTTTTATAAATAAATAAAGAATAAAGTTCTTAAGAATTTATTATTATTATAAGTACCGACTAGAACGTGCCGAGTACGACACCCGACCAATTGGTGCGTGGCGCCCAACAGGCCGTACCAAATCCGTCCATGTGTTTATGCTATTAGCGGTCTTGCAAATCGCACGGTTTTGTATAGCCAGACATCAACACGGTGCGGATGAAGTTTTGCGTTTTGATAATCATGTCAAATGGGAAATTTATTGAAGTAGGCGTTACTTTGCGGAAATCCATAATTATACAATTAATGATTTAAGTTTTCTTTAGTGTTAATTCCGCCAATATTTGTTTTTAAACATTTCGACACGTGTTTCGCAACTCGAGTCTTGTGCCAAATTTTGGCGAGACAACACGACCTGAGGATGCCTCGTGTAGAGGCGAAAAAAAACTAGTATTAAAAATGCAAATGTAATAATGTAAGCTGTTTGCACATTCGTTGTCAACGGTATAAAAGCACTAAGCTTTTTATCCCGAAATTCATAAAAGCGTGCGATTATCGCGAGATAGCGCGATTACGGCGAAATGAAGCTGTGAAGAAAAGATAAACATATCTCCCAAAATTGTATAAACTTTGGATTATTTGTGAAATCCAAGATGGCTGCAGCGCAAAATCAACAGTAAAAAATTAATAAAAATAATAATAATATTATTAAAATAATTATAATCATCAGTGTAACAATATGGATATGGTTTCCAAGGGTCTCAGAGTTACATAGAACGAATATAGAATCATTTTTAATATCCAAAATGGCCGCTGCGCAAAATTATATTATAATTAATTATATAATATGGTAATGGTAGACGAGAAAATAATTTATAACCATTTTACTTGTAGGGGTACATAGCTACTGAAACAAAAAATTTTCAATAATTCATATTTTGGTCAATATTTTCAAATCCTATTTATTTGATCAAATCATTTTCACCTTTACCACACAAACGTTTTTAACAATTCTTTTGAATCGGGTACCTATCACATTAGTCTTGTACATTTTCTGGGATCAAGTACTAAGTACTATAATAAATCGACTTAATCGAGTAGTCGATTATGATTTTAATAGTATTTTCTTTGATTAAAGCGTGTGTTAAATCTAATGTAAAAACGACCTAATCCTTTGAAGTGTTTTATTTAATAGGAAGTTTATGTATGCCCCTCGTGCTAATATTATGATTATCGCAGTTTCTAGCATATTCATTGAACTTATGAACATTCACGGACTAGTAAAAAAAATTAGGACTCCGTGTCACACCTTACATAACAGTGATAGCACTATAAAACAAGCCGATTAACATGTAAATAAATAGCTCCACGCACACACTTGCACTACTACAGGCCGATATGCGGCCATTATGAGAATTGTCATCGTCTGTGACAGATCAGTTTGCGTCTCAATAAAATATTTTAGAAATGCCGTCGTGCGTTGTGAAAAAGTGTAAAAACGTTACTTTATAAGTATTTGTGGCCATATATGATTATTTAAACGAGAAAAAATTGTGTAACTAGTATCCCCCGTAACCTCACACACACTAGCATAACGGTGCTTCACTTGCTAATTTCACGGCGCGGAGTCCTTTTTTTACTCGTCGGTGTGAACATTATCAAGAGTATATTGAGATGCAGCTGTCTAAATGTTTATTTCTTTAAATTTTTCTGTTAATGATTCTTTAGCCCCATTGCCCTATATCTCCACGCTTTCATTAAGGATCTCGAAAGTAATATTAACTGCATTTTTCTCACTTTAACATTTGCCCTTTCCATTAGTATACCATTACCTCACTTCGAAACAGTGTCGCGTTACGTAACAAAATTTAGTAACATTACTTCTAGGTAATTATTACAAGCTGGTTATGTCATTAGTTATTAGGGTTGTCAACTGTTTCTGTAAGAATTATAGTATCTTAATTCAGAGAAGCTTAAGCAACTGGCTTATAAATAACAGTGGGAGGCACCTTTGCACAGGATCCCGGCTAGATTATGGGTACTATGACGGCGCCTATTTCTGCCGTGAAGCAGTAATGTGTAAACATTACTGTGTTTCGGTCTGAAGGGCAACGTAGCTAGTGTAATTACTGGGCAAATGAGACTTTACTCCTTATGTCTCAAGGTGACGAGCGCAATTGGGTTTTTGAAAAAAAAAATTATTGATTTTTTTATGTATTTTAAAACATTATTATTAATAATATTGATATTTAATGCAAAAAACTTAAAAAAAAATTTTTTTCAATTAATTATAAACAATTAAAAATTGATGAAATTTAAATAAAAATCACGTGACTATAAACGCGCCATGATTGGTCACCATAGTTGTGACGTCATAATGATATAGCTATTTAATAACAGTACAGCGTTTACGGCTATTACACGTGTCTAGACAATAATATTAAAAATTTATTGCTAAAATACGAGTTGTTAGTTGGTTTCGATTAGCTATGTGTGATAAAGGATTTATTAAGGCAAAGTCTGATAATATTCCTGATGTTGATATATTTATGATCACCGATTTTTTAAAAAATGACGTTCGGTTTAATTCTGCTGAAGTTCGAGGTGCCAAGGCATCAAGGTAAGTTTGTTAAAAAATAATATAATAAATGAAAATATTTAATTATTTATTCTCCATTACATTAAATATAATTATTTATTTAAATATTTTCTGAAGATTCATTTAAAATTTCTTGAATGATTTGTTGTCTCCGTCGTTTTTCTGCAGCTGGTCTAAGAACCGTTGTAGTGCCTTGTCTTTTACGATTAGGTTGACAGTCAAACTTGTGTGGTACCACATCAATTTTAATCTTTGCTTTACCTCCCATCGTTGTATAATAAATGTAATTTTCCATGTCATCTTTCAACTAAAAAAAAAAACAGAAATCATAAGAATTATTTATATGTTATTATAACAACAGAAAAACCACCATAACATAAAATTTAAAAAATTTCATACTATTGTCAAATACATAACTTCGAACGTTATAAAATTATAAATATATCAAATTGAATCCCAATCATTAGATAAAGATACATAAATTTATTATTTAAGCACTTTAATTTATCAATAAAAAATTTTTTTAGTGCTATGATTTTAAAGGTTATGATTTGGAGTCCAGTTAAAAAAATTTATTTACTGAACTTTACTTAAATATATAATAATTATTTGATTTATATACTTAGATAAATAATAATTAATAAAAATGGTATTAAGAAATACATCGAAATGATCTTCACAACAAAAAAAAATCGATTTTGTTTGGGGATTATCACGGTGCACTGCTTGAAACCATTTATTTCGACGTTTGTCATCTTGGGGAACATTTAAAAACATTTTATCAGGAGTTGCCTTTGTAGTATTCTTACATAATGGTACAAAACAAGAACGATAACTTTTGAGGTTCGACATTTTTAATATAAATTTAAATATTTAATAATGACAACAAAATTAAATAGATCAAAACACTGTATTTATTATTTTTCTATCAACTGCAATGAGTGAAAACTAACATTATGACGTCACACGCGCTCGGGTTTGTTCGGGAGTTGTCGGCGTGTCTTCGGTACTGGATTCAAATTTTATTTTTATTTTGAAATAACTTGAATTATTGCGAAAAAAAAAAAGTTTTGTTATAAAACTAATATATAATCTTTCCATTTATCACAAAAAAAAATTTTTTTCAAAAACCCAATTGTAGTGCCGCTCAGACTTTTTGGGTTTTTCAAGAATCCTGAGCGGCACTGCATTGCAATGGGCAGGGCGTAACTACTACGATCAGCTGAACGTCCTGCTAGTTTTACTTACTGATACTTTTTTTTATGACAGTAAGGGACGAGTCCTTAATGTCATATAAAAAACGGTATATGTATTCGTATGGGAGAGTAAGTCTCTTCGTAACGTAACGCGTTACGGCGCCGGTCTGTTTGGCTTCCCTTTCTCTCACGCATACGGCAGCGGCAGGTAGGGTCCTCCTCTCTCTCTCTAACCAAATGTTATTATTATTTGGAGAGGGTGGCTGTTTGTCCACCTCTAATGAGTCCTAGTAACACCGCGTCCAGAATTGAACTATTGTGTTCGCCCCTCATACTTATAGCTCGTCGACAAGCCCTGCCGCCTTTACGAACCGCAGTATCTTCTTGACACGAGTATTACAAACAGCATCTGGGAGTAGGGTGTAGTCGCCAAGGATGGTGTGACGCTTATGCATTACTTGGCCACATGTTATGTAAAACTAAAATACCGCGTTGCGTACTAAAAATTTATAAAAATAATACTGCAAGAAATAAGAAAGACACTGGGATCAGAAATCATCAGTTAGTATGTTATATTTTATTAATTTCAATGTCAAATAACACGAAGCATGTGTTACAAAATTTTAATGATGCCATTGAGTGTCCAAGATGCCTTAATAAAAAAGTTATTGTTCTTAGGTAGTGCGGTATCTAGTTGATGCGAAGCGGAGACCAATTCTTAATGTAATATTATAATATGTCACAAGAAACCTGTCCAGAAGAGAATGGAGGCTAAATGTGTCATTAATAAATGTATAACCTTCATTACGTATATTTAATTAGGCACTTTTTGTAGGAACTTACTGAGTTCCGGTTCAATTTAAATTATCATTCTGTTGTGAGATATTTTTTATTGGGATATTATAGGTTAATCTTACTGGACATTATCTTTAAATATAAAATTGTCATGTCACTGTGTTTGTCCGCGATGATTTCCTTCTCAAACTTCCCAACCGATTTTAATAAAATTTTGCACAGTTTCCAATCCAATTAGAGAGATAGGATAGTAGTTAATTTGTTTAGTGACCCTTCATATTTTTTTTGGAATAAGTAAATTAATTTTACTTTTACAAAATATATGAGACCAGCGCAGCGGACCCGACAGACGTTGTGCTGTACACATGTGTTATTTTTGAAAAATCGGTTCAGACGTTAGGAGATCACTAACATAAGCAGGAGAATTATATGTCCACTCTATTGAGAATCTAAACCAATCTCAAATTCTCTGGAACACTTAAAAAATTATCAAAACCGGTCCATTTAGAAGGTAGTTCAATTGTGAATCTAAACAATCCTTGAATCCACTTGAACACACACAGATAATTTCATTCAGTTCGGTCCAGCCGTTTAGGAGGAGTCCACTGTCAACACACGTACAGAAGAATTATATATATTAAGATGTATAAATGAAAAAAGCGCGTACACCTTCCTTAAAGGCCGGCAACGCTCCTGTGATTCCTCTGGTGTTGCAAGAGATTGTGGGCGGCGGTGATCACTTAACAACAGGTGATCCGTACGCTCGTTTGTCCTCCTATTCCATAAAAAATGAGTACCGCGGCCAAAAGGTTACTTAATTTTTGATGCATGCAAGACGGTTGACCGTCCTTGGCAAACTGAGGGGTGGGGGACTGGAGGCTTTATTCTCGCGTCTCACCAGAGGCACTAGTGATGTGCCGCAATTGAGGAATTAAATGTAAATTTTACATCGGATACATTGATTCCGTTGATTGACGCCAAATTTAATTTGAAAATGTGTAGCATTCGCACTGTATCAACAACAAGATCAAAAACAGTAATTGAGGTAAACATTCGAAAGATATATGAAGACTACAGGGGAAAAACAATGAATGTCAATTGTTAGTTAATTTACATAAACTCAAAATAAAACTAATGAAAGTCTATATTTTTTTGTCTAAATTGTTTAAAACAATTTTTTTATGTCCATTTTATCAGGATTATTATATGATTCAATATTAAACTAAAAATAAGTGAAATATAACAAGAAATTCTTAGATAGTTTTGTTAAACTTTAAAAGAGTCACACAGAAAAGTGCAAGTACAATGATGGTCAATGACATTCACTGTTGTTGCAATTTTTTGATCACAAAATGTTCTTGATAAAAATCCTCTATCTTCTTATGGTTAAAGTACTCTCTACTTGTGAAGCGACAATTCATTTAAAACTGGATTAATATACACGCATAACCATCAAACATTCCGCGCCATCCGTCAGACTTCAGTCAATGGCGCCCGGGCCCCTGCCCGCCCGACGTCCTGACGTCATGATGACAGCCCTGGCTGTCAAAGTTGACATTCCATATTTTTGCATTTTCGCGCGCGGACGTTCACGATTCTTGACAAGTACAAACAAGCAATTATTTGGCTGTAACTGTGACATCGACGATTGTTGTTTCCTAATTTTTTGCTGAGGTTTGGGTACACAGAAATGCCGCTAGATGGCATTATTAGTTAATTTTTTATTTTTTACTGACATTCCTTGTTTTCCCCCTGTACTCTTCATATGAACTATAAGTACTTATTTCTTACTTTAGTTACTACGTGTATCATCTTTCGAAAATGTAAGCTCTGAGTCTGAGTAAATTTATACGAATAAAATGTAAAATAATTATCAAACTTTGTACCGAAATGATCATTACTAAAACCTTAAATTATCCTCTTCCTGAAATTTTAAATTTGCCTCATTATCTTGAAACCAAAGCTTTTGAAAGTTTCACTTCTACCTCGTGTGAATAATTGCACACATGTTTTTTATGGTAGTTTATAATAATAATACTAAAGAAATAAATCATTTATTTTCAGGCATTTTATACCCATAAATATACAAACAATCTTAACTTAAATGACATTATACTTTGATTTTAATTAAATTACATATAAAAAATAAAAGTTAATATATTATGTCATAATTACAATTAAAAAAGAAAATAATTAAATTATAGAAATAAAAATTATGTAAATTAATATAGGCTTATACAATTCAGTGATGTTTAATTTTATTCCAGTTCCTACATTATTAAAAAATATATATTATGTCAAATATATAATATAAATAAATTTTCACATGTCACAAATATCATATTTACAACAGCAGTTTATGGTAGCAGTAAACTTGAGAGACAGGATATCTATCTAATTAATAAATTATTAATTCTCAAAGTTGGGCTTTTACGGTGTCTCAAGAATACCAGCGTTGACAATTAAAGTTTATGTAAGCTTTTTGTACTTAATTAACAATTAAAATATTAAGATATCTTATATCTTTAAACGAGCAATTCTTGTATATATATATATATATATATATATAATCTGAATCTCGGAAACGGCTCCAACGATTTTCATAAAATTAAGTATGCAGGGGATTTCGGGGGTGATAAATCGATCTAGCTAGGTTTCAATTTAAAAAAAAATGGTTTTATCCATGTTTGAATGAGAAACAGCTACAATAACATTAGAATACAAAGGTAAATTTCGCCACTATATACAAGACTATTAGAGCTCAGATGGGACATTGGGTGATCCGGAAAGCAGAAGACCCCGGTTCGAATCCAGATGTCCTATTAGTTGTTTTTTTGTTCAAGTTTTGTACATTCTTAAAAATCCGAGCAAGGCTCGGTCGTCCGGATATTATATATTAATATGAAACATTAGTACGTCAGTTATTCTTCAGTGTCCAATGGCTAATGTTTATTTAACTAACAGCATATGCTGGGAGAGTTTCTTGCGCCGCATCTTCTCTCTCAGAGCGCCATTTGTTTCCGAAGCGGTAGTAGTATCTAGTAGTTATTAGAAATGACATCAAAAATAATTCTAAAGGAATCAATTTTGAGAAAATAAATGCCTTTTTATGCCTTTTTTTTAGCATCCTGCTCAATCATCATTCCTGAAGAGTTACCATCTCTTCTCTCCGTGGCGTACTCAAACATTCCGCCGATTAAAAAAGGTAAGTTACATTACGCTAATAAAATAGTTAATAAATAGTCTTTAGAAGTTTAAATTAATAGATATAAATAATTACTACAAAATAAAAGTGAATCATACTCGGTATATGTTTTACCAAAAATCGAAAATAGTCATATTTAATAACAGTATAAATAAAAAGGTAATAAAAAAAAACTATACAATTTGAAACGTATTTTGATTTCTTACGCTTACAAATTAATTATCTTTTTTGTTTTTAATTTTCGTATTTCCTCAATTGAATTAGACCTAAAACAAATATTTTGTGTATGGATCTACATTTTAACATGATAATTCGAAATATTTGTATGTTTAATCATTGTATTTATGGTGTAAATATGTTGAAGAACCAATAAATAAATAAATAGATTCAAAAAAATGTTTCTTTATAGTACCTACACATTCTTGCTCTTAATAGTGATTTTCATTATTATAACACTAGAAATAAGTGATTTCTTGTAACTAATTCTAGTAGGCTTCATAAGATACATAATAGCTTTAAGGGTAAATGTATACACTTCTATAATAAAGTCCCAGCCACTGTTCAGGCATTATCTATAAATAAATTTAAATGTTTTATAAAAAATGGCTCTGTCGTAAATCCTATTACTCCACTGCTGAATATCTAAATGATCGGACAGCCTGGGACTAGATTGTGATTATTTTATAGCGATAGAAATGAATGTACAATCTATACTAATATTATAAAGCTGCAGTGTTTGTTTGTTTGTTTGAACGCGCTAATCTCTGGTACTACTGGTCCGATTTGAATGATTCTTTCAGTGTTGGGTAGTCCATTTATCGAGGAAGGCTATAGGCTATGTTTTTTTTTTCAAAATTAGGGGTCCGTAATAAAATTGCTATTTTGTAACACAAGGTGTAAAATCGAAAACCTATTTTAGCGTGCGCTGCAAAAACTATTGACAATAAAACAAAATGAGTACAGGCTATAATTACTTACTTATTATTACTTATAAAAACTATTGCGTGAATTATACTTTATATGGCAAAACAACGTTTGCGGGGTCAGCTAGTATTGTATATTTTTATTGAAAAGAGCGCAAAAAAAGAATGCTTGGAGCGCCATTTGTTTCCGAAGCGGTAGTAGTATCTAGTAGTTATTAGAAATGACATCAAAAAGGAATCAATTTTGGGAAAATAAATGCCTTTTATGCCTTGGAAACTGCGTATTATTTCGTAACTTGTTCTTCATTTGTTTTTTGTTAACTGTATGCATTTAAATCGACTTCACTCACGATTTATCAGTAGTGGTACTCACTAGTTCCGGACAACGATTCGTCCTTCTCAAGGATTGTCACTTTGCGGTCGCGTCATGTCTAGCACTGCAAATTTGCGCTTATAGCGGCGCTTTATAGGAGCTCTTCAAATTTTTAAAAGTTTCGTGAGACTTAATTAATATATTATTTATAATAATAATAATATTGACACACTTTTTACACAAATTATCTTGTCCCAAGTTAGGCATATATAGCCTGTGTTATGGGTTGCAAGACAACGATATATTTAATAAAATATACTAACTTAAACATAGATAAATACATATAAATAACCATGACTCGGAAACAAACTTCCATATTCATCATATAAATGCTTGCACCTACCGGGATTCGAACCCGGGACTTAGTTGGCCCTAGCTTAGTAGGTAGGATCGCTAACCACTCGGCTATACAGTCGTCAAATCTATAGAATAAAATATCTCTTTAAGTTGGCTTTACATGCGATTAAGCGGTGTTGGTACCGATTGGTTTTAAAATAGAGGCTGCCAGCTGCCACCGTTATACATATATTATGCTCTTTAAGGCCTGGAACTAAACCTGGAACTGGTTTTTGAACCGTTTACGTCTAGATTTACAGCTGTGAAAACGTCGAAAAAAGGTTGACAGTTAACTTCTATTTTGAGCAATGCACGCACACTAACACAAAGTGACATAGAAATCGCGAGTAATAAAGTAATAAACCTGGCCTGTTTCCATCGCTTGTGTAGCAATAAGATTGATAGTTCTTCCCTGACTTCCTGCCCGACGCCCACCTTGCTCCCGCTCTCGCCCGCACTCACACCGCACGCCGATCACACCCGAGCTAAGACGAATACCAAATCATCTTCGTATTCACTTCTTGTGCTTCAAGTCTTGCTTCGCTTCTGGAAGACAATCCATAACAGATATCCTTTCAGTATGTTTACTTATACTAATATGAAGTTTTTTTTTCAGGCACTGATTCCCGTGTCGGGTTTGGGTTCGCGTTTGGCAACCACGCTGATTTTCAAGTGCTTCTGGAGTTAGGACCGCAGACAAATACGTTGAATCTAAGTAAGTGATAATTTTATGCGTTACTGGAAGTTCATCATACATTTTATTTATTTATTTACAATTAGGTACAATAACTTTCGATCGTTCAGGAAGCTCCGTAAAAATTTACTCGTCCCATATACCACAGTGTCAGGCGAAGGTTTTCAACCAGGGATTATTATTAAGGCAGTTAAGTCCTCGAATAGCGACCACGTACTGGAATACGTAGTGTTTTTTTTTTTTTTTATTTTTTTTTATGACAAAGTGGACAAACGAGCGTACGGGTCACCTGGTGTTAAGTGATCACCGCCGCCCACATTCTCTTGCAACTCCAGAGGAATCACAAGAGCGTTGCCGGCCTTTAAGGAAGGTGTACGCGCTTTTTTTGAAGGTACCCATGTCGTATCGTCCCGGAAACACCGCGAATGGATACCCCAAAATGCGCCGATCATCCGGTCAAGATCGCCGGAATAGGTTGGCTGAGGACAACGCAGGACCGGTCATCATGGAGATCTTTGGGGGAGGCAGAAATGTTGATGATGCACAACAACAGATAATAGGATAACACTACTTCGTAGGACCCTGCATCTGGCAACTCTGCTTTTTGGTCTAATAAAAACCCAAAAGCCAAGCTCTAAGTCTATACTTATCTAGTAAATAGCATTTCGTACTAGATTTCTATGTAATAAAGGCTTATACATACCAAATTACAAAACAGCAGCATTCAAGGGTAGCTTCAAGTACTCGGCGACAAAATGTTGGAGTAATATTCCACCACCAATTCACTACTTATGTTCGGAACCTTCTAAAACATTATAAATTACTCTTATTAAACTATCAAAGGAACTTGTCGTTTGGTGCCAGAGTCGTTCTTTCCTATTTCTTATGACAATAAGAGGAGAGACAAGTAATTGTACGTCCTGACCATTACAATGAAATGCCGCTCAGGATTCTTGAAAAACCCAAAAATTTTGAGCGGCACCACATATTGCGCTCGTCACCTTGAGACATAAGATGTTAAGTCTCATTTGCCCAGTAATTTCACTAGCTACGGCACCCTTCAGACCAAAATACAATAAATAGTTGTGGCATCCATAATCTAACCGACATCCTGTGCAAAAGAGCCTCCCACTGGTATACTGTATTGTACTGTTGTACTGGTATATAATATTAAACAACAAATGATAATGTATTTCAGCCGGACAATCATTCCCCACCAACACGAAACGACAAGCGCCAAATGTTGCTCCAGAGAAGATAAATAAGAACAAAGAAAAGGTAATATGTATAAAAGGTAACTTGTAAGAGTAGAAAGTTAAGAATTCCACCTTCGCCGACACACCACAAATTAGGATATCATCCCCACCATCTGGACGTGTTCCTCTACAGTGCAGTTTTCAAGGAACTTTCTTCCATTTACAACCAACAGTGGAATGAGCTTTATTGTGGGGTTTTTCCAGGACGTGACATGGGCCGTGATTCTACTTGTATTGCAAGAGAATGTGGGCAGCGGTGATCACTTAACATGAAGTGACCCGTAACAGAGTAAAATAAAAACTTTTGTTAGGTGCAGGGTTCGAACCCACGCTCTTTCTCTCGGGAACCAAATCTTAATTCTGGCGCCAACAAGCGGCTAACCTTACTTCAAAGCACTAGTTGAAATTAATGATTCAACTTCACTCTTATTACACAGCCGCGGTAATGCGACTGGCTCTGTCGTAAATCCTACTACTGCACAGCTGAATGTCTAAGTGATCGGTCAGCCTGGGACTAGATTATGATTATTTTATGGCAATATCAATGACAGTACCATATTGTATATTTAATAAAAAGAGCGCAAATAAGAATGCGGGGAGAGTTTCTTAAATAAACAGCAGAGGGCTAAAGATACTCATAGGCTAACATAACATTACAGAAACTTTACTAGCTAATATAACAATTACTCTGAGTAATGGACCTCTATGACCGCATTATATATTCAAATTCAAATTTTCAAATTCAAAAACACTTTATTCATGTAGGTCACAGAAATGACACTTATGAATGTCAAAAAAAAAATATAAAAATATTGTTTCTTATTGAATTTACCGCTACTTCGTAAAGGGTTGAGCTAATGAGAAGAAGTAGCAAGAAATACTCAAAGCTCAAAGGTTATTAAAGTGAGACTTTTATTACATCACCTCAAATCTTATGACTATGTTAGCTGACCCAGCAAACGTTGTATTGCCGATATTAAGATCGCGATACAAAAGTAACTGTTGATTGTAGATGGGTGAAAATTTTTTTGTATTACAAAAAAATTTTAAGTTGTATGTATTTTTTAATGCTGACTCATAATCAACCAAATTTAAAAAAAAAAGTCAAAAAAATTAATAACAAAAATTTGGCGGGGATCATCCTTAACATTTAGGGGGATCAAAAATAGATGTTGTCCGATTATCACACCTACCCAATATGCACTCAAAATTTAATGAGAATCGGTCAAGCCATTTCGAAGGAGTTTAACTACAAACACCGCGACATGAGAATTTTATATATTAGATTTCCTCGTCACCATTGAAGACACCTTTGATAATATCGAAATTGCATAAGATCACAACGTCTAAGAAATAATTACAATACAAAACTCAATGCAAAATTTCCTATTCGTAACAATATGTCCGCAAAAGAAATTAAAACTACTGTATTTACATGCATTTGTCATGCAAGCAGTCGATGAATTTTAATTCCTTCCTTACATTACTGGTATTATTTTCAGTTCTTTCAAACTGACGCTGGAAAATACTTACAAAACTGGGCGCAACGGATGAAGAACCAAAAACCAACAAAGAAGCCTATCAAAGAAGATTTTGTAAATCTAGAAGAGTCTATGGTTGAACTTGTAAAGAACGACAAAGGGGAGTATGAAATACACCAACCGAAGCCGGACAATATGCCTAAATACGTGCTAGATAACTTGAAGAAGTTGTACGGGGAGAAGAAAGAAGAGGCGATTAAAATGACAGAGCAGAAGAGGAGCGAAGAAGAGATAAAGAAGATAACGGAAGATTTATCTAATGTTGATTTAGATTAAATGTGGTTAATGGTTTTCAGAGTTTATTTAATTTTGTACTATTTGAATCTTTTTATTTATTTATTTAATACAAATAAATAAACACACAACAGAACTTACATTATTAGCAAAAAAAACTATGAGCTAAATACAAGATAGGCTGCAACTCTACGAGAGTGTGTTATCAGAATTGAATAACTATTAAAATACAATAATAATAGCGATTTTGAAACTAGCTTTATGTAATGTAATGTAATTATAAAAGAAAAAGAGAGAGAAAATATATATTTGTACAAATAGACGTGAACCATTATGGAAAAATATACCCTATATTAAGATTATTTTTAATAATTTAAACTAATTAAGAAATTTATACACACTTGATTTTCATTTCCAAACAGATGAACATGACTTTGCTGTTATATATAGTTTATAAGTTAACTTTATGTTGGGAAAGATTAGCTCGGGGAAGCATCAAAAAGGGCCAAATTGAAGTATTTCTTTATGAATAAAGGTGACGAGCAAGCCTAAGGAATGTGAAAAATGCGCTCTTCACTTTGAGACACATCTGAATCAACTATAAACTAAGGCTCGGTATCCACCAAAGCGGAGAGGAGAGGAGATGTATTTTGATAGCCAATCATTTCGTTATTTCCACATCTCCTCTCCGCTTAGCTTCGGTGGAAATGGATCAAGCGGAGAGCAGAAGTATCATTTTCCATAGAATTTTGTGCCGCGTCCAGCAGTCAAGCGGCGGCGGCGCGGCCTAGCGGAGATGCATGTCTCTTTCTTTATTTCTCTTTGGTGGATACATACATCATATAAGCTGCTATAGGTAAGGTTTAAGTCAAACTTAATATAACAGTAACACTGAGTTTAACATAGACTGCGGAATGTGTTGCACCATCGTATTCATTGGCATTTTTGTGTCTGTTTTCTTTGTTGAATTTTCCGCCACTTCGTAAAGGGTTGAGCTAATGGGAAGAAGGTGCAAGAATCTCATTGCCACTCTTTTAAATCAACATTTTCTACTTTAACAGGTAACTAAGTCCTTACAATTAATATTAAAAACTATACACTAAAAACCAGGCAATCCCTTTCAGCTGTTGAGTAAGGGCCTTCGAACGTACAACTATATTTGTTCCTGTACAGAACTGTATCAACAATTCTATGTCAATCACGTGTAAATGAATATGTGTTTAAATTCAGGATATGATCTAGCGATTCATTGATTTAGTAGTAGCCCCAGCACCAACTGGAGTAACTTGGTCATGAGAGGCTAGAGTGTGGACGCAATTTGCTTCCTACACCAGCCATCTTCCGAGTGCCCAAGCCACTAAGATCATTCCTTCAGGACGCTTACCATCATGGCGGGTGGCTCTAAAACAGCTGGTATATTAAGTGCGGTAAAATATAATTATTTTCTTTATGTTAAGTCCTCGAATGGTCACCACGTACCGGAAGACGTAGTGTAGGCCCCCCATAAGTTGGATCGATGAACTGGTCAAAATTGCCGGAATCTATCGATCGTCATGGCGATCTTTGCGGAAGGCTTTTGTCCAGCAGTGGACGTTTTCCGGCTAACATGGTGGTAATAAAGGAGAGTAAATGATACAAATGGAACAGTACCTGGGTAAAGCGGTGAACGTTAATAACCCTTTCATCTCAGCCTCATCGGATTGGAGCATGTGTGACGAGATACTGCACGTAAATTAAATAAGACACATTCTGACCACAGATTGTAGTGTCGGTAAATTAAACTCTCCCTTAAGGTACTAGGTTAACAAACATCCGAATGTAAATAACAAGACCTACAGTAACAAGGAAAATTGCTGGTACAAAATTATACCCATTGATTATAGCTTATATGGGTATAGCTCAGTGGTTAGTGACCCTGTCTACTGAGCTAGAGATCCCGGGTTCGAATCCCGGTAGAAGCAAACATTTATATGACGAATAGGAATGTTTGTAGCTTAACTCTTAAACTAATAAACGGATTTTAGTGTAGATTACTTCACGGAGTCCAACTTGAGAGATAGGATAGTTTGCGTTTCGATTTGGGACCCATAATTATTTTTATTTCCAACATTTGTTTTGTATGGACATATTTTCTGTGAGAGAATCTATTGACGCACGGTTTGACAGTTCAGCTGTGAAACAATTTCATTATAACACTTTATTTTTATTTATTTATTTACTAATAATCCAATAGCTTTATATACCATTACAATAGACTTACAAATAATTTTAAAATATGCCAATTTAGGATTAAGAATAATAGTTACAAAACTTTAATAGGTATACATCTGTTATTTAATGCTAATATTATTACATACGTTAATAATAATATTATTTAAGAGGTGTGTGTGTATAGTGTAGGTGAGTGAGGGTCTGGGTGATTGAGTGTTTTCGTGTTTATGTTATACAAATTTATTTTCGTGTGTTTTAAGTATTGAGATTTCGTGTAAAAAGCGTTACTTAGACGTAGCAAAAATGTCAGTACCTGCATACTCGGTCTTATATAGGTATGTTATACGTTTTAAAATATTGTTCTGGGCATAATTTGTAGTTACTTGGGGGACGTGAAACAAGGAAGTGTGACGGGTTCTGTAGTCCGGTACGCTTACATAGATTCTAATAATTCCGAACAGTCTATAAGGTTATTCCATAACATATGGAGTAACAGTAAATCGCTTTTTTTCCGCCGTATAAACAGAGGTTCCATTCTAAAGCGTACACAGACATCATCATAGGTGTCGAAATGAGAGTAATCCTTGAAGCACAAGAATCTGACAAACTTCTTCTGTATAGACTCAATCTTGTTTATATGTACTGCATAGTGAGGTGACCAAATACATGATGCATAATCAAGGATACTCCTTACGTATGTTGAGTACAGAGTTTTTATGCATGTTATATTTGTAAAAGATCTACATGTACGTTTGATAAATCCGAGTCGTTTAAGAGCTCCATTAGTTATAATTTCAATGTGTTCAGACATAGTTAATTTAGAGTCCAGTGTAACACCAAGATCCCGAACTGACTTTACTTCTTTTATTAAGGAGTCACCTATCTTGTACGAAAATTTAATCAGACATTTTTGCCTTGTGAATGATATTTTTTGGCATTTGCTGCCATTTATACATATACGATTCTTGGTGTAATATACTGCTAGATTATTCAAATCCTTTTGTATGAGATGACAGTCTGCAGTTGAATCAATGGCATAGTATTTTTTTTTATCATCTGCATACATCAAGAAACGTGTGTGTTTAAAACAGGTAAATATGTGAAATAAGTATGCGTTATACAGCAATGGTCCTAAAATAGATCCCTGTGGAACTCCAGATAACGCATATATAAAATCACTTTTGGCACCACCCAGAACTACAGCCTGTCCTCTGTTTATTATGTAGGAGTAAAGCCATCTATGTAAATCACCTCTTATACCAAGTGCATATAAATTTTTTTGCAGAATAATGTGATCCACGCGGTCAAAAGCCTTTTCAAAATCCGTATAGATAACATCCGCCTGTTTTCCTTTACTCATTTTATCGACAGTGTAATTAACAAGCACAGACAAGTTTGTAACAGTAGAGCGCCTCTTCATGAAACCATGTTGTTCTGGTGGTATAAATTTATGTACGAGAGGTGTAATACGCTTCTGTATTACAATCTCGAAAATTTTTGCCATCGAGTTGAGGATTGATATAGGTCTGTAGTTAACGATCTGGTTTCGTTGTCCAGTTTTGTATATTGGCACAATGAGGGCCTCTTTCCATTTTGCAGGGAACTCTCCGTAACGATTAACAGACAAGGTAACTATAATTGATAAAGGTAAAGCTAAAGTATCGGCACAATTTTTAAGAAACACTGGAGGTATTCCATCACTGCCCACGCCCTTATTTAATTTGAGTGATTTCAGAATGCGTTTTATTTCATATACATCTACTGATATTTTCGATATAAGTTCGTTGTTTAGGCAACCCGATGGAAGTTCATAATCATCATAGGAATCTGCGGGATTTTCAAAAACACTTTCGAAGTGTTGACTAAAAGCAGAGCATATCTCGGTCTCATTATTGAAATCTTTTCCGTTGTATGACATAGTGTTAGGATGACCTATATTACCCGTTCTTAGGGATTTAACGTATGACCATAAACGGGTAGGATCTTTATTGATATATTCTTGCATACGATCGATATAAAATTTATAACATTTTTTTTGTAAAAGTTTTTGTCTTGAACGAAGTAAGCAAAATTCATCGAAACCTGCGGATTTTTATATTTTTTCCATTTTTTGTGAAGTTTTAATTTATCTTTTACCACGTGTATAATTGCTCTACTATACCAGCATGGAATTTTTTTTTGATGATTTATTTGTAATTCTAGGTGTGAACAGAGCTATCAGATCATTAATCTGCTTATAGAATATATCAAGTATGTCGTTGATGTTGTCTCCTAGTAGAGTGTTGTGCCAGTTTATTTTGGAAAGGCCTTCATTTATTTCAATAAAGTTTGATCTATGAAAATTAAAGCGAGTGATAGATTTATTTTTCAAAAATTTTATATTAAGATCAGTTGTGTCTATTTCTAAGGACGGGTGATAATTATCTTCTGGAACGAGTGACTGCTTAGCTCTCAGTATATCAATTTGGAAATTGCAACATGAGGAAGCATATTTTGCGAAATAATTCGTGATGTTATGAAATATTATTCACACATTCATAAAAAACAGTATTTTATTTATTATCTACAGAACAACGTCTGCCGGGTCAGCTAGTTGTAATAAATATATTGTTGTCTTGTACAACCGTAGCACAGAATATGCCTCGTTTGGGGCAAGATAATTAATTGTGTAAAAGTGTGTCAATATTATTAAAATATTTTTGTTAAGACGAAGTCTCAAATTATTCAAGTAAGACACGAGTGTGTTTTAAATAGTCATCTAACCATTACTATGTCATGATAAAAATAGTTAATTAAAACAAAACTAATCTTATAACTATGTCGGAGAATTAGAATATAAAAGTAATATGGCCTGTATGATTATATTCTACTCTGTGTATTGGGCTGAATTGATGGCGAATGTCATCTTTCAAAGTTTGTTTGAAGTTGTCACTGTGTACGTCACTGTCGCTGACGTGATTGAAGTAAGTTATTATTGTCCATCAGTAGAGCGCTCATTGAAAAGTCGCATTCGTCCTCAAGCTAGCACCCGCGCCGGTTGTGCGCACTGATCGACTTAAATAACATGGTGGATACCAACACCGTGACGCCCGATTTTAAATCCAAATAAATCTCCGAATAAATTTACAATACTTTGATTACATTAAATTAAAACTATCGTCACGGGGAAGTGTACCAAGAATACTGGCAGAATTTCCGAGCTGAATAGCTAGGCTGATCTGTTGACCGAAATAGCTGCCAGCGCTTGGGCTTCCAGTAGCCCTATTGAGGCGCGTAGACAGTACTTCTTACGTTCTTTAGGCCTCTGGGCCTCGACACCAAACGACACAAAGATGTAAGACTCACTGAGATTGACTTATTTGCGACGCTTGCTGTCTTCGGCAGTCGAAGCAGCAGCACCAGCACCAACTGATGTAACTTGGACATGAGAAGGAGCCAGAGTGTCGACGCATGTCGCGTCCTACACCAGCACCCTTACTCGTGCCTAAGCCGCCAGAGTCGTCAAGCCATCAGCACGTTTGCGATTACGAGGGGTGGTAACCATTTGGCTCTTAAACTGCTGGTATATGAAGAGCGGCAAATGCCCTACGTAATATTATTATTATATAACCACCTTTTCAATTTCTGCGATGAAATTACAGTTCCTGTCTCAACTATCCGACTTTTCTATTCGTTGAGCAAAATTGCTGTTAATATTAATTAGGAACTTATTTATACACATATTATCTCTACATATTATTACAAAACAAAGTCAAATAATAAAGTAGGTTCCAAAATAGGCACCTCTCTTAAAATAATATATTTATGCTACTCTAAGCCTTTGGTAATGTTTTTTATTGCATACCTTATTGTTCAACATTTGTTATGTTACAGAAAATATATTGAGAGAAGAAATGATATTATTATTTTTAAAATATTTGTGAATTCCAGTTGTTACCATTGGGAGGATTTTTGGACCTTTGCACAGGATGCCGGCTAGATTATGGGTACCAAAATGGAGCTTATATCGACCGTGATGCAGTAATGTGTAAGCATTTTTGTATTTCTGTCAGAAGTACGCCATAGCTATTGAAATTCCTGGGCAAATGAGACTTAACATCTTATGTCTCAAGGACACGAGCACTATTGTAGTGCCGCTCAGAATTTTTGGGTTTTTCAAGTATCCTGAGCGGCACTGCATCAGCTCGTCTCATCTCGTCCCTTTTTGTCATAAAAAAAAATCAGCATCACTGAGAACTTGTATAACCTTCAACTGTAGTAGTATCTAGTTTTGGAAATAGAAAATACGCATTTTCAACTGTTCAATAATGGCTGTTGTGGAAGAGACAGAAATACAGTAGTTTCGCCTGCTAATATACTTTATATACAACTCTATAAGTCAGCACCAACCACAATAGGTACAGACCCCATAGTATATCGTTGGAAAGGTCAAGAACTTATCAAGATGGCCTCTCATCAAGTTGAGAAAAGCTTAACATCGTTGAGTTTATGTTTTTAGATGATCGGCATCAAAAGCAATTCAGGTTCAAACATTTCCCATAGAATTGAAAAGTGTTTTGTTCACCAGAAACTCGCTAACAATATTCATTTGGAACGAATTGGTATGTTTACATTGTTAGCCACACGCTTTTGTTTGTAAACAAACAATCAGCTGTTTTCACGTTTTTCAGCGACCTGTTTCTCCCGAACCCGAATTTATTCAGAAAAAACAAGCATATCAGCGAAATCTTATGCATATACGTGCAAGAGACGTGTATGCATACGGTCGAGCGTATTGTCCCTAGATAGTAGATCTGTAATAGTTTACTGTCAACGAGCTGACCCGACAGACGCTGTTCTGTCAATAGAAAAAAAATTATGCACCTAAGTATTCGGGAATAATGCAGTCTAAAGCCATCGGAAATTAATGATTTTATAATATGTAGTAATAAACTGATAAAGATTAATATGGTAGGAAACGAAAATAGTCCATTCGAATTTGGAATCTGACATTTATATATGATTGTTCATTGAGCTTTCTCATTTTGGCGCCAATACATTGTACAATATTTTGCGATATTAAATTGGAGTGGGGTGATAAAGAGAACCGAATCGCTGTGATTGCATTACACATAGTAGGTATGGAGCCAAATGCAATTTTTAAAACTCTCCATACGCTTGTTAATAGTAATAGGTTTGTGTAGTGGGATATTAATAGGTACAATGAGACCTCCTTTGTTTGTGACAGAAAAAGATCTAGCCGTCACGTAGTGTTCGTACGAAAAAGGTGTTCAAAGCAGTAAGGGAAAGAATTCGAAGAAATCCTGTCCGAAAGCAAAATATTTTTTCTCGGGTGATGAAGATAGCACCTAGAATCATGTCGCGTATTTTAAAAGATAAGACTTATGACTTATGATGCAGCCTATAAGAGGCGTACTGGTAATTTCTTAACTGATAATTTAAAAAAGAATAGGGTGGTAAAATCGAAACAACTACTGAAGTGGTACGTAAAGGGAGGTCACAGAAATTTTTTGTTACGGATGAGAGAACATTTTTACAAGTGAGCAACATTTTATCAAACAATATGGCCGTATTTATGCTCAAAGCCATAAGGAAACTTCCTAATTAGTCGACAGAGTGCAACTTGAGCACCATCCGACTTCAGTGATGGTTTGGTGGGGTATTAGCTATGAAGGAGTGACTGAGCCATACTTTTGTGAAAGATGTATCAAAACATCGGCACTAGTTTACCACGATCCCATTCTTGAGAAAAGTTCAATAACCAAGAATGTTCCTTCCAGCGAGACTCTGCGCCGGGTCATAAAGCTCGGTCTACGCAGTCCTGGTTGGAAACGAACGTTTCGGACTTCATCGGAGCTGAAGACTGGCCGTCTAGTGCCGATCTTAATCCGCTGGATTATGATTTATGGTCAGTTTTACAGAGTACGGCTTGCTCTAAACGCCATGAAATTTGGAGTCCCTAAAACAATCCGTACGATTGGCAGTGAAGAATTTTCCCATGGAAAAAGTGCGTGGTTCTATTGATAACTGGCCTCAATATTTAAAGGACTGTATTGCAGCCAATGAGGACCATTCGAGTAAGCTTTTTATATTTTAAATTGTTTTATATTTATATATTAAACTAACACACTGTAAAAGTAATAAATGTTACTTGCAATAGATTTCTTTTTCTTTGTTTCACTATTTATGACAAGACTAGGAAAAACACTAAAACAAATATGTTTAAACAGCTTTTACATTACCGCTTTATAACTGCCAATTTTTACAGTATTAATATAGTAGTAATACAGTAGGTATGGATATTTTTGTAGAGCTTTATAAGATAAACAATTCCACCATACATTATTTTGTTATATCGGCTTATTTTTTTCCAACACTTCCAAGAAATATCGTTAATGTAAAAAAATATAAAAAAAAACTTAACAAATTATATATTAAAACCTTCCTCAAGAATCAAGCTATCCATTGATGAAATCAGCATAACAATCGGTGCAGTAGTTTTTGAGTATATCGCGAACAGACAGACGCGGCGGAGGACTTTGTTTAAAAATATGTTTTGATTATGTATTGATCTGTTAGTGGAATCGCCGCCTCCGTGGACCTTTTACGATCCTTACATTGACATTCACTTTGTGCATTTGTGTAGTTAATCAACTTTCATCCGTGCCAAGGCGGTCCCTCACTGCTATGGATAGTAAAATAGGGGATTTTAATATCAAGTATCGGACAGATCCAAATGCGCCAAATGTTTTATCTCCTTAACCTTGGAGATGAAAAGAGATTTGTTGGCCTCTCTACAGAATGGTATGGTAAATGGTTTTGCATTTAGAGTTGGCTGGAAACTCCAACCAACCCAGTTACTCCAGAGTTCAGAACCTTCCTAGGATCTTATTAGACTCGGGGCGATCTCATATTATCGACGATTTGAGCTCGTTGGTCGGCCACTCCTGTACATTTCAGGATAACACGAGTGTCTATTTTGTCTTCAACTAGAGGCTGCGCTTAGGGCTATTCGTTTAAGGTAAATGGTCTGTACTTACTATAAAGGTCGACGCGGAATCTTTGACGCTGGAAAACTAGCCCGTCGTAGATCCCTTATGCAAAAGTAGCTTCAGATAGGCTATGAAACTCAAACAGTAAAAAAAACACTGGCACTCTAAGCAAACGGAAAACCATTACATAAAAACCTTACAAATTCGTAAAATTCAAAGTAAATATCAAACCAGAATTCAAAATTCCAGAAACAATAATTTTCCAGGATTTAAATAGCGAAGGTGGGTCATTACTCAACTCCGCCCCTTCACGAAAATCTCCTCGCAAAACTCTTGGCTCCACCCTGAATTTGGACTCGAAATCATTGCAACTGCCAACATCAGGAACGTAAAATAGTTCTTGAACATTGGTAATACGGATGAGGTTACGAGCGTGGAGGTTTTAGTGTTCGAATTGAGTCCGAGCCTAACCGGTCGTTCCCAATTGCAAGTAATTAGGGACATTTTGTTTCCGAGACGGTATTTCATATTTTTTTGAGGACGAATTTCTTGGGATGAGGTATTTTGCGACGTGGATGAGGTAATATTGGAGGGTGCAATTTATATTTTCTACCTATAGAATTAGTATCAGTACTGCATCAAATTATTCAATCCAATTCAAAAATATATTTATTTATTAACGCTATTATTATTATTAACCTTAATGTTATGTGCATAAAGGTTTAACCATTTATCAAAAAATATAAAAATCTAAAGCACAAAAAAATTGAGTTATGACTAGTAGATAAATCTCTATAGTTAAAAAGAATTCACTTATGTATTTACTTGAAAGTGGTACAATTTTTTGTTTAACTTATGTTTGGTAAAGAAATTTTATTAAATATTGACAATTGAAAATTTTTATGCCGATTTATTGGCGAATTGTGCTTTGGAATTACCAATTTTGTATATGTAACCACGAATCATATAAAAAATTTCATGTCATTTTACTTCATTAACCCTCTTTTGTTTGCATTTTGATATTTTTTATGTTAGCAATCAAAATATGAAAGGCTTAACTTAATGCGAAATGTCAATCCATTCATCTCCCACTTTGACATAATAGAACGAGAGTTTCAAGCCGTTTGTTGTGAAATATACTATTTCAAATTTTTTAGAATTTCTTGTAATAAATGAGTTATAAGTCGAACATAGAATAAATTATTTATTACTGTTTGAAATGATGGTTCGCTGCCTTGTTGTAATTCATTGACTTGAAAAATCAAACTGATACAGAAAAAATGGCAATTGACCCAGCGACGATTGAACCTGCTACCCGTAGGTCAATAGAGACAGGCATACCATGGCCGAACGGGCCGTCAAACCTTTCTAAATAAATAAATTTGCCAATTTTGC
This sequence comes from Leptidea sinapis, assembly GCF_905404315.1. Classification (NCBI taxonomy): domain Eukaryota; kingdom Metazoa; phylum Arthropoda; class Insecta; order Lepidoptera; family Pieridae; genus Leptidea; species Leptidea sinapis. The sequence continues at coordinate 5,235,464 of NC_066297.1, forward strand.
GCCTTTACGCAAAATAATAGGTCCTTACTAAATTAATTTACGTACGATACAAGATACCCAAATTTTTGTATGTCTGTCTTTATGGCAGTGCCGGCTAATATCCGAAACGGCATGACGCAATTTAACTAGTAGATAGAGTTATCTTTTAAAGAGTTTTGAATTTTTAAGCCTCCTTGTACACTTTGAAAACTAAATTATACTTCTACGAAAAAATATACCATTGTGTTTCATCCTACTATTATTTATTTGGTTTCAAAAACTATCAAGCCTGGTCAACGTGTCCGCAACGTAGTTTTTTGAAAATTTGTGAGACCTTTGTTACTCTTTTGCAAAGTGCATCACCAAATTAACCTCTCATCAATTAACACACCTAGATATTAAATGTGTGGGACTCGTGCAACTGTTTTGAGCATTTCTTATTATTAAATATATTAAAAGCTATAAGTAAGTAAAATATATAAGTTATATTAAAAGCTATTTTTTTTGTTAATATATACTGAGAAGTTTATTTTAAAGCCATTGTGCTATTATACTAAATCCTTCCTAGAAACACAAACTACATCACTCCATGATTTTGCATAAAATATCACAGTAGTGTCATCTGCCAAGGTGCTTGCATTCCATGGAACAAAGGTCATTTATGTAGGTCAAGAAGAGCGTGGGTCCTAAAACACTTCCCTAAGGTAACGGATACTTACTAAACTACTAGTGTGTTGGCCCATACTTATCCCTTGTCTTTGACTATCAAGATAAGAATATAACTAGTTTTAAGCCAAGCCTCTATTTCTAAGCCTTTCAAGTTTCGTGAGAAGTATTGGCTGGGAAAGAGTATTAAAAGCCTTGGTTAGATCCAGGAAAACACCAGCGCACTTGTATTTATCATCCATTTTTGTAGTCACTCAATCAGAAAAATCATTTACTGCGTCGTCCGTGGATCTATCCCTGCGGAAACAATAGTGATTTTTGGCCAATATCTCATAAGACTCCGATATTTTACTATATTATAATTATGTAATAAATTAGTTTCACTTAATGCCGCAATTTCGTGAGACGTGAGAACCTACTATTATCTCTTTTAAACACAAAATTTGGTGATAAGCGCCACCTACTTGCTCTAGGATATATTAAAAACTTATATAAGTGGTTGGGATATATAACATTATTTCTGTACTTCTTATAAAACATCTATAATATCTTATTAGAATACGTATTTATACCAATCTGAACTATTGTTATTTCATTGTTTTGAGCAACCGGAAGGTAAATCGACAGGAACCTCTTTATGCCTTCTCCAAATTTTCGACATCCATGTTGTTATTATTCACGTTATGACCGAGGTGAAATATTTAGGATTGTTTTTCATTTATGGCAAGAAAACCGGGGAGAGTTTTTGCGCTGGCAATCTTAAATGCACTTCTTTCGAATTTATACTTTGTTGTACTCGGCGAAGGAATGTGGTTCGGCCATGGGCCATTAAGATTGACCATTATATCATTTTCGCGATGCTTAGAAATGAGTAATTAATGCTTTTAATTGTTTTGAGGAGAATTATTGTCTGGCTATTTTAATACCTGACTAAATTGCTGCGAGGCCCACTGCATTATAGGAAACAGAATAATTAATAACGGTAAATGCCTAGAATCGTGAAAATTTTCCTGAAAACACCTAATTTTTCAAATGACTGGTGTAAAAACCCAACAGAAACCAACTATTTGTACCCTTTTCAAAATTAAAATTAATTACGCCTGGGCCGCATTATACAGTCAAAATAACCATTTACCTAACTACATAGAAAATAGAAAAATAAAACAATAAAAGCAACTGTGTCGTTATAATGAAACTATACTACAAGTGAAACCTTTTAATATCAGCATAATACCCAAAGGATAAAATATATAATTTATACCTAGTCTTGCCAAAAATACTGAAACAAAAAATATAAAATTTCTAAAGTTAAATAACATTTACTACTTTTACAGTGTGTAAGTTTAATACATAAATATAAAACAATTTAAATTATGAAAAAACTGACCATTAATAATCCAGGGGATTAAAGATCGGGACTAGACGACGGCCAGACTTCAGCTCTGATGCAGTTCGAAACGTTCATTTCCAACCAAGACTGCGTAGGCCAAGCTTTATGACCCGGCGCCGAGTCTTGCTGGAAGGAACATTCTTGGTTATTGAACTTTTCTCAAGAAGGTATCTTGGTAAGCTTGAGCCGATGTTTTGATACCTTTTTCACAAAAGTATGGCTCAGACATTCCTTCATAGCTAATACCCCACCAGACCATCACTGAAGTCGGATAGTGCCCACGTTGCACTCTGTCGACTAATTGGGAAGCTTCTTAGAGCTTTGAGCATAAATATGGTCATTTTGTTTGTTAAAATGTTGCTAAATTGTATAAAATTTCTCATCCGTAAACAAAATTTTTCTGTGACCTCCCTTTGCGTACCGATTCAGTGGTTGTTTCTATGTTTTTTTAAATTATTAGTTACCAAAGGACCAGTACGTCTCTTATAGGCTTAGATTTCTTCGAATTCTTTCCCTTACTGCTTTGCCCACCTTTTTCGTACGAACACTACATGGACGGCCAGATCTTTTTCTGTCACAAGCAGAGGAGGTCTCGTTGTACCTATTAATAGACCGGAATACAAACATTTAAATAATACCAAGCGTATAGTGATTTTTCAAAATTGCATTTGGCTCCATACCTACTTTGTGTAATGCAATCACAGCGATACGGTTTGCTTTATCACGCCACTCCATTTCAATATCGCAAAATATTGTAACAATATTTATTTCCAGACTAAGTATATATATAGATACTTATATATAAAATAAAATAATAACAAAAAATGTGTGCAATTCACACGTGGTAGAAATAAAACTTTTAAAATGATGAAGAATTTACTATAAAAATGGTGAAAAATCTCTGCAAACATATAATACGTACACAATATATACAAAACACCACGGTTGTTGTGATGCCTTTTCTCAAGCTTTGAACTACGCATATTAATCATTAAATTTTAACGGTTAAAAGATTGTATCAATTGAATTTTTGAAAAAAAAAAAATCTGAGGTATCAAGTCGCGCCTAAAGTACTTTTACATCAGTAAGAATAAATCTTTTGAAATCATAAGTGTCATTTCCTTGAACGATATGGATAAAGCGGTTTGATTTTATTTGACGAGTGAAGTTCACTGAAGACTTATTGATTTACACCTCACGACCACTCTCGCCCATTATATTATAAATAATGCAACGCCAGCCCATTCTTAAAGCCTAAACACATGATCGGATTTGGTATGACCGGATGGTCCGGTGCTGGTCTGATGTCGTACTCGGTACGGTCCGGACGACGATAAATATATTTTGTGCGATGGAGCGACATACCATCGAATATGATCCGCAACCAGATTACATTCGATGAGTCTTTATAATGTAATGTAACATAAGTGAATTTGCTATAAGCTATCATAACCATAATGTTAACACCAGGAACATACATAAACTTATAATGCCTACTACTCGGCTAAGTCGAGTAAGTAAGTCTTTTGTGAGGCGATGTTGCAGCTGTTACTCGTACAATAAGATTTTTAATACAAATTTATTACTAAATTCAAAAAAATTGTTAAGAAACGTTTGTGTGGTAATGGTTACTATAACAAAAATGACTTTCTTGATGATACCACATATTGGGAATGGAGCGACCGGGTGGTTAAAAGCCTGAGGGTTTATGCGCCCGTTCTTCTCAGGTCTCAGGCATATAGTTTTTGACTTTCAATAAGTGATGTCACACCCTTTTTTGAATAAAAATATTTGAATATGATTCAATCGTATGAAATCCGACCACTTGTTAGGCTATTACGTCCTCTTAGAGTATACGCAACATAAACGTTACTAAAAAAACATCTGAAACCCCGTAGGAATTAATAAATAATAGTGCCGTCCGGACCACCCGATGGACCGGCCGTACCAAATCCGATCATGTGTGTATAGCTTAACACCATCCGGATAAGTATGCAATTGAGGCAACAATTTAGTAACAAAGGTATTTTATTATCACAGACACCAGCGATCCATAACTAAAACTTTTGTGTCCCCTGTACTTAAGCAATATTTTTTGTAATATCAGTTGTCGGTGAGAAAATAAATTTATTTTTCCTCTGCTAATTACGGCAGAGCTGACCATTATGTGACAATAATTTATCTTACTATTAATAAAATCACATAAAGTTTATACGAAATATCGTCTTAAGTAATTCCCTGACGAGTGCGTGTTGAACATTAAATATTGTTTAAGCATTGCATACATTCAATACATTACAATGTTTCAATAAATCATACACTATACACAAATACCGCGGTTGCGTCCACATTTTTCTCCGAGCAACCCGTCCTCTTTAAAGTCATCAATTATGTCTGTTGCATATTTATATGATACGACACGATATGTCGTGTACCGACAAAATGATGCCCACTAACGAGAATTTTTTTGTTTGCGTAAAAGTCATTTTATTCCTTCTCTAAGTGCCCCTTTGGTTTCGTTTACAAAAGTATTTAAAAGTGCTCTATCTTGTACGATGTTACGATATTCTTCATGTGCGAATCTGAGTTAAACGTGACCGATTTCAAGTTTTAAATTTTTTGTCAGTCAATCAGTATATATCTTTTTTTTATGGAAGAGAGTACAAAAAAGCGTCCGGATCACACGATGTTAAGTGATCACCGCCATCCACATCATCTTTCAATACCAGATTAAAACTTATATATTATATTAAAAGGTAACTTCCATGCACGGTATTTATTAGACTTACCTTTAACTTTCAAAAATAGTGCACACATTATCAATCTGCTGATCCTAGTTAGCATATAAAGCCAAATTTCTGAAAATATTGTAATTTCTGGTCTTTAATATGATTAATGTTCAATGATTGCCAATTTTCAAGAAAATATTCACACCAATTCATCACCGACACCGATAGAAATTAATATTAGAATCACAGAAAAAAAAATATTTTTCACATTATAAGTTGGCAATTTTCGTAGATTTCATTTTATTGTTTAGTTGTGTCTGTGGTTTGTAGTATATTTTATATAATGGAACCATGAAATCTTTTTCTTCTCTTTCCATTTTGTTTTATTTTACTACTATGTTAATTCCCGGTTATGTCAAATTAGTAAGTATTTTGTTGGTCGATGTATATGCTTTTACAACACGATTCCACAAAAGGTAAAAAGACAAATGTTTCACGAAATTCAAAAGAATTGTTAAAAAGCTTTTACGTGGTAAATGTTAGTAAATTAATGACTTTTTGAAAGATATCTCATATTGACGATAGAGCGTCCGCCTTCAGGCTATTTAATAATACGTGTGACAAAATTTTATAATAAAAAAGAAGATTCTTGCCCAAATTTTTGCGTCTGTTCTTCTTAGGTCTCAGGTATAATTTGTTCGAATGTGTTTTTTACGTTGAATTAGCGATTATAAATCCTGTTTGAACAAAAATAGTTGAATTTGAATACATTTTAGTTTTTCTCACTAAGCGTAACGACAATATATCGTACAATCTAAACAATATTGTCGTTAACGTCAAAATCGGTTAAACTTGTTGGGTGACTTATGAGTGGCGGTGGCGGAATATTATTCCTTATTTTATTGTAGAATCCGTTTTTAAACGGAGATGATTAAATAAGATTCTTTGTATAATGTAAGATTAAGGAAAGATAACAAATATTTTTATGTTAGGTACTTGAAAGATCAGAGTTAAATTTGAACTTAGCTCAGGCTCCTGTGGGAAAAATCTTTTTAACATTACCAATTTTATACATAAAAGGGGGCGAACAGGCACCTGAGATGCGTTGCCGGCCTTTAAGGCAAAGAGTAAGCAGAAAACACGCAAACATGGTTTTTTTAGACAAATTTTGTGGTGAAAGTATAGCATTTCGTGCTATGAATACTACTTAATCCTGTTACACATATCCTAAAGTCTTATTTGTAGGTTGCTAATGCTTGCTGTTGGTTATAGTTAACACTGCCGAGCCTTTTTGATCTACCACTTTTCTTTGAAGTTAAACAAGTTTTTTGGCATGGATTGACGCATTTTTTTGGTACTTCTCTCAGAAAAGTTATTCTTATAGCTTATACTTTTTTGTGTAGGTTCATTTATTCAGATTGGTAGGGAATAACGAGGATTGTATTTAGTGTATTATAATTTTGAAAATATTGGCTTTGTTACATAGATAGCGGGCCAGCAGCCGTGAACTCATATCGCTCAAGGTCGCTGGCATTTAGTGTCGCCTTAAGGTGTAAGGTTAAAGGTCCCTCAAGATATTTCTGTGTGATCTACAGTAACAATTTATTTTTTTTTCTTCCTGAAGGGAACATAATAATATTATTATAACAATGTTGCCCCACTTACATTACAATCTAGCCTTAACTTGGACTAATAAGTAATTTTACTTTAACTTAAGCTGCTAGATAGACTTAACTAAGAATGTGTCCATTAACACATTTCATAATGTCTCTATGCCAGTGGGAGGCTCCTTTGCACATGATGCTGGCTAGATTGTGGGTACAACAACGGCGTCTTTTTCTTATTGCGAAAACATTATTGTTTCAGTCAGAAGGGCGCCGTAGCTAGTGAAATTATTGGGCAAATGAGACTTAACATCTTATATCTCAAGGAGACGAACGCAATTGTAGACCCGCTTAGAATTTTTGGATTTTCAAGAATCCTGAGCGTCACTGCATAGTAATGGGCAGGGGGTATCAATTATCATCAGCAGAATGTCCTGCTCGTCGTCAAGGGGAGGTCACTTTGTTTATATTTATATTATAAGAATTTTGATACTGTTACACTAATTTACTAGCACTTCTTACTATATCATTGTTGTCAAGGAGCTGGATTGCCTCAACATTCACGTGATGATGAAGTCTATGTTGCTGAGCTTCCAGCAACTAGCAGATGATTTCACAAAATGTCTGCGCGAGGCCAAAAGTTTGTTTTAAAACTGTTCAGGAATACCAGAAATCAATTTGAAGCGGACCAAATTTCACATTTTGATGTTTGAATTTGATTGGCGCTGGTATTTTTTTATGAAAATATGGGATGAGACGAGCAGGACGTTCAACTGATGGTAATTGATACGCCCTGCCTATTACAATGCAGTGCCGCTAAGGATTCTTGAAAAACCCAAAATTTCTGAGCGGCACTATAATTGCGCTCGTTCTCCATGGCGCCCTACAGACCGAAACATAATAATACTTACACATAACTGCTTCACGGTAGAAATAAGCGCCGTTGTGGTACCCATAAACTAGCCGGCATCCTGTGCATCCACTATTAACTGAAGAACTCCTACAAGTTTCAAAAACAGTAGTAGATAAAGAGAAACCCCACATAATACTAAAAAATTAGGTCGATAGGAGAGAATCTTACGTTTTTTTTTACTTTTGTGATTTTTATTTTTATTCTTGTAATCAGCCGCATGAGCACACATCGTATTATCGACAGATATAAGCTTGATTATAGTCAAAGTGAAAAAGTTAATTTTGTAACCAAAATTTATGAACTAGATGGAGCCACAACGCGAGAGTTGAACAAGACGTAGCAACATTTACGAACCATACGTAATTCGAACGGTTGGCTCAGTGGAAGAGCGCTCGGACTGAACCCTAGAGGTCTTGACTTCGAGTCCCACATCGTTAATAAATTTTGGTTACAAATTTAATTTAATTAATCCTAGAAGTGAGGGGTATCACTTTAAAAAATTAAAAATTGTTGGCTCAAACTAAGCGCTTTCTGAATCTACCATAAAAAGAAGAGCTCGTGAGAAGAACATACAAAGAACTCAACGGCCACTCTTTTTAATCAAATAGAGTATTTTGCAATGGCTTTAATTTACATAACAAATTAGTTTTTGAGGCGCTGCATCAAATATATGAATATAAAATATTTCACGAAAATTAATAAGGAATTAACTATATAAATATAAATGATCGTATATTGGATGCATCGACCTTTAGAGCTTGAAATCTACTTGTATAGACGACGATCCGGTGATTCCTCTGGTGTTCTTCTAAGAGAATGTGGGCGGCTGTGATCACTTAACATCAGATGACCCGTACGCTCGTTTATCCTTCTCTGCCATTAAACAAAAAATGTGATCTCTCTAATAGTGAAATTACTGGGCAAATGAGAGTTAGCATGTGTAGTAGTTGTGTAGCTTGTCTTACTCTGTGTATATTTAACGAAAAAATATCTGCTAACGCTGAGGGGCAAGCAGATATAATATGTCTGATTGGCACCTCTCAAAACCCGTTGACTTTGTTATTTTTTCTACAAAAATAGCATGAAATCACAAATAAAAAAAAATATGTACCTACATTCGCCACGCGTGACTTTGAGCGGAATAGCTTCGTCTAGATCCAGAACAAAACAACCCAAGCGGACAGACACGCGTGGCCAGACAATCTTAATAACATTAAGTAAGCTGTTTATTATAATAAGTTTTATTTTGTTTAGGGCTTGGTACCTACTTAAAACCTATCAATAGGTAGCATATATAAATAATAGCATTTTATTCATATTAAAGGTAAAGATGTATTAAATTAAATTTTTAGTTTTTTTATACCTTTCAGTTTGTGTGAAGTCGGTTTTTTTATTATCAAACCAAAATAAAAAAAAAGCTTTTGTGTTAATTCAGCTATCATTCTCTATATCACTTTGACACGTGTTCCGTATTCCTGCAGAGGACACGAGCCATCATAAGGAATTGTTGATTCGCTAAATGCTGGAAAGCGCTTTTTTTCTTCTGTACCTTACCAATACTTTCTCTTAGTATGTTCTTTGATTAACGCAAGTGTTACACATTTAAATAAAACACTTTTAAAGGATTAAAAGGCGTGTTAGATTAGATTTTTACGTAAAAGTGACATTTATATCATTATTTTAGTATACCCGACCTTTCTAGATCTCGTTTTCAGGGGGATAATCCCCAAACTCATGTAAGAACAAGTTTAATAACACGCGTTTTAATTATTTTAAAAGTGGTTTATTAAAATACTTTCTCTGTTGAAGATCATTTTTAATTGGACCGGAAATGAACAGTTATAAATATTGCTATTGATGATATAGCCATTATTCGCCTTTATAAAAGCCCTTTCATCATCATTTCAGCCGGAAGACGTCCACTGCTGGACACAGGCCTCCCCCAAAGATCGCCATGGCGATCGGTTCTGCGCTACTCTCAATCTACCTATTTTGGCGATCTTGACCAGATCTGTGGTCCGTCTTGTGGGGGGCCTACAAACTACACTACGTCTTCCCGTACGTGATCACCATTCGAAGAGTTTACTGCTCAAACGGCCATCAGTCTAAAAAAAAAATCAGTAGTAATCATTTGGGCTACGTCAGCAATTTTGGTTATCCTACGGATCTCCTCATATCTGATTCGATCTCGCAGGGACACTCCGAGCATAGCTCCCTCTTTATATATCGAAAAGCCCTTTAAAAAACAAAATAAAACTCCTAGGACCTCGATCAATAATTACAATAAATAATATATTAAATGGGTTAAAAAAGTTTTCTATAAGGTGGTTAAGAAAATTTATTTAATTTTATTTGTAAGCTAGGTGTGTTTTTCGCCACTTATTCTCATAAAAGTAATACCTGTCAGAAGTGGTTCTATTTGGTATAATATAGACCTAACTTTAATACTCCAAACTAAATCTATAAATTATACACTTTGGCTTCAGTTCCCAAATATTATAGACGTATAAAAATTATATATACCACCTACCATGAAGTGGACCCCACCACACACGCGACAACAAACGAACGAATAAAATGCATTATTTAATTTATTGTTATTGAGTCTTGCAGTTTGTATGTTTTTATTAAATATTCTCTTAATAAAGATCCCAAGATCGTAAGGTTTGTGATATAATCAGACATTTGTCATACATATTTCATCGGATCGGTAGGGCCACGAAAACAGCGGGCCTGCGAAAGCACTCGAAATGGAGCTGATTCAATTTTTTTATAATAATTATTTTATTTAAATTATCTATAACTGATACAACACCGAAAATTCTGAGTAGTATTACGTTATTGCATTGTGTTTCACGAAAAGCGCTCTCTCGAAAAAAAATTATGAAGTACACGCCAATTCAATTCTATTGAGACATTAAAAAAATATTTGTCCGTACAGACTAACATTGAAATAATATGCAACCAAGACTCGCTTCGGGAAACATTCGAACCATCCCTTCCCTCACTACACACATGTATATGAATACTAGCGAATCCGACAGATATATAATATGATTAAAAAATATTAATGATTTCAAGAGATATTGTGATTTGAATTCATTCAATCAAAGAAGAAGCAATAAATAATGACCCGCATGCTAGTTTAAGTTTAAGAGGAGGACCCTCTTCCATAACAAAATATCCTTAAGCTGATTTATCGCCGTATTAATAGCCATACTTGAAATACAAGTTCAGATTGCTAAAATGTTGATTTTATCTCGCTACGAAATTCAATGTGTTAGGTATAATGTCGGGTAATTCTAAAGTATTAATTGTATGGATATGTTCGACCGCTTGGTGCGCGTGTCAACCAATCAAATTTGTTAATGCTATTAAGTTCATTGTACAGCTGGTATTGGAATTAAGTGTAGTGATATGTTGCAATTCAGTTTCACGAATCAGCTCAAACTGCGGGCTTTCAATAGAAACCCAATTCTAATTTGAATCGAATTATTTTGTTTAACCTGATTCCTGCCGCCGAATTCCACCTTCGCACGATACGCCACAAGTTAGGATATCATCCCCACCATGTGTGGCGGTCCTCCACAGTGCGGTTTTCAAGGAGCTTTCTTCGACGTACTACAAAGCTGTGGAATGAGCTTCCTTGTGCGGTGTTTCCGGGACGATACGACATGGGTACCTTCAAAAAAAGTGCTGAGCACTGAATGTATTTGCCATAATATAAATTCAATACCTCGCGCCCGCTTATTGAATGAATTGTTATATGTAGGGTAAGCCTGGGGTAGTTGGTCATATTTCTTATTTTTTGGCAGCTTTTTTTTCTCTGCACCACATTTAGAACACATGTCTTCGAATTCAGTGCAATTTTCGTGTACCCAAAACTGGCACACCGTGAATTGGAGCCATTCCTCGCAGAGCAGAGTTTTATAATAATTTGCTCCACATCCGCGACAATTATCTCGCGCCGACAGTTCAGGAATTATTTCGATGGGCCATCTCTCCCTTATGGCCATCTACCCCCTAATTACCCTAACGAAATTTCATTGACTGATTATGTGTATTGCGAATATATAGCTAAAGTCAAATCAATAACACCAACTTCAAACCCATCAATAAGTAGCACATAAAAATAATAGTATTTTATTAATATTAAAGGTATAAGATTTGCATAAGAGGTGTATTAAATTAAATCTTTATTAAGTTGATTTTATACATTTCAGTTTTCGAAATCGGTTTTTTTAATTGTAGTTTTTTTTCTTTTTAGAGTCATTAATCAAGTAAGTAAACCATTGTATTTCGTTGTTTTTTATCATCATACATTAAATTTTTTTTAAGTAGCTATGGGTAGGCCTATGAAAGGTTCCGCGTGACTTAAACAATATAGATCCCCTATTTCACGTTGTTGTCAGACACTGAAATATCGTGAAGAGTGTTTGTTAGCTTTGAATGACAGGTAGCCGAAGACCTACTTATAGGCAAACTGATTAATCAATCTAAATTAAAACAGTACTCAAACTATAATAATATCATCCACGTAAACAAAAATAGTTAAAAAAAACTAAAAAGCACGCTTTATATAAAATTAAAATTTTAAATATATTTTTTTTACACTATTTTCAATTGAAAGTGCTTTTTAGTTTTTTTAACTATTATTTATTTTTCATTTTATAATTAAATTTTCTATAAAAGCGTATTTTTAAAACTATTAAGTACTTTAACATCAATTCCTGCCTTATAGACTATAGATGAAAATTATATAAATTAACAAAAATCATATTTTTCAAATTGAAAAATTGAATAATTTTATCAAATTAGTGTAATGTCATCGGTCCTCGATAAATCTACAAAGTTTGAACGAAATCTAGCCGTTTAAAGTGGGTCAAAATCGCACCCAAAGAAGTCGGTTACAAGCATACAAATATACAGGTGAAGCTAATATAAAGCGTATAAAATATTCATAAAATGATTCAACTACTGGGCCAAACTATATAAAATTTTTATGGGACCAAATGGCAAACATTTCACATCAATATAAAAGAAGAATCACGAAAATCGGACCATAAATCTCAACGAAATTGGTGTACATACATAAAAATACCAATCGAATTGACAACCTCCTCCTTATCGAAGTCGGTTAAAAAATATGAAAAATGCGTGCCTCATGATTTGACTGATCTGCAGGAACTTGTGTTGCCTTGTTGAATCGATACAGAAATGAAGGAATACTGGATTGAAATGTCACATGTGATGAAAAGTGGGTTATTTACGATAACCGAAAAATACAATGGCTGACCCCAGGTCAATCGCCGCAACAGAGACCATGCTCCAACCGACTAACATTTTTTTCGTGATTTGGACAATTTTCTACGTGATAAAAAGTTTTCTACTCAGGAGGCAGTACAAAATGCTTTCACACAGTTTGTCGAATCTAGATCACCACTGTTCTACCGCAAAGCCATAAATGACCTACTTATTAGAATACACCAATGAATAGAACTATCCATACTTTGCTGCCATTATTAATGGTTATTATTTTGATTAAATATATTATATATTAAATTAAAAAAGAGTTTCAATTTTTCATACTTTAACTCCTAAAATGCTAAACGAGAGCAAACGATAGTTGCAACACTTAGACCCTTTTATTCAGTGATAAACTAAATAATTGTAATATTAACTGAATATAAATGTATTTCAATATAACGAACTAACTGTGACCTAGAATATTCCTTTCCGATACGACTTAGGGACCTTCAAGAAAAGAGCATACTTGATTCTACTAACATAAAGGCCGGCATCCATCTCTTGACTCCTGATGTTTCGGATGTCCATGGGCGGTTGCCTCAACACTACCCATTCGGTAAGCCAAATGCCCGTTTGACCCCTCTTATTCATAATAAACAAGAAACGCTTTCCCCCAAAAAATGTTAAATTTTACTAGCTACTACTATTAAATTATCACATTTTGATTAAGTGGTACCTAGATATAAGAGCCTATATTTTTTATGACAATTAGGGACGAGACGAGCAGGACTTTCAGCTGATGGTAATTGATACCCATTACAATGAACTGCCGCTCAGATTCCTGAAAAACCCAAAAATTATGAGCGGCACTACAATTGCGCCCTTCTCTTTGAGACATCAGATGTCAAGTCTCATTTTCATGTAATTTCACTAGCTACGGCGCCCTTCAGATCGTAACACAATAATGCTTACACATTACTGTTTGACGGCAGAAAAAGGCGCGCTTGCGGTACCCATACTATAGCCGCATCCTGTGTAAAGGAGCCTGCCACTTGATGTAATGCGACATGCAATAGATGGGCGAAATAATTCTGATAGTCTCAGTGAGTCATACATCTTTGTGCCGTTTGGTGTCGAGACACTTGGACCGTGGGCCCAGAGGCGCGTAGAATGTACAAAGTACTATCTACGCGCCTCAATAAGGCTACTGGAAACCCAAGCGCTGGCAGCTATTTCGGTCAACGGATCAGCCTAGCTATCCAACGCGGAAATGCTGCCAGTATTCTTGGTACGCTTCCACGTAATAATAGTCTTAATTTTATGTAGTCATAGTATTGTAAATATAGTTATAAGATTTGAGGTGATGTAATAAAAGTCTCACTTTAATAACCTTTGAGCTTTGAGTAAATATTGTGGTCACAGAGGGCCATTTCTCAGAGTAATTGTTATATTAGCTTGTAAAGTTTCTGTAATGTTATGATAGCCTTTTTTTTTAATTTAATTTTATTTTATGGAATAGGAGGACAAACGAGCGTACGGGTCACCTGGTGTTAAGTGATCACCGCCGCCCACAATCTCTTGCAACACCAGAGGAATCACAGGAGCGTTGCCGGCCTTTAAGGAAGGAGTATGCGCTTTGTCGTATCGTCGCGGAAACACCGCATGAGGAAGCTCATTCCACAGCTTTGTAGTACGTGGAAGAAAACTCCTTGAAAACCGCACTGTGGAGGACCGCCACACATCCAGATGGTGAGGATGATATCCTAACTTGTGGCGTGTCGTGCGAGGGTGGAATTCGGCGGCAGGGATCAGGTTAAACAGCTCTTCGGAACACTCCCCGTGATAAATGCGGTAGAAGACAAACAATGAAGCGACATCTCTACGCAACGCCAAGTGATCGAGCCGTTCACAGAGCACTGGGTCCCCGACAATTCGAGCTCCTCTACGTTGCACGCGGTCAAATCGGTCGAGCTGTTACTGGGGTGCGCCAGCCTATGAGTATCTTTAGCCCTCTGCTGTTTATTCTGGGTCCTGGGCCAGTTTAAAATCATATGCCCGATAAAAATATATTGGAATGATGAGCCGGAGAACTACAAGACATTGTATGGTGAAAATATAAACGGGAAATGATTTCTATAGTTGAAACAGTATTAAACTTTAATTCATAACGTAAAAACCTAAAGAAATATAAACAATTTCAAATTAAAAGTTACATGTAATGAAATCTGTCCTCAATTGTAGATACCCTTTTCGGGCTCAGGAATAATATCTGGGTCTGTATTAAGGTTTCCTATAGTCACCGGTTTTGGCTCGTTAAATAAATGAATTTATACAGGCACTTGCAATCAACCAAGAATCATGAGGAAAGAAGTAAAATGCAATCCACTAACTTTTGAACACTCCCACGTCACTCAGGTGTCGGCGGCGCAGCAGCTCCAACGGTCCTGACTCTGGTGTTCCAAGTGAACGTCATTGGCAATCGCAAGCTTGCAAAGTTTATATGTAGACACTAGTATTGAACGTCAACAATAGACTTGATGACCACTGGTTTATCACTCAGGGTAAACACGGTTTACATATGTAGTGCTATCGACCACGCCCGAGCAAAGATCAATTGTCTCTGTCCGCTTGTCAACCCAAGCGCGACTTGTGCCATCGGATAGTGGAGCACGTAAAACTACCCTCATGATTCCTAATAAAATCAGCAAGTACCGTACATACCCTTTATACATATATTTACATATTTGATCAGCTTTCTAACAGTCAAAATGATACTATATATTTTTTTAAATTACAGTTTTTTCAAAGTCAAATAAACTTTATTCAAATAAGCTTAAACTAATCGCTTCTGAATCGTCACTATAAATATTTCTTATAAATCACTGAATTTACCATATGCTAGTAAAAAGTTGATCTCGTGAGAAGAACATATAATAAGAAACTCAACGGCCACTCTTTTCATTCAAATAGAGTGTTTTACAATGGCTGTAATATACACAATAAATTAGTTTGTAAGGTGCTGCATCCGATATATGAGTGATGTTTAAATAATATAAATTATTTCATGGAAAGTAATAAAGAAAAGAAATGCATAAATATCGTATATTGGATGTATCAACCTTTAGAGCTTGAACTCATTGTTTATGTAAGGATGCTTCGTGAACATGATGGTCGTGATTACTGTCATAATTAGTAGTTACATCCAACAAATACAATGATTCAATAACTATAACAGGTTGATCTGGCACCACAAGCAGCACCCGTTCACAAGTTTACGCATGGACCAGCCATCATTTTTCATTTCATAGAAAACTCTGTGCGTTTCTATAACAAACTCCCATCAAAAGTGACAGAGCTATCAATTCGTCATTTCAAATCTTATATTAAAAAACAATTAATTAAGGAAGCCTATTATAGATGATTTTATAAATGCCAAGATAGCTTGGCCAGATGTCGCTCCATCTCGCAATGACAGCTTGACAATACCTTAGGTTCTTGTAAACCGGTGTAGAGCTATGTCTAGTTTTAGTATAATATAGTGCAATAGTATTATTATGGATATAACTTTGTATTTTTGTATATTAGAATAGTTTATTTTGTGACGATTCAATGTGATCCTCGAGATTTTATTCAATAAAGATATTCTGATTCTGATCGTTCCCCTCACACATATTTGAGGGTAGGAGACGACATGGCACACGACGCCACTGCAAGAAATCCATTCGAGGACTTTACTGCCCCATCGGCCATCTATCCGTCGAACTATGTGCCATACACTTTCGCAATCTCTATATAATCATTAATCATTATAAATAAGATTGTATTGTTTGACCCTTTTAGGTACAGAATACAAGTAATGTTTTGTGACCAGTTTTTAAACGCACAAATAATACATATTTCGTACATATCACAGTTACGCGCGAAAATCATGTATGTTGGCGGGGGGTTTATATTTTATTCGATACAACTGTATGACTTAACTAAAGCCATGTATACAATATATGTTTGATGTATATTATATCTGAGTGTTAAAATGCATAAAAGGCATTTTTTTTCTCAAAATTTATCAATTAGAATTCTTTTTGGTATCCTTTTTAATATACTAGATACTACTACCGCTTCGGAAACAAATTGCGATCTGAGAGCGAAGAAGCGGCACAAGAAACTCTCTCAGCATTCTTTCTTTGGGCACTTTTAAATAAAATAAACAATATTGTACTGTCATTGCTGTTGCTGTCAAATAATTATAATCTAGTCCCAAGCTGTCGGAGATTCTTAGATATTCAGCTGTGGAGTAATAGGAATTACGATAGAGCCATTTTTTAATAAAACATTTAAATTTATTAATAGATAATGCCTGAACAGTGGCTGGGACTTTATTATAAAAGTGTATACATTTACCCTTAAAGGTATTATGTATCTCATGAAGCCTTGCTTGAAGCTATTATATTGTATTGCAAAGGCGCTTTATTTTATATACAGTCAAAGTCAAAGTCAAATAAACTGTATTCAAATAAGCTTAAGATGAGCGTTTTTCAATCGTCATTAAAATAATTTAAATAATATTACTGAATCTACCATATGTTTGGCAAAATGAGAGCTCGTGTGAAGAACATACAAGAAACTCAACGGTCCCTCTTTGAAATCAAACAGTATTTTAAAATAGTTATAACATACATAACAAATTAGTTTGTAAGGTGCTGCATGCAATATATAAATCAAGTTCTAAGCTTAAAAACGTTTATATCAAATATTTCATAAAAAGTAATAATAATTAATAAATTATCATAATAAATTGGATGCATCAACCTTTAGAAACTGAATTCATTATTTGTGTAAGGATAATAATAATAATAATAATATTGACACACTTTTTACACAAATTATCTTGCCCCAAGTTAAGCACATATAGCCTGTGTTGTGGGTTATAAGACAATGATATATTTAATACAATATACTTACTTAAACATACATAAATTCATATAAACATGTTATGTTATTGAATCATGACAGTAATTACGCATCCAATATATGATAATTAATTTTTTCATAACTTTTTGAGAAATATTTGATATATAGTAGACGCTTTTTAGCTTTGAACATGACTTTGGAGATTCCTATATTGGCTGCAGAACCTTATAAACTAATTTATTATGTATGTTTTTACATTTGTAAAATACTTATTGATTTAAAAGAGCGGCCGTGGAGTTTCTTGTATGTAATTCTTACGAGATCTACAATTGCCAAACTGATAGTAGATTCAGTAAAATTAAAATATTTATAATAACAATTCAAAAAAGCTTAGCATAAGCCTATAAATAGATATAAAATAGAGTGCCTAGGCAATGCAACACAAATAACAATTTTTATATTGAAGGTTTGGCGAATAGGCTTAGTTCTGCAGCATATGCGGTTAAGAAAATTAGACGGTTAACTGACATAGATACGGCGAGATTAGTATACTTTAGTTATTTTCATAGTATTATGTCCTATGGTATATTGTTATGGGGCAGTGCGGCCGATATTAATACTATCTTTATGCTGCAGAAGAGGCTATTTGCGCGATTTATCACCTAGGTCCTAAATAATCATTAAGAGAAAAATTTAAAGAAATAAACATTTTGACTGTTGCTTCTCAATACATTTTTAATAATATTCTGTATGTTCATAAGCACATTGAGGAATTTTCTAGAAACTGTGACATTCATAATTTTAACACGAGGAACAAACATAAACTTGTTATGCCTACTACTCGGTTGGGTCGAGTTAGTAATTCTTTTGTTGGGCGATGTATATGCTTCTACAATGTGATCCCAGAAAATGTACAAAACAAATGTGTTACGAAATTTAAAAGAATTGTTAAAAAACGTTTGTGTGGGAAAGGTTATTATAGCATAAACGATTTTCTTAATGACACCACGGACTGGGAATAAAGCGAACACCCTCAGGCTCTTTAATTATAAATGTTTATTGTACGATATTACATTGTAATCCATATTTTATATTTAAAAAAAAAAAGCCCGCTGAGTTTCTTGCGCTCAATCTTCTCAGGTCTAAGGCAGTCTCTTTTGAATGGTTTTGTTTTTGACGTTCAATAAGTGATTTTAAATCCTATTTTGAATAAAAATATTTGAATTTGAATTTTATATGAAACATAATGTATACATGGCTTTAGTTAAATCATAAAGTTGTATCGAATAAAATATAAAACCCCCGCCAGCAGACATGATTTTCGCGCGTAACTGTGGATATGTATGAGATACATAATATTATTTGTGCGTTTAAAAACTGGTAATAAAAGATTATTTGTATTATCTACCTAATATCTTACTTATAATAATTATTGATTATATAGATGATTGTGAAACTGGAGTGGCAGTGGGCAGGGCACATAGCTCGACAGACAGATGGGGCAGTGAAGTCCTCGAATGGCGAACATACCAGAAGATGCAGTGTTGGTATTCCCCCCACAAGATGGACTGATGATCTAGTCGAGATCTTTGGTGGAGGCTTTTGTCCAGTATTGTACGTCTTCCGGTTGAAATGATAACGATGAATGATTATATAAAATTATTTCTTTTTTCCGCTGAAATATTTTACTAAAATATGCACAAAGTAGTTTAAAAAAATATATAGCTGTAGACTGTAGTTAAGGCTTCAATATATTGAATTACCTCCGGCTTTTCTCGCAGATATAATGTTCTCTTTGTATTTGTATTGTTACTTTTGGTATTGGGTTCATTTCTGATGTGCCTAGGCATACTGTTTAACAGTTTTGGTACAAGAAACCTTCTAGCTCGTTCACCATAAACTTTTACGTTCTAGATACAGACAGCAAATACAATTCTTTGCGACGACTATTGTATTTAGGACAATAGGATTATTATAACAAACAAGCAGTGAATTTTAAAAGGAAATAAATTTTTTTTTATTCATCTTATTACAAATACAAAAGAAAAAATAACGAGCCATAAACCACCTAAGATAAATATCGCATCGAATGGTGGTAGTTTCATGTCGATACGGTCAATGGTTTAGGCGGGAAAGAGCCTCAAGAAAAGATAATTTTCATTATATGTATATATATAAATATCATTATTCATACTGTTTCATATAGCAACAAAAATTGCAGTTTCTCATGCACTGGTAGCACTTTGCATAATTTTTGTATGGAGAAGGTTAACGTACGACCTGGTGTTAAGTGATCACCACCGCTCACATTCTCTTGTAACAACAGAGGCATCTCAGGAGTTTTGCCGGACTTTAAGGAAGGCGTATTCGTAGAAATTGCAAAGTAGCCTCCTACAGGTAGATTCTGAAGGCTAAATACAAGTTCCTCGTTTTTCGAAAGTCCAACAAAGTAAATGATGCACTTTCGCTCCAGTTGTCCCCATAGTGCGAAGTTTTTTTAACCAATCAATCAAAAATATTAAATTTCGTAGGTAAATTGCGTTACAATTGTATATGTGTCATTTTATATGTCATTTTTTTTATGCAGCTCATTCGGAAGGCAGATTTCCTTAGAGAAGAACGTGCAAGAACCTCTAAGGTTGATCTTTTCAAAACAGAATTACAATTTCTTATTTTCAATTACATTAATAAATCATTTTAATTACAATATATGCAAAGTGATGCAACAAAAATACTCAAACGTCAACTACTAAATGCCTTACTCGAGTTAGTCAAAAAAATGTAAATTAATAAGTAATAACATAGTTGTAGTTTTGGAGAGATTATTATTTGTCCATGTATAGTATAACATATATAATTCAATTGGTTTCTGTTAATTAATTTGACCAGTAGTGTACACCGCCCTAACACAATGAATGCAAAAAGGTCCGTTTTCAATGCACAATTTTATTTTTTTCGTATAATGGCAGGAGCTGTCAAATTGAATGCCCCATTTGAGTTATGGATACATTCTTTAACTTCTTTTTTCTTGCGTCAATTAATTATGACACTGCATACAGGGAGCTTATGCTACTACCCGCAGTTTAATTTCAACCGACTTCAAAAAGAAGAGAAGGCTATCAACGCATGTGCTTTGTTTTAGTTTAAAATGTTAAATTAATAAAATCTTTTGCACAGGATGCCGGCTAGATTATGGGTACAACGGCGCCGTTATTGTGTTTGGGTCTAAAGGGCGCCGTACCTAGCGAAATTACTGGGCAATTGAGACTTAACATCTTATATCTGAAGGTGACGAGCGCAATTGTAGTGCCGCTCGAGTTAATGATTTGTGGCGATATGTGGCGTTCCTCCACAGTGCTGATTTCAAGGAGCTTTCTTCCACGTACAACAAAGCTGTGGAATGAGCTTCCTTGTGCGGTGTTTCCGAGACGATACGACATGGGTACCTTCAAAAAAAACGCGCACACCTTCCTTCAAGGGCGGCAGCGCTCCTGTGATTCCTCTGGTGTTGCAACAGAATGTGGACGGCAGTGATCTCTTAATACCAGACCCGTACGCTCGTTTGTCCTCCATTTTTATAAAAAAACAATTGAATCTGTAAACTTGTTTAACAGGCGTAACTTATTTCAAAATGTTCCATTGACTTGTTTTAATTGACTTGTTCTATTTCAATGGTGAAAATGGCCCTTAGCATTTTTTTTATGAAAATAGGGGACGAGACGAGCAGGACGTTCAGTTGATGGTAATTGATACTAACCCAAAAATTCTGTTAAGTCATTAGATGTTAAGTCTCATTTACCCAGTAATTTCACTAGCTACGGCGCCCTACGGACCGAAACACAGTAATGTTTACACATTACAGCTTCATGGCAGAAATAGGCACCGTTGTGGTACCCATAATCTAGCCGGCATCCTGTGCAAATTAGCCTGCAACTGGGGGGGAGCAGCGTTCGAGTTTCATTGACAACAGAATATGTAATTTGCACTTTACGGTCTTTAGAGTGTAAATGTTTCGTTGCCCAATAAGAATTCAATGTCGCCAAGATTATATATATACGAGGGGAGGCTGATAAGTAATCTACCTAACTAAGAAAGAAAAGACTTTGATGGCTAGTTTTTTTTTATTTTTCTATATAGTCTCCTGCAAGTGAAATACACTTATGACATTTGCAAATAAGTGACATCATGCCGTTATAATAGTAATTTTTATTTTGCTCGTCAAAATGGTCAGTCACAGCCTCCTTCATTTCTTCGTCCGTCGAAAATCTGCGACCCCTCAATTTTTTCTTTAAATCTTTGAATAAGAAATAGTCACAGGGAGCCAGATCTGGAATATAAGGTGGATGGTTAATTTCTGTGAAGCCGTTTTTGCTCAGGGCTGACCTCGCCGTTAAGGCTGTGTGTACAGGAGCATTGTCTTGTAAAATCAGAACACTTTTGCTGAGTTTGCCTCTCCGCTTTTCTTTGATTTGTTCACGAAGCTGGTCAAGCAAGTTTGCATAATATTCAGCATTCATTGTTGTATTTTTAGGCAAATTATTTTTTTATATTAGTATTATCATCAAAATCCCTTCGACATCCCGAAATACGGTGGCCATTAGTTTTCCAGCCGAAGGCCGAACCTTGAACTTCCTTGGCGGCTTTTCTCCTTTAAATTTCCATTGCATTGACTCTTGTTTGCTTTCCGGATCCCACTGGCGAATCCAAGTTTCATCACAGGTCACAATTCGAGAGATAGACTCTTCTTCTTTACCTTTGACCAGGTCTAGAAATGCCTGACAACATTCTACTCGCCTTTGTTTGTCAAAGGGGGTCAACATTCTAGGGACCCAACGCGCGCTCACCTTGGACATGCCCAAATGTTCGTGAATAATTTCATGAACTCGTTCCTTGCTACTGCCCACATCTCTGGCTATCTCCCACTGCTTGATTCGCCGATCTGCAAGAATCAGGTTCAAAAGGTGAACTTTTCAACATTATCTGCGGTAACAGCAGAAATTGGCCTTCCACTACGTGGGTCGTCTTCCAGGCTCTCACGGCCATGTTTAAATTGCTTCGACCAAAACTTTATGACGAATTCAGAAGGACTTGAATCACCAAACACCTTTAACATGCGCTCTCTGATCTGCGTAGGCGTATTTCCTTCTTTACTTAGGAATTTAATCACTGCTCGATGCTCAAATTTCATCATTTTACAATTTTCTTTCGACATGGTGAAATCAAAGCCGCGCCAAAAAAACAAAAGCTAGCGAAAAAAAATAAGCGTCATAATTTTGAAAAAGGAATAAATATAGAATATGATTATGCAGTGGCCAGTTCGATTTTCAAAACTTTCTTTAACAAAGTAGATTTTATATCAGCCACCCCTCGTATATACCTACGACAAGCAAAGTGTGCTAGAGAGAAGAATATCTTATACAAAAATAACTGCGGTGTACAGCAAGATAGAAAATGAAATCGAATCTATTCTAGCCGTACCATAACCAATTTTGTTATGGTACGGCGAAAAGTCGTAAACAGTCAGCCACGCTTGGAGTATTGTCGCGTAGCAACGCTTCGACGTAAACGACGAGAGTTGTCAAACTTCAAGGCATAGATAATTTTATGGGATTTGTGAAATTAAAAGAAATCTCTTGTAAGTTCAGAATCAAATCGAACAGAGAAAAAAGGATGGAAAATGTGAAAGCAGGATAAAAATAGTTAGAAATTTCTAGTACAATTTAAATTAAAACATGGAATGGAAGAGAATCATTTTGAAAACAGAACAGATCCGAGGGTATATAAGCCGTACTAAGCGTGGCCTACGGCAGTTATAGTTCAGACTCGAAAGTGAAAAGGGAAAAGAAAGAAGAGAAGAAGAAATAGTGAAAAGTGATCCAGGGGAAGAAGAAGAAGATAGAAGAGAACTAGTGTTCGGTGCCATGTCATCTGCTGAAGGCACCGCCATCGATAAGATGAACAGCGGCAGACCGGCCAAGTGCAAGTTCGAAAAGTGAACGCAAATAAAGACTCGTTCGTTTAAGCGGAGTATTTATTTCCAATCCCTGACCCCCTCTCGTGACAGTATAATGAAAAATTAACATGCTAACGCACACATTTATAGATCAAAATTGGTCGCACATTTCAGGGCTGCCAGGTGGTCTAAACGCTGTTATATACTAAGTAAACGACAATCAATTAAACTTCTTACACGAAGATATTAAGAACGGTCAAAATTCTGTAGTCAATTACTCATTTGTCTATGATAGGAACGCGGTCATATTTTCAAAACTATTCATAATCCTTTTTAAAACAAGATTAAGATACCATCTAAAAATATCTTTTTCTTCAATAGATTTTTATCGTAAAGGACACCCAAACGTCAGTTCGACCGACCGAGGCTGTAAAAAAAGAATATTCAAAGAGGTTATATCATTTTCAAATTCTTTATGATCAAATGTATACAACTGGCTGCAAACATTGCTCTGTCGCAGTCTCCCGCGAAGTGTTAGAAAGAGAGGTTATATTAGGGTTGTCAATATTTATTGTATAAAATAAAATATTTATTCTTACTAAGGTACAAAGATTATGTCTGGTTTTTCAAGAAAGTACAGGCAGGGGTAAACACTAACCCCCCTATTCATAATGGTCCGCTAACTTTAAACAGCCGCTAAGGAGTGTTTTTTCTCATTCTGACTTAGGTCAATAGAAGAAGACAGAGCGAGAATTAGCAATGCTTTAAGTTAGCAGACTATTATGAATAAGGGGGTAAGCCATTATGTGACCTCTACGTGAAATAAAAAATAATGAAGCGAAATGATGAGTAACGATTTCTACAATTAGAATTTGAATAATCGATACATATATCGACTGATTGATATACTCGCGCCATTCATAAGACAATCTCTTCTTCTACTATGATCGCCTGTTACCAAAACATTGTATAATGCTTCCTATCTCTTTCTCCCACGTTACTTCTTATGAATTTAAGTGTCTGTCTCTTTTTACCGTCACTTCTTTGTTTCATCGACTATCAAATCACATCGATTCTTAAGAAGTTTTCACTTCAAAAATGGCTCTGTCTTAATCATAATACTAAAGCTAAAACTTATGTAATCAGAAAGCCTGGGACTATACAGGTTGTCCCAAAGTTATGGGACATGAAGGGAAAGTACCTTAAATATCGTAGATAGGGTATTTTACTGAAAGAAGACTTTATGTTATTTTTAAAAGTTAGTAATTCTGCATTCAAAGATTTTCTTAAAATTACTTGCCTCGTCTGGGACTCGAACCAACTTAAATGTAAAAAATAAACACCCCTACTTTTATGATATGTGGATATGAGAAAGTAGTCAATTAAGTGGGTATTTTTTTGTAAATTAATTAATTAAATGCTCAAAACTTTTAAAAATAAGATAAAGTCTTCTTCCAGTAGAATATAGGGTAGTCTACGATATTTAAGGTACTTTCCCTTCATGTCCCATAACTTTGGCACACCCTGTATTATGACTATTTTATAGCAATAGCAATGACAGTACAATATTGGTTATTTTATTAAAAAGAGCGCAAAAGATAATGCTGGGAGAGTTTCTTGCGCCACTTCTTCTCTCTCAGAGCACTATTACTTTCCGAAGCGGTGGTAGTTAGAAATGACATCATAAAGTATTCTTAAGGAATCAATTTCGAGAAAATAAAATGAATGCCTTCCTTCCACAGATAAGGAAGTGCATTTTATTAGGAGATCTAATCGAGCTCTTGGACGGAAAGGTTCTCTTGAAAATATACATACATATAGCATTGATTTTGTAAAAATTTAAAAAAAAACAGTAACAGTAAAGTACTCACAGTAATTGTATTGTATTTCCTAAAGACATTTATTTATTACTATCTGACCCGGCAAACGTTGTTTTGCCTTAATGTTTCTTTTGAGTTAGACCGTTTCTTGGACATTGCAACATTACTTTATTTTTCTTACTCCTTATTACATCAGCTACCTGCCAATAAAAGTCCCGTCAAAATCGGTCCAGCCTTTTCAGAGATTAGCTGGAACAAACAGACAGACAGGCAGACCAAAAATAAATTGTTGATATACTTATATTCATATACGTCATGTAGTAAAAAACGGTTATCTATATCTATATATATATATATATATATATATATATATATATATATAGATATAGATAACCGTTTTATATATATATATATATATATATATATAAATGAATTGCTGTTCGTTAGTCTCGCTAAAACTCGAGAACGGCTGGACCGATTTGGCTAATTTTGGTCTTGAATTATTTGTGGAAGTCCAGGGAAGGTTTAAAAGGAAATAAATAGGAAAATGCTGCTAAATTAAATAAAAACAACAAATTTGTTTTTCCTTTGATGTGTCCATACAAAATTTCTATGAGAGAA
The DNA here is from genome assembly GCF_905404315.1 of Leptidea sinapis. Classification (NCBI taxonomy): domain Eukaryota; kingdom Metazoa; phylum Arthropoda; class Insecta; order Lepidoptera; family Pieridae; genus Leptidea; species Leptidea sinapis. Next base: position 5,261,297 of record NC_066297.1, read on the forward strand.
TTTATTGACGCACGGTTTGACAGTTCTGCTGTGAAACAATTTCATTTCGACAGCAAGGTGCATATTTTACGAAGTAATTTTTGATGTTATGATATATTATTGACAAATCCATATAAAAACATTATTTTATTTATTATAATATACAGAACAACGTCTGTCGGGTCAGCAAGTTTAATATATATAACAGACATTCCAAATTTATTTGTATGTATATAGATATTTCATATTTCATTACGAAATAATATTTTTGTGCTTGACAGCCCTAGTTGAGGTACAGAACTGGCGCGCTTTTTATTTCTTTTTTTAATAAGGGCCATGTCACACGCAGGGAGACAAATGTATACCATACGTTTTGTCCATGTATTTAGATGTTCGAGCTCCTTTGATAGCAAGCGCGTGGGTATTTGATGTTATTCATATTGATTATCTGTGCTTCCATCTTGGTTAAGTTGACATATTATTGTTTTTTGTTGGGAATTTCGAATTTGTTGGGGACTTTTGGGGTTCTTTTCTATAAGTGGTTTTATCAATTTACAAATACACTCTCAAAAAAAAAAAAAACAAAAATAACTTTGTTTTTACATCAAAGTTTTATATGTTCCTAGGATCGTTTCTTTACAACATAGCAAACATCTATCCCCTAAATTATATTAATTGCAAGAAGGCTCTTCAGTAAGCAGTTCAAAATATGTCCTGTAAAGTTACTAATAGTGTTAAAATATACATTATCTATATTTTATTTGTATGTATTAATAGTCATTACTTTGAAGACATTGTTTAATTATATACTTAACCTGTAGATTAATTTATACCTTTTTACTTTATTAAGTTACTCTCTTTTGAGATTATTTAGTTTTAATATAAGCCCTTTACGCCTGAAACACAGGTTTACCTAGTTCAGGCACAGTGTTAACTAGCTTTTAAGCAAGACTTGTATTATTTTTATCATTTTGTAATATAATAATCTCTTAATAAATAAATTGAAATTGATACTGTTAGTTTTTATGAAACAGAACTTGTTTTTATATTCCGCTAAGAAAGTATACACTAATTCAAACACTGTACAATATATCAACAATAACATTAATATGGTAAGTGATGCCTCAGTTAGAGGCGAAAATTACATGCTATTTAATTAAGCCACAAAAGAAAATAAAAACTATATAATATTATGTTTATCTATGAAGTTATTTAAATATAAATTGACACAAAATATAGTATAGTCATCCCACAATTGAAAGAACCGCTTTAATAGTTTTTTTTAAATTGCGATCAAATATGTCGACGTCATCATAATATATATAATATTTCCTGGTAATTCTGTTCAAGGGAGAGTAATAACCTAAATTAGATTCAGCATATAAACAAAGAAAAGTATTATATATGATTTATTTATTATAAGCTTACTTCCAAACCATCTCGAAATATGTCTGTAGGTACACTATGGTTATGATAAAAGCAATAATTTCTTTTTTCCCAGAAAACAAAATCATTTTGGTAGTTTCCAGTGCCGTTCTTCCAAACCAGTGCTAGTGTATTCAATTAAATTCAAAAATAATTAAAAAGGAATCAATTTTGTTCAAACAAGTGCACGAAACGACTCAACAAATAATTGTATAATAGAATTAGTGACAATGGATACGCGTTAAAAGTGTTAACACATTTCTTTGTGAATATATTTTAATTTGTTTGTTTATATACATAAATATATAACCATACATAATAATTTAATATTAAACGGGACCATTAGTGTATGATTCAGAATCCAACTTGCCAGGTTTTTTATTGCTAAGCATAAAATATGGAGAGACTTTTTAAATTTGCAATTTAATGCCCGATAATGTAGCGTACTTCCTGAATAGCATTTTAAAAACGTTAGTTTTTTGGGCAATTTGTGATGTTTTTGAATGAAATATGCTTAGTTTTTTTTTTTATATTAAATGCGGCAAACAGGCTACTGACTCACCATATGGAAAGTAAAATGGCGCCGCTTGTATCCGTGGGTTTGACTTAAGTTAAAAGTTAACTTTGTAATCATTTTTGGAGTCTGTAAATTCTATTTACACCTGTAAAGACATGGTATCTTATTCTTATGTAGTTGCTAAAATTAGAATTGTATAATGATGTGTTGATGGTATCTGAATAAATAAATAAATAAAAACATAAAAATATATAGCATAGAACATAATATACATACATGAAAATAACTAAACTAGGCGAGATTTATCTACATATGTTAGTAAATTGTCTCATTGTATCTGCTCGTAAAATAAAAAATAAATAAATAAATCTAAGTAAGTATCTGTACGAAGGACTATATAATTGAAATAAATATTTAAAAAAAAACATATATGATAATATGCCCAAAATGGTTCATAAAAATATTCAAAAAACATGATTCATAATTTCTGAACCGCAAACACATAAATCGCAAAACACTTTAAGCAACATAAAATTGAATTTATAATTATTTGCGTAACCTCAAAATGACTTTTGAATAATATTTGAATGCGATATTAATTCAATGGCAGATTAAGATGATTCTTGTCATATTTTTGTTAATTTAGTGCCGATTAAATCTTCTTTATTTGTAAATAAACTGTAAGTAAAGTGTGCCCAACAGTTCTTGAAGATAAAATAATATTATGTGATTAATGTGAAGTTTTTATCAACTGTTTTAAGTGTTTTGTTTTTGAAGTTATACTTCTTTAGGCGCGTTATGAAAAAATTAGGAGAGTGAAATTTTAAGATGCGCGCGCATTATTGTAACACAAAAGTAATAGGGTGAAGTTGGTTCCTAAAATTTTCTGACGTTTGTGTCATTCGTTATTTTTTTTTTGGTTTCTTCGTCCATTATTAGGACAGGCAAAGGGTTCAAGCCCATACAGCCGTATTAATTATTTAATAATTAAATGTCAAAGCCATCTTTGCAAGATTTTTTTACAAAAAATTTCTCTCTAAAAATGTAGAATAGCACGAGGAATAAATAATTTTCATGATTTTTGCTTCGTTAGGCTGCTTGCGTGCATACATAAAAGTACATGCACACTTTTTTATATCTGCTGTCAATGAAAAGAGACCTTAGTCTTCTCAATATTCCTCTTAGGCTCTGAAGCGAGGACGATCCGAGTGGCAGAGAGGAAAAATTCGAACCCTCGATCTCGGGTTCAGTCCGCTCGCTCTACCAACTGAGCCAAACGTTCGAGTGACGTACGATTCGTAAATCTTGGTATGCCTTGTTCAACCCTCAATTAGTTAAGTCGTAAACTGTCACCCACGCTTGTTTTTTTATAGAAAAGGAGGACAAACGAGCGTACGGGTCACCTGGTATTAGGTGATCACCGCCGCCCTCTTAGATCCTTAGTATTTTGAATTTTAACCCACTTGCTAACACACACATTGTTAAATCAAAATTGGTCACGTTTTATCAGGCTGGCAGGACGTATATCCGCTAGTATATCCTAAGTCTATGTAGCAAGCAACTTTCCTCCCCTCCCAGTCTATCACATTAATCATATCTTATAACATATACTCAAAAAGTGTTATAAGGATCCAAATTAAATTTGTAACCAAAATTTATGAACGTTGAGGGACTCGATCGCACACCTCTCGGGTTCCGTCCGAGCGCTCTTACTGTTGGTTACGCATGGTTCGTAGATTTTGGTATGTCTTGTTCAACTCTCATTGTGGCTCCATCTACAGGATCTAATTAACAGTTAATAACCTGTTCAACCCCAATAATTGCATATTAGGACATTGACTTTAGATGTCGTTGTTTCAAATATAAACAATTTTTTATTTTAAAGAGATATTCCTCATTTCTGGGATAAATTATACAAAGGGAAATTTATGAACGATGTGGGACTCTAACCCACGCCTATGGGGTTCCGTACGAGAATCAACAGGAGGGATAGATAAGTCAGGTGAGGTAAATTAAGCGCTTTTGTAACCCTTTCTCATCCCTTGGTGAGATGGTGTGAGTTTTTGAACTATTTTGAAACTTTGTTATAGCAGCTATAAAATACACAATTTGTTGAATTTTCTCGGAAGGTTGCGTAGATCTAAGCTTTGGCTTTTGGAGCCTAAATATGGTATGTTTTTATAGAAAAGGAGGACAAATAAATGTACGGGTCACCTAATGTTAAGCGATTACCATCCACCCACATTGTTTTGCAACACCAGAGGAACCACAGTAGCGTTGCCGACCTTTAAGGAAGGTGTAGGCGCCTTTTTTGGAAGGTACACATGTCGTATCGTCCCGGGAACACCGCACAAGGAAGCTCATTCCACTGCTTGGTTGTACGTGGAAGAATATTCCTTCAAAACCGCAATTCAATTCAATTCAGTTGGTGGGGATGATATTCTAATATGTGGCGTGTCATGCGAATGGAAATCAACCGCAAGAATCAGGTCATACAGCTCTTCGGAGCGCTTCCTGCGATAAATGCGGTAGAAGACACGATAAAGCCACACCAAGTATTATCGAGCCGTCGATTCGAGCAGCTCCGCGTTGCACGCAGTCAAATACTTCGAGCTGATAATAGTTGCCCTGCTCATTGGAGGCTTGGTATTAGCAATGTTTCGGTGTGAAAGGGGCCGTAGCTGGTGAGACTTAATATCCTATCACAATAATTGTGATACCGCTTAGAATATTAAAGGTTCAGTCAAAAATCCTGAGTGACACTGCATCGTGACTCGCAGGGTGTATGGCTTACCGTAAGGTCTTGCTGACCTTACCTCCTTTACACAGGATGCCAGCTAGATTATGGGTACCAAAACAGCGCCTATTTCTACCGTGAAGCAGTAATGTCTGTTTCATGTCTCAAGGTGACGAGCGCAATTGTAGTGCCGCTCAGAGTTTTGGGTTTTTCAAGAATTCTAAGCACTGCATTGGAATGGGCAAGGCGTATCAGTTACCATCCGCTGAACATCTTTAACGTCTTGTCCCGTATTTTCATAAAAAAAAATATGTTCAGAGACTACTTTGGGTACGGATCCTCTAAAAGAAATATATAAGTACAAACATTATGACTTGTTATACTGGTCTGCGAAAACAGGTAGCATTTTTATTTTGTTTATATCATACAAACAAAAGAGGAGTGTACCATATAAACCGCAATTTCGAAGGACCAATATTTTTAAACGGCAATAAATTTTGTAACAGCCTGTATAGAAACCAGAAGTCATAAAGTGACCAAAGTGCTTGGTGTGACCGCAACCAGGATATGGGTCCCGCATAGATGGCGTTGTGGTCGCTAAATAATTCATATTTATCATGTGGGAAAGGAACGCGGGGAATTGAACTGGCGACCATTGAGTTAGAAGTAAATACCGTATAGGTAAGTTATGTTTAATGTGAAAAAGTATGATAGATTAAGAAAAAGTGTCATTAGAAGCAAAAGAAAAGTTTCGGACATTATTTCGAAGCTTTGATAGCTCAAATGGAGATAGGCAGAGCACATGGTAAGACGACAAAACAATTGGAACAAAATTGGTACAAGCTGGTACCCAAGAGAAAGTAAACGAAAAAGAGGTAGACCACAAAAAAGATGGATTTTTTTTATTAGACAAGTGGCAGGAGTAATGTGGAATAGAGTCGCAAACGAAAGACTTAAATGTATTAGGTTGGAGAAGGCCTTTGCCAACTGGCAAACAGCTCTAGAAAAAAAAGAAAAACATTAGGAAAATGGTTGACCCTAAAGGCCATCCCTGCAAGAATAAAGTTTATGTATATAATAAATTACCATAACATAATTAACATAACATACATTTTCAAATGACAATAACTTTTGAATGAATAAACCGATTTTCATGCGCCATCTGACGACATTTTTAGAGCCTCATAAAGAAGTATCAAATGATCGAATTCGGAATTTCAAAGTAATTACGAAAAAACACATTTTGCGGTTTTCTTTCGTCAATGATAACTCACGAACGAATCAACCGATTTTGACCGGTTGGTGGCGATCGACGTGGTTTTTTGATGTTAAGGGCTGATTAGTTTTTGCAATCGATCGGTAAAGCTGTTTAAAACTTATTCCACACATATGGAACACACAAACACATGGAAAAAAAACTTTCGTAGTTTTTTTGAGATTTCTTAAAATCTACCGGTCTGAAACGGTCCGAATTGTATTCAAAATCTAAGTCAGTTAGTCAAGCCCTTTCGAATCGCATCGGTTGAGCCGTTCAAAAGTTATAAGAGATTTACATACTTCCATACACTCACATACATACACACACACACTCACACACACACACACATACATGACACCATCGCGGGAATAATCAGGGAAGCTTCCTAGGACCGTAACATCGAGAACTGATGAAAACTCTATTTTCGAAAAACGGGGTAAAACCAATAACTTTCTGCTAAGAAAATTTAAAATTAGATTATTAGATATTAGAAGTAAAATAATTTAAATGAAAGATTATTTTAATAAGTACTGTTTATCTTATCTGAATAAAAGGATATTATTATAAAGGTTTGGATCGAGCAAGGCGTTGCAGATTCGATGTGTTGATTGTTGACAAGATTGTAAGTAGAGGTATTTAGTGAGTATTGCATAATATGTAGATGTAGGGACAAACTATCTACATGTATAAATTGTCTAAGTATTTACAATTTTTACCAGTGGGTGGCTCCTTTGCACCGCATACCGGCTAGAACACCGGCTGGGTACCACAACGGCGCCTATTTCTGCCGTCAAGCAGCAATGTGCAAGCATTATTGTGTTACGGTCTGAAGGGCGCCGTAGCCAGTGAAATTACTGAGCAAAAGAGACTTGGCATCTTGACGAGGTGACAAGCGCAGTTGTAGTGCCGCTCAGAATTTTGGGGTTTTTCAATAATCTCGAGCAGCTCTGCATTATAATGGGAAGGATGTATCAATTACCATCAGCTGAACGTCCTGCTCGGCTCGAAAATAAGGGATTTACATAAAAAAAATGAAGATTATACGATGAAATTCCGTGTTGGGATTCCGAACACGATATGCGACGTAAGATTTTATCAAGTGCGATTTTTTTCAATGAGAACAAAAGTAGCAGGTGCGACTTATGAAAACGTATAGCCTGGTTATCATTTAATTCTCATTCCTAGGAAGTTAATTTTCCACATTGATTGCACGTTTAAGCGTGGAAAAACGCTACATATTCAGAATATATTTAAGTTTGCAGTGTGAACTGGAAATCGGCGTAAGGAGTTAAGCTCTAAACCTTTGAATAAACCTTTCTCTACACAAATTATTTGACAACATAATTATCCTAACATTACCTACACAATTGAGTACCTTAAGTTATTTTTGTATTACAATATCTTTAAATACAACAACAATATAAATATTTGAAACTGTTCATAGCGTAATCGTATTCAATTGTTTTTCAATTGTCCATGACAAAATATAAGTAATAAAATTGACATAAACCTTAAATGCTACAAAGCGTTGTAAATAAAATGGGCTGGACACCGTTATGTAGGGTGACTATGGGTTCTGTGATTTTTTGTATAAATATTGAGTTTATTTAATAATAACCTCATAGATTGTGGTTAACTTTTTTAACTTAACTGAACTGAAGTTAGCTTTTTAAAGAAGAGGAGGACAAACAAGCGTATTGATTACCTGATGTTAATCAATCAGTGTCGTCAACCATTCGACTCCAACGCCAGAGGAATAACAGGAGGGTTTCTGGACTTTGGCGAAGATGTACGCGCTATTTTTATGGATACCCATGTCGTATCGTCCTGGAATCACCCTGCAAGGAAGGTCATCCCATAGTTAGTTTGCGTTGTGCACAGCGTACCATAATAACCAGTGGGAGGCTCCTTTGCACAGGATGCCGGCTAGATAATGGGTACCACAACGGCTCCTATTTCTGCCGTGAAGCAGTAATGTGTTAGTATTACTGAGTTTCCGTCTGAAGGGCGCCGTAGCTAGTGAAATTACTGGGCAAATGAGACTTAACATCTTATGTCTCAACGTGACGAGCGCAGTTGTAGTGCCGCTCAGAATTTTTGGCATTTTTCAAGAAGCCTAAGCGGCACTGCATTGTGATGGGTGGATCAATTACCATCAGCTGAACGTCAAAAATAAAATAACTACATATATTTACGGGGGTTTTTGAGTTAAGCCATGACTAACACTTTTGGTCAACAAAAACATGCTGGATCAAGCCACATAATCCACAAGTACCTAATCTAGAAAAGCGATACTTGGCGAGTATGGCAGTGTTCTAATTGAGCTTATTACTTCCGCTGAATATCAGCATAATTTATTAAGCCATCACGAATGTTTTCGTGGGGCGAATCACATCTGCCCCAAAAGATTTCACTTATTATTACACAGTCATCACGACCACGACCGCTCTGTCAAAGGTGTAACGACGAAGAAGAAGAATCACGAATTTTGTATCATTGTCACCATCTAAGTTCATCATCCTCGTGTGGCTCATCAAGTGTAGAATGAACTTTCTTGATCGGGTTAGTTTTGATAGACTCGCGTGTTCCCTAAGAAAGAAGCATGGATGGGTTAACTCTAGTTAGTAATATTGCAAAAGACCATGGGCTATGCTAAAACCGTCAGATGATTTGTACACTCGTTCTCACAATAAATTTTCAATTTCTTTTATTATATTGATATTCAATAAGTGTTTGAAAAAAACAATGTTTTCAGGGGGACTGCATAATAATAAAAGTGTAACTTGACCGTAAAAATACTCAATTTAATCAAAGAAAACACTTCAATTAGGGTGTTAGTTCCTTTTGCAATATTTACAGATCAATGTAACTTTCATTGGCTGACAATTAATACACATACAGCATGCTTGTATTCCCTTCTTCTCCCCTAGTGACGCTCAATCATCATGATGGTCCTTACAACTTTTTACCATCTCTACTTTTTATTGTTCAACTGTGGATCTCTAGGGACGCGACGTTGCAAAACTTATTGATCATTTATTTTAGCCGAAAAATAACCTAAATAGTATTTTTCACGCTCTAGTTTGCACCAAAGTAGAAAAAAAGGAATGAAAAAGTCTTAAGAAGATTCTTATGTTTTTATTAGAAGTTTGTGTTTTTTTGTATGAAAATAAGGGACGAGACGAGCAGGGCGTTCAGCTGATGGTAATCGATACGCCCTGCCTTTACAATGGGCACTCAGTAATTTCAGTAAAATTTTCAGTGTACCTACGGCGCCCTTAAGACTGAAACACAATAATACTTACACATTACTGCTTCACGGCAGAAATAGGCGCCGTTGTTGTACCAATAATCTAGCCGACATCCATGTGCAAAGGAGCCTACCACTGATATATTTGTGTGAATCCGACAAGTTATATTTGTTTGTGTATTGCATAATAAAAAAGAGAATTATCAAATGGACAGCACAAATTTGATATAATAAAGTAAAAAAGACACATCCTGATATAAATTTACAAAGTAATAGAAAAACATGATAGTTGATTGTTCCACAACAATTTTATACTTGCTTTACTTTATATATACATATACACATAGTTATATGCATTTTAAACACATGCTTCGCAACATTTGAGATGTTATCGACGATTTGTAGATCACCTGTGGCTATATATAGAAGCCTTCGGCTTTTCGGTCACCTGTTTAGATAATCTTTACAGCTTCGACCTCTGGATTATGTCGCTGCTTTGTTTCCGGTGATAATAAGCTTCACTAGATTGTTGGCTTCCGTGCCCGAATTACTGATATATTTTTCTTATATTATGTAAATTTCTATCTTACTATTATCTATTTCTATCAAAATTAACATTTTATTGTATACTAGCTGATACCCGCGGCACATACTCTCTTCTCTTCTTATCGAAGCCCACCCTGCTTGTGATATATTTGCGGATGGATGGCAGACGCTTTGGATGGATTTTAACAAATTGCGGTCTTGCGAAAGTGACGGATGAACGGTATTTGGTATGTCTACGTAATTGCTAATAATAATAAATTTTGTATTTATTTACTTTTATTTGTGTATTGTTGCTTGTTTCTAATATAGTTTTTATTTTATTTTTGTAATTGGCTCATGCCGTTTTATTAACGTATAAATAAATAAAGAGAAGTAATTAAATGTTCAGCAATTATAACATTAGGTGAGCCACAAAAAATAGCATTTAAACAATTTGGTCTGCATACAAAGATTTTGTTTGCGATAAACAGTATCAGGAAGCAATCCTTGCTCAGCAATTAATTTTGATAAAGGTCAAAAATTAAATCATAAATAGGCAACATTCAGTCCGCAAAATAACTACTTGGTCAACAAGATTTGTAAAATTTTTTATAAAAATTGGTTAGTTTATGTTATGTTAGAACAGTTAAAACAACGCACGAGCCGAGCGTAGCAGGCCGCGGCAGCGACCGGCTAGTGCCAGAAACGAATTCTAGGTGTTAAAATCAACTTTTTTGCTTACCATCTGAGAGCTTACCAAATTTTTATTAAAAATGAGCAGCTCATTGCAACTAATATAATTAATATGCTGTACAAAAATAGTTACATCCATCCCGAAGAACATAAATTGCAGATTGATTTTGAAATGTTTTCTGGCTATGAGTTGCTGATCAATTAGCTATTTCTGCTCACAGATTATATTTTTCTGCTCACAAAAATACCAATACTATGCTTACCATTTAAACAACACCCATAAATAAATGACTGAGTGCGTAGTGCTTATAAAAATAGTTTTTTCTTAAAACTTAAATAACTATACAATGAAGATACCGCCATAAATAATAATTTGATAAGGGCCTACTGTCTAAGAAATAAAACTTAGAAGACTTAATTGGAATCTATCCGATAGCTTTTCTGTAAATAAAATCCTTAATCTATTATTTTATTTATATAGACTATGCGAGATTATCTTTTTCGAAATCATGGTTACAACAACAGGGTGTTACTTTTTGTTAGAAAACTATCCTTTGTTTTTATTTACCGTACATTATTGTTTGTGACTCATTCAAGAAGCATTCCCAATTCCCATGATACTATTGTTTTGAAATTTGGATACTACTGTTTCTACGATAACAAGAGTTAAAAGTACTTTGAAAAGTATTCTTAGAAAAATATAACGGTTATGTTAACAGTTATTCGAAAAGAATATAGGATATAAATAATCTATTGAAAGGTCTACCATCGTATTGTTATCCCTGTCTATCGAATTATATTTTAAATTCTTGCATTTGTTTATTTATTTATACCAGGTCCACCAACACAGAATACAAAAGACAATTCATAAGATTGTAACATAAATTTCAAAAATCGTGTTCCCGCAATTACAGGTGAACACATCATGCACATTAACATACAAACAATTTAGTTGTTAATTATATAAAAGTAAATTGAAGTACTATAACGCTAACATGTTAAAACAATATAAAAAGATAAATTAATTCTACAAATCATTACAAGCTAAAATACAGTCACTTCAATATAATCACTAAAATACTATATTATAGGTACAATATATCTTGTCTATGCATTTTTTATTATAAATTAGGTCATTACATTTTACTATTTAAAAGATTTTACATCATATAATATTAATGATTTATATTTTTAATAGCTTGTGCCGTTTTAATATAATAAAATCTCCCCATATAACCTTTTCTATATCCTTTACCAGTGGGAGGCTCATTCGCACAGGATGCCGGCAAGATTATGGGTACCACAACGGTTCCTATTTTTGCCATGAAGCAGTAATGTGTAAGCATTACTGTGTTTTGGTCTGAAGGACGCCGTAGCTAGTGAAATTACTGGGCAAATGAGACTAAAAATCTTGTCTCAAGGTGACGAGCGCAGTTGTAGTGCCGCTCAGAATTTTTGGGGGTTTCAAGAATCCTGAGCGGCACTACATTGTAATGGACAGGGCGTATTAATTACCATCAGCTGAACGTCCTGCTCGTCTTGTTCCTTATTTTTATAAAAAAAATATCTAACAACTTTTGTGCAAAATTTGTTAGATATAGAAAAGCACACTGATCGCTATAGTCAAGGCGTGAATGCGTAACAGACAAACAACATTCGCTTTTATAACTAAACGGCCGGCAACGCTCCTGTGATTCCTCTGGTGTTGCAAGAGATTGTGGGCGGCGGTGATCACTTAACACCAGGTGACCCGTGCGCTCGTTTGTCCTCCTTTTCCATAAAAAAAAAACTAGCTCAACCTGGCAAACGTTGTTCTGCCAGCTACGAATGCAGCAAATATACCCAGTGTTTAACTGTTGCACGATACCAATTTTTATTTCGATCAGTTAATTAAAAAATATACAAGTTGGTAAATATACTACATGCCAACTACTACGTACATACACTACGGTACCATCTTTTGGGGAGTAACAGAGTTATATACAAAAAGAAACTCTACACGTAAATGAATATCCCAATTTTCAAGAAGTATTGCAGAAGTAGATACGGCAACGCAAGGAGCTGCAATATTGAGCATAAAAGCCTTCTTGAAATGAAAAAAATACGGGTTGCACTCCAAGAGTGCCGGCAGAAGCGAAAACTTGAACATTAACGTTATGCATTTTTGAATATTTTGTAATGGTTAGGGAATAATTTCGCACGAATTGCTTTATTTATCAGTATTAAAGTACTAACATTTATGTGGTTAAATACAATATTCATTTATGGCGAACAAAAATGACAATTTGTATTACATAAAAAATCTAACGCTTCAAAAAATAATTTTCATCAATAATAAAACTTAAAAAAATTTCACGGCTGAGATTCGATCCCTCGACCTCGCGGTGTTTCGACTTCGTACTCACAATGATTCAACCACTGGTCCAATTACCTTATGATCACTTAATTGAAATAAGTTGAAATATCTGAACTATAATTTGAAGTATAAATCTATCTATATATAAAAAAATAAATTGCTGTTCGTTAGTCTCGCTAAAACTTGAGAACGGCTGGACCGATTTGGCTAATTTTGGTCTTGAATTATTTGTAGAAGTCCAGAGAAGGTTTAAAAGGTGAATAAATATGAAAATGTTCGGAATAAAATAAACAACAAGTTTTTATTTCCCATGACGTGTCCCCCGTCGTTCAGAAATCAAATTGAAAGGATAGTTTAAAATGAATAACTAATTAGAATCTTTGCATCTGCCTAAATGTCTCAGGAGGTAAAAAACAAACTTAATTTTAGCTACCTATAGTTGGTATATTAACTACAGTTGTTAACTATGGTGGCAATACAACGTTTGCTGGGTCAGCTAGTCTTCAATAATTTCAATGACTGTCTTACGAATTTTCGATCAGACCACGTGTCCTGAAGCGAGTTTAACATTTTATTTCCATCCCAAGAAAAGTGCTCAACGCCACTAAAGAAGTTTTCATTTCAAAATACATTTACATTACAGTTTTTATAGCGATCGGTTTTAAAGAGAAACGATTACGTAGATAATAATAATAATATTGACACACTTTTTACACATATTATCTTGCCCCAAGTTAAGCATATATAGCCTGTGTTATGGGTTACTAGACAATGATATATTTAATACAATATACTTACTTAAACATACATATATTCATATAAACATACATAAATACATTTAAACATCCATGACTCGGAAACAAACATCTGTATTCATCATATAAATGCTTGCACCTACCTAACGACCGCTAACCACTCGGCTATACAGGTTGTCAGATACAGATATGAACATTTATTTGTATATTTATTAAGTCTTCAATTAAAGTTGTATGTTTAGTTGTTGTGTACTCTGTTGATAAACGTCTCCTCTATAGTTTTCCATTTTTTTTCATCATTCCCTGATATTGAAATTTAATATACTTACATAATTCGACTCTTCCGTCAACATGTGCTCTATAAATTTGTGCAGTCTCCATTCATTCATACATGACCGACCTTGAAATGTTTTTAATATAACTGCTATTAATTATTATAATAGCGCTTTCAAGTTCTAGTGTTATTCCATTGGGAGGCTCCTATGCACATGCTGCTGGCAAGATTATGTGTACCACAACGGTGCCTATTTCTGCCGTGAAGCAGCAATGTGTAAGCATTATTGTTTTGGTCCGAAGTGGCGCTTAAGATTCTTGAAAATTCTCAGCGGCACCACAATAGCGCGTTGTGGTACCCATAATCTAGCCGGCATCCTGTGCAAAGGAGCCTCCCACTGGTGTGTTTCATTGTATAAATATGAAAACATTTATTAGGTAAGTAACAGAATTCAAATAATCAATTAATCAAAACTTGTTTTTTCTATCTTCTGATTTTTTTGCGCCATGAGGATCACCTGATGAAACACCAGTAGCATCAAACGCACCATTTATATATAGAATATTATGGAAGTACGACTAAAAACCTCGACAAAATGACAGGACGACGCGCAACCATGAGTTGAGTCTCACAAAAATTTGAAAATACATACCTCCATAAAATATTTAACTTAACCATTTATAACTATGCCTTCAAAATAACTCAAAAGACACTTTAAAAAGAGTCACTAAATAGATAAGCACCTATTATGACGAACGGACAAAAAATACATGTATCGGACATTTTGTGGTGTTGCTATGGTAATAAGCGGAGCGAGTAGCGGGAAAAAGGCTTTTTATATAATAATAAGGGACGAGACGAGCAGGACGTTCAGCTGATGATTGAGATATAAGATGTTAAGTCTCATTTGCCCAGTAATTACACAAGCTACGGCGCCGTTCAGACCCAAACACAGTAATGTTTACACATTACAGTAATATTTACATATTACTGCTTCACGGCATAAATAGGCACTGTTGTGGTACCCATAATCTAGCCGGCATTCTGTGCAAAGGAGCCTCTCACTCTAAGGTTAGTAATTACTCAAAATCAGGATACCACGCCGGTGCGTTTTTTGTCATCAAACAGTAGTGTTCACGCACTATTTGTGTTTCGTTTCGAAGGTAGCCCTAGCGGGTTATTGCAGAGACTCTGAGACAACATCTTATGTCTCAAGTAACTAGCAGAATCACAGTGCCGTTGACAATTTTGGGTTTTTCAAGAATCCTTAACGGCACTGCAATGTAGTGGGCAGGACGCGTAACTGCTCATAAAAATACATCTAATATATAAAATTCTCATGTCGCGGTGTTTGTAGTTAAACTCCTTCGAAACGGCTTGACCGATTCTCGTGAAATTTTTAGTGCATATTGGGTAGGTCTGAGAATCGGACAACATCTATTTTTCATCCCCCTAAATGTTAATGGTGGTCCACGCCCATTTTTTTTTTTAATTATTTTGACATTTTTTAACGTTGTTTGATTATGAGTCAGCATTAAAAAATACATACAACTTCAAATTTTCACCCATCTACGATGAACAGTTACTTTTGTATCGCGATTTTAATATCGGCAATACAACGTTTACTGGGTCAGCTAGTATCTTATAATATTTAAAATAGTATTAACAATTATTTAAATAATGAATATAATTAAAATATAATTAAAGTGAAGCTTTTTTCTCGAAATAACATATTAATATTAGCATAATAAACGAAAGAAAAACACACAATTTACTGATTTATAAATAAATAATATTATAAAAAAACCTTGTGAGGTGTGTGGTTTGAACCTACGCTCCCCCTCGACTTAAAACTGGCACCTTATACCACTCGGCCAAACTGACGCGAAAGCAGTAGTTGAATTTAATGATACAGCTTCACCTCTATTGTAATTGGCTGCGGTACTCTGCGTATTGTAATGCGACATGCAATAGGCGAAAAAAAATTGAGGCGATGTAGTAAAAATTTCACTAAAAACTATTATTCATTTACTTTTATTAAATTTTTGTAGAACATATACATATAAAATTTAATATTAATAACGTAACGATATTAAACTATTACTGTCTATTTTAATATACCAGTTGGAGGCTCCTTTGCACAGGCTTAACGTCAGTTGTTGTGCGGCTCAGAATTTTTGGGGTTTTTCAAGAATCCTGAGCTGCACTGCATTGTAATGGGCAGGGCGTATCAATTACCATAAGCTGAACGTCCTGCTCGTCTCGTCCCTTATTTTCATAAATAAACCTATTTTTTTGTTTTTGCAAGTCTTACACATTAATGAAAATATTTGAGAGAAATGCACAGCGTTATGACAATTTGACAGTTATCAGAGCAGAACTGACGCGTTATTTCAGAAGGCAAATGCTTTTATTCTAAGAAATACGTGCAATAATTCACGAGAACAAGGTCTGATGGATAATATTCCGGACTTAAGCACCAAATGTAACCGCAGACGAAAATACAGCGACATTTAACCTCCATATAGGGCGTCATTTTTACAGATAAAATTCATCAAACGTACGTGGTGCGCTTTTGCAACACCATAGAATCATAAGGCTTATCTTATATCAAATAACTAAATACATAAAGCTGTGTATATTTGGAGGACATGTTTTATAGGTTCAATGAGCTTATTTCCATACTATATTTTGAAATAATAATAAAGTTATTCTTACATTTTAAATCGCTTTAATAGTTACTATGCACTATCCACATAACACAGATAGGCTATAAATCAGAGCGATAGCAACTCAAAGCTACCCCGAAATGCTTACAAACGGACCCTTGCATTAAGGCGAAGCCTACTTTAAATCTGTAACTTTGGAATCATGTAACATTTTTACTGTTTTTTTTTTGTATTAGTTTGTAATTAAATAATTATTCTAAGTATTCTTACTGATCAAAAAAACTAGTTTTTAAATAAAACAATATATTACAAAAATATTATGATGTACACTTTACTATCAATTTTATTTGGGCACTTACGTCGCTTGGTATTACATTACAATAAATTTTCAGTATCTCACGATCTATCGAATTTTTAGTGAACATTTAAGTTACATTAAAACCAGTAGGTATAGCTTCTAGTAATAATATTATAATGTATAGATTAAAAGTTCGTTGAACACGCTTCCCCTTAACAAAGTTATTCAAATTGGGGAATGCAGTTCACCGGTGACGTATAACCTGTATTTGTATTAGGTTGTCACTCACAGCGTCCCACTCTTGGAGTCGAATGATAAAATCGATTACATTTATTGAGTTAGGCGTTTCTTTGCACAACTTTAGCAGTTATATTTATTGGATACTAAATTAGTATCCATTAAATTACTAAGGAGTTATATTAGTACTAGCTGACCCTACAGACGTTGTTGAAGATAATAAAAAGAAATACTGTTTTATTGGAATTTGCCAATAATATTTCAACACATCAAAAAATGCTCCCTGTTGTTATAATGAAATTGTTTTAGAGCGGAACTGTCAAATCGTGCGTCACTAAATTCTCTCACAGAAAATATGTCCATACTAAACAAATATTGAAAATAAAAATAATTATGGGTTCCAAATCGAAATAAAAACTATCCTATCTCTCAAGTTGGACCAAACTGCACTCCATGAAGAAATCCCCGTTAAAATCCGTTCATTAGTTTAGGAGTCCATCGCGTACAAACAACGTGTCACGTAATTTATATATATTAAGTTAATTATTTTTATTTTCAATATTTGTTTTGTATGAAAATATTTTCTATGAGAGATATTTGTGACAGTTCCGCTGTGAAACAATTTCATTATAACAACAGGGAACATTTTTTAAGAAATAACTCTTGATGTTTTGAATTATTATTGGCATATTTCTATAAACTTTTTTATTATCTACAGAACAACGTCTGTCGGGTCAGCTAGTTTATATATATTAGTTTTACTAATACGAGGACAACGTCAAGTTGTGAACGGGTGCTGCTTGTGGTTCCAGGTAGACATTACGGTCGCTATAGTTAATAAATCATTGTATTTGTCGGATGCAATTACTAATTATGACAGTAATCACGACCATCATGGTCACAAAGCATCCATGACAACCACGAAGATCCAGACCATGTGTGACCGGCCTAGCCCCGTCAGTTAAAATAATGTATGTTAGAAAAAATATTACCGAATTTAAGAAAAATTGTGATTTGAATTCGTTCAATTCAAGAAGAGAGAATAAACTGTACGTGCCATTTAATAAGTTACAGATAAGGGCTTGGTATTCAATTTTATAATAAACACCAGACAGTATACTAGGACACACCGAGCACAAATTCAAGAAATATATTAAAATTTCTTTGAAAAAGAAGGCATATTATAGTAGATTATATGGAGAATAATGATGCATGGTTCTTGTTTGTATTTGTAAAACTGTATAATATTAAATTAAATAAGCTAAGTTGTTATATGATTTAAAATGTGGGCTGGGAGTTTCTTATCAGTTCTTCACTCCATGTTAAAGCCCCTTTGCGAACTGATGTAGCTTCTTGGCTTTTAACAAGTATTGTTGTAATATGATATGTTATTATCACTCCGTATGGTAAATAAATTTATTTCTTTTTCATTCCTCCTTCCTCAAAATACTTTCTCAGCCTAACTGGCTTTAAAACGACAGCGAGGCCTTGGCAGAATTCTGTACAGTTTATTTACAGTTAAAGGTACAACCAACCACGCTCTGTGCTCAATTCATTACTGTATAGTCATTCGTATTGGAAAAATAACAAATCGTTCAAAGTACACTGGAGCAGAAAAGCGGTTTTGATAATAATAATATATTTTATACATTAGCTATAATTAGCAACTACACCTTTACATTTCTGATCAGCGCGGCGTGCGGAAATTTATTGTTTTCCGCACTAGTACTTTTATTTAGATTTCTGTCTTTTAACTTTTTCCTCAACACTACCTCACATTACATGCCCAAGAATGAAACTATTTTTAATTTATATCCTTTCGTTGTTATATTTATTTCGTAAATGTAATAAAATAAAGTCTATCTATGCATGTGCGGAAGTGTCTTTTTTAATACATTCTCTCAAGAAGTAGAGTTTTCTACGTGTGTTTAAAGTGCGGAATTTATCATTTTTCGCACATGTATTTTTTTGTATAAATTAATAGGCCATTATTTAAATATTCTCAACAATTATTCAAACTGTAATTATTACTTTTCCAAGAATGAAAATATTTTTATTTATTTCCTTTTTATTTTTATCTTTATATTTATTTATTTTTTTACTTTATCAATGTGTTACTTTTTGCAAAAATGCGTGTTTTACTGCTTTGTTCAGGTTATGGGATTGTTTGTCCCTTTCGGTTGTATACACACGGCAAATCTAGCTAATATTAGATATATAAATACTTCAATTAAGGTAAGAATCAATCTTTTTACTGATCGACGATTTTGGATCAATAATGTTTATGATTAGTATGGCCTATGGTGACTTCAAAAAAACGCGTACACGTAATGCTAGCGCCAGACTTTCCACGAGGCTACACGAGGGAACAGGAGTGTGAGAATGAGATCTACATAGTTACCAAAAAAAAATTCAAAATAATTGAATTACATTAACAATGAACAATGTAATATGAAGCTAAAACTCACAAGCCAGCGGCGACCCTGGGGTTATTAACCGCACCTATATCCCAGATTTTGTCGGTTTTATTTCGGAAAGTCGCAATCTCTTGGGCGACGGCCTGCCAAATTAACATTGTCTGTTTTTGATGGATTTTACACCTGGTACAGTAAGGCTGCGTCCACAGTAATAACTAAGCATTTTTATTTTTTTATTTATTACGTAAAAATACACAATAATATGCCAAAAGCAATAAATAAATTAGTAATATCATCTCAGTTCGCGAATATAGGAATACGATTAACTATAGAAATTAGTCTTAAATTAGCTTTATGAAATTATTCAGCCACATGTTATTGTTTAATTACTTTTTCTATTATAAATCGCTTATTTTCAAGTCTCACTTTTCCATTATTTTAGCAACTCTAGACTTCATTTACGCTATTTCTTTCATATCAAATTTTACTGGCACACACACTTATCATCATCATCAACCGAAAGACGTCCACTGCTGGACAAAGGCCTCCCCCAACGATCTCTATGACGATCGGTCCTACTCTCCCTTTATCCAGCGGAATTCCGGAGATCTTGACCAGATCGTCGGTCCATCTTGTGGGAGGCCTACAAACACTGCGTCTTCCGGTACGTGGTCGCCATTCGAGGACTTAACTGCCCCAACGGCCATCTTTCCGTCGAACTATGTGCCCTGCCCACTGCCACTTCTGTTTCGCGATCGTTTGGACTATGTCGGTTAATTTCGTTCTCCTACGGATCTCCTCATTTCTGATTCGATCTCGCAGGGAAACTCCGAGCATAGAGTACTACAATTGTAATATATTGAGCCTCTTCAAATATGATCAGAAACTTCTAAAAAAATCTTTCTAAAAAATTAATAATCTATATTACGTGAATTCAGTTTCATTGGCCGAGACAAATAAGAAATCATTTTTATTCTGTTTCCTATATGTAAAAATATAGCACAGGTTATTAAATCAAATCGAAATCACTTTATTCATCTAGATCAAGGAAATGACACTTATGAATATTATAACTTTTTTTTGCTTTTTCCATCAACCGCGACTTCGGAAAAGGTTGAGCTTTGATGAAAAGAAGTGGCAAGAAACTCATTGCCACTCTCTTAGATCAACATTTACAGCTTGATCTTCTTACAAATTATTTTAATTACAAAGGTGATGCAACAAACATACTCAAACTTCACGCACGTACGAGGGGAGGTCAAAAAGTTCGCGGAATGACTGGGAAAAAAGATGAAATGATACATTATGTTATTTTTCCTTTTCAATATATTCCCCCTTAACACGAATACATTTTTGGGATCTGGCATATAACTTATTAATACCGTCGAAAAAATAGGTTTTGTCTTGGGCGTCAAAATACGCCGAAATCGCCGACTTGACTTCATCATCGTCTCTAAATTTTTTTCCACGCAGCTCTTTCTTCATCTTTGGGAATAAATAAAAATCGCTAGGGGCCAGGTCTGGACTGTAGGGTGGATGGCGTAGTTGTTCAAAACCGCATCGATGAATGGCAGCCGTCGCAACATGACTCGTGTGAACGGGCGCGTTGTCGTGCAAAAGGAGTACACCTTTTGTCAGTTTTCCTCTTCTTTTTTCTTTAATAGCTTCTTTTAATCGGTCCAATAGGGAAGCGTAGTACTCTCCCGTTATAGAAACACCACGTTCTTTATAATCGATCAAAAGAATACCTTCAGTATCCCAAAAAATAGTCGCCATGATCTTTCCGGCCGATTGCGACACTTTAAATTTTTTTGGGGGTGGTGTGCCTTTTTTGTGCCACTGCATCGACTCCTGCTTTGACTCAGGCTCATAGTGGTGAACCCAAGTTTCATCACCGGTTACAATTCGGGCCATAATTTCTTCCCTAACTTCTCCACAGCGGTCCAAATACTCGCGGGAACAGTTGACGCGCTCACGTTTTTGCAGCGGCGTGAGCATTCTCGGGACCCACCTTGAACACACTTTACTCATGCCAAGATGTTGATGAAGAATATTTAAAATTGTGGTTTCTGATACTCCAACTGATGCTGCAAGTTGTTTCTTCTTCAACCTTCCGTCTTCCAATACAAGTTTTTCAACTTTTTCAATGATTTCCGGCGTAGTGGCCTCAATGGGCCGTCCAGGTCGAGGATCATCTTCAATTGACTCCCTTCCTTGCTTGAAAAGGCCGTGCCATTTGTAAATCATGGTTTTACCAGGAGCAGAGTCTCCGTAAACAGCTAACATCTCTTGCAAAATAGTTTGAGGCGTTTTTCCTTGTTTGGTGAGGAACTTTACGACGGCGCGATGTTCAATTTTCTCCATAGTGGCTAGTTTGTTCCCGATTTACTTGTTCACTCGTTTGTAACTCGAAAGCTAATGACCCAATTAGGCTAGAAATTGGCATATATAGTAATTATGAGTTACTCAAGTAGCGGCTACCTGGAGGAGCGACCTCACCCCCGCCAACCCCGCCATTCCGCGAACTTTTTGACCGCCCCTCGTAAGTTAAGCACGAGTAAGTTAAAAAAATAGGCAGTTGTAGAAACTGCCGATAGATGTGAAAACTGACATTATGTTTTATTAATAATTTTATTATTAATTTAAATTTATTTACCAAACTTATATTTTTTTTTTCACTAATTTTGTACAATACGACAGCTGTTATATAGCTACAGAAGTACTGCTATAATCATTTCGGTGACGCGACCTCACGAGATGTCACCAATCCAAAAAAAATCTAAATATATATATATATATATATATTATTTATCGCGTACGCCTGTCATTAGCATGTCGGTGACGCGAACCCATAGCGTTTTCCCCTGCCAAAAGTGCCTAACACGACTAAATAAGTTTTCACATTAAAAATAAAAAAAAAACACGAGAGCTATTCATACAATAGTTGTATAATTCCACACAGACTGTATTCAAAAAAAGGTATTGTGCATTTTATTTGTATCTATAAATATAAATATATTAAATTACTTTAATTTTAAATTATAATATTGCAAGATCATGGAAGAAGTATATAAAACGTCTATTTTTGTAAATATGTAGATTTATTAAAGCATTGATTTGACTTCTTCGTCTAAAACTGCGTTTCCCTACCGGCTATCTGCCGAAACGTCTCACGATGGCCGCGCTCTAAGTCATCAATCATTATCGTGAATTCCCAATCCATTGGTAATTAGATTTCGAATAAAAAAAACACAAGCATTGTGCTCACATTCGGGATTTACTTATTAATGTATTTTTAAAGGGAATTTTAATGAAAGTTGCGACTTTGCTATATGTTGTAAATTATGACACAGGATGTATCAAATAATTGCCTTATAATATATAGATAGAGCGGTACGAATGACCTTGTGGACACAAAAATTGGTTAGTTTAAGGAAACTTACGAGAGTTATTTATTCATTGATTTATTAGCACGGCAGTGCCACTTACACTAATTAGACGAAACACAAAAAGGAAAATTTACAAACAAAAATGGAAATTTAAAGAATAATTGAATGAATTATACAATCTCCTTAGTAGTTCAGAAACTAGGGAAGTCCACCCATCATTGAATGGGTCCCACTGAGCATTCTTGTCAAAGAGCGCGTCGAAAGATGCCAATGAAAGCGGTATATATGTGGGATGAAGCGGTACCACGAAAAGTGGGCGGGAGAGTTATTTTTCCGTGGGCGAAGATTATTGTATTTAGGGACACGTATACGACACAATTGCTCATAAAGATCTGGAGCGTCAACGTCTCCTCGTAAAATTCGACACATAATTTTTGCTGGTCGCAAGTCCGCCTTACCTACAAGGAATTCAAAACTAATTCTGAACAACCTAAGAGAAATTTGGTTGGATACATGAAAGGATAATATCCACAGCAACGTTTGTACAGGAAGGACATATGAAGGAAGGCCTTCTGCACTTTTTCTAATAATAGTTATTCTGCTGTTTTGAGAAGACAATTGAGCTTGTGAATTATTGCAGCAATATCCTTCTTCGAACTCTATTTATAGATTATTTTCAAACCAAAATTTTATACCATGCATCAAAAAACTCTTTTTTTATGATTACAAAGGACTAGACGAGCAGGACATTAAGTCATAATTGCGCTCGTCACTTTGAGACATATGATGTTAAGTCTCATTTACCCAGTGATTTCACTAGCTACGGCGCCCTTCAGTCCGAAACACATAAATAATGTTTGCACATTACCACTTCATGGCAAAAACAGGCGCCGCGCGCTGGCTAGATTATAGGTACCACAACGGCGCCTATTTCTGCCGTGAAGCTGTAACGTATAAATGTAATGGGCAGGGCGTATCTGTTACTATCACCTGAACGTCCTGCTCGTCTCGTCTCTAATCGTCATAAAAAAAATCCTAACATTAGAATATTGTGGAAAATGGGATTATGAAGCGTGGTCTTTTGGTTTGTCCAAACTTTTATAATTTATAATTTGATGGCGTGACATCCTCGCGATCTTTGTAAGTCTACGTGTCAAATGTCACGTCAGTTATTCGATATTAATTACGAAGTTATTAAGAAATGTCAAAATTTTAGCAACCTCCGGCATAATTGTTGAAGTAATTCATCATAATTAAATTGCAATCAGTTTGATATGGACCCGAAGCTTATTACTGAGCTGTAAATAAATTGAAAAAAAAAAGTATATTTTATTCTCATTAACTATAATAATATTAATTATATTTAGAATTATGTGCAATGCTTTAAGATTATATTACTTACAATAACAAAACAAAATATAATTCATTTTTACAGACGAGATACACTGTGGTATCTAATTAAATTAGTTATATGTGAGTTTCTGTCATTTACTTAACTATTTCACTATATTTGTTTACAAGCTAGAATAAGTTTCTTTTTTTATATAATATATTTATGGTGACGTCACCAAATAGCCAGAGGAAGACCAGCGCTGGTTTTCAAACTAGGATTATATATCCTAGTTTGAAGCGGAATGTATGAATAAGGGGGTAAGTGTAAAGAACACAAGAACATTGCATCTTCCCCTTAATAGAGACAATAAGAATAGTGCTATTAGAGATTTTCTTGCTTTTACTCTACTTAGTAATTAAAGTTAAAATTAAATTTCTTATTAGTCTGAGGCTAGGTTGTAATTAAAATGAAATAACTTAGATTTTTACCAGTTTACGGTTTTTTTACGCTTTGTACCAGGAACAGACATAAACTTATAAAGTCTACTACTCGGCTAAGTCGAGTTAGTAAGTCTTTTGTGGGGCGATGTATATATGCTTTTACAACAATATCCCAGAAGATGTTTAAAACAAAAATATTACGATATTCAAAAGAATTGTTGAGAAACGTTTGTATGTTAAAGGTTACTCATTAATGACTCTTCAGGATGCCATAGATTGGGAATGGAGTGACCGCCCTCAGGCTATTAATTAATAAGTTTCATTGTATAATATTACTTTATAAACATATTTTTTGATGAAAAAAAGCCCGCTGAGTTTGTTGCGCCCATTCTTCTCAGGTCTGAGGCATTCTTTTTGGAATAGGTGGTAGTTTTTGACTTTCAAGAAGTGATGTCACATCTTATTTTGAATAAAAATATTCTATATTTTTGACTATCAATAAGTGATGTCACATCCTATTTTGAATAAAAATTTTCTATATTATAATATTCAAAATAGGATGTGACATCACTTATTGAAAGTCAAAAACTACCAAATGCCGGGTTGCGTTGACAAACTTTCTATAAATAATACTACAAGAAATAAGAAAGACACTGGGATCACATATCATCAGTAAGTATTTTGTATTTTATTAATTTCAATGTAAAATAACACGAAGCGTATGTTACACAATTTGAAAGATGCCATTGAATGTCAAGATACCACGCACACAAGCATCTAATAGTTGCCGTAATTAAAAAACTATTGTTCTTAGGTAGTGCGGTATCTTGTTGGAGCGCAATGCCCAACCTTTAAACGAAGACAATATTTTTTTTACAAACTCTTATTACCAAACAATATTACAAAAATAAACACTAAAATTAAAACAACTAAAAAATAAAAAATAATTAAAATACAATATAAACTATGAAAAATTTTAATGTGAGTAAAACTTTAAGAGGCATATCTAGGTGGTGATGTCTTAGATCATGAGCTTCTGCATATTTTTGAATAGTTTTTCCGACTAAATCCACCATCCACCAACACACAACACCCACCACTCATGAAGTTTAGAAATAATATTCCACGGTTTGGTGTTCTTGGTCTCTTTTTTATAATATTTAACTATACAATTTATTCAAATACTATGACTACATAAAATTAAAACTATCATTACGTGGAAGAGTACCTAAAATACTGGCAGCATTTCCGCGTTGGATAGCTAGGCTGATCCGTTGACCGAGATAGCTGACAGCGCTTGGGTTTCCAGTAGCCTTATTGCGGCGCGAAGATAGTATTTTGAACGTTCTTTGCGCCTCTGGGGTCCCACGGGCACATTTTTTAAGTATTTTGTATTTACGTGTACTATAACGCTTCAAATACAAATTTTTTTTCTTTAAACAGACCGTGCTTTTCCGGTGGTGTCCTTTTTCTTTACCAGTGGAAGGCTCCTTTGCACAGGATTTCGGCTAGATTATGGGTAACCACAATGGCACCTTTTCCTGCCGTGAAGCAGTAATGTGTAAGCATTATTGTATTTCGGTCTGAAGGGCACCGTAGCTAGTGATATAACTGGGAATTGGAGATTTAACATCTTATGTCTCAAGGTGACGAGCGCAATTGTAGTACTGATCAGAATTTTTGGGTTTTTCAAGAATCCTGAGTGGCACTGCATTGTAATGGCTAGGGCGTATCAATTACAATCAGCTGAACGTCCTGCTCGTCTCGTCTCTTATGGTCATAAAAAAATAGTAAATATTATAGACGGGCAGTAAGGTGCCCAAGAAGCTGACAACGTAACCTCTCTGTATGCCCAAACTTATCCTTTGAAAGGAACGTCTCAGACCTTGGGTCACCTATTGGGTCTGTAAGTCGCATGTCGCAAGTCGCAAGTCTATTCATATAAAAAAACCATATTTAATTCTCAAAACAACATTTTATTATTATTATTAATGTGATTGTAATATTTTTTATTTTATTTATTGATTTTAAAGGATCAAACAGTCATATACAAATAATTAAAGCTATATAATATAAATTACTATGCAAAAATAGAAAAATATAAGTTTAGAGAGTAAAGGCAGAGTTTAGACAGTATGACAGTGAACTAAAACATTTTTTTTATTTTTATAATTAAAATATATTTTTTCCAACTGCTTTCTTATATATAATCAAAGTTAAATAAAATATATCTACGTCACAATGAGTTTTATTGAAATAACTGCATGAAACATTCCCAAATGACTTCCTAGCATAATTTGTGCGAGAATATTATATTTAGAGAGAATTTTCTGTACTCGAGGAGGTTCTGGGAACCAAAAAGTTTATATTTAATAATTTATTAGTAATTTTTTAGAGTTTATATCATATACTAAATGGTATCATTAATATTTTATAGAGAAATCGCAATTCTGAAGTGGTACTTATAAAATTTAATTATAATATCTTTTGTAGGTGATTGTACATCTGATAAAATTTATCAAAACACTTGAAATATTAACAGCAAATGTATTTTTTTAATAAATATTACATGAAGGTTTTATTTGCCCTTGCATTTATACATTACTCATCTACTTAAAGCTTAGGTAATTTATACATTTAGATAGACCCAAGCTGCTAGACAAAAAGGGAAGGTTTATTATTTTAGTGTGCGTGACAAGCTACTCGCGATTTGTATGACACTTTGTGTTCGTGAGCGTGAATAGCTCAAAATAGAGGTAAGTTCTCAACTCATTTTGTTTTTCGCCGTTTTCACAGCTGTCATAGTCTGTCTCGACGTATAAGTGATCTAAGTTAAATAGATAATAATAATAATATTGACACACTTTTACACAAATTATCTTGCCCCGAATTAGGCATAGACTGGGTTATGGGTATTGCAAGACGACGATATATTTAATACAATATACTTACTTAAACATACATAAATGCATATAAACATCCATGACTCGGACACAAACATCCATATTCATCATATTATGAATGCTTGCAACCACCTGCGGGGCTAATAATAATAATATATATATATACACTGGCCTTCAAAAGTAAGTATCACACTTTTAAAATTGGGATAACGTTTTAAGTTCACAAGATATACTTTCGAAATAAAAAGGACTCCAAAGAGAATTTAATTTTGTACATAAAAACTTTATAGTCGATAACGTTCTTTTAAGAATTGGCTGAAAAAAAAACTTCAAAAACAAAACCATTCCTTTTTCAAAGTGGACGTTTCCGAATTACAATTTTACCATTCACATTTTTCTTTCTGTTTTAAATTTTTTTCAAGATCGATGGGTCTTGTTTTAAAAATTTATGCCAAAAAGCACATAACATTTATTTATCATGCCTCTTTCCTTTGAAGAATGTGCTAGGATCATGGCTTTTCTGGAACTAGGCATCAGTATGCGTCGCACTGCAAGAATGGTGGGTGTGACGGTACGAACGGTCCAGAAGGTAAAGCGAAGGTATGAAGAGACTGGACACCATCTGAGGAGACCTTGTAATGGCAGACCCAGGTGTACCAGTGCCCGAGAAGATCGTTATATTATTTCCACTGTGTTAAGAAATCGCCACCAAAATGCAGTTGAAGTCCAGCAACAGCTACTTCAGACCCGGAGGGACTACATTAGTGACAGTAGAAAGTAGGGAGAAGAAGACTTGCTGAAGCAAATTTGAAACCCCGAAGACCAGCGATTGGCCCAAAACTCGAGAGACAGCATCGAGTAACGAGACTGCGATACGCCCGTGAACACATGCAGTGGGATGAAGAAGAGTGGTCAAGAATTTTGTTTGCAGATGAGTCTCGATTCTCCCTTTACACTTCTGATGGAAGGCGAAGTGTTTACAGGTGACCTGGTGAGCGACACCTTCAAGCCTGCATCTCAGAAAGAGTCCAATACGGTGGAGGCAGTGTACATGTATTGGCTGGCATATCTTCAGAAGGTCGCACAGAGCTAGTAGCCATAGAAAATGGCACCCTCACTGGGCAAAAATATGCTCAAGAGATTCTCAATGAGTATGCAGGGCCGTATTTAGCAAATATGGGTGATGGATCGATGCTGATGCATGATAATGTCCGGCCACACACGGCTCATATCGTACAAGAGTATATTCAGGAGGTCGGTATCAGCGTGATGGCTTGGCCATCAAGAAGTCCTGATCTCAACCCGATTGAACACGCCTGGGATGAGCTTGGGAGGCTAGTCAGAAATCGCAGACCACCACCTACTACCCTCAGGGCACTAAAGCAGGCCCTGGTAGAAGAATGGGAGAATATTCCCCAACATCGGCTCCGAAACCTAGTGTTCAGTGTGCCAAACCGACTCGAAGCTGTAATCAGAGCTCGAGGAGGCAATACCAGTTATTAAAAATTAAATAACATGTAATACATTTTAGTTGAATTTTTTTACTTTAAACAAAAAAATGTTTCATTGTTTTATCTTTTTTAAGTTAAAAATGTTACTAATATATAATTTTAGTTTCTAATAATTAAAGCCTATAAAATTTGCAACAAAACGTTTTTAATCTAAAATCTCTACCTTCTATAGTTAAGAAAAAAATTTAATTTGAAAAGTGTGATACTTACTTTTGCAGGCCAGTGTATATATATATATATATATATATATATATATATAAAAATAATATATAATAGATATAAAGTTATTGAGCTTTCTATAAAATTGGAAGTGAAAATTATTACATATTATATTGTTTAGTGTTACTAAGGACTCTTGTTATTTAAATCGAATATATAAAATTCTCGTGTCATGGTGTTAAAGTTAGAAAGAACTCCTCGAAAACGGCTTTTCCACCCCCCTTAATGTTAAGAGTGGTCCACACAATTTTTTTTTTCATTCATTCATTCATATTTACCATCAGATGTAGACCTTGTCTGGTGAGCGTGACATGCATAGTTTGCCTTCTACCGCATTTATCACAAGAAGTGTTCCGAAGAGCTGATTCACATGATTCCTGCCGCTGAATTCCACCTTCGCACAATACGCTATAAATTACAATATCATCCTCACCATCTAGATGTGTGGCGTTCCTCCACAATGCAGTTTTCAATGAACTTTCTTCCACGTACTATAAAGCTGTGGAATGATCACTCTTGTGTGGTGTTTCCGGAATGATACGACATAGGTACCTTAAAAAAGCGCGTATACCTTCCTTAAATGCCGGTAACGCCCCTGTCATTTATCTGGTGTTGCAAGTGAATGTAGGCAGCGGTGATCACTTAACACCATTCGTACGGTCTTTTGTCTTCCTTTTCCAATAAAAAATATATGTTCTTATTCCCAGAAGTACTAAGGGATATCACTTAAAAAATAACAAAGTGTAAATAATGAATCCATGAATAAAAATACTTTGTTTCACTAAAAATAGATAAGGTTACAATTTATATATATAACAGTTATGGTAGCACAATAAGGCGACCTTACCTATATGATATATATAGGATATATATACACACATACATATTATATTTATATACAACTAATAATTGGACGTAATTCCATAAAAACCACAATCATCTCGAAATTTAGTTAAGAACACAAAACTGGTCACGTGATTCATATTAACGGACTGACAAAAAATGGCAGCCCTGCTGTCACTCTTGAAATAATATCATGACTTGGTAGCCCAACCCACGTGTATGGAATATACCAATATTTTTTAAATTTTAAACACAAATTCCTTAAAATGTGATGTTTGTAGCTTGGAACGTTTTTCAGGAACTATGTCCAATTATAATGTTAGATATACGCACAAAAGGGGAGACAAAAGAATAGGATTTAACAACTACAAATAGAATAAGGTAAAGTTTTTTATATACACTTATATCTTATAGTAATACTATACAGTTTTACTTGACGACTTGTTCTAAATAGTTTTTTTTTTTTTTAAGTTTTTAAATGCATTTAGCGTAAAGAAATAAATCTTCGGAGGTCTGTAGACGTTGTGGCAACTCCATGAAGGATTGGTAAGTCTGCTGTGAATATTTGCAATGGAATTTAATGCATAATGGCAGGTGACAACTTTTAGAGCTTCAGTTCACTCCTTTAACTTCGTAGCCGGAACAGGAAATTAAAATGAAATCCTATCATTCGGTTAGTCTTATAAATAAACATAAGGTTTGTTTACCAATTAAGGGAATTGTAAAAAAGACATAAAATATAATAAATAATTAATGAGCTCAAACGACAGAGTGGCAACCCTATTAATGGGTCATTCTATGGAAGCATAATTCACCAGTCACAACTCACAAAGTCACAGCGATTCAAAGTTACATTCACACAGTACAGATTCAACAGTAGGTCATAAATATAATTTACTGCCCTACTCGACTGTGTCTTTTGAAATAGGTACTATTTATTACTATTGCGAATTTCTCGTCTAATAAAATTATGAATTTAATTTTACTTTTTTAATGATTATCTTCTGAAATCTGTTCTAATTTTGTAAATTAAAATAAATCAATGCAATAATTAAGCTTTAATAACACACAGTTAAGTTTATTGAATGTATTTTGTGAAAAAGTTTGAACTTACGAGTTTACGAAAAAAAGTACGTTTATACCTACTTACGTGATTTTATTTTATTTTATATGGATTTTAATTAAACGTCGTAGAACAGAAGTTGTTTGATTAAATGTATAGAGGCCTCTTGTAAAAATTTTAAGTCTTTTATACTTCACTTCTATAGTGCCGATTTGAAACAAATTTTTGCTAACTCGTGCTTTGCCATGTTATTTCCTTATTAAACAAAGTATCATATTATCTCGATCGAAAACGTGCCGTAAGTATCTCTTATACATGCAAGATGTATAATCTTGCATGTATAAGAGATACTTAGCTGAATTTGACAATAATTCACCTGTCAGTGACTTCAGTTTTTATGACAATAAGGGACGAGACGAGTAGGACGTTCAACTGATGGTAATTCATACGCCCTGCTCATTACAATGCAATGCAAATTCTTAAAAAGAAAAACAAATATCTGAGCGGCACTATGATTGCGCTCGTCTCCTCACTAGCTACGGCGACCTTCAGACCGAAACACAATAATGCTTACACATTACTGCTGCACGGCAGGAAAGGGCGCCGTTGTGGTACCCATAATCTAGCAGGCATCCTGTGCAAAGGAGCTTCCCATTGGTAAAATATAATATGCATACTTTTCCCTCAAACAATCAAAACCTCTTTACTTCTTATATGTCTAAGTAAGGTTCTCAATATTCAATAGAATTAAGTTATAAAAAAATATTCTGTGGCACGAGCAGATCCTACTAACATATATTCCCGCCATTGTATAAATCGGGCTCTACATCTAACATATAAAAATGGTTTTCACGTGTTCGTAAAGTTTGAATCGAGTTGTAAGTATTTATTCTGTGGCATGAGTAGAACCACGGCATAAATTAGTTAAACAAATTAGCAAACTGTTCTTTATCAACTGTGATCGATCTTTCAAAGAAATCATTGAAAAAAAGGGCCAAGACAGCGCCATAATGCATACCATGAGCTCCATCTTGCTCTAACATACGTAAACGATTGCGACAGAGAGAGACGGGACACTTCTTATTCAATTGATCATGTTTTTCTTACGGCAGTTGACGTTCTATCGCTGTGGTGTATAGACGTGTGGTTTAAGTAAATGTGCGTTCTTAATTGTGTTTCATGAAACTTATATTGTGTGGTTGTGATTATTCGGATTATACAGTTATATTTAAGGTTAGTTGACTTAAAATTACTTTATTAAGTTAAGATTTAAAAAATGTCCTGAAGAATTCAACTCTTAATATTATTTAGGTCTTAGTATAATATTTATTAGACAGTGTGAATGGAACTTAGAGACAAATCTGGTATATTACGCTCAGTTTTATTTACATTTATATACTTTTATTTGATATTTAAACACAAAACTTTAGCATGGTTTTGCAAATAATATGACTCACTTTATAAGATTTAGATTACCACGTCTCTAACTTAATGTAGGCTTTAATATTCAGAGTAATTTTTAATGTATTAACATCCATGGACGACCCATCTTTATCTGCACGTATCCTGATCTCTATGACATTGTGAACTTAAAGGCGATCTCAGACGGACACAAGTTCCCAAGGATTAGTAATTACTCTCGTGTGTCAAACGGTTATCAATTAAAGTTAGATGACATCCAAGGTCTCCTACTAATAAATTAAAAGTATTTAAATTAAATTATAAAAAACACATTTATATCGCGTATATTTATAAAATTAGCACCAATAAGGTTAAGTTGATGATTTATGTTATTATTTAGTTATGTTTAGAAGAAGGCATAAGAACCTAATAAATTTCCAGTTTGAAATAGCTTATTAGATCTCTATTTAAACTGAAAAACATATAATAACTTAGTAGATAATTTAGAGAAACGAGCTGTAACTATTATATTATTAATATCTTATTGCATTAAAATAAAACCGAAATCAATAAATGTGCTTGAATATGTCTGTTCATTGTCAGTACAATATTGAAAATTGAATATAGGTAGATAGATACGTTCACAAAAATCGTCACGTTTTTGCTCTTAATAGTGATTTTCATTATTATAACACTAGAAATAAGGGATTGCTTGTGACTAATTCTAGTAGGCTTCATAAGATACATAATAGCTTTAAGGGTAAATGTATAAACATTTTTTAATATAAAGTCCTTGCCACTGTTCAGGCATTTAAGTGAACAGAGTTAGTCATATTTAAAAACATCATGCATAAGATAAATACAGTAGAAACTCGGTGTTAGAGTTTTCGGTTTGTAGAGGGAAAATAAATTCAACCTTTGCACGACACGCCACAAATTAGAATATCATCCCCACCGTCTGGATGTGTGGCGTTCCTCGTCTCCTCATTGTACAGTGCGGTTTTCAAGAAACTTTCTTCCACGTACAAACAAGCTGTGAGCTTCCTTGTGCGATGTTTCCGGGACGATATGACATGGTTACTTTCAAAAAAAGTGTCAACACCTTTCTAAAAGGCCAGCAACTTGATTCCTCTGGTGTTGCATGAGAAGGTGATCACTTAACACAAGGTGACCCGTACGCTCATATGCCCTCCTCTTCCATAAAAAAATAGATGTTTAAAAGGCTTGTACGAAAATACTAATTGCTGAAGCTTATACAGGGCTTAGATTTTGAGTAATGAAGGTTTTAAAAAAGCCTTAGGTGAAGAGATGAGACAATTTTTCAGATTGTAATTATTTTTGTATAAGGCCAGTGTGAATGAAAGTGTTAGCAGGGGAAGACCTAGGCGGACGTTTCAAGATCAAATCAGGGACGTCTTGGAAAAAGGCCAGGTCAAGAGTACCCTAAACCGAAGAGCATGTATGAAAGGAATAATGAAAGTGGACGAAGCAAAATAAGTATGTAAGGAACGTAGCAAGTGGAAAGAAGTGGTCTCTGCCTACCCCTACGGGAAAGAGGCGTGATTATATGTATGTATGTAATAATTTTTGACTTATTGTGGTTTGAGACATTGTGGTTTTGTACAAAGGATCATACAGTTAGATATCGTGAACGTTAAAAATTGTGAATGTTAAAGAATAGTGGTTTGTGAGAAGTTAAGTTCACTGACCTATCAAAACTAGACTTATACTGTGATCTATTGAGGGTACTTAGACTTTGCTCAGACTTTACTCACGTAAAACTCAACTTGACTTTTACATTCGGTTGTCTTAGCTTAAGCTCAGTATAATTTCAGCTGTCAAGTGGCTATAAAAAGGAATAATTTTTTTTTATGAAAATAAAGGACGAGACGAGCAGGTCGTTGAGTTGATGGTAATTGATACGCCCAAAATTCTGAGCAGCACTACAATTGCGCTCGTCACCTTGAGAGATAAGAGGTTAAGTCTCATTTGCCCAGTAATTTCACTAGCTACAGCGCCCTTCAGACCTAAACACAATCAAAGATTATGCTTATCTTACATTCAGCTACGTTTTACTTAAGTAAAGTCTGAGCAAAGTAAGTTCGCTCTATAGATCTCACCCTTAGTTTTATACACATATGACATTCTTTTCAGAGTGATATATATTTTCATAGCGGTGGTAGTACAATTAATGATGTGTTAAGAAAATTAATGATTTTTATCACTTTTACTCGATATTCTCATAAAATTTTAATCAAACGTCCCAGACTAGATAACTCGGAAAAACATAAAAAAAATCTGTGTTTTAGTAAAATTTTATATTAAATTAAATTTTTAATAGTTTTAATGTACACACACGGCATGTTTCCGGTTGTTGACGATAAACTTAGTTAAAAAAGTAACGCGTTGATGTCTTTTATTCGACAAATATTTTGTATTGATAGGAGTTCAACGCACTCTTGTTATCATTTCAATTAGTAGAAACCTATCTCAATATTCAATCAAAATATAAAAGATAAACTTAAATAACTTTTTATTGGCTTATTCGCAACCTGGAGGTTGATGCAGCAGTTTTTTGGTTGTTGGGTTTCTATTACGATCTTCTTACTTTTCGAGCATATGGTAGATTCAATAATTTAAATCAAATATTTGTAATGACGATTCAAAAGTGCTTGGTTTAAGCCTATTTATTTAAGTTTATGTGACGTGTACTTTTGTTATATATTTGATACTTGTGAGGACCCGCCTCCCTGCCGTGTGAAATATTTGTATAGTTTTTTATCCCGACCACCTAGAAACCAAAACCCAACGATTTTAAGGTTTTCACATCAAGATTATTCTTTACTTTAAACCAACAATCAACGTTACTTTCTATAAATTTTATGGTTCAACCTTGTGCTACTTTACTAAATTGCATTATTTTTACAATATATGTGGCAGTTGCACTAATTAGACGAAACACAACAAGGAAAAATTACAAACAAAAAAGGAATATTTATACAATATCAATGCTTGCAATATGCAATGCAATCCGTGTATCTTAGTATTTCAGAAACTAGGGAAGTCCACCCATAATTGAATGGTTCCCATGGAAAATTATGTCGAAGAGCGCGTCGAAAGATGCCAATGAACGCGGTAAAAGGTGCCATGGCTCAGGCAACTTTGCGAATGTACATGTCGGTGACGCGAACCCATAAGATTTTCCCCTACACAACGAAAAGAAGTTTTCACTAAAAAAAATCTAGAGAGTTACTTATGCAATAGATGTATCAATTCGTATAAAGTTATCGAATGACGTATTGAAATAAAGATCTCAATGTGTACTACGTACTAAAGAAGCTATTTGAAACAAATTACAGGGTGTTGTTTGACAGCAAGCCCAGGGGCGGCGCATAGAGCTATAATTAATAATAGTTAGGGGCTATCCATAAATTACGTCACACGATAAGGGGGAGGGAGGGGGTTGCCGAAGTGCGACAAGAGGCGGGGTGGGTCCCAAATTTTGTAACGTCACACTTTTTTCAAAACAAAATATCCAAGTGATATCTTTTAATGACATATTAGTTAAATCGGTCACGGAGACATACATAGAATATGTTATCAAAAACCTTAATAGGTAGTATTAATAATTCCAAATTTAAGCAGAATCTAAATCTGAAAACCTTAAAAATTATAATATGTAACTAAAATATATTATTAAAAAGAGTCTTTATCCCTTTAGGCAAGGTTCTGATACTGGTAGTGTTTGTCCGAGGTAGCTGCCAGCTTTTCGGTTTCCTGTGATGTCGACTAATCTATTTGCTATTTCCATATGTTTCTTCTGTAGATCTTTATATGTTTCTTCTGGGAAGAATGTATTTGTGGAGGTTGGTTTACAATACCCGGAGAAGTGTGAGTCCCCACAGACTGAGAAATTGATTTTCTGTTACTCTTTTTGCTAGAAGGGCCTGGAGCCTGGATAAAAAGCCTTATAGCGCTAGGACCCCACGGAACAAGGGTCTCAACACCGAATGAGACAAAATCGTATACGGAGCCTTGCTCCTTGTATTAGCATGCTTTAGCTTTTTCAGCCGCTTCACAAGCCGCACCAGCTCTGTTGTTGGTTCCATGTAGATGAGAAGGGGCCAGCCAGTCTGTGTATTCTTTAAGGTTTTTAGTTTTAGGTTAATTGTTCTAAAATATTTTTTTATGTATAAATAAATGATAGACTATAGTACGTAATTCACGTTTATAAAATTATTACTTTTCTTGAGCACATCTAGATGTATATGTAATAAGATCTATATCCATATCTAAGTATTTTAACATACGTTTTTTTAAGAGGAGGAAAATACATTTACCTATTGAAGACCCCGAAACGCGGCATGTATGTCAGGCTCGGTTGTTAAGTTTTTTGTGAAGCACAAATGTGTAAAGTGTTCTTCGCGACTTTTACATTTCGTCCATGAAGTTCAAATAGTGCTCGAATGATTTTCGTATTTGTAGAAGATAATTTGCGGTGATCACTTAACATCATGTCACCATAGTCAGTTTATTCTCAGATCCATAAAAAAAATAGCTCTTAAAGTCCACTATCAGTTAGAGTTAGTAGAGAAAGGCTTTAGTCGTTAAATATAGCCGTTTCCTTTTATCTTATAGTATATGTTGCAGTTTCGTTATCAAAATGGTGTTTGGTATTTATGTTTGTGATAAGAATTGTGTGGACTTAAGTTCTAAGTGATTATAAAAGTATTACCGACAAAATTACTAGCTTTGGTAACTATAACATCGATTTTTCTAACATAAATTTATTTTTATTATGTAGGTATTTAAAATAAAAAAGAACTTCCTTGGGGGGGAAGCATGCAAAAGTTTTTTGCGCTATTTATGACTTAGATCCCAAAGAATCAATAAGAAATTTCTTATATGGTCTTTCAGTATAGGATTCTTAATAATGTAATGTATGTTTCTAACACATGTGCGAAGTTTCTAGAAACTGTGATTATCTTAACGGTAACACCAAAAATAAACATAAACTTGTGATATCTACTACTCGGTTATGTATTAAATTTATTTATTATAACATTAACTTGTTAACTTACAGTTTTACCCAAAGCGCCTACAGGGCGGTTAAGTTGAGTTAGGAAGTCTTTTGTTGGGCGATATCATAAAAATATGCTTAGATCCTTTATACGTCCAGACAAA
The DNA here is from genome assembly GCF_905404315.1 of Leptidea sinapis. Classification (NCBI taxonomy): domain Eukaryota; kingdom Metazoa; phylum Arthropoda; class Insecta; order Lepidoptera; family Pieridae; genus Leptidea; species Leptidea sinapis. Next base: position 5,298,973 of record NC_066297.1, read on the forward strand.
CTATGACACCTGTGAAAACGTCGACAAGTCTTCTAATAAATTTGTTTTCTATATTTTATGGGATCCCGTCGTAAAAGCATATTTTCTTAGATAATTTATACGTCTAAATAGAGTCTCTTGCTTTTAGAGAGATAAAAACAGGCAAGGGTTTAGTGTGCGTGACAAGCTAGGTCTTACACTCGCGATTTGTATGACACTTTGTATTAGCTTGCTTGCATTACTCAAAATAGAGGCAAACTGTCAACCTCACATGATCTATGTACCTACCTATGTAATCGTAATACAAATAATTCAGTCAATGACAATTTGGGATGTTGGAGGTTCGGGTATTAAATGATTATAAGTCTGACTGCGATTATAAGCTCCTTTATTACTCTATGCAACTCCTTATATACTAGTTGGAGATATTAGTGTGTGCATAGGTGTATAAAGGTAATACACACACTACAAACTCATTTTCTTCTTCTTCGTCGGATTACTCTTGACAGAGCAGTCGTGGTCACGTCGAACGACGAACGATTCTACGCCAGTTATCCTGTTGCTTCTCTGGCACATGTGTTGAGGGGAGTATTGGTTAGGGCTTTGATCTGATCTGTCCAGCGTATAGGGGAGCGTCCTCTTGACCTATTGCCTCATACAAACTCATTACATACTAATAATAATTCATTCTATATAATGGTAAAATAGTGTTTGCCGGGTCAGCAATTGTTTACACATAAAACAATCGCACATGTGACCAAATATAACTAATTTAAGGCCAATTTCTAAAACGTGCCTTGAAATGAAATAAAACATGAGTCCTACCCAAAAATAATGCAACAAGAAATAATTCTGGGTATCATAAAAACAAGATTCTGATATTAAAATAAAACCGTTTTCTCTGCCGACCGTACCGTGGTATCTCGGGGTAAATTTTAGGAATTCCAACCGACCGACGGTTGATCGTATCGCTTCTTCGATTCCTGTCTTGCTTCGACAACTCTATTGGTTTTAATGTACAATATATTAACATATAACTATAATATGTTTAATATTTATCATATTTACCTGCTGTCTCACTGTGGTGTCATAAACTTATAGTCGGAGTTTTAGTTCAAGATGTTCGAGAGAGTGAAGAATGATGTTGCCAACTAAAAATAATAACCTTTGCCATTGTGCGCGTTGAAATACACTAAAATATAATTTAGTAATTATAAGTGTAGTTTAAATACATAAAAACAAATATTGCATAAGGTTTTATCTTTGTAATGTAGCATAAAATATATCCGAAAATTAAAATGTTAATTTTTTGTGCAAAATTTACTTTGACACTGGCAATAAGATAGAGGCTCTAAACATTTGGCTGGTCTATATAAAAAAAACGTAAATGATGTTACAGGTAAGACTAGTCTTATTAAATTATCTATTTTATGTTTGGTAACCATTATCAAATAAAGACATTTGTAAATAAAATTCATTTTTATATATTTATGTTTTATATACTATAAATCAATATAAGTTAATAATTAAATTACCTAGAAAAATGTTGGTTATCTCTGAATTGTCATTTTGACAGTGACATTTCTTTGCTTACATTATTGATCTTGAATTACATTTCCGACTATAGTATAGACAGCGTAATAGAGAAACACTCTCCTCATTACGGCGAGACAAAATTTAATATGTTCATGTGTACTAGTTTTACAGATGTGTTAGTGAGTTAGTGCAGTATGTAGTATTTTGCTTTTGGTCAATCCCTATAACAAATATTAACGGCATCATATTCACGTATACAATATTTTTTATCATACATTATTTATTATCTAACACAATTTTTTTAATTAATGTATTCTGTAAAAAATAGAGTGCTTACTGCGTCTATAAAATGTAATATTTTTTACCAGCTGACCCGACAGACGTTGTTCTGTTCATATTTAAAAAAAACTTGCGGGTGGAATTTCGTAAAATCCGTTCTTAGCTGAGCGAAAGGAATATTCCTACCAAATTTCAAGTCTCAACGCCTAATGGTTCCAGAGATATCGTGATGAGTGACTATATACGTGGAAATCTCTTATATATACGAGTATATCGATTTTAGTGCATATGTTATATGAAAATAAACACATCACGAGAGTAGTATTGAAGAATCAGTATTTAGATTTGCAATGTTTTTTTTTTTAGTTGTATAGTTGGTATATGTAACAACACAATCTGATACAGAACACGAAACCATTATATTTTTAATTAATATCCGTTAGAAAACCTTACTTCTGGGATTACTTATACAAATAAAATTTGAAAATAAAATTTATTAACGACCTAGTACTCGAACCCGCGACCTCTCGAAGCCACAACCTGAGAGTTGAACAAGATGTACAAGATTAATCAACGATACGTCACTCAAACGGTTGGCTCAGAGGAATAGCGCTCACACGGAACGCAAGAGTTTGTGGGTTCGTGTCCCGCATCGTTCATAAATTTTGCCTATATTACATCAATCTACTATGAATTTGAACACACCAAAATGATAAATTAAATTGTTTTTCGAAAAATATCTATCAAATGTTAGCTTTTTTTTTAAAACACGAAAGTGACCGCAGAACTGTCCGACATAATGTTAAACGAGGTTTGTAAACCGAAAAAAAAACTGATTGGTGTGCAAGTATATCAAGAATTTTTATTCAGTATTGTTCTACAGTAAACCACAATATACCGGGTTTTGTTATTTGAGTTCTTGTTGCGTAAGTCGGGTTAAACAGTATTTTTCCACGCCGAGTCACACAAATCAAATTGAAAACAAAATTTATGAAAGATGTGGGAATTGAAGCCGCGACATCTCGCGTTCCGTGTGAGCGCTCTTCCACTGCGCCAACCGTTCGAGTTACGTATCGTTGATAAATATTGTATGTCTTGTTCAACTCTCGAGTTGTGGGTTTATCTACTGGATCTACTTTTCATTTGATAACCTGCTCAACCCCAATATTATATTAGGAAATTGACTTACGGCCGTTTTCAATAACGTACCTATCTCTCGTTACGGATACTTGCTATCACCGTTTAATGAATCACACAGGTTCTGCGAACTTAAAAGGGAAGTCCTTCAAATACTATTTACTAAAATGCAAAATAAATAAATTTTTGATTTTTGGCTTTTTTTTTTAATGACAAGATTTTATCTATCCATAGTTATGTCCAATATAGTTATAGTCCAATGCTTTATGTCGACAGGTTATTTAAATGTAAGTAAGCGTGAAGGATAGATTTGTCTACCTCGATAGTTAAACTAAGGATAAATAGGTTATTGAAAACGGATGTTAGAAGTCGCTCTTTCGAATCTAAGCAATTTGATATTTTTTCAAGTGATAATCCCCACTTCTGGGATTAATTACACAAATTAAATTTGAAAATAAAATTTATGAACGATGCCGGAATCGAACGCCGAGTCATTCACATTCGTTCAGTCAACAATTCCGATACGTCCATATTCAACATACAAATGTTTGCATCTACCGGGCTCGAATAAATGGGAATAAATAAATTAAAAAAAATAATACTTTTAAAAGCAAAACTTAAAGGCATTTATCCAAATCCAATAAAAAAGACAGTCCCAATAAAATGAGTTGATCAATTAATTCGCGACGCCTCGGACAAGATAAGCGAAGTGGAGTCAATAAAAATGATTGCATATACAAACACCTTTACGACAATTTACGTCGAACCTGTTCATGTTTCCTATGAGAAAATGTAAACCAGTTTATAAGAAGGGTGGTCGGAATTTAATTTAAACTTTTTTAAATATATTAGGGGGACAAAGGAGCGTAACACCTGACGGTTAGTGCTTGAGGCGAGTCGTGGGGCGGGTCACACACACACAAACGCTTCAATAATTGAATTGAATGTACAAATTAAAACTTAACAAAATTCATAATATTTTATATATACTAGCCGTTCCCGCCCGCTTCGCTTTTTTTGGCGAATTTTAAAAGGAAATAAATTAATGAAGGAACGTTGAAATTCGAAAAATAATGTAGCTATAAATCATCTAGGATAAATTTCGCATCGAATGGTGGTAGTTTCACGTCGATACGATCAGTGGTTTAGGCGTGAAAGAGCCTTAAACAAGGACCATTTTCATTATATATATACAGTATAAAGAATAAGAATATAGAAGATATACGGCCTTACAAATAAACTTGGTATAAAGTTATAACTGATTATAAACAAAGAAAATGCAAAATGTTTACAATATCGTTGACAACACTGTCAATACAATGATAATTATGAAGTTTTCCGAATGACAAGCTGCCTTGCAAATAAACGCGGGAAACTTTATAAGTTCGAACAAACCATTCGTAAGCAAAATGTCTATTTGTAAATATTTTACATATTCTTGGTTTATGCTTAGTTCTAACTTTATGTAAATTTTATTTGTAAGGCCGATACTGTATATATTTATTTGGAAACAAATACAAACATACAAACGATGCAGTTTGCCCGAACCGATACGACTTAGGGACCTTCAACCACACAGCATACTCTCAGCTTAAAGACCGGCAATATCTTGAACCCTTTTTGCAGATTTTCATGTTGCAAGGCCCTCTTATATAAAAGGTACAGATACAGCCATACACGCGAAATAGATAAAATAAGATTTAAATAAGGACATAAGCTTGTCTCGATATAAACAATTCTCCCAAACTCATCATCATCATCAGCCGGAAGACGTCCAGCTGTGGACGTGGATGGATGAAGCTCGGTACTGCACTGCCCTTACTGACTAGTTCATAACTAATCACAAATTATTTGTCGTATATTCCTGAGATAATTTATACGTCTAGATAGAGTCTGTTGCTGTTAGAAAATCGATAAGAACAGGCCAGGAATATAGTTTAGTGTGCGTGATAACCTATGTCTTACACTCGCGATTTGTATGACACTTTGTGTTAGTGTGTGTGCATTACTCAAAATAGGTTAACTCTAAACTCAATTTTTTCGACGTTTTACAGCTGTATCTAGACGTATAAATGTTCTAAGATATATCCAATCAGTCTTCTTTTTTTATGCCAATACTGGACAAGACGAATAGTAATTGATACGCCCTGTCCATTACAATGCAGTGCCGCTCAGTATTCTTGAAAAACCCAAAAACTCTGAGCGGCATTAAAATTGAGCTCGTCACCCTGAGACATAAAATGTTAAGTCTGATTTGCCCAGTAATTTCACTAGCTACGGCGCCCTTAACAAAACACAATAACGCTTACACATTACTGCTTCACGGCAGAATTAGGCACCGTTGTGGTACCCATAATCTAGCCGGCATCCTGTGCAAAGGAGCCACTGGTAAAGACTCTGGTATGGTCTTTAGACCTAAGTCCATTTCAATTTGAATGGCATTCAATGGAATCGAGAATCAATTAAATTTTTGTCTAATTTCAAATCACTGATAAAATCCAAGTCTCCTCACCCCGCGGTTTCCTAATTACTTCACAAGAACGTGAGTAATTTAAACAATAGGACAAAACCTTTAATTGTGACTTCTGAGAAGGAATACCATTCACAAAGGCATTCTTATATCATTAGACTAAGGCGAGTTTTTGCGATGACATATCGACTGCGACGGTTATGTGAACATTTAAGAGTTTTAATTATTCACCTGTGGATGTCTGGTAAAGCCGAATTTGGTTATTATATACATATACACACATATATAATTTTATTACAATAATAATAATAATGCCATTTTATTCCGAACTAAAAAATATTTAACATTTGAATAACTAATAATCTTAAGCTATAAAGTATAAACTATAAAATGTCTCTTAGTTCGGCGTGCCGATCGGCAAAGGCCTCCTCCAACGATTTCCACTCTTTTCTGTTTTGGGCAACTCTTCTCCAGTTAGGTTCTGCTGTCAATTTTATTTCATCTTCCCACCTTGTGTGCTGTCTTCCTCGTTTTCTTTTGCCATCCTTTGGGTACCATTCGGTAAGTCCTTTGCTCCATTATTTTCTCCCCACTTTGTATTTTTTTTTTTTTTTTTTTTTATGGAATAGGAGGACAAACGAGCGTACGGGTCACCTGGTGTTAAGTGATCACCGCCGCCCACATTCTCTTGCAACACCAGAGGAATCACAAGAGCGTTGCCGGCCTTTAAGGAAGGTGTACGCGCTTTTTTTGAAGGTACCCATGTCGTATCGTCCCCGAAACACCGCACAAGGAAGCTCATTCCACAGCTTTGTAGTACGAGGGAGAAAGCTTCTTGAAAACCGCACTGTGGAGGACCGCCACACATCCAGATGGTGGGGATGATATCCTAACTTGTGGCGTGTCGTGCGATGGTGAAATTCGGCGGCAGGAATCAGGTTAAACAGCTCTTCGGAACACTCCCCGTGATAAATGCGGTAGAAGACACACAATGAAGCGACGTCTCTACGCAACGCCAAGTGATCCAGCCGTTCACAGAGCACTGAGTCCCCGACAATTCGAGCTGCTCTACGTTGCACGCGGTCAAATGGATCGAGCAGATACTGGGGTGCACCAGACCAGAGATGACAGCAATACTCCATGTGTGGCCGGACCTGCGCCTTGTAGAGCGCTAGAATGTGGGCCGGCTTGAAGTATTGCCGTGCTCTATTGATGACGCCCAGCTTCTTCGAAGCCAATTTGGCTTTGCCCTCCAGATGGCCACGGAATTGGCAATCGCTCGAGATTTCGAGACCCAGTATTCCGATACTAGGCGCGGCTTTAAGAGAAGTGTTCTCGAAGAGCGGTGATACGACAAATGGGTTTTTTTTTTTAGTGGTAAACGCGCAAACTTGAGTCTTCTGGGGGTTAAATTGGACAAGGTTCAATTTACCCCATTCCGCGACCTTCTCGAGAGAGGACTCGATAGAAGACACAAGTTTCTCCCGGCACTGGTCGACGATTTCCCGAGAGAGACCTGCATGGCCCGTGTATACGGCATCACCAGTGCTGTCATCTGCATAGCAATAAATAATATAATAATTTTATTTAATTTTTTTATTAATAAATAATAATTTTATTACACACGGCCAAAAAATATTTTATTTATCATATCAATGTCAATTAAACTTTATTCAATTAGGTTTAAACTAAACGCTTTTGAATCGTCACTATAAATATTACTTTTAATTACTGTATCTACCATATGTTCGGAAAAAGTTGAGCTCGTGAGAATAACATACAAGAAACGGCTACTCTTTTCAATCAAATAGAGTATTTTACAATGACTGTAATATACATAAAAAATTAGTTTGTAAGGTGCTGCATCTAATATATGAATTGCGATTAAATAATATAAAATATTTCATAAAAAGTAATAAATAATGAACTGTATTAATATAATTAATACTTTATTGGATGCATCAACCTTAAAAGCTTAAATTCATTGTTTGTGTAAGGATGCTTCATGAACATGATGGTCGTGATTACAGTCACAATTAGTAATTGCATCCAACAAATACAATGATATATTAACTATAACAGGTCGTCCTGGAACCACAAGTAGCACCCGTTCATGAGTTGACGCATGGACCAGCCATCTTTCCCGTAATGAAATTATTCCTTTGCATAATCGTAGTTCTTAATTATATCTCAATCACATCCCCCATGACGCAGTATCCTCAGGGGATACAAGTAGCTAACTACCAAGAGAGATCACTAGATGTAAGGTAAAAATAAAAGTTAAATTTTTTTTGGGGCCTGGATCCGTCGCTGACATCCCCATAACACTCTATCAAATTTACTAATAAGTTGTTTTTGTTGAATTGAATACTTCTTTAGCCACTTGGGCACTTTTTTTAGGGGAAAACCTTATGGCTTCACGCAATAAATATAGTTAGACACTTTTTAGATGGGTGAAATCTAGTGAGATCGCGTCACCCAAATGTTTATAGCAGTATATCTGTAGCTATACAGCTGATGTATTGTGCAACATTAGCGCTTATCTTATAAGTGAAATTTAATGGATTTAGTCAAAATTTCAATAAATTTATACTGTGCTTTGTTGAAATAGTGTTTTTGAAAATTAAATTTAAAAATAAATTGATATTAATAATTGTCTTCCAAGATTTAAAATTTTAAAACTTAAAAGTTCTAAGTTTTCTTTTCTACCGGCAGTTTCCACAACTGTCAATTACTGTTTAAATGTAGTCAACGATTTTAGGGACATTTTTTTTTAAATATTTTAAAACTTATTATTATGGTTAACCATTGCATGAACCCAGTGTCAAAGTACAACATAAAAAGCGACAATGACCCAAGTTCAAGGAATTCGGTTCGTGAGGACCACATTTCAAGCTCTAAGGTCACAATGTCACGAGTTTCATTGTGGTAAAGAATTTAATTCAACACTGTATTCCCACGAAACTAACAATTTCAATTATATGCTTTATAATAGATTTTAAGAAGAAAAAACTCGGATTAGTCAGTTTTAGATCCGACGTGAAGGGCCTACTATCGTCTAAAATATATATTTTTTTTATATAAGAGGGGGCAAAAAATGGTGTGGAAGCCGCCCATGGACATCTGCAACAACAGGGGCGAAGAGATGCGTTGCCGACCTTTAAGGTGGGAGTACGCTCTACACTTGAAGGTCCTTAATTCGTATCATCAGCATCAGCTGGAAGACGTCCACTGCTGGGCAAAGGCTTCCACCAAAGATGTCCACCACGATCGGTCTTGGGCTGGCCTCATCCATTCCGGCGATCCTGACCAGATCGTTGGTCCATCTTGTGTGAGGCTTATCAACCAGCGGAAGGCTCTTTTCCACCAGATACCAGCTAGATTATGGGTACCACAACAGTGCCTATCTCTGCCGTGAAACAGTAATGTGTAAGCATTACTGTATTTTGGTCTGAAGGGCGCCGTAGCTGATGAAATAACTGGGAAGTGAGAATTGCCATCTTATGTCTCATGGTGACGAGCGCAGTTGTAATGCCGCTCAGAATTTTTGGTTTTTTCAATCATCTTGGGCGATACTGCATTTTAATTGGCAGGGCGTATCAATCACCATCTGCTGAACGTCCTGCTCGTCTCATCCTTTATTTTAACTTAGAGGAAAGTCGAAGAAAAAACAGGATGTATTTTCTTTTAAATCAGGATGTATTTTCTTTTAAATCATTCGGGTCGATTTCTGTCGAAAGTTCAAGGAATGTTAATAAACTAAATATGCGGTTATTGGTTACTTATAAATCGAGGACATGACTCCTTTCACGACTTTCTTCTAAGTCACGAAAATTCCGACTTGGCCATCACTGCCCTTCAATATATTTATTTATGCTACCCCGCCATAACAATGACTATCTTTTTCGTAACACATTACAAAATTAATTAAGGCGTAGCGTAATGCAACACAACTAGAATCACAACAGTTTACGCTCGTCAGTTTGGTATAGACTGAGAATATACCAGCCTATAGACAAATTGACAGCCCGATAATGCGTGACCAATTTTGATTTGATATTCAAAACACTAAGAAGCTTATTCCTAATGTTGCTGACTGTTTACGACTTGTCAAATGAAATCAGTTACAGTAACATTCGATTCGCTTTTCTCTTCTATCTTCCTGTATATCCGTTATAGATTTTCGTCTCTCTATGGTGTCGTAATGTCGAATTTAACTGTTATGATTATTGTTTTGAAGTGATAACTTGTTATGGGACGGTAAACCGCTTCGTAACGTAACGCGTTATGGCGCCAGTCTGTCTGGCTTCCCTTTCTCTCACGCATACCACAGCGGTAGGCAGACTCCGCCTCTCTCACTCTAACCAATTGTTACTTTTATAGGATTAAATAATGTACATACACAAAACTCTGATGTACATATTCAAGAATTGTAACTAAGAATCAAATATATTTTATAATCAATAAAAGAATTTATTAATAAATCAACTTTCCTTACATTATCATATTTAAAATATACATAAAATTTAAGTAATAACGTAAGTTTTTCTCAAGTTAAACAATGTCAGTAATAAAATAGTTCAACTTAGATTAGTTCAAGTAAGTACTTCAAAAATGGTTATAAGACAGGATGTATCAAAAATCATAAAGGAAAAAAAAAAACTTTTATTAGAATAGTAAATTTTATTTGAAATGGGTCCGGTCTACTTTTCGGCTAAAAGGACGTGTTGCAAAACAAAACCACATTATTATGTACCTCATTAAATATTCATGGATAAAATATAAATAACAAAAGCATAGATATATTGTTTATTACTTTTATAATGACATCGGTGCAAAATGGAAAGATTTGTCGGAATATTCATTTTACACTTCAGAGCTTTTGCAATATATCTAAATAGTAGTGAGGTAAAAATACGAACAAAAGATTTATTAAAATATAATATCAATATTGGTAGGTATTATTTAAAAAGTCACTCAAATCTTACTTAATAAAAAAAGCATACTACTCATTAAAAGATTTTCTTGACGATAAAATAGTAAATAATAAAAAATAGCTTCGACTGAACTCAATATCATTGTGTAGCTAATGACATTATATTATAAATTAAAATGAATAAGCCTATGAAATAATAACTATTGTATGATTGATGTTAATCTAAGTTTGCTTGGGATGTATATTTTTTTTAGTATAGTACAGTATATTATAATTGTTACATAAATTAAAACGTGAACTATGTATTCCTCTATAAGTTTGCATGCCTTATGGGTTAGGATAAGAGCACCTGTTAATTATAAGCCAACAACATCTTATTATTACCTTATCTTGCAAATAAAGATGATTTGATTTGATTTAATTATTATATTTTATAATAAACATAAGCTACAGGATCTAAAGGATGAGGATAAAATATTATTGAGATCGTCATAATACTATGATAAAAAAAATGTAAGGAATCTCATTTAATATTAACCGCCTTATTCATAATAAAACGCTCATCGAAGGTATAAACCTATACTTAGTTAAAACGTGTTTTAAGCCTATCGAATTTTCGATAAAATTCCTTATAATATATAATAATATTCCTGATAAATCTCCGATAACTTATGTATATCTCTATAGTTGTCTATGTTGCCATTTCGTACAAAATAAAAAATCATGATTTAAATGATTTACCGAGGAACTGTCTATTGAAACTGACATCTTTTCAATGTCAATGGCTTGTCAATTGTCAAAAGTCGATGTCAAAATAAGTTCACTACTACAACACTACTAAAAAATTAAAGTTTTGAGTAGCGAGCCTATTCTCTAGGTTGGTAATGATAAATAACAACAGCAGCGAACTGACTGACATAGACAAAACAAACGTCAAATGGATCGTCGGCTGATCGATGACGGCCATGTTTTTTGCTATCGAGGGCTCAAAATAGGTTCATAGAAGGGTCCTACTAAGCTACTATATAAATCATGTCCGATATATCGAAGAGATAATTTTAGCTCTAATATGTGATTATGAATACCATTTTTCAACAAGCGTCTATTGGTGATGTTTTAAACGTTTAATAAGATCGTCGTCTAAAAGTAGAAAGTCTAAAGTGATATTGATTATAGATACCGACTTAGAACGACAGGAGCGCCCCATTTCTCCGCCATCTTTAAGCGCGGCTTACGCATAAAGTAAGACGCCATTTTGTACACATTAAAAATAATTTATAATGTCACAATGACATTCGCAATGGCGGGAAATAACAATAAATAGCTTTATTTGTTTTGTCTATGACATTCGATATTGTAACGAGCTGTAGCATTCTGCGTTTTATTCTCGACTTCATTAGTAATAAACCAATCTTAGTGCCGTATAAAAATGTTGAATTTATAATCCTTTAGTTTATGCCTGTCGGCTTCAACCGAATGGTTATATTTTAATATCGCTTTAAATATTGTGAAATAAACCGACACAACTAAAATGAGATACACAAGTGATTACAAAACCAACTCTATCCTCATGATTCCTTTATGTATTTTAAGAGATAAATTGTTAAGAATAAATTATAAGAATCTTATTAAACGAGTTTAATTTGCACCTAAAGTATCGTGTAAACCTTTTGTGTTTCAATTATTAGGAAAGTTTAACAGAACATGTGGCACGTAAACACATTGTTCGAGACTGGCTCGAGTACGCCCACTTGGTCGTAGTATTAGTTGCCGCACTTTACGACTAGGCCTGCGGTATCTACTTGGAGCGCAGCGGAGACCAATCCTAAATCTAAGAGTATATACATTATTGCAGCGACTAGCTGAAGAGGTGATGGACGAACGTGTAATACGTTAGTCCATCAATACCTAGTTGTAGCCAAGGCTTATAAAGTACTTTTCTCAAACAATGCGCGGACTTAAAAACCTTAATTTTTTCAAAGTCAAAGTCAATTAAACTTTATTCAATTAGGCTTAAATTAATCGCTTTTGGATCGTCATTATAAATATTTCTTTTAAATAACTGAATTTACCATAAAGGTATTCGTAAAAAGTAGAGCTCGTGAGAAGAACATACAAGAAACTCAACGGCCACTCGTTTCAATCAATAGAGTATTTTACAATGGCTGTAATATACAGAACAAATTAGTTTGTAAGGTGTTACATCCAAAATATGAATTCTGTTAGTTAAAAAAGTTTTTAATACCAAATATTTAAAAAAACTTAATAAAGAATAAACTGTAGAAATATAAATTATCATATATTGGATGCATCAACCTTTAGAGCTTGTATTCATTGCTTTTTGTTAAAGATTTCAAAATAATAAAAATAGTATATGCGCCCAATAAATAAATAAAATAAAAATAAAATAAGCCTTTACTGCTAATAATAACATTATTTTTTAAATATATATCCTTAAACTATTTCTTACGATTTTTTTAACAGCTTGTCGTTCGACATAGGCCTCTTTCAAAGACTTCCATCTTTCTCTCTCTTTCGCCATTCTTATCCATTCTGGGCCAGCCGCTCTCTTAAGGTCATCCTTCCATCGTTTTATTTGTCGACCTTTGCTTCTTTTGCATTCTCGTGGATACCACTCCGTTATGATTTTTGTCCATTTTTCGCTTTTGTCACGTAGCATATTATGTCCCGCCCATTTCCACTCTAATGTTTTGAACACAGTTTTGACATCTTTGAATTTAGTTGTACTCTTAATTTTTGTTAGTTTTATTTTATCACTTCTTTTAAATCCAATAACACTTCTTTCGATTCCGTTTGTTGTGTGCCCAAAGGATACATTAAATTGTTATTATTATTATAAATTTAAAATTTCTATGTGCATTTATAATAATGCTTGAAAAGGCTACATTAATTAGATTTAAATATATAGACTATTCAAATCAGTCACTATCTTTCAAACCAGCTTAGACTCTTTTAATGTGCTTTTGTGAATATTTTGTGCTTCGAAGGTAGTCGGTTTTATTTACGAGTCTTTCTTGTGTTTTTTATGTATTCAGACTGTTATTAAGCAATGTTTTGACAAGATTATTTATTGAAATGTTTAACTTTATTCACACGAATAACATGTTTGTGTGGTAAATGTATTTTTATACGCTTTTTATTAGCTTCACCTGTATGTATGAATTTTTTGTTTGTAGGTAATCGACTCATTTGGACGACTCATTTTTAACCCACTATAAACGGCCAGATTTCGTTCAAACTTCGTAGATATACGTTAATTTGAAAATTTATTCCATTTTTCAATTTGCAAAATAAGATTTTTGTTAATTTATATATTATTTTCATCTATCGTCGATAAGGCAGGAATTGATGTTCATTTTAAATTTCAACCATTATTTTTTCAACCAATAATGGTTGCAGGTTCGATGCCCACTTGACATTAATTTTTTATGTAAAATTAGCATTATTTATTCAAAACAACGCATTTACAATCAACATGGTTACAAGCAACTAAATGTAGATAATTGATTTTATAATTCAAATATTATTATCAACTTATTAATGATAAATAATGAATTTATAATAATTATAGATTCTATTTACTTATTCATCCAGATAGGATATCTGTGAGAAAATTGAGGTTGACAGTTAACTTCTATTTTGAGCAATACACGGACACAAACACAAAGTGACTTACAAATCGCGAGTGTGAGGGTCACGCACACTAAAGTAATTTTCCTGGCGTGTTCTCATCGTTTGACTAGCAACAGCCCTATCTAGACGTATAAATTATCTAAGGTATTTTCTAGAATCAATTCTTACATATTTCAACATAATTCTTTAAGTAAATGATTTAAAAATGCTTTAAATGGTGTTTGGCGCTATTGACTAACTTCTTAACTCTTATTCATAAGGACTTAGCGGAGATTTAAAACATCGCTAATATACGCTTGTTAAAAGATGGTATTCATAATCGCATATTAGAGCTATAACGCTCATTATCTCTTCGATAAAGCTAACGTGACTTAAAGTAGCTAGGACCCTTCTATAAACCTATTCTAAGCACTCGAAGGCAAAAAAACATGGCCGACATCGATCAGCTGTTCGTTAAATAATGTGATTTATAGCATCCCGCTCAAAGTTGTCGGATATACATCATAGATTGACAACCGACAGACTTCAAAACTTTGATTTTTGAAGTTTGAAATTATTTTGACATCGACTTTTGACAACTGACAAACCATTGACATCGAAAATATGTCTGTTTCCATTGACAGTTCATCATTAAATTAGTTAAAATCATGTTATCGTACGAAATGGCAACATTGCGTACTATAGAGATTTATATAAAGAATATGAATAAGGAATTTTATCTAACGTTCGGTAGGCTTAAAACACGTTTTAACTAATGTAGCTTTATACATTCGAAAAGAGTTTTATTATGATTAAGCCAGTAAAAATAAACAAATGTAGGTACATCACAAACTATGACGATATTTTAACAGCGCCATCTGTTGGCAGTATTGACAACAAAGTAATTAGATAGATTTCCGTAAACATTATTACCTATATCAAATGAAACAAGAATAACATTTAAATGTTCGCAAACCAAGAACAAGACTAGTTGAATCAAATCATTTATCAAACACATCATTGCTTGAACCAATCATACATTAAATTGATTTATACTATTAGTATTTTGATGATGCTGTGTTAATATTTTAAAGACATTCTTGGACCAGCAAGGTTTTAACTAGTGGGAGATTTTTTGTACAGGATTAGTATTGGAATTGTCGGGGATCCAGTACTCTGTGAACGGCTAGATCACTTGGCGTTGCGTATAGACGTTGTTTCTTTCTATGTCTTCTATAAGAGCTGTTAACCTAATTCCTGCCGCCGAATTCCACCTCCGCACGACATGCCACAAATTAGGATATCATCCCCTCCATCTGCCTATCTGGCGTCCCTCCACACTGCGGTTTTAAAGAAACTCTCTTCCACGTAAAACCAAGCTGTTCAATGAAGTTCCTTCGACATGAGTACCTTCCAAAAAGCGTGTACATCTTTCTAAAAGGTCGGAAACGCTCCTATAATTCCTCTGGTGTCGCAAGAGAAAACATTAGGTGACCCGTACGCTCGTCACCTCGCATTTTCTTATAAAAAAATTTGGTGACCTATCGCCCTAGTGGTAACTGACCCTAACTTTATTCCTGGGTTCTAATATCGAATCGTAAAAATCGTCTGACTCTATTCGTTTCATATCTCTTGTTGGGACTCTAATTCGGCTTCGAATCCTAATTCGTTAATTAATTCTAATTGAAATTGATATATATTTTTGGTGTGGGATGCGACTGGCTCCTTCTCATGTCCAAGTTACGTCAGTTGGTGCTAGGGCTGCTGCTTCAACTGTCGAAGATAGCAAACGACGGAAATATATCGGTCTCAATGAGTCTTACATCTTTGTGCCGTTTGGTGTCTAGACACTTGGTCCGTGGGGCCCAGAGGCGCTTCTCAATAGGGCTACTGGAATCCCAAGCGCTGGCAACTATTTCAGTGAACAGATCAGCCTGACTATCCATCGCAGAAATGCTGCCAGTATTCTTGGCACACTTCCCCATAATTTATTTATTTATTAAGGCTTACCAACTAGATACATAATTAAACATAAACGAGTAAGATAAACATTAATAAATGTTACTATTTACAAATCTAAATTAAAGGTATGTACAGTGTTACTAAACTTAAACAAATGCTAAAACCATTTTATAAAAATAAAAATAGTGAATTTACTAGAGACTAAATACTTACTGATCCATATTTAAGCTTTTTAATGACAAGGACACCTGTTTTTTGTAAAAGTTAAAATTTGAAAAAATATCAATATTATGATCTAATTTAAATATTTTAAAATAGCTTACACATATGAGTTGAATGGGAGAGTTAAGACCGTAATTATTTCTAGAAAATTAAACAAATATTGGGAAATAAGTACATATTAGACAATTAAATACTGGTACACAAATGCCAATTCGTAAAATCTTCTCGTCCCAAATACCACAGTGTCTGAAGACGAAGCTTTTCAACCAGTGTGTGTTGCCAGTGGTTGCTAACTATGGGCCTGATGAGAAAGCTCATGGTCACACAGAGGGCAATGGAGAAGGCTATGCTCGGAGTTTCCCTGCGAGATCGAATCAGAAATCAGGAGATCCGTAGAAGTACCAAAGTCAATGACATAGCCCAAATGATTGCGAAACGGAAATGGCAGTGGGCAGAGCACATAGTTCGACGGACAGATGGCCGTTGGCACAGTAAAGTCCAGGAATGGCGACCACGTACTGGTAGACGTAGTGTTGGACAAGATGGACCGACGATCTGGTCAAGATCGCCGGAATACGTTGGATGAGGGCAGCGCAGGACCGATCGTCGTGGAAATCTTTGGAGGAGGCCTTTGCCCAGCAGTAGACGTCTTGCCATGCCAATGTTTTAAAGAACATCTGGACAGTCCTTAAGGTTGTTTATGAGTTTGTAAAGTAAAATCAACTGGGACGCCTTTCGACGCATTTACAATTTCAAGTTCATATAGCCTTTTTTGGTTATTATAATTAATATAATCGACATGATGGAGTCTCGACACGATTTTTCTGCGCTGATTCTATTCGAGTTATTTTTAGTATATATTTTATTATAAGATTATTTATCTATATCACTGATTCGGAAAGGTAAGAAGAAGTAAATATAGTGACTGGAATCGTCAAGCGACTCAACAATTGGTGGATATATGATCTGATACAAAATATATATTTAAATACATCGGAAACCAGTCGTCATAAGTCGTTTCCAGTAATATGACTCGTAAATGGATGCACGTCTGTTTGTTAACGTGCTGGAAACATAAGCCAACTTTAATTTATTTGTGTATTACTTACAGGTGGGACTTACTCTTGCAATGAAATAATTATAATTGATCCTTTGTTATCTTATATGTGATAAAAAAGGTGTATGTATAGTATAAGAGACTTCTTATAAAATGATTTGAGTTATGGATTTCCGCAATAATAATTCTGCGACGATACGACATGGCTACCTTCAAAAAAAAAGCGCGTACACATTCCTTACAGGCCGACAACGCTCCTGTGATTCCTCTATTGTTGCAAGAGAATGTGGGTGTCGGTGATCACTTAATACCAGGTGATCCGTACGCTCGTTTGTCCTCATTTGTCATAAAAAAATATTAATACTAGGAATAACAATAAAAAGAAAAAGAATAAATGTATATATTATATATAATGCTGTACTCAATCATAAAAATTATGTAAAAAAAACTCTTTGTCATGTGTGAGGTTTGAACCCACGCTCTCGAGAATCACAGCTTAAATCTTGCGTATTAAATAACTCTGCCAAACTGACTCGAAAGCAGTAGTTGAAATTAATGATTCATCTTAACCCCTACTACGCAATTGGCTGTAATGCAATATGCGAGAGGTGGACAAAAAAATTGAGGCGATGTAAAACAATTTTCACCTTAACAAATCTCCAAATTACCTAAAAGTTCATATCGCAGTGGATCCCCGATATTTCGAGCAGTTCTGCGTATCGAGCGGTCAAATGGTTTGTTCTCCCATAAAAAAGCACGCACGGAAAATTTCATCTCATTTTCACTATCAGAATTAAATTTCCTTTGCTAGATTGACTAATACAATCTGTTTACTAACAAATGTACAGAGTTTCTTGCGCCGCTTCTTCTCTCTCGGAGCGCCATTTGTTTCCGAAGCGATAGTAGTATCTAGTGTACTATAAATGGCATCAAAAAGAATTCTAAACGCACCAAGTTTGAGAAAATAAACGCCTTTTATGCCTATACCATTAATATATTTTACTCATAATACGGCAACTTTAAGAAGTCCCTATATAAAAGTCTATAAAATATAGTTATAATAGAACATCCATTTTTCACACATCTTCATAATCCGCACACAGCACTTCTAGTAAACTAAAAATCGAAGTATTTGTCAATGTATACAAAAAGTGCAAAAACTCAACTGGAATAACTTAAGTTACGATTATGAGCTTTACGGCGTAGGTGATAAAGTTGATAACGGTATAGTTTACGGTGTGTAAGAAGTTGTATAAATGTGAACACATAGAGTTGTCCGACATGTTAATAAAGTGATAGATTTACGTTAAGAGCGGGTTCCAAAGGGCAGCTTGTAGCATTTTCCGTTTTAAAGTTGCGTACGACGAAATAAAACAGAGATCTACAAGTTTTTTTGTATGAGAATTCTCCTAAGAGAATTTTAAATTTTTTTTTTCTGTGGGACCTCATTTTTTTATGACAATAAGCGATGAGACGAGCAAGGACGTTCAGCTGATGGTAATTGATACGCCCTGCCTACAATATAGAGCGGCTTAGGATTCTTGAAAAACCGAAAAGCCCTGAGCGGCACTAGAATGATTGCACTCGTCACCTTGAGACATAAGATGCTGAGTCTCATTTGCCCAGTAATTTCATGAATGCTTACACAATAAGTGATCACCGCCCATCACGGCAGAAAAAGGCGCCGTTGTGGTACCCATAATCTAATCGGCATCCTGTGCAACGGCGCCTCCCACTGGTAAATGCCCTTAGTCGCCTCTTATGACACCCTTGGATCTGAGACTTTCCTATTATTTTTACGTCCCGAGGAAGCACAGGGCTAAATTTTGAAGATTACTAAAATGCGTACGCTAAATATGTATGTTGTAGTCGTACAGTTGCGGAATATGGCGCGTGATTACCTACTAACAATATGCGTATTTCTTCTATGGAGAAGAACCCATCGTTCTTGGGGTCCCGTAGACTTAAAAACTCATCAAGTAGATGTCAAGGCTTCGTCGAGATTAGATATCTGACACAGAATAAGTTATCGCGGATTCAAAGAGCTAATGTTGCCAGTTTTTTGGGTTTATCTGTCAGTGTTTGCGAGAAAAAAAAATAAATTTACTTCAATCACACGTAAAATACAGCATAGACAAATTTTTGTGTTAATTCGTAATAGGGAACGCCAATCCATGATGGCTGGTCCATGCGTCAACTGTTGAACGGGTGCTACTTATGAAGCGTGGTCGATCTGTTGTAGTTAATAAATCGTTGTATTTTTTGATGTGATAACTAATTATGACAGTAATCGTGAACATCACGTTCACGAAGCATCTTTATGCAAACAATGAATTCAAACTCTACAGGTCGATGCCTCCAATATTGATAATTTATATTTATACACTTTTTCTTATTACTTTTTGTGAAATATCTGATATTTAAAACGCTTTATAACTTTGGACATAAATTTATATATTGGATGAAAATTATTACATGAAGAAAATTTCAAACTAATTTGTTATGTAGGTAAGCTTAGATAGATTATACATCTAGATAGAGTCTCTTGTTGTTAGACAACCGATAAAAACAGGCCAGGGATATTAGTTTAGTGTGCGTGACACTACGCGTCACTTTACTATTTATTAGCTATACGTTTACACTCACGATTTGTAAAAAAACTATGTGTTAGTGTGCGTGAATTGCTCAAAATAGAGGTTAATTCGAAAGGGATTTTTTTTTGATGTTTTCACTGCTATCATGATATAGACTATATTATAGTCTATCTAGACGTATAAATGATCTAAGTAGGTAAGTAAATATCAGCTATTTCAAAATACTCTATTGGTTTAAAAGATTGGCCGTTGAGTTTCTTGTCTTCTCACGAGCTCTACATTTTAAATGAAAATCATTGGCACAATATTCTCTTGTTCATTTGCATAGTTCTGTTTATTGAGACATAATTTTTTTGTCAAATTGTGTTTAATAATTTATGGTGGGCGGTGATCACTTATTGTATAATGAAACTTTCTGATTGAACCCGAAAAGCATGGGTTGTAGTCTGTGACTATATCGTTAAAAGGATTCGTATGGCAAAACAAAAATGCAATTTTGAAAATGAGCAATCGAGCTCAGTTAAATGGTTAATTTAGTGGCTTTTTCTGTTAAAAATTAAAAGTATTTATTATTTCAAATAATGCTACTCTAGTGTTTACAAAATAAAATTACCAATACATTGACGTAAATGTTATTTTAAAATGATTATCTAGTATGGAGGTAGCTCGACTTAGAATTTAAAATAGAGGCATATTTAGGGCAGGTCATTATAATAAGGGACAGTAAAAGAAAATGTACAAAATATGTTATTGAATGCAAATTTAAATACGGAAAAGAAAATAGAGGAAGACTAATAATCAGATGGGAAGATGATTTAAGAAAGGTGGCAGGAACCACCTGGAGAAAAACTGCTATGAATAGATAGTCATGGAAGATCTGGAGGAGGCCTATGTCGGAAGATTAGCTGATAATAAAGAAACTAGAAAGTGAAACAATTGCCATGTTAATGTACTGTATTGTTTGCAAATAAAGACTTTCAATTATTCATTATATAGTTATGTTATGGAATTTCACGTGACGATGGTAAGAGGCCTGATGGCATGACGTTGATTCCTTGGAGTCGTGGAAAGCCACTGGTGTGGGATGCGACTTGTGTGGACACGCTCCCTCTCATATTGAACATTCATCTAGAGCGGGAGGTGCAGCGGCGGTATCTGCCGAAAACCTAAAGCGGAGGAAATATTCATCACTCGGTGATGGATACATATTTGTTCCCTTTGGGGTGGAGACGATGGGTCCTTTGTGTTCATCCGCACAAAAACTCGTAAAAGAGCTATCCAGGCGTCTAAACGATTTAACAGGTGACCCAAGATCTGCTACGTATCTCTGTCAAAGAATAAGTTTGGCTATACAAAGAGGTAACGTTGCCAGCTTCATGGGCACCTTACCTGCCGATAGCGATCTTAATGATATTTTCTATATGTAATTAATTAAATTTGTTAGATTATTTAAGTTTTATTTTATTATTACTTATATAAATAGCGTTATTAATTATTAAGTCATATGTAAATAATCTGTAATATTAAATGACTGTTAATTAAAAAAAAAAAAGAGTAAGTTATGAAAAAAAGACATTATATACTAGTACTTAACTTCATAGAACTAAAATTTTTGTTTAAAGTTTTATAAAATGTAAAAATTTTCGTTAAATGTCCTATAGAGTCCTCTTAAGACTGCAACTTCCTCAATTACCGTACCGTTCCCCCAATCTGAATTTACGATCATTTTACCCAAATGCAATTTATTTCACGACCTAAACTGTTATTACGAAATATCGAACGAGATTTTTGCGTAAAAAATGGTGTTATACCGACGTTAATATTGCCATACTTGAGATGATGTGCCATAAATTCGGTGTAAACGCGTGACAATATAAGGCTTGGACTGTCTTGTTGATAATACAGAAATAAATTTCGAATTTGATGCGGTATACTGTCATTCAGATGTGCCCACAAGTTTCAATGAAACGACTCACACTGTAATGAAGAAAGGGGCATAATAAATAACTGTATGTACAGTGTATGTCCGACGCTGTTCTGCAACTACAAATATTTCTGTACCAGCAGTATAATTAGCTGTATATGCAGTGTTCTTCCTTCTTCTGGGGCAGTACTGCCGTCACACAACTGTTAGTGGGCAGTACTGCCTACCTGAATTACTAACATTTTACCATTTATACGTATACCCTATTGAGTAACTCTTTAATTTAAATTATTTGGTTAAATAAAGACTTTATTTACAATACAATATATTAATAACAAAATGTCACTTTGAAATTTAATTACTGATTACCGTTTATATAAATTATTATCATTTAGTATGAATGCATTTAGTTTGAATGCATATTCGACTGCGCACAAAAGAGGATCATGTCGATTTAAAATCACTGACGATTTAAGCGATTTGATTACATTGTCGTAATTTTAATTATCTATATTTATATAGTTTTTCTTGAACTATTTAGTAAACCACGTGTTATTCCATTTATATATTTCAAATCGAATTATTTAGCACGTTATAAATAACATAAGAGTAAACATTGTTTCGTCAAGTCGTGAAAGACAGTCGGAAGAACACAGATATTGATAGTAATTCAGATTTACAACAAACAGATGGCGTGGGCGAATAAAGCCGAGTGTGGGCGAGATATTAAATTATTTGCTGTATCTAATCGTAAATCAGGGCTGTTTTGATATTATGCTTCATGTTGAGTCTTTGTTTTAGTTCAGAGGTCCTCGGCCATTTGAAAAGTTTTCTATTGTAGGTAGACCCAGTAGCTAAGTATTTTTTTTCATCAAATTTTATGTTGTCTGTTGCATGAGATGTCTGATGAGATGAGATGCATGAGTATTTTGCCCTTTACCAAGGTGTACACTCGGGCCTCCTCTTAGAAGATCATCTAGGGCCTCCTCTTAGAAGATCATCTAGGGCCTCCTCTTAGAAGATCATCTAGGGCCTCCTCTTAGAAGATCATCTAGGCTTTTTAGTTATGATAATAGTAAATATTCTGAGTAAGAAAAGATTAAATCTCAGTCAAAAGTTTGCTGCATCCACAAACGATGAACTAATCGACTATGTACCTGATGAGAAAGCGCATGGTTGCTCAGAGGGCTATGCTCAGAGCGAGATCCCTGCGAGATCGAATCAAAAATGAGAAGATCCGTAGGAGAATCAAAGTCACATAGCCGAAATGATTGCGAAGTGAGAGATAGCCTTTGGAGCAGTAAATTCCTCTAATTGCGACCACGTACCGGAAGACGCAGTGTTGGTAAGGCCCTCACAAGATGGCCCGACAGTAAGGGAAAAATCACCGGAATACGTTGAATGAGGTTAGCGCAGGACTGATCATCGTGGAGATATTTGGGGGAGGCTTTTATCCAGCAGTGGACGTCCTCCGGCTGATATGATGATGATGATCACAAAAATCTACATAAAAGGCATAAAAGGCATTTATTTTCTAAAATTGGTTCCTGTAGAATTCTACTACCGCTTTAGAAACAAACGGCGCTCTGAGAGCTCTCCCAGCATTTTTTTGCGCTCCTAAAGATACTTACACGCAAGTCGGATGACCAAGCCGTAAAAGCTATAATTTTTACACATTCTGACTTACGTCAGCTTTTCAAAATCAGTTATTGGATATTTACCGTTATGTCCCAGTTGTTCACTTAGAAATGCACAACTTGCAGCCTTGTATTAAGTCAAGTCATGATAATTAATCATTAGAAAGCATTTAACAATTAAAATATGAAATTTAATTGATACGTTTTCTAAATCTTTTGTTAACCGTGTTTATTTAACTTCGAGTTATCAATAAAGCCAACACTAACGAGTTGAAAAATGGAAATGGTTTTAATCTCAATTTTTCTGTAAGTATTTGTTGTCTAGCAAATATGAACTGATTTTAATGATTATTTGTTGCTTGAATAAGTTATATATCTCGATTATAGTCCTAAATTTAATGTACTAATACCAATCCAAAGGTTGGTATAAACGCGGTGAAAACTAACTTTGTTTATAAATTGTAATTGATTTCAAAATATTCAAAAAATAAAACAAACATAATTATTTTATTTTTCGGCCCAGTTGCAAATATAAAAGCACTTTCTGAAAAGGTGTAGATGTATTTAAATCAATCATTACTTTTATATCTTGTGTCGAATGTTTTTTTTTTGTTAAAAGCTACACGAAAAGGTCAAAAGGTGACATACATTTTTAAAACAAGGCTAATAAAAAGAAAGTTAGTAGTGTATTGACGTATAGACCTACTATCAAAGGACCCTGTCGATAAGTAACGAGTCAAAATGTTATGATAAATAAAATACATGTACAAGATAATGTTTAACAAAATTCTTACAAGCTGCAGGAAAAAAACGAGCAAAGAATGAACATAAAAAATGTTGTACGGTCAAGGATATCTATAGAGTTGTTACAACGTTTGATTTTTCGTTTATCAACGCTAATCGATGAGATATTAAGGATCTATCAAAATTAAATCAATTCAACTTCTATTATGTTCTTCTAAACTAAAGATATGGCTAGTTATTACCTTAATTAATTTGGTACATATGATAAAGAATTAAGATTGTATAAATTAAATTAATAATTTTTAAAATATAATTGAACAATAAAATTTGAGCATTTTAATAAATCTATTCAATGTTGCAGTGAATTGTTGCCCGATTGTAATTGATAACTGAAGCACTATCATCTGATATACTTCAGAAAATGAGGATATTTTTTGAGATGGCTGCGGTATGGATTATTTTATATATTATTGATGTCGATGAGAACATTTTATTACAGAGTTAAATATTTAGAATGCACATCTAGCGAATTTTGTTGCTTATAAGTATATTTTTAGTATAGATTTTTAAGTTTCCTATTCAGTCATTTACACATGCTGTAATATTTAATGAAAATTCAACATATATACAAATATCTTATACA
This sequence comes from Leptidea sinapis, assembly GCF_905404315.1. NCBI lineage: Eukaryota > Metazoa > Arthropoda > Insecta > Lepidoptera > Pieridae > Leptidea > Leptidea sinapis. The sequence goes on from NC_066297.1 coordinate 5,323,726, forward strand.
GGAATGAAAATAGCATTTTAAAAAAGCTGGGATTTTATATTTTACTATAATTTATGTTATTTATTCATAAAGGCTTACCAACTAAATACAATTTATTAAATTATGCACTAAGAATTAAACAAATATAATAAAATAGTGTAAATGTACTTAAATTATAGGTAGGCACAACATTACTATAAGAAATACATGTGGTATTTTAAAATCTAAAATCTATAAATTTTGGAGAGCAATATATTTTTTTTTTTAATTAAGAAAGTTAAAAGAAGATATCAGTGTTTTCATCTATATTAAAAATACAATTATATAATTGTAAGATTAGCTGTAGAGGAGAGTTTAAGCCATAATTACGGTGGTGGAATTTAATGTGCATTGGGGAAAAAGTACTAAGCCGTCAATTGAAGGCAGGCACATGCAAACCGATTTGTGATAAAAGCGAAGGTCAGTCCATATCATAGCTTAAAAGTTTATGTAAACACAGCAATTGTGAAGCATTTCTACGTTATATACATTGATATATTCTATTTAGCTTTTAGTATTAATTTACATAAACTGTTGTCAACATGTGCAATGCGCACTTCAATGGCTATATTGTCTGTGAATTTTGTTGGCCCGTCGGAATTATTAGCCCGTGTAGGAAACTTTCAAATAGATGAGTATAATTTTCAAAAAAGCAATATAATTAAAAAATCTGTTATAACAACTCTCTACAGTTCCGCCTAACAACCGGTTATTACACATAAACAAGCGTCTAATAGAATTATTATAACAGAACTAACTCAATAATTGGTGGGTGTTGCTAACTGTGTATAATCTTCATTATTGTTTATTTAACCGCAGTTTAGCGCCTAGTTAGTTAAACTGTTCTCAGTCGATGGTAAATTATGGGTAATTAATTGTTTTTGGGGTTCTTAAACGTAAAAAAAAAAATATTTTATAGCTAATAAAACGACTTCTGTTAATGTTTGTCTGTCTGTATATCAGTCTCTGACAACTAATTTATATAACGCGTTTTTTTATCTAGCTGTGGAAATACAAAGTCTAGTCTTTATTGAATTAGGCTTAAAATAAATGATTATTTTAAATTACTAAATCTACCATATGTTCAAGAAGAGCTCGTGAGAAGAACATACAAGAAACTGAAAGGCCACTCTATTCAATCAAATAGAGTAATTTATAATGTAATTATACAAAACAAATTATTTTGTAAGGTGATGCATCAAATATATGAATCGTGTTTGAATAATATAAAATATTTCATAGAAAAGTGTATAAATATAAATTATCGTATATTGGATGCACCAACCTTTAGAGCTTTTACAAGTTTGAAGTTTCATTGTCTACGTTATCGAAGAATGAGTCTGTTTTATAGAACAGAAAGGTTAACTTGTTGGTATTTAATAACTTTGCAATTAAAATAAAGTCATAGTGTAGGACATAGTTTTATAGAATAAAACGATATACTGGTCACCTTATGGCAAGTGATCACTGCTGCCCATTCTATCAGGCAACACCAGAGGGGTCGCTTGAGCGTTGTCGGCCTTTTAGAGTATGTGTTTTTTTATGTTCGATCAACCAGAAAGCGCAAGGAAATTAATAAATAAATAAATAATAACATTATTTTAGTAAACCAGAGGTTGTTTTATGGAAAAGGAGGACAAACGAGCATTCGCGTCACCTGGTGTATAAATTTTCATGCAACGACAGAATCACAGGAGCGTGTATGTGTCGAAGGGGTTGGTAATTTAAACGCACTTAATAAAATTGAAATATCTGTATTTTACAGTTTCCACTAATAATAATTATAATAACTGACTCAATACATTTTGGGCAGCACCTTACTATTCACAATAAGTAATGCCTACTCGAACTTAGCGCTCTAGCTTATGTAGAGCACGACCGTCTACCGTGATGATGCTACCAACTGTTAGTTGGCACTGCTGTAGTGCCAACTAACTAACACGAATCAAGTTAACTAAAGATCTCAATATTATATGCTATTAGGGTTATTTCTAAGCATAGTGATAATTATATTAAATAGTATTCAAATATTAACAGTAGTTACATAAATATAATTATTAATTGGGATATCTTATTCGTTCATGACATTGGTAACGCTTGTTATCACATCAAGCTGATATATGTGAGTCGTATTGTACTGGGAACACCGCACAAGGAAGCTCATTGTACACACACCCACAGCTTGGTTGTACGTGGAAGCAAGTTTCTTGAAAACAGTACTGTGAAGGAACGCCACACATCCAGATGGTGGGGATGATATCCTGTTCTGTTATGTGTTGTGTGAAGGTGGAATTCGGCAGCAGGAATCAGATCAAACAGCTCTTCAGACACTCCCCGTGATAAACGCGATAGAAGGCACACAATGAAGCGACGTCACTCCGTAACGCCAAGTGATCTACCCGATCACAGAGCACTGGATCTCTGACAATTTGAGCAACTTTGCTTTGCACGCGGTTAAATGGATCGAGCTCATACTGGGGTCCGCCGGCAGGAAACGCGCTGTGTAGAGCTAGAGAAATATTTTAGACACAAAATCAGCAATTGGCAATTAATTATAATACTTACTTATAGAAATTGTATAAGTTTTTTTGGTTTTATAAAGAAAACGTTGAATTTGAAGGTTCGTAACTTATATAGAGAAATACCGACACACACTTGACCGATATACGCTTTGCCTAATGTACTTGTCGGTGTTAACAATAAGAGGCGATAAAGTAGTGACGTGGGAGAGGACATTATACTTATCTCAACTTGAACAGGGCATAAATAATGTGACATTATTACAAAACGGCTTAAAACTTACTTATACAAAGGCTTTGCTTATGTAAACGTACATTATTTATGGAATATTTTGCTGGTAAATGAAGAGTTCCGAAGAGCTGTTCGGCCAGATCACTACTGCTAATTCGAACATCACATCCATTAATAATTATTATAATAATAATGACACACTCTTACAAATATTATCTTGCCCTAAACTAGGCATAGCCTGTACTATGGGCACAAGACAACGATATATTTAATACAATATACATACTTAAACATACATAAACACAAATTAACATCCATGCCTCGGAAACGAACATTCATATTCATCATATAAATGATTGCACCTACCCGGATTCGAACCCTCTATCTCAGTGGTCCCTAACCACTGGGCTAAAGGAGTCGTCAAAATCACACCCCTTGACGCACTATAAACAATTTCCCTCACAATCGCCTATTAAAAGGTCGTCAAATTTTTCTGACGACATTTGTCCGAGTAGATCATACGAGATTGTGGTGCGAAATGTGCGAAAGGGATGGACATCTCTTTCGCACATATCGTGGGCGATGTATTTTTTTTTATCAATTGAAATGTAATTATTTAGCAAAATGATTAAAAACGTCATGTGAGTTACACAATTTTGTCAATTTAAACGAGCACTTACCTTAAGTATTTAATTTTTTAATTAAAAACGTCAAGTTCGTTACACAATTTTGTCAATTTTAACGAGCACTTACCTTAAATACTACATTCCATCCTTTTTAAGTTTGGATATGCTGTTATTTGGATAGTTTTTCGTTGAACACTTTGTCATTGCGTGGCGTTGTATTCAAAGCGCGGTCAAAGCACAACTGAACGAAAACTCTGCCTTATTTTTGAGCGTGATTATGGGTCTAGTTATTTATTGTACGTCATTAATCATACTACATGTTACCAACTAATATATTATTATGACCACTTAAATGTGTGGCGTCATAGGTACAGAGTGGTTTTCAACAAAAATTCTTCGGCATAAACTCACCCGAACTGTGAAATCAACTTCTTAATCACACTTTATAAACCAAATCGTTTTCTTTTGTACACACAACAAGATATTATAAATTTTTGGTACGGTTAATATTTATTGCTATGAAAGAGCGCGGCCTTCTGTCACAGGTATTCCTCACCTAATCGAAGGTCACATCTAGGCACTATATTTGTACCATATTTTTTACTGAAATAAATATTTTTCAATTATCAGCTATTACCGCTTTTTATTAGGGCTTATTTAATAATACATTTTTAATCAAATGAACTGAAAATGTAATCCCATTCGACTTTGCATCTCTGGTAGCATATGGAAGTGAGAACGGAACACCAACGACGTAATTATTTGAAAACTGTCAACTGCCAGTTGTAAACAATACCTACGCAGGGCCGCCATTGCTAATGGTCAATTTAACGAACTACGCCGTTTCAGCGTACTTACTATGACAGTACTACTTTTATGACAGTAAGGGACGAGACAATAAGGACGTTCAGCTGATGCTAATTTATAAGCCCTGCCGTAATAATGCAGTGCCGCTCAGGATTCTTGAAAATCCCAAAAATTCTGGGCGGCACCACAATTACACTCGTCACCATGAGACTTAAGATGTTAAGTCTAATTTGCCTAGTAATTTAACTAGCTAGGGCGCCCTTCAGATCGAAACACAATAATGCTTACACATTACTGCTTCACGGCAGAAAAATGTGCCGTTGTGGTACCCATAATTTAGCCGGCATCATGTGCAAAGGAGCCTCCCACTGGTGCAACGCCTAATTACTGGGCGCGTTGACGATTTCTCGTTTGTACTGTATTCTAATAATACAGCCTACTGAAGAATGCTGGGAGAGTTTTTTAATATTTTAAGCTTTGATTTATTTATTAGCTTCACCTGTATGTATGTTTGTTTGTAACCGTCTCATTTGGGCGCGATTTTGACCTACTTTAAACGGCCAAACTTCGTAGATATATCGAGGACCGAAGACAATATATTAATTTGATAAAATTATTCCATTTTTCAATTTGCAAAATAAGATTTATGTTAATTTATATAATTTTCCCATTTATCGTCGATAATGCAGGAATTGATATTCATTACATTTAGATTTTTAATTTCCACCATTACCTTTTCAACCAATGCGTATTTTTTTTAGTTTTTTAAGCTATTTTTATTTAAAAGTTCGTTTTGAATCTGTACTATCTAAATGACCGTAATGACTAATAATGAAAAAACGGAGAGTTCAAAGATCTTTCTTTAACACATATTTATAAGTCTAAGCGACCAAAGAGCAATTAACATATTTAAAACCCAACCCGGAAACACGCAAGCTCGTAAAAACCTTATCAGCAATATGTATCTCTTGTCGAGTAATTAAAACATAAACTGACATATATACACGTCAATCAAATCTGGATTAGACAGACAGACTGTTTTTATTCATATTTTGTGTACAAAGTCTTTATTAACAAATCTTCTAAACTAGATCCTTAAGCGATCATTAAAATTATTACATTAAAATAAAATACCTTATTAAATGATTTAAAACACAAGTAAGGACTGTATTTACTATTAAAATTTGCCATAATATTTTTTATAGAAACATAATTTGTTCTAAAATGTATGGACCATGCGGGACTCGAAGCCGCGCCTTTCGCGTTCAGAGTAGATACAGTAATTAAAAGAAATATTTTTAGTGATGTTTTAAAATCATGACAGCTCGGTGTTATTCAAACAGCACAAATAAAGATTCTGCGCGACTGAACAAGATTTAATTTTCAAATTGTTTCTTTTACAAAAGTATTAAAAATGAACACATTGTATTTACGTCAAAAACTGTTTCTTGGAATATTTTTTGAAAAATATAAGTTATTATTTCGTGTTTACTGGGTAAACGCCTCCATTTCACGCAGGAATGCCCTTGAAGATTGTTAAATAGATTAATTAATTCTGGGAATCCGTTTTTGCGATCCTTCTTTGAAGGCTTTGGCAATGATCAAGGCTCGGAACCTGGCCTTATAACTCAACAACCTCGGAAGATGTCATATAAATATACGTCTTTTTATTATAAGTTAATTTCATTGTTCAGGGGCACATAGATCAAATTACGCATCGCCTTTCTGACTATTATGACAGCTATACGACTTAGATAATGTATTTCATTGAAATATTTAAAACGGATGATTTATGCATTATTAAATGCTAGTTTATTTTGTATTTTTAATTTTATTATATAATTTTCTAAACATTTATTGCTAAGACATGATCTGATATCACTTTTGAAGTATTAAATTTAATAAATTAGAGAATTTAAATTACATACTTTTTAAATTACATTTTTGCGTAAAAGATAAATTTTTATTATTACTCAATTTAACCTTTAGAAAGTATTTTATTATGTGTAACACTCGCGTTAATCAAAGAAGAATATACTAAATTACAGAATTACAAAATATATTTTTTTGTAAAATTACATTTAATTGTACAATATATAGTCGCATAACTAACATTATCATTCTCTTGTTACAGATGATCAACAAAATGGTGTAAGATACAAAATCAAAATGGCCGAAGAAGTGATACAACATACTTACAACCAGAAAACAAAGGAACCGAAGAAATCAATGAATGAATTAATTAACATCAAAAATATACACAAACCAATTGATATAATAATTTACAATATGAAAAGTCCCAACTGTGTAGTGTACAACCACTTCAGCAATAAAGAAGACTACAGGAAAGGCAGAAGGGAATATAGTCTTTACAAATACTGTTTTATAAGCGTTTGTCTCAGTTTTACACTTGGTTTTGTAATAGGGGCTTTTATTATGGGATCCCAAATAACCAAAACACCAAATTTTAGTCAAAGAAGAATAACCCTTAATAATACTTTAAGTAATCTTAGAACATTAAACTCAGTGAAAGTGCCAAATGAATTAAAGGAAATAGAAACTAAAGAAAGAGATTTCACCGCTGTATCGTTTACTGGTGATAACAATAGACATAAGATGGATATATACCCGAAAAGTTTAACAGAAGATATGAAAGAGATTCTGAAAGATAATAAAGTCAATCACCATAAACATAAAATAGAAAATGTATTCAATACAACATTGCATGTACCCAATTCAGAGACTATTCTTTATGAGAATATATTTTGGGGGCCAGAGGTCGAAAATGCTATGCCTCAAGGATATGGAGAAAGTACAGCAAATATTTGGGAGAAATATGTTAATCAAAGTGAAATTGTTAAAATGGAAGCGGGTTGCGGTCGCATGCAGAATCGTCTAGTCACTTTCAACAGTGGTCTCCAAGCTTGCGTAAGATATCGTCAAAATACAGACCAAATACAAGGAGAAATCTTTAGTTTCTATGTAGCTAGGCTGCTCAATCTTACAAATCTCGCACCATCTGTTGTTAAAGTTGTTGATCTTAAAGATAAGCTATGGGCAAACGTAGCTAACGACATATCAAATGCACAGTGGAATACAAATAGAGCAGTGGTACTAACGCAGTTTATTCCAAGCTTAGAATCAGCTACGATTCCAGAAATTTTCAAACCATCCAATCGTCATTTAAACAAGAATGATATCCTAGAAATGGTTTCTAAAGAAAAAGAAGCAGTTAGTAATAAACAGTTTCTAATTGATAAGATAAAGTCGAAAAGTATTAAAGCTAAGAATGATAAAAAGAAAGCTTTTGACCATATCGATATGAAACTAAGTAAGAAAACGACGGAATTATTTGTTGAATTAGCGCAATGGTCGGATTTGATTATTTTCGACTATCTAACAGCAAATTTAGATAGAATTGTAAATAATTTGTTTAACTATCAATGGAATGTAAATATAATGGATGGGCCAGCGCATAATTTAGCTAGGAAAATGGACAGTGGGTTGCTTGTGTTTTTGGATAATGAATCCGGATTACTTCATGGTTATAGACTACTGAAGAAGTATAACGTTTATCACAGCTTAATGTTGGATAATTTGTGTGTGTTCAGAAAAAAGACAGTGGACTCACTAAAGACTTTACACCAAGGACTGATTGGTGAAAAGTTAAGTGATATATTTCATAAGAAAAATAATGCTGTAATTAGAGATATTTTGCCTCCGTTACCGGAGAAAAATTCTAAAATATTACACGAAAGAATAGGAAAGGTTTTGAGTCAAATCGAGAAATGTGAACAATCTTTTGGTAGATAGTTTTAAATGTCTGTGATAGAGCATTTATTTAAAGACTGCTTGTATTAGACTTAAATTATAAAATAACTTGGTCTCATTATGAGTTTATAAGGAATTACTGCTCGTTTAAACACTCGTAATTTACCATGTCATATCTTGTCCAGTGTTAATTTCCAATTATAACCCCCAGTTGAGTTGTTTGATAGACAAATATTGGTTGCAGCCAAAAATCCAGGATCATCAAAGTAAGACACGTATTGTCCAAAAAGTCGTGTAGTTTACTGATTGTTGCAAAGTTATTTTGACGCGTTACGGTTCCTTAAATAGTTTAATTCTGTAACACGCCTTTATAAAGACATCAATAATTATATCATACCCTCAAAAACAGAATTTCGTGCGACTTCGCTTTAATTGTATTTTATATGTAAACAAATGTAATATATTATCTATTTAAGTGTTTTGCAAGTGATATCATTTGATACCAAATATTATTTATTGTATAAATTTAAATTTTGTGCCAGTGTTAGATATAGTATTAATTTGTATATTTTGTAAATGTTTTAATGCGGGAATTAAATGAGTTTCGCTATTAATTACATAATGGTAAATTATTAAAGGTATTGTTTCAGTTATCATTTCAGAATTAAACGGAAATATGTTTAAAAATGTACTTGACATAAGAAGACATTCAGATGTTTTTTATTTCACGTTTTAGTGCCCTAGTACTTATAAAGTGTCAACATTAGTCTAAGTTAGTGTAAATTTGTTAAGACTATGTTTATCTAGGTATATTGTGATATGTGTATTTATTTTAGCACCAGACTTATTTGTAACGGCAAAATGTGCTAACAGCAACGCAACGAAAAAAATTAATGTGAAATTTAAAAAATGTGAAATCTTGAAAAAAATTAAATGAATTATATATTGAAACCTATAAATAAAATATCACTTAAAAGCTGAAAATGCTTTTATACTTGTCTTGTAATGTCTTTACGCCAAGCCTCAGGAAATAAATTTAATTCAAGTATTTTGTAAAACCTTTAAAGATATGTGTCAAAGATAATAATGTTTGTAATTATACAATTAAATATTTGGAAATATTAATTTAATTTATTTATCAAGTTAAATACATTATAATGTTTATTTTTGGAAATAATTCATTTCAAAATTCAGCAACATACGTTTAACCCATTTATTAAAATGATATATTTAATAATATGTTAACTATTGATCATATTACTACTTGTAAAAGAATTTTACTTACAAGTTTATTCAATACAAACAAAAACATTTTATCTCTTTCCCATCCACGTTCTTTAAATTCAAAAGCTCATAGATTTTGACAATTATGAATAAGTCTTTCGTAACCGTATCAGTTACGGGAACTTATGTAAATAAATGTAAAATATGTAATTTTAATAAAAAAAGATCTTTCATACTCTGTGTTTGTAATTCAAGCCTCATACATAATTAATGACTACTTGCATGATTTGTGGTGTAAGGGCGCTGTCAGACAGGTGGGACTAGATTCAGCGTGATTGCTAGCGTTTCTTTGTGTAAGAAGTGTATATCTGATCGCGTTGCAGATCTATAATCGTGTGTATTGGGCGCTCAATAAAAGATACTCATATCATATGTAGGTACTTGGAAACACCGTAAATTTTTTTTTCACTTTTCCACAATCAGCTTTTACGTGGATAAAATAAATTGTTTAAGAATCGCAATGTGGATTCACCCTGAAAACTTGAGACTTTCTGGCGTAGAGTGAGTTGGTGCATTTTGGCGTAGAAATGAAGTCCAGCAGATCTTCTGAACACTTCCCGTGATAGATGCAGTCTCTAATAGCAGGACATTGAACTGTCCACAGAGTAATGGATGCCCGAATTCAAAACAGCCTTTGTACCAACAACAAAATTGAATCGTAATCCACATTAATGACATTTAGACATGATTGTAGGAGTCATAATTAACAACTAGGTTGAAATTCGCTTGAACATACATTTCCTGAAAAACTGTTATCATTTTATTAGACACTGACAGTTATCCAATTGTCATAGAATCTCTTTCGTGCAAATGTATAACTAACTGTTTTTATGATTTCAAAAGAATTATCAGCAAAGTGGGGCTAGAATCAACTTCTTCGATGTTACACTCATAAATTTGTTGCGAAAACTTTGCACCCGATTTAATCACATTGTCTGCACAGATGCGAGTGTGAGTTTTGGCATGGAGAAAATTTACATTAAGAAAAAGTGCAGACAGCTGATCTGTTTTACCTTGATAATTTGTTACTTAGTGTGCTATCACTTTTTTTAAGTAATTGACGGACGAGTTTGTAGTGACCCTATCTACTTAGTGGCCTCCTAAGATTTTGGATGCGTAGGATGAGATGCTGATATGCCAAATGCTTGCATGATAAATATGACAGTATGCTTGTGGGTCACGATTATTTCTAATCACATAAATATATATTTGATAATGTGTATTGCATTAAAATATATCAAAACCGGTAGAGGTTTACTGCAAAATTTTCCTTATAAAGTACATTATATAAAGTAAATGTTACAAGGTACATAAGTAAATCACTTTACTTTACACGCTATCCAAATATTTATTTATAAATTCAGATATTTTACTGGGTTGAAAAAGTAGAATTCCTACTTATTAATAATAAATACAATCAAATACAATTGTAGTAAATACTCACGTTAAAATTTAATTATAGACTTACCTGTTCTCTTCTGAGCTTCCAAGTAATTTTCAAAATGTTACATCAGAGTGCGTTATTCAAGAATTCGAGCAACCAAGAACAGCACAATATAGTATTTAATTAGTATTTGCCAAGTTTAGTAAGTACTTGCACTTATTTCAATTTGTTAGTATTTAAACCCTTGTACCTAAGTTGATTTACCTACTGACTCAAAAAAAATGTAGTACTATTTTGGTGAATGATGATGATGAAATCTATGCTCACCTAAGTATAAATTAAGTATCATAATTAAATAATATAGTCAATTTACCTATAACGCTATTTCACTTCCCATATAATGCATATAACTTGGGGATTTCCCATAGACATATCTCTGCACTGTGAAATTTATAATGATTAGTACAGTTCATAATAAGCTTCGCAAACCTTATGTTGTTACAAAATTATATTATTTTCTTAAATTTGTTAAATAATAGAGTAAAACTAGGTAAACAATTGGAAATACTGGTTACGAATTGTGATTAATTATTATACATATAACGAATTATGAGGTCATAAAAATGCGTTATGTGAAATAACCTATATAACGCATTTTCCGATAACACGGACCCACTCTACCGCGTTATAGGAAACATTACGTATATATTAATATGAGGTAAGTAAACTTTATATTACAAAACCATGTTCTTTTATTAAAACACGCAGTAAAAAAGCCGCAGTTTACTCGCCTGGTGTGGAACACCTTTAGACCACAGAATAAATATCAATGCTTAATCAGTAGACAATGTATTAATAAAACATCTGTTTAGACTTAAACACTTGTTTAACATGATGCTGTGAGATGACTTAATGTTGTTAGAAATACAATGTACCTACTCGTACATTGAGCGGAACAAAATATGAGAAGTTATGAGAAACATGAGGTTGAAATTTTTCCGAATAATTTATCTTTTTTGCTTCTGGTTTGTATATATTACGTAATAAGTCAAGTTAAGTCTCTTGAGACACGGCTTCGGCCTAGAGTTTCTCAAGGTATGGAAGATGGTACGTGTAAAAGGGGGTGGTTATTTAAATCATACAGAATTCTCGTTATCACTATATTTGGGTATTATTTAAATCACACAGAATTCCTGTAATATTTGGTTAAATTTTCCACCTATTAGATTTTTTACTATAAGTAATGAATACTCGAAACATAACCAATAGTGTTAATGCTTACAAATTACAGCAGTGCTAAATAACTTTCAGTTATACATAAGTCATATTGAAGTTACTTTAAAAATAGTTGTTTATAATTATGACAAAGCAATAATAGTAAGTAAGTAGCCAAACTTATCCTCTGACAGAGGTGCCAAACCTTGTTTTTTTTTTGTTATGGAAAAAGGAGGACAAACGAGCGTACGGGTCACCTGGTGTTAAGTGATCACCGCCGCCCATATTCTCTTGCAACACCAGCGGAGTCGCAGGAGGTGAGGCAAGGGCCTCACCTCTTAAAATATGACTTATTGTGCCGATGAACCCCAAGGACACATCGTCTCCACCCCAAAGGGAACTAATATGTATCCATCACCGAGTGATGCATATTCCTCGCTTTAGATTTTCGGCAGTTTCCACTCCACTGCACCTGCTGGATGTATGTTCAATATGAGTGGAAGCTACCGTGTCCACACAAGGCGGCATGTCAAAGTCAAAGTCAAATAAACTTTATTCAGTTAGACTCAAACTAAGCGCTTTCGAATAGTGACTATAAATATTTTTTTTAAATTACTGAATCTACCATATGTTCGAAAAAAGTTGACCTCGTGAGAAGAACATGCAAGTAACTCAACGGCCAGTCTTTTCAATCAAATATTGCATTTTACAATGGCTGTTATATACATAATAAATTACTTTGTAAGGTGCTGCATCCAATATATGCATCATGTTTAAATAATATAAATGATTTCTGTATAATTATAATTAATCGTTTTTTAGATACATCAACCTTTAGAGCTTGATATCATGATCGGACAACCCTATATTACATCATGAACATGGATTTATACAGCTATTTAGTTCAGCATTTTTGAGAAGTTTCAAAGGATTTTTGCCAAAACTCCTCATCATCCCAATTCCTTGATCAGTTTGCAAACTACATCCGCACGTTGTCAAATTAAATTAAAATCATATTATTCGTGTAGGTCATGGAAATGACACTTATAAATGTGAAAAGATTTCTTTTCTTTTACATTTACCACAATGAAACTTATTGCCACTCTTAAATACACATGTATAGTGATGCAACAAAAACACTCAAACGTCAAACACTAAATGCCATTCACGAGTAAGTCAAAAAAAGAAAATGTAAATTGATAAGAAAAAACACAAGATTTATTGAGTACAGCAGATGTATCAATCCACACAAGCGTTAATAAATAAATGTATTTTACGAGCATTTTATTAGAGATTATAATATATAAAAATTACTTTAATTTCACTAACCTGCAGCAGAGTTTCTGGTAACAGAATCATTCAGCCACCACAAGACGCGCCCGTTCAGGAGCATGACGCATGAACCAGCCATCGCCTTTTTAGGGAAAAGAAGGACCCGCCCCATGTCGCCGCCACAAGCAATCACCTACCCTTTTCCGTGTACATAGACAATAATGTTATTTCACCGGTCAGATCGTAAACTGCAGGTAGACTAAACACTTCTGAAGATAGACATCCATATATTTAGATATTATATAAAATTTGTGTAGTCAATCTTGGTCAATCTATGTACTATTATCTACTTTCGGTATTACCCAACCACGTCAAACTCATGTATTAATCGTTTTCTTTAACAATTTCTATATTTTTTATCTTGTTCTGACGTCCATTCCTCACTCTATTCCAAAACTCTATGTTTCAGAAATATTCAGGAAATTACAAGCATGAACTGGCAACCCTATAGACCGTGACGCCATGCTTTATGCTTATTCCAAAAGAAATTTTATGATAGATTTGACAACTTTGGAATTCTCTTTAAACAAACAACTACAGTTAATAGTCGATTTCAACCCTAATAACCAAGCAATAAAATTCAATTTCAATAATAAAAGTAAACAAAAAGGTCCAGTCATTTTACCCACTCCTCAAGACAGAATTGTTGGATAAACAACTTTAAGCTCTAACATTTTGAGTTTAGGTTGGTTTTATAATGCAGATTAATCTCTTTGTAGTATCAACCTATTGAGACATATTATTAGTCGTATTATTTTTTTAGTAAGCTTATAGAATCCTCCCCATTCATTTCGTCGCGACCCTAATTAATTAACTATAGTTTTTTTTGTCTGTGGGAAAAATTCTGTAACAAGATATTAATAACTGGAATTTGAGAAAATTGCATTTACAAACCGGTCCTTGTTTTGAGTGCGTTATGATTTTAGTAATATGATATTTGACATACGCGTGTTCCGGTAAACAAAATGGCGGCACATATTGGTTGCTGAAGCAATGAGATATTATTAGTTAGGCATTGCTTTTATGATTGAATAATAAAATAATGAGATATCGCTTAATGAATTTAGCCACTATTCATTATTTTTAAAGATTGAAGGCTTAAAAGATCTTTTCATCGAGGAATATAGGTACGTGGGTATACTAATAAAGTTTTTTGACTCGCCATTTGTAATAAATTATTTAAAAAAGAATTACGATATTTGAAAATGGAACTATCCGAGAGTAGTTATATTGAAGTTCATTTTTTTTTTAATTTTAAAATTTATGAGCGCTTTGCAATTAATGTAACTGGAGAAAACGTTTGCGCTTTCACTGTAGCTCAAGTCAAAAAAGCTGCCAGAGACTTCAATTATTGGCATTTGGTGATGAAGATCCATCTCGTGTATTCAGTGAATTCAAAATTGATCGGCATCATCTCTGTAATCGACTATTGCGAGCTTGTGCCATTTCATTTCCTGACATATCTGAGAAGCAGAGTATAGAAGAAAGAATATAGAATTTTGCAAATATCTTGATGCAGCTAAATGGAGGCTGTTTAGTCCGGGAAATACATGGAATTAGCGATAAAAACCTGAATTCAACGTTACACGGAATGTTAAATCATACAAATTGCTTTCATAGTTACCTCAAGAGTTCCAATAGAGAGTTTGAATGAACAGCACCGGAAATACTTTTATTTTGTATCTTCTACCGCATTTATCACGGGGAGTGTTCCGAAGAGCTGTTTAACCTCATTCCTGCCGCCGAATTCCACCTTCGCACGACACGCCACAAGTTAAGATATCATCCTCATCATCGGGATGTGTGGCGGTCCTCCACAGTGCGGTTTACAAGGAGCTTTCTTCCACGTACTACAAAGCTGTGGAATGAGCTTCCTTGTGCGGTGTTTCCGGGACGATACGACATGGGTACCTACGAAAAAAGCGCGTACACCTTCCTTAAAGGCCGGCAACGCTCCTGTGATTCCTCTGGTGTTGCAAGAGATTGTGGGCGGCGGTGATCACTTAACAACAGGTGACCCGTACGCTCGTTTGTACGTGTCCGTAAAAAAAATATAGAATTGCACTTGAAAATTCATTTGCTTAGTAGCATTAAGATGGTTTTAAATGAATATCCTTCTATTGCGAGATTGAATTGGGTCAGCTCAGCAGTCATGGCCAGCCCATTTTAACATGTGGGATACATTGTCTGACCATAAGTTACCGTTAAATTAAAAAAAAAAGTTATTTCTACGATTGCAAAGCGTTTTTCTAAACATTAAATTCCAATTCCAAATCACATTAACCCCCACTGATGGCAAATAAAGTTGTAACCAATAGGTTAACTGGCGTGCAAACTATACACAAGATATTTTAGACCTTAAACTTTAACTGTAAGGTCTATATTAAAGTACAGAATCGATTTGATTAAAATTATACGTCACATTTTACTGTGTCTGATTGTTGTAGTTTGAGAGATAGTGATTAAAATGCTCTTTACAATTGTTTTATAGAATTAATTGATAATTTTTCTTGCATTTTAATATTACACAAATACTCGTAAAAAGATACAGAGAAAGCAGGGGTCCCGTGAAACATTATGGTAAGTGGTAAAAATACCTCAATGGAGTTTTAGTAACATAAGATAATTTTCTCGCCGACGAAATAAGTAACGAATTCAGCGTAATAATTTGTGGCTTATAAATATATATATATATATATATTATATGCAGTATTTTTTGGTTTTTGCCCATTTTGTGCCCGTTTATATATTATTTTATACATCTGAATGTCTTTAAAAAAATGATTTAAACCACTCTTTTTGCTTCGGTAGAGTTCAAAGAGCAGATAGCAAGTATTAAAAAATATTCACATATAAATGATTAATCTGTCAAATTATGCCTTAAAATATTCTACTGTGTCACTTACTCACAGGCTTAACTATCACAACGAGATTAGTGGAAGCGAACCTTTCATACTTAGTTTTCACTTTTTTATATTTATTGCACAAATATACATACATACAGAACAGTTACTCCAGTCAACTTTTATTTATAAGAGTGTAAGTAATTAAGTAAATTATTTTTTTAATAATAGAAGAATAATACTTGAATGCCAAGCAAACGTATAAGAAGAGACTGATGTATTTGGGAGCCCAGTAATAAAGTGTTTTTCTATTCGATACTATTCTATAATACTTAAAATCTTTTTTTAATCACCATCTCTTCGACTATATCGTTACAATACGTGTGATGGTGTTTCGATTAAGTACGGCTCGTTTGTGACTCCTTTTGTGATTTGCGATGCGTTAGCTTAACGTTTTAATTATCGGAACGGTTTTTCGTCAATGTTTTAAATTAGATCTCTTTTACATCTTATTCTTGATCGAATTGCCTAAATAAGAAGCTGTGGGCGGGCTTTTAAAAGCTCACAATAAATCGCATGGTAACGCGGTTTAACCTTTACACTTGGACTGGAGTTACCGTGGTTGACAAGCACCACGTAGCTTTTTTTTTTGAAGTTTTTTTTATGAAAATAAGGGACGAGGCGAGCAGGACGTTCAGGTGATGGTAATTGATAATCCCTGCCCATTATTATCCAGTGCCGCTCAGGATTCTTGAAAACCCCAACATTTTGAGCGGCACTGCAATGGCGCTCGTCACCTTGAGATGTAACATATTAAGTCTCATTTGCCCAGTAATTTCACTAGCTACAGCACCCTTCAGACTGAAACACAATCATGTTTACACATTACTGCTTCTCGACAGAAATAGGCGCCGTTGTGATACCCATAATCTAGCCGGCTTCCTGTGCAAAGAAGCCTCCTACTAGTAAAAAAGTTCTCTTCTAGCTGAGAAAAATCTGATAAGTTGTAGAATGTTTAAAGAACTTTGAGTTCAATCA
Source organism: Leptidea sinapis (assembly GCF_905404315.1). Taxonomy (NCBI): domain Eukaryota; kingdom Metazoa; phylum Arthropoda; class Insecta; order Lepidoptera; family Pieridae; genus Leptidea; species Leptidea sinapis. The sequence continues at coordinate 5,340,795 of NC_066297.1, forward strand.
AGAATCTTGAGCCGCACTGCATTATAATGCGCAGGGCGTACCGCATACCACCAGGTGCACGACTCATCTCGTCGCATAAAATTACATGTCTATTGTAATATCTTGTACCATACCCTCGCGTTTGAGGCCGAATCGTACTTGGGTGGCTTATTACCTACAACTTTAGATATACTCAAATTAAATTTGAAAACAAAATTTTATGAACGATGCGGGACTCGAACACGACCTCTCGCGTTCCGTGCGAGTGCTCTTCCAACTGAGCTAGCGTTTCGAGTGACGTATCGTCATAAAATTTTGTTTACAAATTTTTTTTTGCGTATTTATCCTAGCAGTGAGAGTTATCACTTTAAAAACATAACAAATGTGTTTAGATGAACCGATGCAAGTATATAGTATTATATTATATAACCGAAATTGTTCTAAAAACGATCGAAACACTTGTTATACCGAATCACGAGTCAATTTGAGTCACGCTATGATGCCAAACTGCTGGAGCGCGTATAAATATATCTGAAGTTTGATGGTCAAATACGTATTTATATTAATAAGCTGTTACCAGCCCTTTGTTTCAATTTTAAGACAGGTTAGCAATAGAACATAATGCCACCATGATAATATATATATGAGACTTGATCCTGCAGACAAACTGTCCAAACAGTTTTGCGGGACTATGTTAATTTAAGATTCTTTCTGTAAATGAATGATAGTAAAAATCGTTGTTTAAAGTTTAACCTGTCATTTATTTTTCAACGACTTCAAAGTAAGGTACGGGTATTAAAAACGTGTGTACCTACTATAACAGGAACAAGGAACTCTTTTCTCGTTCATCGAAAAATAACAATAAAAGAAAATAGTATTTACTTTGATTTAAATATTACACATTTAAATAAAACACTTTTAATAGATTAAAACGCGTGTAACTGTTTTTACATTAGATTTTTTTAAAGTTATATTTTTATTTTATTGTACTTAAAACCGACGTTTCAGTTCAGTCGCCCTGGAAACGAGATCTGGAAAGGTCTGGAAACGTCGGGTTAACTAACACATAACTACATAAAAAAAATAACTTTTACGTTAAAATCTAATGTAAAAACAGTTACGATGACAAGCGTTTTAATGATTTAAAAAGTGTTTTATTTAAATAAAAGAAAATATCAAGATCGAAGCTTGTCCATACGTGTTTGTTTTATTTTTTATTCAACTTAAATTTCATTCAATATTTCTAAGTAAAATATATTAAATTTCACTTGTAACATATAATAAAGTTATACAAAACTTACATATAGGTACCTACACCCAATAATAAATCAAATCAAAATCGCTTTATTCATATAAGTCAAGTAAGTCACAGTTATGTATACAGAGTGCAATTTAAATTATAGACATAAGTAAGTATACTATACAAAGAAAACTGAAAGTAAATAAAGTTAAGTTTAAAAAATAGGTTCAGAGAAGTTTCACTAAAACTGGTATAACCGTTAACTGCAGCCGGTAACTGATTTCACAAAGTAACTGTGTGAGACAAGAAAAATCTGTTTTTTTTTCAGCAATAATCACGCACTTCTCTCGGTATTTGAATACAGAAAGTGTAGTTTGGCGAAATGGAACTAACCAAACATTCTTAAAGTAAAAATAATATTTACAATACTATGATTACATAAAATTTAAACTATCATTACGGGGAAGCGTACCAAGAATACTGGCAGCATTTCCGCGTTGGATAGCTAGGCTGATCCGTTGACCGAAATAGCTGCCAGCGCTTGGGTTTCCAGTAGCTTTATTGAGGCGCGTATATAGTAACTACTTTGTAAAAAATTGTATAACTTTACATTGATTTCTTTGACGTAAATGAGTGAAGTAATATTGATTTGATATTATAATTATAACTAAAATATTACCGTCAAACTGATGGTGTCCAACGAAACCGTGTTTTCTAGCCATTTTTAGGCTTATTCGAATAATTTTCATGAGAGATACTAAATTAATAAAAACTGAGAAAATATATATATTGCGTTCCTCCAGAGTGCGGTTTTTAAGGATATTTCTTCCATATACAATTAAAATATCAGCATCTGGATGTGTGACTTATCTCCACAGTGTGGTTATCAACAAACTTTCTTCCACGTACAAACAAAATATTATCTTCACCATCTGGTTTTAGTGGCATATCTCCGCAGTGCGGTTATCAAAAATCTTTCCTGGTTTTTGGTTGTCCAAAATATTATCGTAACCATCTGATTTTGTGGCATAACTCCGCAGTGCGGTTATCAACAAACTTTCTTCCACGTACAACCAAACTATCAAATGAGCTTCAACTTCCGCAATCTTTCTTTGCGGAAGCTTCAATGAATACCTATCATTGCATTATGGCAAGGGTGCCTTAAAAAATGGGCGCACGCCCACCTTAAAGGCCATAACCGCACTTATGATTCCTTTGGTGTCCCAATAGTGCATAGGCGGCGGTGATCACATAACTTGTTCAGATAAACTACTTGTTTTCCTACATATTCAATACTATACCATATTCCAAGATCTTTAAATGAAGCACTCATATTTATATCAATATTTCTCAAGCAGGCACAAAGTCCATGTTTCTTTCGCTAATAAATATTTGAACATTCGTATAATATGTTTATCCGTTTTAGATAATTTAAATAAATTATGACCGAAGACCGCCCGCGCCTGGGAGACACTTTTTAAACGCGAATTGTAAATGTCAAATGGATGGTGTTATACAAGCAGTGACGGTGCATTCTAATCTTCGTCTTTATTAATATTTAATATTATTAATATTCAATTAATTTTTATTATAAAGAAAGATTTGTAGTTTTCTCCATATTATGTAGATATGTTTAGTGGTAATGAATCAAATCAAAAACTATTTAGATTTGGATATAGATTTTAGTAGGTCTTTCACTAATTGAATTGTCATCATCCATCATTATTTCAGCCGGAAGACATCCATGACTGGACAAAGGTCTCCCCCAAAGATCTCTATTAAGATCCGTCTCTCTCTCTCTCCTGCGCTGCCCTCATCGAACCTATTCCGGCGACCTTAACCAGATCAGCGGTACATCTTTTAGGGGCCTTGAGAGTGAGAGAGAGAGTTGAATTGCATATTAACACAAAATCAAACAGGTTAACCTAAATAGCAAATTATTACTTACATTAGTAAAAAATAAACTTCATAGCTTCTTCCCTTCATTTCTCTTCTTTTTAACAAAAAGAGCAAGAAGTTAATTTTTTTACTTCTTACTATCTATTAAATTTAAGCTTATTGAAGGCAGTGACTAGATATATATTTTTCAGCATAAGTTTTCCGGCGGCAAATAAAAATCGTTGATAGGTCGATAGCAAGGTGAGTATATTTGTAATTATAAAATTCTACTAAAAGAACTTTATTTGAATAACACACCCAATGACAGATTTAATAGTCCCTCACAAAATTTGCTTAAATAATAAGTAAAAGCGTGCTTCTTGAAAATGTAAGAAGAGTTAATCAAACACGGAATAAATATTGGAAACTAAGAGATGTCCTCAAAAGCGACCATCCAGTAGAATTGAAGAAATAGGTAATGGACTCAAATCTTCTTCCATGCCTAACATACGCATGCCTAATATGGAAATATAATACCCATATCAAAAAGTTACTACATTCCAAAGGGGAATAGAGCACAGTATGCACATTGCAAAATTGCAAGACTAAAGATGAGTAAAAATATCATGGATTGAAGAAGTTGATATTGAATATAGTATTCTCTGCAAAAGTATATTAGTTAATGGCTTTTACCTCAGAGGTACTCAAATGTAAAAACTGTTTTAAGAAATAAGAAATATAAGTTTTTTTATTTTATTTAAATTATCAAAAATTATAATAAAAATAAATTATTTAGGTAAATATAGTGGCGATCTGTAGCGTCCCACATAATATGGAAATTCACCACCAACCAAATTAGTTACTCCTTGTAACATCACCTATCTACAAATGAAAATCCCGGTCAATATCAGTTCATCCGTTTTGCAGTCTATTTGAAACAAACATATAAATAGGCTTATAAAAAAATACATTTATATTGATAGTACAAAAATCGTATGAACATGCATCCAACCTGCACCGATACAATATTTTCTTTTCAGTTCCATTCTTTTTTAGACGGTATACTTTTATTCGTAAAACATGTCGCACTCTTGCATAACACCGTTTTGATGAAATACGCAGACGCACGTTAATATATTGGATTGTATATTGATTTCTACAATAAATAACAAGTTTTGTATAATTTCGCAGTTAAGAGCGACACTCGACGTAGATCTGTACTACCAGCTTTAACTAAACATTGCATGACAACTCAGTTCAAATAAGTATTACAATCTAACTTCTACCCGCGTCCTCGCTTGTATTAGGCCTTCTCCACATATTTAATAACTACAACAAACTGCTTCTATTTCCTTTCAAAACTAACGCTTACCGTCATTATTTATATTATGTGGACTCGACCCTTAGTTAAGGCACATTGACAATTTAAAGGAAAACTGTGTGTTGACGACTTCTGGTTTGTTTTGTACTATTATGATAATACTGACACAACCTAACCACTAGCTAATGCACACATTGACAAATCAAAATTGATCACGCAATATGGTGCTGTCCGGCGCAAGTATATTTTTTTCCTTTATTATACCTGCAAGACTATAATCAGGTGAGTTGCAAGAGGTGGAGGTTTGGCGAGGTGGAGCCACTGCCCCATCTCCCCTTAATTAAGTAACACATCGGCTCTCTTGAGTCTTCTAATCGGATTTTGCTGCAAGAGTTTACTGGATAGCGGGTTTGGGTGAGTTGTCAAACGAGCCTTATAGTTGATTGAGTATTGTTTTACTTCGTCAAATATGGTTGGGATTTCCAGATACTCAAGGATTTCCGAGTTTCGAGCGTACCAAGGCGCCGATGAAAGTACCCTTAGTATATTGTTTTGAGCTCTCTGGAGGTACATAATGTTGGATTTGCTGGCTGTCGACCGTAAATAATAATAATAAGTTTGTTTGATAGGGTAAGGCAGACTGTCTACCGAGAAGCCAGAGTAGGTTTTTAAATCTAAAGTTGATTTCGTTGCGCTTATTAAGCTAGTATATAAGAGTTATCTTCACTTATGTTCGCCTGGTACAAATAAAAACTGTGACGAGACTTTGGATGTATAGAGCGTATTTTGGACTTTGCTAAGACTTTACTCACATAAAACATAGCTTAGTGTAAGCTTGTTATAATAACTACTACAATACTAGACATATTGTAACGAAACTAAGCAAAAAAAGCCCGCTGAGTTACTTGCGCCCGTTCTCCTCAGGTCTGATGCATACTATTTCGAATGGGTGGTGATTTTAAATCCTATTTTGAATAAAAATATTTGAATTTGAGATTTGTATCTATATCATATACTTATAGCGTAGTACTTGAAGGAATTTTTGTTATATATAAATAAAGTCAAATTCACTTTTAAGAACAGCTCCGAACGACTAAAATAGAACTGTCATCATAAATCGCATCGCAAAATTCGGTCAGCGAAGGTGACGTACAAACATACGGTACAGATAAGAACAAATAACTTAAAGGTTTTCAAGCTCGCCGCTAAGTGGGGGTCGTGAACGATTAAGACTGCGCCACGCGCGAACTGTATCATATGCTTGGGTTCAGTATCGGAAATTTCAATATTTTTAACTTTCTGCTAAGAAAATAGAAGATTTTCAAAAATTCGGGAAGTTTTAAGGAACCCTGTTATTCAAAAATCGAGTTTTCATCAGATCTCGACGTTTTAAGGTGCTATTAAGCATTCCTGACGATTTTTAAGATGAATAATTTATAAAATAGGGTTTTATTTAGCTTATTTTTTTTTATTGCCTGATACAGAACAGATACATAGCATTTTTATCAGATAAATTCCAGTATAATCTCACGGGTTTATCAGGGTACAGAGATCAATTCATTTCATGAAACCTATTTTTTTGGAAGTATCTTTTAAAGCGTGTTTTGATTTTCGTGGTATTTATGTACATTTCTTGCAGCTCGTTAATGTATTTTGGTATTACGGAATTGACAGTTCTATTCCTATATTTATTATTACTTGTTGACCCGACAGACGTTGTTCTGTATATAATAAATAAAATAATGTTTTTTATTAATTAGTCAATAATATATCATAACATCAAGAATTATTTCGTAAAATATGCTCCCTGTTGTTGTAATGAAATTGTTTCACAGCGGAACTGTCAAACCGTCGTCAATAAATTCTCTCATAGAAAATATGTCCATACAAAACAAATATCGGACGCCGGGGGTCACATCAAAGGAAAAACCAATTGTTGTTTTTATTTTATTCCGAACACTTTCATATTTATTCACCTTTTAAACCTTCCCTGGACTTCCACAAATAATTCAAGACCAAAATTAGCCAAATCGGTCCAGCCGTTCTCGAGTTTTAGCGAGACTAACGAACAGCAATTCATTTTTATATATATAGATTTTTGTTATGTTGTATTTGTGATTTATATCTAGTTGCCGTAATCCTAGGTAATTTAATCATAATCATCTGAGGTATGTATACTATTATTGGGTAGGATTTTTAATTTCGATTAAAATAGAAAAATCTTTATCATTTAGATTCATAACATTTTAAAACAATGTTTTTATATAGACATAGTATGATGCGAAAATAACTTAATATATTTAAGCTTAAATAGTGACAGTTAAGCTCCGTAAAATCTTCTCGTCACACGTACAACAGTGTCTGATGGCGAAGTTTAACCAGTAGTTAGTGATGACATACGGAACGCAAACGCGGTTGCTAACTATGGACCTTATGAGAAAGTGAGAGACCTCATGGTCGCTCAGAGGGCAATGGAGAGGGCTATGCTGGGAGATTTCCTGCGAGATCGAATCAGAAATGAGGAGATCCGTAGGAGAACCAAAGTCACTGACATAGCCCAAATGATTGCGAAACTGAAGTGGCAGTGGGCAGCGCACATAGTTGTGAACAGAGAGAAAAAGTGCCACTACATAATATCAATACTAACAAATTAATGTATTAACATTTTTTTAATTACCATTTACGTATAGAGACGCAACCAAAGAATCGCACAAACATCAACTCGACTTGAAATAAAGAATGAAAAAGCATTGTATGGTTTCATGAAACCACGGTAAAAGTGAAACTTATTTTCACATTATAGAATTTTAACTAAAAATGTTTGGAATAATATTTACATTAAATACTGACAAAAACAAACAAAATAGCACTGGCACAAATGAGTCTGTCTGTCTGTCACACTACACGGTCAGCTATTGCAAACTATATCCGCAGCCCGTCCGTCACGCGACATGCAACACACAGACGAAAAAATTTGAGACGATGTAAGAAAAGCTTAAACCCAAAACCAATTAAAATAGTATAAAAGTTATTGAGTGCCCAAAGTGTATGCATATAAGAAATAAAATCATCCTATCCATATTATGAAAAGATACTATAATATAAGTATAAATATCAGTCAGAAGACGTCCACTGCTGGACAAAGGCCTCCCCCAAAGATCTCCACGATGACCGGTCCTGCGCTACTCTCGTCCAACATATTCCGGCGATCTTGACCAGTTCGTCGGTCCATCTTGTGGGCCTACCAACACTGCGTCTTCCAGTACGTGGTCGCCATTCGAGGACTTTTCTCCCTCACCAGCCATCTGTCCGTCGAACTATTCGCCCTGCCCACTGCCACTTCGCAATCATTTGGGCTATGTCGGTAACTTTGGTTCTCCTGCGGATCTCCTCATTCCTGATTCTACTATAAATATATATCAAATGAAATCAAAATCACTTTATTCATTTATGAAAATCAAGTTACATTTACCGCCACTTCGGAAAAAGTTGATCTTTGATGATTGGAAGTTGCAAAAAAACCTTTAAACCTGTCAACCTTTTAAATCAACATTTACAGTTTTATCTTTTTACATATTATTTCAAATACACTATATCTTATCTAAGCACAAAGTTGAAGTGGTTGGAAGCAACCAGGCCTCAATGTTCCCGACAATGCTCGTTGCAACTGGAAATAGAACGGCATTTCTTTGCTGCATTTAAAGGCAGTTTTCGATATGCAGCGACGAAATGTTGGAATAATATTCCACCACCAATCCACCAATCAATAACTTTTATGCCAGTGTAGTTTACCTACTTTTAAAGCTAAACTAAAGTAATTTGTTTTTGGTACTCAAAAACAAATATTATAAAATATATCATCATCAGAATTTTTAAAACATGTATATAAATGGAAATTATATATCGAAATATGATCTTTTTTATTTAAAAACTTGTATAGAAATTGAAATTAATTGAATTCTCGTCCATTGGTTGTGCTAGACATATTATGTGTTACTAGAGGTAGCTGAACGATACAAATGGTCTAGTTGACCAGCCAACGTCAGGGTGTCGAATTTGCGAGACATAGTGCGCGCCCATCGTAAAAATTCACTGTGCTAATTTTACCCCAACTAGCCATTAGAAGAATTACATCAAAAATCATATGAAACCCAATGAACCCTAAAATTGTCACAGTACTCAACCCTCAACCTAATGGCAGGTATTTTAAGGAAAAAATCCTTTATGAATCATGTCTTATCACTGTGTTTAAACCATGCGATAAATAGAGTAAAATGTAGTCAAAGATGAAACTTATATACACAGACCCACCATATGCACACTATGGTAATTAATGTTACACAAATAATGATCTTTTATTTGATCAACATGAGAATCGCACATTTTACTAAAATACTTTTTATAATAAATCAAATTAAGCGTGAATGTTGATAAGTTCATTGGAAATCATAATTAAAACAATCTTTCGTAATAAAAAATGCAGTGATAATAATATTTGCATTAAAATTATTTTAAAATTTTATTTCAGCGGTCGCGATGTAAGTCAGAAGAATATAGTTTGGTAAATCGTAAAACGTCAGCATTACTGACGTCACAATTGTTGATTTGCTGGCGATCACTCGTAATTGGATCATTGAAAGGCAACAGCACGAGTAATTGATCACCTTCGTATATTCTACGGGCAGCGTAACAGAGAGGTCCGTACCGTACGACAGCTCGAGCACGAATGATTCCAGTGCCAAGTTTTATTCTCACCCCTTGTGTGAGGGCGGAAGGAGGTGTCAGACGTTGGGAGAGTCTTTGGATTGATTATGAGATCTTCGCTATTAGCTGGGAAAACACCATTTTTATAATCATTTTTCTTGTCCTTTTTAGTAGACAGTCAGTCAGTCCTTTGTCGTTTTCGTCCTCTTGTTGGATTGTTAACCTCGTCTTCGTCAATGACGTCTCTAGAGTATGCCTTCATTTTTCTCTTACTTACACTCTTCATCCATGTAGTGGCGCAATTCCCACCAGAGCCTCTAGTGTCGACAGTGTGGCCGTATTTATAGTGCTCAGTGCACGAGTTTTTGATTAATGCTTTTTAACACTTAATTTTCACATTACAATATAATCAAATGATGAAAACTAATTATTCTCATTTTTATAATAGGTGTATTGTTGTATTTGTGCCGATATACACTGACAATGACATTGAATTGACATGTTTAAATGTCTAGGTAGGTATATTATGTAAATATTTTTTTTATTCTTGCTATTACGACGTGGTTTTTGTAATCTGACGGTGAACATGCTCACTCGTTGAGCTTAGTTTTATTTTTATACTCATTTCATTAACGCCAGGAATTTCAATTACTAGCCGTAATGTAAAACGAGGCCTTTTTCAAACCAAAAACTAATCTTTGCCGCAAGTATACCCCGGGGGGTCAGTACTTAAATTTTATTTAAAAATTCCAAAGCTACACTTCGCCTACTATAGTTTTTGTGCCTATCTTACTAAAAACTATTTTACGCCCCTGCTTAACAGTATACATATACACAGTTTCTTAAGCTTTTTATTTTTTAATACTATTTAGGTTTATAAACCTTATAATATATATCGTATAAGTAAATGATTCTAGCAATATTTCATATTTCTTACCTGTATACTTACCATTATAATTTTGAAATTTAATCATTAGGAATACATAAAATGAGTAATCCCAATTATGTAAATATAAACAGAAGAATAAGAGGAGCATCTGTTAAATTAATACTTAATCTTTGCCACAAGCATAACCCGGGAGGTCTGCACTTGTGACACACGTACAGATAGCTTAGTTGAGTGCTGTATTGACACAAAATGCAAGTAACACTATATTTACATGTATGTTAGCTTCAATACTTTTGTTTTTTATGGAGTAGTGGGGAGATTAATAATATTACAATAAAAAAGAAAATCAAAGCAAAAAATGTAGCCTTCTGTTCTACGTTTGAAATGGAGATGGGCTGAATTACGAAAGATGATAGAAAGTAGAAGAAGATACAAAGTAGTAATGAACTGGTACCCTATAAATAGGAAACGAAGTGCGATGACATAGTAGAAACAGCGGGAAAGATGTGGACAAGAATTGCAAGAGATAGGAACGAGTGGAAATTAATGGAGGAGACTTTAACCACTAAAGGCGGTCCTTATATCGAAAATAATAAATAACTATACTATCATAATACTTTTATTTAAAACAGTGAAATATTAACACATACTAATAAATACAATTTATAAGTAAATACCTAAATATATACATGTAATTAAATAAAGCTCTACATAAATAAAAGAAATAAAGTGGGGAGTGGGATGGTAAGCGTGTTTCGGAGAAGGTTTTAGTTTATAATATGTTGGTGATCCTTATCCGGAACCTACATTTAATTGAGTTACAAATACCTATATATTCGCATAAAAAATAATATAGTCAATGACAATTCATACAATAATTGGGCGTGGGGTATTTTATTTATATGGCAAAACAACGTTTGCCGGGTTAGCACTTGTGCACACATTAATGAGTTATTCCCTGAAACACATCATCGTCCCTCTTATGCCAATCAGTCACAATCGCTTCAATCGCACAATCGGAAACGAAAGACGTTTTTTCTGGGATGGCACCCGCTCTTTCTCTCTTTCCCTCTCTCTCTCCCATAGGGATTGGATTCTCTTTACTTCTTATATTGATTGACAACACTAAACTAAGTAAAATAGATCGTATCGATTAATTTAATCGATTCGTAGTAATCGTGTCGATTGACAAACCAGGCAAATATCGTCACTTCAAAGTGTCGTTATCATTTCTCGGGGAGGGAGGATCGAGGTCGCGGTAATTACATCACACCAGGTCAAATATCTGGCTAATATCGCTGTAATACATCGGTATTTCTCTTATCTTATAAAAAAACACAGTGCAATTGAACAAACAGGCATTATAATGTCTCAAAATACTCATTAAGAATGTTGTAAAGTACTTAAAACATATCGTTCTTACGTCTTAAGTACGCAGCACTAATAATTTGTATATAGGTAAATATGTAAACATTTACAAAAAACTTTTACCTGCCCTTAACATTGACACCAAAAAGCTTTGTAATAATCCATCTACCATCTGTCTATAATCTGTGACACATCATACCGAAACTCACACTTTCATAAAAAAAAACTAGAGCTCTTCACAATTTGAAATTCGAATGCTATGCTCTGTTTACCGAGAACATAGGATTTTGGCGGGTCTTTGTAGTTTGACGTCCATTTTGACGGGGCTTGAGAATATTTTGCTGTAGCACGGATTTGGCGTCAGTAAAATAAGAATGCGTCTAGGTTTCTGATAAAATTCGAAGACCTTTAACGAGTAATTTAACAGTTTTGTAGTTGTTTAATAAATCACTAAGTTTTTAGAGATCGTCTTTAATACACCAGATATATTGATTTAATACAGCGAGCCTAAGCTTGAGACATACGATGTTAAGTCTCATTTGCCCAGTAATTTCACTAACTACTTATAGGCTGGTAAAGCTCCTGTGAAAAAAAGCGAACGTCTAAACGTTAGCTATGCTATGTTTAGTGTTATATTTTTTTAATGAAAGAAGAAGAACAACGAGCGTACGGTCTGCCTGATGTTAAGTGATCACCACCACTATATGGGCATCTTGCAACACCAGAGGAATCACAGGAGCGTTGCCAGCTTTTTAAAAAAGTTAAGGCAATTTTTGTGGTATCATCCTGGAAACACCGCACAAAAACCTCATCCCACAGTTGGGTTGTGAGTAGAAGAAAGTTCGTTGAAAATCGCACTTTAGAGGAACTGTGGGGATGATATCCTCATTTGTGGCATGTTGTGCGAAAGTAATTTCAGCGGCAGGAATCAGGTGAAACAGTTCTTCGGAACAATGAAGCGAAGTATCTAAACAAGTGATCAAGCCCATCATAGAATACTGGATTCCTAACAATTCAAGCAGATCTGCGCTTATTAGTTAAGTTTTTAACGTCACTGAGCCGCGTATTCATTCTACTTCTATCGTCACTAGAAGATAAAAATTAAATATATAATATTGCTGATTTTAGTCTGTTACGTAAATAAAATATTATATTTAGGCCATAGTACGGTATCCACCTGGATAATCAATTTATAGTGTATTGATACCACGTTACATTAAAATTGTGATGAATTGGTTCAATTTATCGCCCAGTCGCTATCTGTTTTGCCTGGCTCCGAAAACTGACAGCAACAAATGGATCTTATTGTGTGATACAGATTAAAAATAGTTAGCTGAGCTTATTCAAGTTTCGGGAATTCGGAGCGTTACGTTCCTTTGTACGCACTAATCCGGGGTGAATAGATTTTTTGCTGAGTTTATTGTGTGTAATGGAACACGGACGTCGAAGGAATTTTTGCAAAATCAATTTCGGTCTCATAAATCAATTTGTATTCAATGAATTGGGATTGCTTTTATTTTATTCTGAACAAAATTTTTGGTTCAAAAATAGTTTTTATTTCTTTTGTGAAACACAGTAGTGTTGCCAGTTGTGTACTGTTGTATCCCCTTACCCTTATTGCATTTAATCATTTAATTCAAAAAAATATATTTTTCATTTTACTATTGTTGACGGACATTAAGGCTAATTATTTGTGTTTTTTTATATATGTTTCCCCCGCACTCTGACATTTATGAACTGATTAAATTATAATAAAATTCCAGCGACGGATAGTTTCTATCTTCAGTTTAAAACCAATTTTATAACACTTTCACATACACTTACTTATTTATACATTGTCTCTGTTTTTGCTATAAAAAAAGCGGAAAAGGAGAATCCAACACTTTCTCTCTTTTTGTATTTAAGCAGTAAAGCACTTTCAATATCAATTTTAAAATGCCGTCATGAAGGTACAAAAAAAAGAAAAAGAACACAAAATTGCACGGGTGACGTACGACAAAATACGGTAGTAAAGGAAATTTTTTAAGCCCATTAAGATGCATTTAAAAGAAGCAATATACAGATTACAGAGTACTGGTTACATCGAGAAACTTCAAAGAAAGAAAAGAAAAGAAAATTCAAAGCGTTTTCTATAAAAAATTGTATATTTATAGCGTATTAGTGTTGGCACAGTTCAAAGTGGCTCAAGCGGAAGATCGGCGCTTAGCATGCATATTATGTGTGCCAGCATATGCCGAGCATGAACCTATTTGCGGCTTATGTACCTAGTTTTTTAATATGTGTATTTTTTTGTTATTTTTGTGAAAATAAGGGACCAGACGAGCAGGACCTTCAGCTGATTGTAATTGCTACGCCCTACCCATTACAATGCAGTGCCGCTCAGAATTTTTGCGTTTTTCAAGAATCCTGATTCCTGTTTACAATAATTGCGCTCGTCACCTTGAGACATAAGGTGTTGAGTCTCATTTGCCCAGTAGTTTCACCAGCTACGGCGCCTTTCAAAACGAAACACAGTAATGTTTACTCATTACGGCTTCACGGTAGAAATAGGCGCCTTTGTGGTACCCATAATCTAGCCGGCTTTCTGTGCAAAGGAGCATCCCACTGGTAAAAATGTATGTATGTACGGTATGTTGTATTTTTAATTTAATAAGAATTGTTTAAGTTTTAGTGATTTTTAGCTGCATGTAAAATATTTTATTATAATGATTATTAAAATTGTTTGGTGAAACATGGAAGGCAAGGGTGTAGGGATTTTGTTAAGGGTTAACCAAGAAAATATCAAAGATAAATGTGAATCTAGATTCGACCATTCATAGTACAAATATATATCAATCGCCAGCCAATAGAATTAACTTTGTATTTGTTTAATACTAGGCTACCTATATTATATTACTTTACGGTTAAAGAGCGAAAAAAAATAATACTAAAACACTTTCTTGTGCCATTTCTTCTCTCTCAAAGTTTTTTACGTACGCCTCGGAATCGGCGGTAGTGATTTGATTGCACCAAAAATAATTACATAATTTGAAAAACTAAATAAATATTAGTATATTCTTTGATGAACGCGAGTGTTACACATTTAAATAAAACACTTTTAGAGAATTAAAACGGGTGTAGTTGTATTAAATAACTGTGTTTTTACATAAGATATTGCATAAAAGTTACATTTATAAGGACTGGAAACATGCTCTGAAATGAAATGAAAAGTCACGAAATGTCGGGTTAAGTAAAATATTAATAAATATGTGACTTTTACGCAAAAAGTATTGGAAAAAGATAGTTACAATTACACGCGTTTTGATCCTTTAAAAAGTGTTTTATTTAAAGAGCTATTTACATAAGTTATTTATTTATAAAATACTAGCTGACCCGAAAGACGTTGTATACATAATACATAAAATAATTACTTTTTTCTTATGAATTTGTCAATAATATTTCATAACATCTAGAATTATTTCGTAAATTAAGCTCCCTGTTGTTATCACAGCAGAACTGTCAAACTCTGCGTTACTAAATTCTCTCATAGAAAATATGTCCATAACAAATAAAGTTTTGTAAATAAAAATAATTATGGGTCCCAAATCGCACTAAAAACTATCCTATCTCTCAAGTTGGACTAAATTGCACTCCATGAAGTAATTCCCATTAAAATGCGTTCATTAGTTTAGAAGTTCACTGGGAACGTACATCAGGACACTGGATTTATATATATTAAGATGTCAGTACCTATATCTTTTACTCCCTTGAAATAGTAAACAAGTCAGAAGTGATCCCTTCTTATACAAGCGTCTAATTTTCAAGAAATCATACACAAGTGTGACATTTTGTGTTGTTTTATGTTAAAATTAGAACTGTATGTTTGTCCGTCGTGTTTGTTGACGAAAGTCACGGGTCCGTATTAGTTCAATATTTGTTTTGGCTCGTGTGTTGTCGAGTTAAGCTGGAATCGTGTTTATTTACCTGGTTCCGTATGATATTAACGGAAAAGTACCGAATATTCGATATTTGAACGAATAATGAATTATTAGGCTTTGAAACCAGTTCGAACTGGTTACGCTATATGCGTATTGCGTTAGATATAATTTATTCCCTGATGTATTTTAATTGCAAAAAAAATGACTTGATTTATTTTTTAATCAAAGTACTAGTAACATTGGTTAAATAATATTTTCTCTAAATATTATTATTTTCAAGGAACTTTCGTGGAACGTACAACCAAACTGTGCAATGAGCTTCGTTGTGCGAAGTTTCCAGGACGATGTTCGAAAAAAGCCCGTTTAAGGAAGGCTTAAAGGCCAGCAACGCTCCTGTGATTACTTTGGTGTTGCAGGAGAGTGTGGGCGGTAGTGATCACTTAACATCAGATGATCCGTACGCTTTTTGTCCTCCTCATCCATTACAAAAAAACATAATTGTACAATATTAATATTTTAAGAGAACTCTTCTCAACATATCCTCTAATTATCTTAAAGAAAAAAATTTACAATTACTATAAATATCAACCCTTTTTGGACGGTGCGCCTGAAAGACCGACGCAAAATCGACGCACTAGAAATGTGGTGCTAGCGACGACTGCTGCGAATTCCTTAGACTGCGTTTCGGACCAATGTTTCGATATTTGGAGGAACTCAAGGTGAAGGAGAGATTATCGTCGACTGTACAAATACGAATCCTCAAGTACTTTGGGCACGTTACACGAAACTCCATGGAACGACTCGTCGTCCAAGGACGAGTGGAAGGCAAGTGGTCACGACGTCGGTAACCTACGCGTTGGACAGATCTGATAAAGAATGCGACACAAACCACCATAGTGGAGGAGCATTGCGAGGGCTGCATCATCCACCACAGATACGTCTTGTGTGTACCCACAGTCTCATCATGCAACCACGACCATTGTCAAGAGTGAACGACTAAGGAGGAGGACCCTTTTTTAAACAATTATAAATTTAAAGTAAAATATTCATAATATGAATCTGAATATTATATTTATAGCTAGCTTCAAAGCAGATCTGTCAAACCGTGGATCAATAAATTCTCTCATAGAAAATATGTCCATACAAAAAAAAAATTGGAAATAAAAATAATTATCGGTCCCAAATCGAAATAAAAACTATTCTATGTCTCAAGTTGGACTAAACTGCAATGATTGATCCGTGTAACAACTGCCGAATGTAGTAGTCTCATTGACTCTGCAAAATGTCATCGTACTTAAGCTTTCACAAGTTATTAGGGAACGCTAAAAGCAAATACCACACTGTCATAAACTTTTTCATTACAGTAAACCCCAAATTTGTTCGGATTAGCTCATTTGTAGTCTAAACGAAAATTACCCTTTTATATTTCAACCGACTTGATAAGGAAGCAGATTTTTAAAACGTAAAGTTGTCTATGGGGTAATTACTTTAATTGAGCTTTTGACCCCGAAGATACAGTTTTCACTAGTTTCGGGGTCAGGGCTCCACCCTTTTTGATCTCTTTGGAAAACCGTTTTTTTTTAATTTGGTTAAAATTAACAAAGAAGCATGTAAATAAAAAAGTAGTAAAGTAAATAATAAACATAGTAAATTTTATAATTTGAGTTATATGAAGTGTCCAGCAGTGAGTGTGAAGAAATGAAAATAAATTATTTGTATTAATATTTTCGTCGATCACACTTTATCAGTGGGAGGCTCCTTTGCACAGGATGTCGGCTAGATTATGGGTACCACAACGGCGCCTATTTCTGCCGTGAAGCAGTAATGTGTAAGCATAACAGTGTTTTGCTCTGAAGGGCGCCGTAGCGAGTGAAATTACTGGGCAAATGAGACTTGACATCTTATGTCTCAAAGTGACGAGCAGCTGTAGAGCCGCTAAGAATTTTCGGGTTTTTCAAGAATCCTGAGCGGCACTGCATTGTTATAGGCAGGGCGTATCAATTACCATCAGCTGAACGTCCTGCTCGTCTCGTCCCGTATTTTCATAAAAAAAGAGCCGCGCTGGTCAATAGTCTAGCTTTAGTCAAATCGAGCCGATTGTAACTAACCGAGCGCTATATCCACTGATCTCTACTTTAAGGCCACGTTCAGATGACAAGCGCTCAATGCGCGTTTTGATAACGCGTGCTTACAACTACATACATTTTATACACACGTACACATGCTAACGCCCATTTTAATAAATCGCGCGTTGAGCGCTGCGCTAGCACTCGATTGTTGTAAGCGCGCGTCAACGCGCGCTTTTAGATCATTGGTTTTCTATGTTTCCGTTCAGTTGAGCGCGCGCTTTCGACGCGGATAGACATATTTTAGGGCTCATCTAGTTCGTCCCGAAATCGTCCGAAAGGAAACCGAAGCTTTTAATACGGAATTATTAATTGATAAAATAGAGAAACGTCCTGCGATTTGAGACATGACAAGTAGCGATTATTCAGATAAGAATTTAAGAAGACGGGCTTGGAAAGAACTCGTCCTTATATTCTGTAAAGGACATGACAATTAAGAAAAGAAGAAATTGTTTCTACGTCCATCTTCGACAAATGAAGAACTCAAACTGAAACAGGGCGACACGCATTTAACGCCTGACAAACGCGTACTATGTGGACACTATACAAAAATTTTGTTGAGCGCTTGTCATCTGAACGTGGCCTAAACCACTGGACTGGCGGCTGTCAAAGTGCTTTTGTGCTGTTTTGATTTTCGCCATTTTGGCACTGAGGGCCATGTAACGAGAACGGAATAGAAAAAACTAGAGGAAGTGGCATGTGGGCGTTACGCTGTCGCCACTATTGTGTACAAACGTACTTACTTGAGGCTCAAGTGAGACCAGTCATTTGATGTCAAGTGAAGCATAGTTATCTTTTAAAAAAATACAAATATGCCTTGTTGTGTCATTTTGGACTGTAGAAATTATAGCCGTAATAAAAATTTGTTCCACGAAGGGATTTCCTATCATAGGTAATCATAATTTTCCGAATTAAATACAATTAATTTTTTTATGTGTTGTGCAAAATATACAATTAAAAATGATCCATAAAATTACAACGTAAGGTTCATTTACCTTTACGTAATCGATGTAACTTATGTTAAAATAATTAATGTAAAAAATAAAAATATCTTGCTACTCAACAAGTGCATGCATATATATATATATATATATATATACATATGCACATATCGATATAATTTTATCGAAATAAATTTTATCTTTATAAATTGTATTCAAGTATTGCTCTTTTCCATGCATCATGCGATAAGGGTGTTAACAAATATGTGTAAGATTCCAGTTAAACTAAATAAGCGTTAATTTTTAAATTTAGACAAACATTTTTTTTTTCAATCATATTTTAATATTTGGAATATATTGAGCTTCCACCGATAAGGTTGAGTCGAGGTGGAGCAGAAAAAAAACCACATCACATCATGAAGTAGAGGAAATACGTAATAAAATTGTAAAAAATATGTCGAAAACCATGAATTCTGGGAAAGTCTGCCATCATTGTAGCATATGTACTTATATCATAATATAAATTATCATATATCATAAGACTAACAAGATTATTAATACTTCATCAGTACTTATAGCTTCATCTTTTATTAATCATTCTTTACTGCTTGTTTTGGAAATTTCATTTCTGGTCTGGCGCACCCCACTATCAGCTCGACCCATTTGACCGCGTGCAACGTAGAGCAGCTCGAATCGGGGACCCAGTGCTCTGTGAACGGCTGGATCACTTGGCGTTGCGTAGAGATGTCGCTTCATTCACACAATGAAGCGAAATGCGGTAGAAGACACATCTTCTACCGCATTTATCACGGGGAGTGTTCCGAAGAGCTGTTTAACCTGGTTCCTGCCGCCGAATTCCACCTTCGCACGACACGCCACAAGTTAGGATATCATCCCCACTATCTGTGTGTGTGGCGGTCCTCCACAGTGCGGTTTTCAAGGAGCTTTCTTCCACGTACTATAAAGCTGTGGAATGAGCTTCCTTATGCGGTGTTTCCGCGACGATACGACATGGGTACCTTCAAAAAAAGCGCATACCTACTCCTTCCTTATTCCGTTGCGGCCGGCAACGCTCCTGTGATTCCTCTGGTGTTGCAAGAGATTGTGGGCGTCGGTGATCACTTAACACCAGGTGACCCGTACGCTCGTTTGTCCTCCTATTCCATAAAAATAAAAATATATTCTTTCCGTCCGCGCATTTCTTATGGAAGAAGAAGTAGGGTTCATAAAATCTCATGTCTTACTAGCCCCTGTGTTTATAGAGAATAACGATGAATACTTAGAAAAAAATATGTTTTATGCGTATATTGCTTCCCAAGTAAATATAATATTGATATTGTAACTTTCTAAGACTATCAGTGTATGCTGTCTTGATTTTAATTGAATTCAGCTAAATATTGTCCATTCTTTTAAATAAAACTATACCAAGAAAAAATATTGGCCTTTTATTATTTTAGCTTACGACGTACTTATCAACCCTGATAACATCATTTCTAGTTTTCACTAACTTATCGATATATTTATTCATTTTCATATAACACTAGAAATTTTGACAGAAGTCAAATCTATGGTTACAGAGTTCCTATTACTTCAACTTTCAAGTTTTATATGTTATTTTTCGCAATTTAACAAAAAGTTCTGAGGTCATCATAATCACTTTAAGAATATGAGATTAGCGTAATTGTATTAAGTTCGAAATTGGTGTAAATAAATTTTGCTTTTTGTGTTTGTGAATTTAGGCGTATCATAAAGCCGATAATATAATAAATGTGTGAGTTTGGCGATAACGGTTTCCATAGTAAAATGACGTGATGCCACTTCTACTAGTTTTTTCTGTTCTGTGTAGCGAGAGTCTGCGGTAAAACTAGTGATGACAAACTAGTGGAGAACATAGATGGTGGGAAACTATTTACAAAAAAAAATGGTACTTTATTACGTTAATTCTTAAGTAAGTTTGTTTTTGTTTATTTTATTAAAAAGGTAAAGTATTAAAAATATTCACGCCTAGGAAGGGTCGTGATATGCGCTGCCCGTTTTCTGTGGCTATGGCATTTTTTTGTTAATGCATGTAAAATCTTCTATTAGGTATTAATAATGTCTATTTATTTTCCTCAACTTTTAAAATAGTATGTGTAATCCTCTAAATGCAAGATTTATATAATAATTCTCGTTGCTTCGAGGAGGTAGCCACTGGATTCATACAATGAAATAATTACGGCAGAACCTAAGCAAACACTTATGTCACTTTACACTTGAGTCCGACGGACATTTATTAAAGTAAAAAATTCTTTACACGCCTTGGACACTTCTTTCTTACTTTAGTTGCCATAAGCGTTTAGTATCAGTTTATAAATATAATCACAATAATAGAATTGATAACAAAGAGATAATTGTTGAAAGTAATGTTGATAAAACAATTCATAAACTTTTATACCTATGTATTTTGTACCTATGTATTTATTAATAGTTTAGTTTGTCTTAAATAGACATTAATCATTCTATTTCATTTAACAGCTCAATAAATGAAAAATTTATTAATTAAAGAATAAGTTTATAATTCTGTAGCTGTATAAGCTGTACCTCATAAACTTAAAAGTATAGAATGCTCCAATAACAACAATAGATACATTATTTTTGTTATTGTCGTCAGCCTATATACATATAACAATATAACAGTATGCAATAAAAAATATGTTTTTCTTTCATTAATATAAACTACATAGAGCCCTATATATCTTTACAATTCATGTTCGATTTTGACTCGCACTTGAAATTTTAACTTAAGGATATTAAATTATATTACATAAAATATAATTACATCATAAATATAATGTAATTCTAATACAAATTATTATTATTAATGAACTATTTATATTTATATTATATATTTGGATAATTTGTTTGGTTAGGTTATTAGGATAAATATTTTGTCACTATCTGTGAAGTAGGTACTATAATATAATAAATTTACTAGTTGACCCGACATACGTTGTTCTATATAAAAGCCATTAGTAGCCTTTTTGATAAGCTAATGATTTATAGTTGAAAATAACCAAGAGTATAATATTTTATATATATTCTTCGTATTCTATACGAAATATTTTTTTTATTCGCTCCATAGACAAGGGAGAGATGCGATAATAAATCCGCCTTTTTTAAAGTTGATTATAGATACTATTTCTTGTTGCAACATATGCGTGTCGACATTTTTTGTTACCCAATGTAGAAAATAAGATGTACGTATTGTAGCTAAAAATATTGTATTGTCATCGGTCTTTGACACGTGTGAAAAATATATTCAAGTAAATCGGAAATCTTCAATATAATGAAAACCATGTTGAGAGATTCCGTTAAACAGTGATAGGTCAAAAGTCCGCTAGTCTCAAGTGGTAGTAACAAAACTAACAAACTCACAGGCAACAATACCGCGCAAATGAGGCGGCCGTTTAAAAAAAGGCAAAGGCATCAAATGATACAGCCGGCCGGCTTATCCAAATAGTTTTTATAATATAAAACTGCTTTATGTGACTTTACTATACTTTTTATTCTTTCATTTTGTTAATAATATTTTCGTTGAGCACATGATAGTCTAAAATAACATAAAAAACGGCTACGTCATTGGTTATTAAATTAAAATGGAGAGAAATCATAAAATAATCGTCGTGTTATAAAAGATGTGCCAACGGCGTATATAAACGACGAATTTTGTTGTAATTACACATTTATTTACAAGTGGGAGGCTCCTTTGCACCGGATGCCTGCTAGATTATGGGTACCACGACGGCGTCTATTTCTGCTATGAAGCAGTAATGTGTAAACATTACTGTGTTTCGGTCTGAAGGGCGCCGTAGGTAGTGAAATTACTGGACAAATGAGACTTAACATCTTATGTCTCAAGGTGACGAGCGCAATTGTAGTGCCGCTCAGAATTTTTGGGTTTTTCAAGAAACCTGTGTGGCTTTGCATTGTAATGGGCAGGGCGTATCAAATACCATCAGCTGAACTTCCTGCTCGTCTCGTCCCTTCATAAAAAAGAAAGTTATTATTATTACGGATACTAACGATCAATTTTTTATTTATTTGAAGCCGATATTCTATATGTCCTTCCTATGTTCAAATCAAATCAAAATCGCTTTATTCACGTAGGTCACGGAAATGACACATATGAATGTAAAAATTAAAAAATTCAAGCTCTCTTTTAGGTATAACTGCGTTTAGTTTTTATAGTGAAATGGGCTCCCAACTCAGCATAGTTGTGGTTTCGAAAGAATCCACAACGCTGGTCTTCTGCTTATAGATGCTACAACCTCCATTACATTCGTAAACTGAGTTTAGAAATGGTTTATCGCGTTAAGGTTCAACGGTGAAGTAAAGACTATAATATAATATTTTATAGTGGTACATTATTTGTGCACTCTTTTTATGTCACTACCGTGGTTATTGTCAACTCAATTTCATGAACTCTCTAAGAAAAAAGCGATTCACTCGATTGTATGGAACGTGCAGTCATTGATAGATTGACAGATGACGGCAATAATCTTGTAAAAAATGGTGATTGCCGAAATCCACTACGTTTTAAGCAACTGTTCGCTTTCAAACTTAGCCGTATTATACTTCGTCTCCAATCGCCGTACTGTAATTACTACTACACTGGCCTGCAAAAGTAAGTATCACACTTTTCAAATTATTTTTTTTTCTTAACTATAGAAGGTAGAGATTTAAGATTAAAAACATTTTGTTGCAAATTTTATCGGCTTTAATTCTTAGAAACTAAAATTATACATTAGTAACATTTTTAACTTAAAAAAGATAAAACAATGAAAATAGACATTTTTAGTTTAGTGTAAAAAAATTCAACTAAAATGTATTTACATGTTATTTAATTTTTACTAACTGGTATTGCCTCCTCGAGCTCTGATTACAGCTTCGAGCCGGTTTGGCATACCGAACACTAGGTTTCGGAGCCGATGTTGGGGAATATTCTCCCATTCTTCTACCAGGGCCTGCTTTAGTGCCCTGAGGGTAGTAGGTGGTGGTCTGCGATTTCTGACTAGCCTCCCAAGCTCATCCCAGGCATGTTCAATCGGGTTGAGATCAGGACTTCTTGATAGCCAAGCCATCACGCTGATACCGACCTCCTGAATATACTCTTGTACGATATGAGCTGTGTATGGCCGGGCATTATCATGCATCAGCATCGATCCATCACCCATATTTGCTAAATACGGCCCTGCATATTCATTGAGAATCTCTTGTGCATATCTTTGCCCAGTGAGGGTGCCATTTTCTATGGCTACTAGCTTTGTGCGACCTTCTGAAGATATGCCAGCCCATACATGTACACTGCCTCCACCGTATTGGACTCTTTCTGAGATGCAGGCTTGAAGGTATCGCTCACCAGGTCGCCTGTAAACACTTCGCCTTCCATCAGAAGTGTAAAGGGAGAATCAAGACTCATCTGCAAACAAAATTCTTGACCATTCTTCTTCAACCCACTGCATGTGTTCACGGGCGTATCGCAGTCTCGCTACTCGATGCTGTCTCTCGAGTTTTGGGCCACTCGCTGGTCTTCGGGGTTTCAAATTTGTTTCAGCAAGTCTTCTTCTCACTGTACTGTCACTAATGTAGTCCCTCCGGGTCTGAAGTAGCTGTTGCTGGACTTCAACTGCATTTTGGTGGCGATTTCTTAACACAGTGGAAATAATATAACGATCTTCTCGGGCACTGGTACACCTGGGTCTGCCCTTACAAGGTCTCCTCAGATGGTGTCCAGTCTCTTCGTACCTTCGCTTTACCTTCTGGACCGTTCGTACCGTCACACCCACCATTTGCAGTGCGACGCATACTGATGCCTAGTTCTAGAAAAGCCATGATCCTAGCACATTCTTCAACTGAAAGAGGCATGATAAATAATAGTTATGTGCCTTTTAGCATAAATTTTTAAAACAAGACCCATCGATCTTGAAAAAAATTTAAAACAGAAAGAAAAATGTGAGTGGTAAAATTGTAATTCGGAAACGTCCACTTTGAAAAAGGAATGGTTTTGTTTTTGAAGTTTTTTTCCAGCCAATTCTTAAAAGAAGGTTACCGACTATAAAGTTTTTATGTACAAAATTAAATTCTCTTTGGAGTCCTTTTTATTTCGAAAGCATATCTTGTGAACTTAAAACGTAATCCCAATTTTAAAAGTGTGATACTTACTTTTGAAGGCCAGTGTATTTCAAACTTTTGTCAAATCTCGGCACGTTACTAAACTAAATTTCAATTTTTACGTAGGCAGTCCTCTAATTGGTAGTATTTACATCCTTCTTGGTCTGAGCGGCATTGTATAAATACATTAACTTTTACCGATAACCAATGAATGACGTTCTATACATATAGACACTGCACCTCATACAAAATCAAAGCCAAAATATGGCACATGCCACAAATGACATCATTATAAGCTTCGACTGCTATGTCTATACATTTCTGCGTTTACTCCAGTTTTTAAAAATATTATTGGTCAATAGGCAGCAATGTAAACACGACGCCTCCTATAATGTAGAATTTACATCCTCTTTAAATTTCATTTCTTTATATATTTTTCTTTATAAAGCCAAATTGACTCGGGTCATTGATTATAGGTCCGGTAGCAGACCATATTGGATGGCGTGTCGCATTGTCAATCCCACAAAATTATTATTATTACCGTCCGGACCATACCAAACCATACCCGACATTGGCGCGTGGCGCCCACCGGACCATCCAATGCTTTTTCAGTATTCAGAGCGCAGTTTGAAAAAATGACCTTTTAAATATAGGTCAAATTAAAAACGTCATTGAATTAATGTAGATCATAGTTTCTCAACCTTATTTTGCTCACCGCCCACTTTGAGAATATGTTTTTTTCTAGAGTATTTTCGTGTATTTCTTGTGCCTTTTTAGACTATATATATATTTTTAAATCTACCCACGCCCCATCTGCGCAATCTCAATGCCCCTAATTTTCTCTGCGTCTTCTACTGCCCCCCCGAGAGTCTCAAACGCCTACAAGGGGGCGTTATCGCCCACCTTCAGAACCTATGATGTAGATAGACTAAGCCTACCCTATGACCCACTCTTTCCTTTAGTGAACCTTATAAAGTTCAGTTCTGTAGGTTTTGAGTTTATCGTGTAGAATGGTTTAACAATTAAACACGTTTACTCCTTGCATAAGTTTTTTATAAGTTTAAGTTTAATTGACAGAAAAACTGCAAAATTAAATAAATACTTTAATACTAGTACACAAGCATTCTTTATATGTTTAAAAGGAGGTTCTTGTCACTAAAGTTTGTTATTTATTTATTTACTTTATTAGGACTAATAAACAGTAACACAATAATAACTAATACATATAAACCTTAATTATTAATTGTGAAACCAACTACATTAACCACAGATAAATTATATGAGAGAGATAAACACGTACATCTATATAAACAAAAAATAAAATGTATGTGCTTAGTAGCAATTAAAAAATAAAAGAGAAAAAAAGATAGTACAGATTATGACGGCTGTGATAATAAATATTATTGTTTATTAGATAGGCATCGGTTACTAGCTTTCATTTACTATATCTATTTAAATTAAAACATACTGTAACATTAGGTTGAATAACTAATTTAAACTTGTAAATCTTGTTAGTTATCTTTGAATCAGACTACCTAATTTATTTTTAAAACATCAATAACTTCTACGGCCTTACAAATAAACTTGGTATAAAATTATAAATAAGCATAAACAAAGAATATGCAAAATGTTAACAATATCGTTGACAACACTGTCAATACAATGATAATTCTGAAGTATTCCGAATGACAAGCTGCCTTGCAAATAAACGCGGGAAACGTTATACGTCCGAACAAACCAATCTTAAGCAAAATGTCTATTAGTAAACATTTTGCATTCTCTTGGTTCATGATTAGTCATAACTTTATGCCAATTTTATTTGTAAGGCCGCTACTCTAAAAGAGGAAGCACGATTTCTGAAAATCTGAAAAAATTTTTTTACGCCCAGACTCAGGGAAAGGGCTACCCTCCGGGATAACGATGGGAGGGAGGTGGTGAATGGCACATGCATACCAACGTAGCCTAAGTCTGCGTCTGGACTCTCGTAAAACCTAAGTGCTATCCCACTAAAGATCACCTGAGGTTGGCTTTGAGCAAGTACCCTCTAAACTTTCATCGAAGGAGGATACTCCCTACGGAGTATTCGCTGGGATATAGCACAGAAGGTGCTATCTAATTGGGACTAGTGAAATCAGAAGGATGATCGCAAACTGGAGGTAAGCCCGTGCGTTCGTTGTTTCGTCCCTTTTATATTAATTTTGTGACGTTAAACGTCAAACTCGTTTAACATTGAACGAATACGAACAATTTTGACAGCGTTTAAAACTTATTCTGTATGATTAAGAAAAACTGATAAGTATTTAATTAATTATTAAAAATCATGTTCACTTTCTTTCCACAATCAAATCGTTCGTGTATCGTTCCCGATACAATCGTGAACACACATACAGACAGACAGACGCGGAGCGGCACTTTGTTTTATAATATTATAGTGATCATTTCCAGTCATGGCTCCCCGGACAACTTCCAGGTTGCTCTTGCTTTCGTTATCTATCCAGTCTATTTATATACACGAGTAGGTTATTAAAAAAATTAATACTCTTTACTTTCTTACTTAATACACTTTGTTTTAGAGTGCGTGTGTTGTTGAAAATAGAGGTTAACTGTTAGCCGATATTTTCTTTTTTGTCGTGTTCACAGCTGTAGCTTTGTATTTACAATTTACTTTGTATGCCTCGAAAATATATACCTGGTAAATGGTATTGTGTGGAACCCTAATGAATTAGAATTTAATGAAGTGGTCAAAGTCAAATAATAATTAAGATTTACATTTAGTGTCAAAAACCGTCAACAATGAAAATAAATTCTGCTTAAAACATCGCCAAATACAATAATTAAGTAAATCGACACCACAGGAAAACAGACCGACAGACCTTTGTGTCCGGCACACAATAAGCATGCTCTAAACTGCGTTAGCTATTTAGTTCTGGTGGCGTTAGTGATGGGACGTTTTGTCGATAGTATTACGTTTTAGTATTTTCATCGACAGCTGTTTGTTTCTCTTAAGGTCGAGTCTAATATAAATTTGTTGTAGATTTATTTGTCTATTATTTTTATAATTAATCTAACTAAAGTATTTGACTACATTAAAAATATTAATTTAGAATTATACTGTATAATGACAATATACAGCGTGGCACTATAATGCCGACATTAAAACATGTACCCGTAGACAGAGCTATCTAACTTTAAAAGTAAAAAAATTTAAAGTCATTAATTGAAATTTTCAAACAAACATTTAGGAAACAAAATTTTAATCACACTTACGTGGTCGCATAAGACGGCACGAAGTAGGTGTCAGTGTCTATGCTAGCGCGCGGCTACTAGATTTCTTATAGGTTGTTCCGAAATGATATTATGGAAAATTGATTTATTTAAGTGAATAATGTTTTTTTATGATTACGGTTAAGTAGTTCTGTGTGTTTATTTAATGTCGCTATTGTAGCGCCTGGCTGTATAGTTATTACGAATATTATTATATATCAAATCAAAATCACTTATTCATTTAGGTCTTGCAAATGACACTTTTGAATGTTAAAATATTTCTTTTTACATTTACCATAATTTCTGAAAAGGTTGAGCCTTATTGAAATGAAGTAGCAAGACACTTATGTACACTCTTTTAAATCAACATTTATATCAAATTCAAATTCAAATATTGTTATTCAAAATAGGATTTATAATCACTTATTGAACGTCAAAATCTACCACCCATTCAAAAGAGACTGCCTCAGACCTGAGAAGAATTGGCGCAAGAAACTCAGCGGGCTTTTTTTTATATAAAATATGGATTACAATGTAATATCGTACAATAAACATTTATAATTAAAGAGCCTGAGGGTGTTCGCTTTAATCCCAGTCCGTGGTGTCATTAAGAAAATCGTTTATGCTATAATAACCTTTCCCACACAAACGTTTTTTAACAATTCTTTTAAATTTCGTAACACATTTGTTTTGTACATTTTCTGGGATCATATTGTAGAAGCATATACATCGCCCAACATAAGACTTACTAACTCGACCCAACCGAGTAGTAGGCATAACAAGTTTATGTTTGTTCCTCGTGTTAACATTATGAATGTCACAGTTTCTAGAAAATTCCTCAATTTGCTTGTGAACATACAAAACATGATCAAAAATGTATTGAGAAGCAACAGTCAAAATGTTTATTTCTTTAAATTTTTTTCTTAATGATTCTTTAGGACCTAGGTTATAAATCGCGCGAATAGCCCTCTTCTGCAGCACAAAGATGGTATTAAAACGGATGCACTGCCCAATAGCAATATACCATAGGACATAATACTATGAAAATAACTAAAGTATACTAATCTCGCCGTATCTATGTCAGTTAACCGTCTAATTTTCTTAACCGCATATGCTGCAGAACTAAGCCCTATAAGGTTCGTTGGTCAACTCACCCAAACCCGCTATCCAGTATGCTCTTGCAGCAAGATCTGATTAAAAAACTGAAGAGAGCCAATGAGCTACCTAACTAAGGGGAGATGGGGCACTGGCTCCACCTTGCCAAACCCCAACCTCTTATAACTCACCTGATTATAGTCTTGAGGACTGATCGGATGTCGTAATGAGAAAAAAAAATTAAGCCACACAAAAATCATAAATAATCATATGAATTGATATTTTTACTTTATTTACCTATTTTAACTTGAGAGATATTTAACAAGCACTGGAAACTAATAATTAATTCGTTTTAGCCTTTTATTTTATTCCCAATAGTTACATTTTCCACTCGTCAATACTAAACCCTAACGAAAATAATCAGCTATGAAGTTTATTAAATTTATTAATTCAAAATCTTCAAAACTTAGTATTATCCAATACTCTATGTTTTTAGTTTCTAATATATAAGACTGGATCAAGGCCGCATTAATCTAAAACATGCGAAAAAGTGTATATGAAATTTTTATCGACCACCAATACTAAGGACACTGCCCTTCCCTATTTTATAACCTCATTTAATTACCTTTACCATGACCAAATACCTCCAGGAATTGGTAACATATGACCTAAACTATAAACACATTTAAGTATAAGAATTTATTTAAATGAATACAACAACTTTATACTAAAACTTAAGTATTTTTAAGCATAACATTTAAACAAATCTTATAACTATATTTACAATACTATGATTAATATTTTTTATTAAAATATTATAATATATTAAAATTTATATTATATACTAGCTGACCCAGCAAACGTTGTATTGCCGATATAAAAATACAAAAGTAACTATTGATCGTAGATGGAAGAAAATTTGAAGTTGTATGTATTTTTTAATGCTGACTCATAATCAGACAAATTTAAAAAAAAGTCAAAAACATTAAAAAAAAATTGTCGTGGACCACCCTTAACATTTAGGGGAATGAAAAATAGATGTCCGATTCTCAGACCTACCCAATATGCACTCAAAACTTCATGAGAATCGGTCAAGCCGTTTCGAAAGAATTTAACTACAAACACCGCGACGTGAGAATTTTATATATTAGATTAATATTAAAAAATATTATCATGCGAGACTCCTTTTTTTATTCTATGTTATGTGATGTTTTTTTTATCGCCACCAATAATATTATTACCACAATACTCAAATTCAAATATTTTTATTCAAAATAGGATGTGATATTACTTATTGAAAGTCAAAAACTACTACCCATTCGAAAAATATGCCTCAGACCTGAGAAGAAGGGACGCAACAAACTCAGCTTCTTTTTTTTTCAAAAAAAGAAAAGGTTACAAGGTAATATCGTACTATTAAACTTGTTATTTAATAGCCTATGGTATTATTAAGAAATTCATTTATGTTTTAATAATCATTACGTAATACTTTTATTTTTGAACATTTTCTGGGATATTGTTGTAAAAGCATATAAATCGCCCCATAAAAGAGGGGTACATGGATAATATATTCGAGCCGGTGTACCATTATTGTAAAACCACAAAAAAAAGCTGGGTTATTAGTTAGTGACCAATTCTGAATAATTAAAAAAAAGTCATTAAATTTTATATAGATAGACCTAACGCTTTTTGCCCTGTTTCTGGCCCCGCGCTATCTACACTGGGTAGAATTCCTCTATAGATACCCTTTCTAATATTTTTACTTTTGTTTTGTGTTTTAAGTGAGTGTCTCGAACGAAGCGACGTCTCTTTGAAAGAAAAACAATTCTTTTTCAGTTTCCACTTGTGTCCGCGCTGATGGATGGATGGATGGTTTTAATGTAAGTTTAAGTTGTTACAAACCGAACATATTCTAGACCAGATTCCGCGACTAAGTGTCTCAAATTAAATTGATTTCGTTAATTTATTTCTAAGAAGGCATCACAAGAACAAGTATTCAGCTTCGAACCAATGAGAAGCAGCCGTAACAAAAAGTGGTAATTAAAAATTCGTGGACGCAAAATACCGGAGCCTTTGTACTTGAGACGTGCGGACTTTACTTATCCGTGATAATATAAAAAATATTAATTTATTTAGGTATCACTATTATTGGATATTTATAAGTTCTTTTAATAATTTTGACACACATGTTTGTTTTTTTTGTCTTACCTTGTAAATTATTAATAATTATTCTCATGTTCTGCGAGTATATTTATATACTTTCATAACAAAAAGTATATTTTTTCCATCACTTTTTAAGTCTGACAAAATTTTATTATTTATTATTTTTTCCAACAATAGTGGAAAATAATCTCAAAATAAATAAAAACCGATACTGTGAAATTTCCTATTTGCTACCACTTCAAAAGCTTGAGTTTTAATGACGAGTGGTAAAAAATCTCATTGCCCCCTTTTGTAAATCAATATAACTAAAGGTTCTGCACTTTTTGCATTTTTTTTATAATAATATATGCAAGATAATGCAATAGTTATACTTGAATGTGAAATGAGTGTAAGTTAAAAAAGTAAAAGTAAAAAATGTATGTATATGTGAAAAAATGAAAAATGTGAATATTATATTAACTAAAAATAAAGATTGCAAATATGTATTTTAAGACAGTTTTATTAAAAATATTAATATTATCTACAACATTTTACTCTAGTCCAACTTGAAGTTGTATTTTTTTTGTACCATAGTGAGAAGCCATACAGTAAAAAAATATTATGAAATTCTTATTATTGCTATATAAAAAAAAACTTCGCTTGCCGTTACGAAGCACGTTTGGCAGTTTTACGAGTATTAAGATAACGCGACTTATCAAGGTAAATTGAGCCAGTGTTTAAGAAAAATTTATGGATTTCGAAGAATGCGGTGTCCGCAAGTATCAATGGTCAATATTCCACTAATTATTATGTAGGTACATCATGGTTGAGTTCTTGCTACCAATTGTGATGCCGCTGATGGTCTGACCACTAAACGAATATGGCAGCTCTGTTGTATTTCACACTTGGTTGACTTCATATAACAAATAGATGAAGTTAAGGTCACACAATACTGCCACTCTTACTCCGCCCGTCCTTTAAAACACGTGATCGTTAGATTCTTTTTTTTTTATATAAGCTGTTTTCTAGGGTTATCATTGCACATCACGCATCGTCATGTGCGCAGGCTAGACGACTTTCAGCCTTCCGAACAAGCCGGATTCCGAAAAGGCTTTAGCACCATAGACCACATACATACGCTGCGGCAGGTTATACAGAAGACAGAGGAGTATAACCAGCCACTATGCTTGCGTTCATGGACTATGAGAAAGCCTTTGATTCGATCGCGACCTGGGCGGTGCTTCAGTCTTTCTAGAGGTGCCACATTGATCACCGCGATATAGCGTTGAAGTCCGTCTCCTAGTCGACTGCAGCGGGGAGTCATACAAGACGATGTTATATCTGGGGTTTTTCTTACGTAACACCAAGGCTTTTACATCAAATACTTGAAATACTATACTATTCCCTTTTAAGATCTCAGGTTGAATACAATTCGGTAGTCTGGTGCCCCTATTACAAAAAGTACATCACTAGGATTGAGTCAGTTCAAAAAAAAAAATTATATCCAAATTGAGTTATGTTACTAATAAATACACTATTATAAGTTACAAAGACAAATTAAAATTATTCAATATGAAAACCTTAGAATTGCGAAGAAATGCGTCACAAATTCTTTTCTTATATAAATTATTAAATAATCAATTAGACTGTCCATTACTTCTATCTAAGATTAGTCCACCTTATCATTGTCGTATTAGTACATATCTGCCAGTACATGTACGATTCTTCAGAAACAATTATGGCTCAAATTCACCTATCCAACTTATTTCAAATTATATAACAGTAAATTCCATAGTAATATAGTACTATAGATATAAATTTTATTACATTTGGCAATTAAAAAAAATACGCTTTTGAACCCTTATAATTTGGATGTATAAAATTATAACCAACCAACCAACGTACTTATAAATGACCAGAGATTGGAACTTGTGGACACTACGGTCTTCTTGGGTATCACGTTAGATAAAAAGCTTCAGTGGGGTCCACATATTACCCATCTAGCAGATAGACTCAGCTCTGCGGCATATGCAGTTAGAAAGATTAGGGAGTACACGAATGTTGCGACCGCTAGATTAGTGTACTTTAGTTATTTTCACAGCATCATGACGTACGGTATATTACTATGGGGTCATGCTGCTGACATTGATATAGTGTTTGCACTGCAAAAGAGAGCTTTTCGTGCTATATATCAGCTTGGTTATAGACAGTCTTTTAAAGAAAAATTTAAAGAAATAAATATTATGACTGTTTATTGTCTGTACATTTATGAAAATTTAATATATGTTCACAAAAATCGTCACCTTTTTGCTCTTAATAGTGATTTTCATTATTATAACACTAGAAATAAGGGATTGCTTGTAACTAATTCTAGTAGGCTTCATAAGATACATAATAACTTTAAGGGTATATGTATACACTTCTACAATAAAGTCCCAGCCACTGTTCAGGCATTATCTATAAATAAATTAAAATGTTTTATAAAAAAATGGCTCTGTCGTAAATCCTATTACTCCACTGCTGAATATCTAAATGATCGGACAGCCTGGGACTAGATTGTGATTATTTTATAGCGACTGTACAATATTGTATATTTTTATTGAAAAGAGCGCAAAAAAAAAGAATGCTGGGAGAGTTTTTTGCGCCGCTTCTTCTCTCTCAGAGCGCCATTTGTTTCCGAAGCGGTAGTAGTATCTAGTAGTATAGAAATGACATCAAAAAGAATTCTAAAGGAATCAATTTTGAGAAAATAAATGCCTTTTTTTATGCCTTTTTTATGCCTTTATAGTTTTTTGTAATAGTAAACATACATATTAGTAGTATTACTTAACTTACAATAATAAATGAAGGCTACGCTGTGCATACCTATAACTTAGATATAGAAGTAGTAAATATAAGAAATGTTACATTATAAGTAGTCAAAATATTAATTGTATGTTTAGTTGGTAAGCCTTTTCTAATAAATAAATAAATATCGCCGAAGCTGTTCACCATTAAGTGATCCTATAATTGTTCATTTTTCTTCTAGGTAACAATGAATATTAGGTGTTAAAGTATGAAATTGCCGTAATACTGTAATAGGTACTTCGAATTGACATAGAACCTACATGGTTTGAGATTTTTGTGTGCAACTTCTTTAACAACATGGTACCTTCTTCTTTTAAAAAATGTGCATTATTCGATTATAGACTTTCAGTTGTTATTTTATTCAGCTCAGACAAGAAAGATGGATACTACTATAATAAAATTTGAGGACTAATAAAGGTTATTACTACTTATTATGTTATTTTAAATTGATAATCTGCGCCTGTTTGGAAATAGTAGGTACATTCAAATGCAAATAGTTTTATTCAAAATAGGATTTATAGGATGATATCACTTATTGAAAGTAAAAAAAAAACCATTCGTAAAAGCACGCCTGAACCTGAGAAAAACGGGAAGAAACTCAGCGGACAAATATTTTTTTATAAAATTACGTTACAATTTTATCGTATGATAAAATTTTATTATTAAATCATCTGTGGTATCATTAAGAAATTCATTTATGTTATAGTTACCTTTACCACATCAAGGTTCTCTCGTAACACATTTGTTTTGTACATTTTGTGGGATCATCTTGTAAAAGCATTTACATCGCCCAACAAAAGACTTACTGACTTGACGAGTAGTAGGCATAACAAGTTAGTCTTTGCTCCTAGTGACAACATTATGATTGTCACAGTTTCTAGAAAATTCGTTAATATACCAATGTTACATTATTGACTAAGGGCGGTGGATTTTCAGCAATTCTTGCAAGGCTTAAGTTGGCACAAGGCAAAGATTTAATGCACCCAATACATTGTGTTTTACTACACCAAGGAGGAAAATATATAATATAATATCACAAATTGAAGAAAGAAAGCTATTTGAAGTTTGTTTAACAACCCTTAAAAAGGACTTTACTGCTTATAGCAAAGCTGTAAGCTGCATTGTTTATACATAAATTTTATCTACGTTTCCAAACACAGCAATGAATTTCACCACCAGAAACAAAATAAATGAATTCTCGTACAATTCTGTCCACATATTTGTAGAACAAATCGACTTCAAAAACTAATAAGTGTAAATTGTAAAACACTTATTGAAGATTTATTTTAATACAACTCTTATGCAAACCTAATTAACACCTTTAATATTAATAAAATACTATTATTTGTATATTTTGCTTCTTATTGATAGGTTTGAAACGCTAAAAGCAATATAGATCCAAAAAAAATGCTGTTCGAGACTCTATTTCACGTTCTTGTGAGACAGTGAAAGATTGTGTAGAACGTTTGTTAGCTATGAAAAATTACATTAAATTATGTTCACGCCAAGAAACACTTGAACATAATGAGTCTAGACTCGCTAAGATTCAAGAACATTTTACCAAAGAGTCATTTGAACAGCAAGCGATAGTTTAGGTCTTATTTATGACCGTCTGGCCAATGAGTCTGCTGAGCAAAAGACTCATAGCCTCAGTCTTATATATGATTGACTAGCTTTTACCCGCGACTTCGTCCGCGTTGAAAAGTTACTTTGGGCAATTTTTTTATCGTTTAGGATACTTTTCAAACAATACACATACAAGCTGCTCTTTTCGATGCTGGCAGTGCCCTTCATATTATACACCGCATATCCCTTGTCATTGTGGACAGTCTCTTCAATAGTATTTCCCTGTGAACTTTAACCTCCTATATGAAATAGGAGATTAAAGTTGTATGTAGGTTAAAGTTTCAAAAATGCTCGAACAAATGTTTAAAAATGATTATTTATCAAGTGCCTTCGATAATGAATTTGCATACAATCTATGATCCCCCATTTCAACCCCACCGTTTATTTTTTTGCTATAAAAGGTAGCCCATGTCCTTTTTCAAGCTCTAGTCTATCTCTGTACAAAATTTTATCAAAATCGGTTCGGTGGCTTAGGCGTGAACGCGTAACAAACAAACTTACATTCAGATTTGTAATAAAAGTATGGATTAGCTAACGAGTCTGCCCAGGAACGTGAAAATATATAACATATTATTAACCTAAATGAACACTCCTAAAAAAGCCGTACACAAACTAAAATAACACGGTCCACCTAAACAAAAATGTTCATAAAATGAAAACTACTGAACCATACTATGTTAAATTTTTATGGGACCAAATGGCAAATATTCCTCATCAAACTAAAGAAGGATCACGGAAATCTGATCATAAATCTCAGCGTGATTGGTGTACATACACAGAAAAAACCAATCGAATTGAGTAGGAGGAGGCTCCTGTTTGAAGTCGGTTAAATGACGCTATTTTGGCTCACTTGTGAAAAAGCTTGTATAAAATAAAAAATGCTCACTCTAGTTTTTCTACTAGCGGTACGAATTAATCACAATACTATCTTTGGACAGAAGTCGGTATAACTCTCCCACATTCCTACAAAAACGAAACAGACCCTCAATCAAATCGCACCCGGTCTACAAAAAACACTTTATCAATTCACCAGAGACATTTAGCCTGTGATTGATGTATCTACAATTACTTGCTGTTTATAAGTGTAAATTCGTGGCTCGTTACGAATTCGAAGGGGTTCCGTACCAATAAAAAGCCGGATTTGATTATCGGGTTTTATCAATGAGGCGTCTGTCAATCTTTATTTATTGGAGTATGAAGACGTTGATAGACGCTCAATTTCGTACGAAATATCGGATTGTTTCCGATTCCGAACATCCATTCACTCAACATTCCGGTATCTGAGGGCCTACCATCAACTTTTAATAAGCGATGCGAATCCGATGCAGTTCAGTTTAGGTACCGAAACTGAATCACTAAAATTCGAACCATGAAGTGCCTTTTACTGAATGGCGTTTGGATCGCTTATGAAGAATGAACGATATAAAATTGCGTTTCGAAACCTAAAATCATATGATTTTAGCTGTTTTTTTGCGTAGAAAATATTAAAAAAACATTTTAAAATTACGCAATTGCGTCAAATTATAAACCATTAAGCCCTTTTTTATTCTTATTAAATAATAGTAATATAAATAAATATAGTTCTTTGAATTACAAATTAAATTGCTTATGTGTTTTCGTAAAAATAACGAGTTATGAACGCACCTCCATTGATGTTTGATTTGACAGGACCCGTAAGCATCATATTAGTCTGTGACAGAGTCCATTTTTTTTAATTCGTTCTTATGAACAGGCTATAACCCGGGCCCTTACTGCCTCTTCTTTAGTATTTTCATTTTTGGTATTTATTTTCAGTATTTCGTTTTACAAAAAAGACCAATAAAGTATTCACATCTCATCCTTAATCTATAAAATTTTTCTTTTCTATGTTTTCACTATTTTTTAAAAGTTCAAAACACGATTCACTTTCCTCTAAGGAAGTAGCAACTTTTTTCGAATCAGTCACTGACAAATAAGCTATTCAGTTTAGGTTGAAATAACATCTCATGGTACGAATGAATGAATGAACTATATCAGTTTGCGATTCAGTTGATATCATTTTTGACATCATTGCGATTTAATCAGTTGATTTGACGTCAACCTAAATTAGATAGCTCTAATCACGTCGTGGTACGAAATAGCAAAGTTCATTTTAGGTTGTCAATTGAATCGCAAAAAGAGTTCATGGAAGGCCCGCTGGTCTTATATTATTTAGAATACAGATTATATGACATTTGTCAACGATCCTGAATTTTTTCACCTAATGTCAAGTGATTACCGCTACCCATATTATCTTGCAATACGAGTACCAGACGGATCACAGGAGCGTTGCCGTCCTTTAAGGAAGGTGTACGCGCTTTTTTAAGATACCCTGCCGTATCATCCCGGAAACACCGCACAAGGAAGCTGGTTCCACAGCTTTGTAGTACGTGGAAGAAAGTTCCTTGAACACCACACGCTTACGAAAAGCCACACATACAAAACTGAGTCATTTCTTTTAATCTTTTCATCGTATATGTCGGCGTTTAATAAACACTAATAATTTCTCAGTTTATTGAAGCACAACTGCTAGTATAGATGTGAACCGTCTTTTTTTTTTTTTTGAGAGGAGGAAATACTGTTACGTATTTACGCCCCGGAACGGGGCGTAATATGTCGGACTCGAGTGTCCGCGTAAGCGGACACCCCATACCGTCTAAAACCTCCTCTGTGCTGTTAGCAGCTCTGGCTTTCACAGCGAAGTAGGACGTGGGCCGTGGAGGCCGCAAAGACTACGCAACAACAGTCGCGGGGCGTCTCCTAAGGAGACTCGAACCTCAGACCGGCTGTGTGCTTGTGGGAACAGTGAACCGTCTTTACTTTTTTTTTTTTTTTCGCGCCCAAGCAAGGGAATGGGCTACCCTCCGGGATAACGACGGGAGGGAGGTGGTGAATGCTCATGCATACCAACGCAGCCTAAGTCTGCGTTGGTTATGTGGGACTCACGTGAAAACCTAGGTGCCTACCCACTAAACACCACCTGCAGTTGGCTTTGGGCAGGTGCCCTCTAAGCCTACATCGAAGGCGACCTTCTCATGGGGAGAGAGAGGCGCAAGCGGCACTCCCTATGGAGTTTCCGCTGGGATACCCCGTCTTTACATAAAACAACCGCTTTTATAGCTTCCGTACAATAGATGAAACAGAGTAGATACAACTTCTTTTAAAACACAAATACAATAAGGTGTTGTAAAATAATTCCTAAATACAGCTCAATAAATGTATTAGTGAATTTATATAACTTCAAATGATTTATATAATAGTTTGTTCATTTAATTTGAACAAACATTGCGAAGTAAGAAGATGGCGCTGCAAGCAAGTTTCGAAATACAATTAAGAAAGACTTAATGCATATAATAATAAAGTTTGATATAGAATAACGATATTAATTCTAATACAAATTAATTTGAACATTTTCACATTCAATTAAGTATTTTGACAATAAATAAAACATACCATAATCAAACAATTCAAACAGTCAAAACAGTGTCCATTAAATTAGTTAGACCTTAATAAATAACAGTTTTTTTTTATGGAATAGGAGGACAAACGAGCGTACGGGTCACCTGTTGTTAAGTGATCACCGCCGCCCACAATCTCTTGCAACACCAGAGGAATCACAGGAGCGTTGCCGGCCTTTAACTGTATATATATATATTTATGTTTACAAATAGCTATTTGTATTTAAATTATATATTTCAGATATATCAATAATAATATATTCATTTTAACGATAAACTAAAACATAAATATCAATAGTTGCAAACAATAACGGTAGGTGGCGATTTGCGCCCATATATACTTTTTGTATCAACGATTTATTGTATGATTGTTAAATACTGTCATCGTGCCCAGTGTGACAAAAGAAGGCACTTTCTGAACTAGTAATATAAAATATATTTTAAAACATAGACTAGCGGAAATACATCAAAATAGAAAAGGTAAGCGAATGTTACTTTAACCGATTTTTATTAATAAAACCTATCACTATTGTTTCTATTTTTGTATAAAAAATTATAAGACTATTTTGGTCGATTAGTTTTAATTATTTTTTATATTATATTTGTATATGACTGTTTGTTCCTTTAAAATCAATAAATAAATCATAAATAGTCAGCCACGCTTGGCAACTAATGAACTAACTCTTGCTAACGCAAACATTCGCATATCGAAAGTAGTCAGGTACTATCGGGCTGTCAGGTCGTTTATACATATATTGTTGAGTTGAGTGACGGGTAGACAGGGTGAGGATGTCTATAAAAGAAGATGTCTCCCTACCGTCGACACAAATCCCGGTGGATACTTCATAGGGAGTGCCGTTTGCGCCTCTCTCTCCCCAAGAGAAAAAGAGGGCACTTGCCTATAGCCAACCTTAGGTGGTGTTTAGTGGATAGGAACTTGGGTTTACGTGAGTCCCACATAACCAACGCAGACTTAGGCTGCGTTGGTATGCATGAGCATTCACCACCTCCCTCCCGTCGTTATCCCGGAGGGTAGCCCTTTCCCTTCATCTGGGCCCAAAAAACAACTGTTGACGACTTAGGGCGTTACTCTGTCCAATTTTTGTTCGAATATTCATTGAGTAATTCGCAATTTATTCTTAGAAGCTTGACAGATTATCTATATTTATATACATAATTATATATATCAGTAAAACACTACATTTTATTCTTTAGATGTTTTTAGGAGGTGGTATTAAAATTTGTTATAGAAAAAATATTTCGATCTTATTTCGTTATTTTCCTAGAATATGTAAAGGTCCTTTTGAGGCGCTGTACTAAGTCTATATAACTGAT
Source organism: Leptidea sinapis (assembly GCF_905404315.1). Lineage (NCBI taxonomy): Eukaryota > Metazoa > Arthropoda > Insecta > Lepidoptera > Pieridae > Leptidea > Leptidea sinapis. Next base: position 5,381,093 of record NC_066297.1, read on the forward strand.
ACTTCGTCTATAAGACTCCACACACGTTTCGAATGCAGAAACGTGAATAATGCAGGAAATTCATCACATTACGAAACCTGCAAACTAGTGCGTGATGTTTGATTGATTTACATTTACGCTAATTCATTGTTATCAACATATTATACTATTGCAATGACAGCAATTAATAAGTTTATGTGCCTCACGTTCAGAAATGAATGCAGGTTCTTAATAAATATATACTCGTACATAAATTGACGAACTGCGTCTTATTAGGCTTCCGTAGCCAAATGGCAAAAAACGGAACCCTTATGGATTCGTCATGTCTGTCTGTCTGGCCGTCCGTATGTCACAGCCACTTTTTTCCGAATCTATAAGAATTATACTGATGAAACTTTGTAAGTAGGTGTATTCTGTGAAGTAAATTAAGATTTTCACACAAAAATAGAAAAAAAAAACATGAAATTTTGGGGAAATTGTTCCCATACTTAGAACTGAAACTAAAATTTTTTTTTTCATCAAACCCTTACGTGTGTGTATGGATAGGTCTTTAAAAATAATATTAAAGTTTCTATTGATACTTGATAAATCGTGAACCGGAATTTATCTTTAATTGAATCAACTCAAATATAAAAAAGAAATTAATTTCATAATTTACTTGCTGCTACGGAACCCTTCATGGGTGAATCCGACTCGCATTTGGCCGATTTTTCCATTGTTGAAGTCAACAAGGTTGTTGAGGTTGCTGACTCCATTGATCGTTTGGTTTACGTGTCTATCCCTAGACTAACTTGGATAGGGATGTTTAAATATGGAGGGTTCAGGAACGTTTCACTTTCAAATATGGAATGAATGTGTTGTTTTCGAGTCATTATTGAAATCCCTAATAATATTATAAAGGTGAATGTTAGCTCGTCTGACGCTTTCACGCCTAAACCACCGAACCGATTTTGATAAAATTTAGTACAGAGATAGACTAGAGCTTGAAAAAGGACATAAGCTATATTTTATATGAATAGATGAAGTGGTTGAAATAGGGGATCACAGTCTGTATGGAAATTCGTCATTACCGAATATAAAACCATGAAATTTTGTAATTATATACTTTGAACTATCGATAATTTTGAAATTATTTACTAACATTTGTTTGAGAATTTTTGAAACTTTGACCCACATGGGGATAAAATAGGAGATTAAAGTTCACAGGGAAATACTATTAAAGAGACTGTCCACGAGGAAAAGGGATAAGCGCTGTATCATAGAAGAAAATAGAGATTATTTGAATCTTAAAATATAACAAAAAATTGCCCAAACTATTCAACGCGGACAAAGTCGCGAGCAAAAGCTTTTTAATAAAATAAATCCGATTGGGCGATTAATATAAAACGAAAAGGCTGTAAAGTACTGTTTTAAGGGAATAGGAGGTAACCTGATGTAAAGTTATCGCCACACACTACAGAATCAGAGACGCGTTGCCGGTACAACAACCTAACAGGTTGAAAACCGCACTTGGAACTTCATTGAATAATTTGGTTTTACGTGGAAGATTCCTTGAAGAATTTCCTTTTTTTTATGAAAATACGAGACGATACCAGCAGGACGGTCAGCTGATGGTAATTGAAGCGCTCTGCTCATTACAATGCAGTGTCGATTAGGATTCTTGAAAAACCCCAAAAATTCTGAGCAGCACTACAACTGCGCTTGTCACCTTGAGACATAAGATGCTTAGTCTTATTTGCCCAGTAATTTCACTAGCTACGGCACCCTTCAGACCGAAACACAGTAATGCTTACACATTACTGCTTCACGGCAGAAATAGGCGCCGTTGTGGTACCCATAATCTAGCCGACATCCTGTGCAAAGGAGCCTCCCACTGGTACAAGCCACCACACACTCCAGAAGAATCGGAGACGCGTTGCCGGTACAACAACCTAACAGGTTGAAAACCGCACTTAGTACTTCATTGAATAATTTGGTTTTACGTGGAAGATTCCTTGAAGCACTCTTGACTGAAGATTTAAATCAGGGTTGTGCTGCGTATAATATAGACAGAAGTTAAAGAGTGACATCGGTGTAGGTTAGGCATCGAGCATCGGCATAAGTCAAGTGCACAAAATCCTCCATGAACATTTAGCGGCCAGGAAACTTTGTGCCCGGTGGATGACTTTTGAGCTTGAAAACTATTTTTATGGCAATTAGAAACGAGATAAGCAGGACGTTCAAATGTAGTGCCGCTTAGGCCTCAAGATTCTAGGAAAACCCAAAATTTCTGAGCGACACTACAATGCTTAGATACAACACAAAATGCCGTGTCCATCAAGGAGCCCACTGGTAAAAGTGTTGGAGCGACACTATGTCGTTTTGCAGTGCTCATGGTAGAATTCTTACACGCGCTACAAAAACTTGGTGTTTTCGGGTTAATACGACAAGGGCATCTTCAAAAAACGCGGGGGTATACCCATTTAAAAGACCGGCAACAATCATTTCATTCCTCTGGTGTTGCTTGATCGCTTACCAACAGACAAACTGATCGATCGTTTATCTTTTTATGCCATAAAAAAATATACTGCATTTTTTTATATATTTTATTAGAGTCCAAAACTTACCTTTATAGGATATAAAGCTGCTGGACAACGACAAAATTAAATAGATTAGATTCTTGCCCAACATTTTCAAATTCAGTCAGAGGCTCTTGGATTTAATTCTAAATTGATCTAATATTATCTTAATATATATATTTCTTTTGTGCGTCTGTTGTAACTGAACTTCTCTTAAACGGCTGGACCGATTTTAATGAAACTTTCTGTGTGTCTTCTGTGTGTGGATTCGAGAATGGTTTGGATTCACAATTGCATTACCTCCTAAACGGCTGGACCGGTTTTGATGATTTTTTGTGTGTTCCAGTGAATTTGAGATTAGTGTAGATTGTCAATTCCGTTCATATAATATAATTCTCCTGCTCATTCGTATGTTAGTGAACTCCTCCTAAAGGCTGGATCGATTTTTCAAATTTAAGACGTGTGTACAAGACAACTTATGTCGGGATCACTAGTATTATATATATGAGAGTAATTTATTTATATAATCACGTTTTATCCTGACGGCACGTACCAGGACTTCATATTTAATTCAGAGGCTATTGCCAAGCTTATTCAAAAAGTTTAGAGATAAGTCACAGTGCTAAGAGATTTGTATTTAATAGTTTAATATTACGCAAATAGGGAGTGAAGTAGGCAATTTCAACCACCTGCAAAATTCCACCCGAGACTAACGTGAGGTTGACAAGCCTCTATTCCTCCCGTGCTGCATATTTATAAGGTTTATTATCACACCTGTAACGAACACTTTTCTTCAGGAAAACAGAAAAAACACGAATTTTCCGCGGTGGCATGGTAAAAAATTATAACTCTAAACTAAATTTTATGAATAATTGTAAATATGTTAAACTTATCAAGATAATATTATTTATGTAACCCAAATTTTTTTTAAACTACCTTCACCAAAATTAATAAATGAAATGTTAGTACTTAAATATGACAGATTCTAAATAAAACTCGTCTAAATTAATATAAAGTGATTATTATTATATAATTTGATTTTCTAACAAAAACTTGGTTATCCAACACATAGATTGTTGTTATTTATATTATAGAAAAACTGAGCTGGTCTTACAAGATGACCTTATACTAGGTAGATACAGTCTTAGGTAAAGAAGTCAACCCTAATGTCGTCAGAAGAGGTAAGAGTCACGCGATAGAATGAGAGAAAACTTATAGGTGAATAAAAATGTGGGTTAGTAGCGCTGTGCGATCTGAATTACCTACACTTGTATGACCGCAAGACTCCCTATTCCTTTAATTGATATTGCGGAGTGAGATTTCCGTACTTGTACTATTTTAATATATTCTTTGTCTGAGTGAAGTATTCGAACGAGCAAGTAACAAGGTCTCGTTCCATAATTCGGCGAGTCAACATCTCCTGTGGATGTCGGTGTTACAATAGATAGAATTGTTGTTGTTCCACGGAGACTCGGTTCGATCCTCGACCACCAGGTACCAATGTGTTCTCGGTTTTCGAATTCAAATGTCTATTTATTGGACGCCTTATAAAGTCGGCAACGCTCTTGTGATTCCTCTGGTTTTACAGGAGAGTATTGGCTTAAGTGATCACTTACCATCAGGTGACACATATGCTCGTTTGTCAATCTCTTCCATAAAAAAATGTTCGATAGTACAATCATTTCAAATTTTCCTTGGTCTAAATCTTCCATAAAAAAAATTCAATAGCTGTCGACATATTCATAAATTTTCAATATGTCAAAAATTTAAAACTTTCCTTGGGGTAAATAATAATATAATTTGTTTTACTGGGTAAAGAAAAACCAAAATTCAATTCAAAACAATATATATTTTATTAGGTAAGCAATTAAAGGCAACCGCAGGCTGGTGCTGCATAAAGAACGGATGGTGGAGGCGCTACGGTACAAGTAGGCAACACTGAACAGGTCGGGGCAGGTGCAGGTAAAACTGTACAGGACGGTGCAGGGGCTAACGCGGGTAAGACTGAATAGCTGGGTAACGCTGCACAAGCAGGAGCTAACAGTGGTGATGCGGCAGCTAAAGCCGAGTTTAATACTGTTGGTAAAGCAGCTTCTAGAAGAGGCGGTAGAGAAGCTGCTAAAGACTTAGATAATGTTGTTGACAGCGCCGGGGCAAGACTAGGTAAGGTGTTCGGGCAAGCGGGTACCGCGCACGGGGACGCGGGTAATACGAGCTCGTAAGACGGTGATGACAGGCAAAGTGGAGCTGCAGGCAGGCATTGCGAGAATGCTTGCTGAAAACAATAGAAAATAAATAAATTAAACAATTTTAGTAGATTAGAAATGTGACTGGCGCTGTCTGATATGACCGGGTACGTCGTATGCCATGTCGATACAGCTCAGATCATAATATATTTTCTATTCATTGCCCAATACAATGAAGTACCGCTCAGGATTCTTGAAAAAGCCAAAAAATCTGAGCGGCCCCACTGGACCCCTTAGGTCTGTGGTATACACATATTATTTTATATTCCGAAAGAGTGTTGGGTGTGGAAATTCAATTTTTTAATCCAAATATCTATCATTAAAAAGAATATCGCATTTAATATACTTATTTACGCGCATAACAACCGAATTCAAATGGTGCAGTCGACCACATTGGAGAATTCTTTAATGTATAAAGTACTAAGTACGCGCCTCAATAAGGCTACTGGAAACCCAAGCGCTGGCAGCTATTTCGATCAACAGATCAGCCTAGCGGAAAAGGAAATGCGGCCAGTATGTTTTATTATAAAATGGCTCTGACGTAAATTCACTCCACAACTGAATATCTAAGTTCGGACTATGATTATTTTTTATATAAAAGTGCGCAAAAAAAGAATGCTGAGAGAGTTTCTTGCGCCGCTTTTTCTCTCTCAGAGCGCCATTTGTTTCCGAAGCGGTAGCAGTATCTAGTATATTAGAAATGACATAAAAAATAATTCTAAAGGAATCAACTTTGAGAAAATAAAATATACATTTTATGCCTTTTAATAACAACAAACACTTACCGACAGCAATGACAAACAGACAACAGAAAGGACGAACATTTTTGTATGAATACTAACCAAACAACATACCGCCCTATATACGATTTTTTTATCAAATTTCGTAACGCTATAGAAATTTCTATGCGACATTGTATTTGTCTAGTGTTATGATGTAATATGCTAGATTGCTTAATTTTAACACACATATTTTCTACTACTATTAAATGCAAGACAGTGATGAAATATAATATTTTGCTGGAGTAGCACGAAAAAATAGCTTGTGAAAACAATATAAAAATGCATACTCCTAAAAATGTAGACAGAGATGGCAGATCGCCGTTTGTTATGTCTTGATCAAATTTAAATTCAAACTCTTAGATTAAGGATTGCTCTTGGCTGCGCTCCAACTAGATACCGCACTACCTTAGAACAAAAGTTTTTTTTTTATTTCGGCAACTATTAGATGCTTGTGTGCGTATTTTAACCGAACTAAATAAAATACAAAATACTTACTGATATGTGATCCCAGTGCCTTTCTTATTTCTTGTAGTATTATTTTTACATAGTTTTACTACGCAAGCCGGCATTTTAGCTTCAATTATTAGCAAAGTTTAACAGAACATGTGGCAAGTCAACGTCACAAATTGTTCGAGACTGGCTCGAGTACTTGGGCGAAGTATTAGTTGCCGCACTTTGTGACTAGTGGAGTGAGTATCTAGTTGGAGCGCAGCGGAGACCAATCCTAAATCTAAGTTTAATATTTTATAATATTGTTCGTTACCTTTGCAATAAGCATTTTCATGACTTGCCAAAATAGATAACTTTTGCAATCTTGTTTTTTCAACTTCATTTTCTTAAAGGTCTTCCTAGATTTCTTCGATCAACAATAGCAGCATGTTCGAACTCTATGTGTAAGCAAGTGTTTTCAAAGATATAGGAGTGGGATTCCCCAAAAAAATGCGCCAATTTTCTTTAGTTACTTGTAAACTATACAATATTGGAACACTATCGTAAATCTATCAGATTTCCGGTATTTTTGGTGATGATCGGTAATTTTTCACTTAAACTTCCCGAACCCTAGACAGTGAATGCTTTTTTCTGTTGTACCGGCTATACCGGCAGCCAACCGACCTGCGCTTGACAACAGCTGCATCCCCCGTACTGTAAAACACAGTACGGGCGATAAGTGACACCCTTCATATACATTACGATAATTAGGCGATAGAAACATAACAATTATTGCGCCGCCGTTCTTTCAGGCTTGAGGCAATTACACACATCAAAAAAGTCTAAGCAATATGTACTAATTTAAATTTTAGGATGGTTTTTCTCATAATAACGTTGTATTTTAATTTTAAAATAATATTTTTAGGGTCCTATGATGTAAAAATCACAGCTGTTATCTTTATAAGTTCTTAAAATAACAGAAATTAACAATATTAGAATATACTGCAGAAACTAAGGTACTTATGCAACTAAACATTTTTTTACCAAAATGAAATTTCTAAAGAAAATGAATTTATTGTGAGAGAATAGGATAATATAATACAAAGTATGGTCTCCTCTGCTATTCAGAACGTGTCGGCAACGATTATTCATTGAATTAAAGAGACTGTTTATGTCATCTAACGGTTTTCGCTCCCAATGGAAATGTAGCAAATCCTTCAGCTGTTGGGTTGTTTTCACTCCGTCCAAGTCCTTCAAAACACGTCTCTGGAGCATGTCCCATGCGTGCTCGATGGGGTTGAGGTCTGCCGATTGTGCAGGCCAGGGCAATACCCGGACGTTCTCCGTTGCTAAGTATTGACTGGTTCGGCGAGCTGTATGTAAACGCGCAATATCATGCATTAACGTAAAATCGGAGCCAAAGGTTTGTGCAAATGGATGGACATAAGGTCTGAGAATATCCTCAACGTAATTTTCAGCGTTTGTTTCCATTTACAAAAACGAGCTCAGTTCACCTGTTCTTCATAATACCCGCCCATACCATAACTGTTGAGCCGCTGTATGGATGAACTTCCTGAATGCACCCGAGCCTTTCAGTATTTCCGGGCCGACGGTACACTCGCACCCTTCTTGTATCAGGCCTAAACCCGAATCGCGACTCATCGGAAAACATAATTTTATTCCATTGTTCCTGGGTCGATGTTCTGCGTTCTCTACACCATTCATTTCGACGAGGGCGATTCCCGTGACGTATCGGTAGGCACCTAATTGGGCGTTGAACTCGTAAGCCGTGCTCATGCAGTCGATTTCGCAGTTTGGGGACTTACATCAACACCACTTGAATTTTGTAGCCTCAAACTTATCTCTCCAGCGGTTAACATCGGCTGGCGTCTTGCAGTCAGTTGTATGTACCGCTCTTGCGGAGTGGTTGTGCTCCTTTTACGGCCTGAATGCTGTTCAGCGAGTTCCCTTGTATAATTGTTGCGCTGCCAAAGACGCTTCAATAACACTTCTATGAATGCCAAAATTTCGAGATACCTGAGATTGATTATTTCCCGCTTGCAACATCCCTACAGCTCTTTGCATTTCATTTGCCGTCAAATTCTTCGCTCCATGACGTAAAGAATATCTAACAATTCAATTTTGTCGCTAACTTTATTTAAATGGTTGGTAAAATTATAAAATCAAGACTAAGCGTAGCAATAAAAACGCACTTAAATTCCCTTTCATTTAATTTTATTAAAAAAACAAAACAATCGAATTTTTTTACAACCAGCCAGTATATCATCAATAACAAAAAAGTTTACATACCTATGCACTTCGAGTGAATAAAGACTTAGAAATTAATTAATATAAATGGTAAATTTGTAATACCATGCATGTTACTTAGACTTTGTTGATGTGTGTAGTTTTCCAAAAAGGCTTTGGATTCTTTTATTAATAAGAGATTTTAATATTCAATTTCTTTTTTGTGACAAACAGACGTTTGTTATTAATTACGGGACAGGAGTTCCACTAAAAACACCTAATGCTTATCAATATAATAAATAATTGGGGCGGAGACGCCGGCCGTGTCGTACGAGCGTTCCAACTTGCTCAGGCAGAAGCCGCTGACGCGCGCACTCCGCACACTTAGGCGAGGTATCCACCAAAGCGGAGGACACTGTTTCTTCTGCATATCAATGATAATATGTTGGACACCCCGTACATACATTGCTATGCAGCACTGGTGATGCCGTATACACGGGCCACAAGTTAGATGATCCTCACCATCTGGATGAGTGGCGGTCCTCCACAGTGCGGTTTTCAAGGAGCTTTCTTCCTCGTACTACAAAGTTGTGGAATGAGCTTCCTTGTGGGACCTTCCGGGACGATACGACATGGGGGTACCTTCAAAAAAATCGCGTACACCTTTCTCAAAGGCCGGCAACGCTCCTGTGATTCTTCTGGTGTTGCAAGAGAATGTGGGCGGTGGTGTAATAAAAAAAAATAACTAAATAGATTCTCGATAAGATTATTTAGTAAATAAAACAACAGGTTCTTTTTATCTTTTGTACTGTTTCCATAAACTGTGGCATGATAGAATAAAATATTAAAAACATACGTCTCAGACTAAAACACCGAACATTAAACTGATTGGACCTTACGATTATGTACTACTGTCGATTTTTCGATACAACTTTAAAGATCATATTTACGACAGAACTGCAGTGTTTGAGAAACTCTTCACAGGTCAAAACTCAACCATGCTTCACGAAACTGGGATAAAATATGTGCTAAAAGTGCATATTAAAAAGTCTAAGAAACTTTACTAATTTTTTTCTCTATGAAACAAGTTGGGGCTAAGCTAAAAACTTCTACAAATATGTTCTTTCTTTGCCAACGAAGAATTAATAAAATTAATTATTACTAACTATAGATCCAACACAAGTCGCATTGTTCGACAGTTCAATAAAAAAGGTATCATTCTTCTAAATTATTGTTTTAGTCTGAAACGTATTCCTCTATAATTTATTAGACACATCTATATTTACAATATAATAATTAATGACTAAACGATTTAACCTATAAAAATATAAAATAAATAAAAACATCAATACACATCTACGGCTCGAAGGACCAACGCAGGCGACAGACAATTTCATAGTGATTTTATATTAACTATTTTTGTAAGGTTATGAAAACATTAAATTGACAGCAAAAAAAAATGTGAAAACAATTTGAAATTATACGTACATAGGTAACATTTTCAAGGACTAACATTTTATTGTATAAGTACTCTTTTTTTCGGGTAGTTTCAAATTTGCATTGCCCTGCAGATAATATTGTGGTATCCTGCGTTGAACCTACATCAAAATGAAGGAAAAATCACGACACTTAAAACTTATAATTACACTCAAAGTGGCTATTAAAAACTTTGAAATAAATAAAATTCGATCTAAAACTATTTCATTTTTAGTAAAAGATACAAGACAAAAGTTATAATTATTACAAAAGTATTTAGAATGAAAAAAAGCGCAAACTGCAATTTTAGCCTGAATATATACGAGGTGTATTCGTTGACTGTGATCAGGCGATTATTCCGTAACTATTACAGATATCAAAAAACTTTTAACTGATATCAAAAGTACGTTATGTTTATAAAAATCAAACGAGAAGTATCCAAAATTTTGATATTAAGCACTCCAATTCACAATAAGGATGCATTTCGAACATCTGCTGAATACAAAATTTAATACTTACAAATAAATAAATATTTTATACAGTTAAGTTAAATATTTATTATTAAGACAGTTTTATTACTTTGTTATTTTAATAAACAGTTTCCTTTAGTATCAGTAGTAGCTAAAATAAACTTTTAAAATAAGGAAACTAAAACGTTTCTACTAATCTCATATCAAATGTACGTTGATTATTATACAGTTAGCGATGTCATTTTACAGAATAGATAAAGTTATTTGGATATTAGTTCAAAGTTTTTTGATATCTGTAATAGTTACTGAATAATTTATTTATTTTCCTATTTCATCGTCATCAGCCGGAAGACGTCCACTGCTGAACAAAGGCCTCCCCAAAAGATTTCTACGACGATCGGTCCTGCGCTGCCTTCATCCAACGTATTCCGGCGATTTTGACCTGACCGTCGGTCCATCTTGTGGGGGGCCTACCAACACTGCGTCTTCCGGTGCGTTGTCGCCATTCGAGGACTTTACTGCCCCACCGGCCACCTGTCCGTCGAACTATGTGCCCTGCCCACTGCCTACTTATTATGAATTTTATTTGTAATTTATTAGAAATAATTCGACATTCGAATGTTGTTTTAAGTGTCGTGACCTCTCGCCCTACAGAAATTGTCAACGAAAATATACAACATATTATCACTTACTAAATAACTCGGGACTTTGTGCAACACATCTTTACATAGCTATATAATCATTAAAACTAGAATTGTCTATGTCGTCTGTGGTTACAGCCATATTTGATTCTCTCTGGCATCGTAATCTCAAACGTTAATAGCGATTTAGGCTGGATTTAGTGATCGAACGATGATAAGATCAAAATTATATATAAAATATTATAATTTATTGATTATGCAATAAAAAAAAGGTTGTATTGATAATGTCGCCCTGATAAATTTTCCACCTGTGACGTGTGGTATACGTTTTTTTAGATAGTATATGCAGTTTGTATAGGAAAATGGCCGATAATTGATAAAATAATTTACACAATTTTATGTTGATACAAAACATGTAGGTTCTAATTTAAATTAAGATATTACAGATCGACAAAATTTAAAAAAATAGAATTAGTTTTATTCATATAACTAATTTAATAGAAAAACAAAACAGACCATTGCCTACAGAGTTATATAGAAGACGAGAATAAATAAAACTCTTACCACAGACGACAGTAAAATAATGCCCAGAAAAAAAAATTGTCAAATCACAGGCGTCTGTCAGCTGTCAATTTGCAATAAAAATGTTGACTGCTCGACAAGTCTTCTCGAAGTTTAGCGTTTTAACGTTAAAAAACCTAAGCTACTAAAACACATCGTTTCATTTCCACACACGTTTACAATGTTGCCAACTTAATACGAAATTTACCCATTTTTTATGTAAGCTAATAAAATTTACGCACATAACGAGAAATATAAAAAACGTATAAAAAACTTATCACTGATTAAATGTTACACATATACCCATATAAAACATTGAGTTGGTATAAAAACATGTTGGCAACACTGCAATATTAGACCAAGTGTGCCACGCCAATATAATTCGAAGGTAAACTTACTAGATTTTGGAGATATACAGCTCTTCATATATAAAATGTATTTCAGTATTTGTCAAATTTATTATTACTTTAGTTATAGTATATTGTGCACAATGGTAACAATATTATTGCCAAGATTTTCTTACCACACGGATTCTGTATTTACTGAAATAACGCAAGTAACACGCAATATTTAAATGAAATACTTTCTAAGGTATTAAAACGCAAACAGAATTCTAACATTAACATGCCAAACAATAATTCTGGCTCGAGTAATTTTATAACGATAATTTGGTATCATTTGAGATTAATCCTGAGCACTTCTAATTAATACTAATTGCTTGCGTAGAAATCTAAAAAGAAGGTACTAGAAGTGACGTAACCATCGCGGTTAGATGATCACCTAGGCCATTCGTATTCAACTTCAGCTACCAAGCCTCTTGTTACTCATATGTCTAATTCCAGAAAAACGTTCTAAACCACACTGATGTCGAAATTGAGTTAAGAACACATTACTGGTCACGTGATTGATATTAACGGACTGACAAAAAATGGCAGCCCTACCGTAACTCTTTAAATGACATGATGACATAGTAGCCCAACCAACATGTATGGAATGCACTAATACTTATTAAACTTTAAACACGAATTCCGTAAAATGTGATGTTTGTGATTGGAATGTTTTTCAGGAACTACGTCCAATCACAACACGCGAATTATAAAAAAAAACAATTTATATACAATTCTCTCTAATTGTATAAAATTAATCTTATACTTAATTACCCGTTATTAAACTAAACAATGCGGTATAATAATATTATCATTGGTTTAATTAATACCTTAATATTTTAATACAAACGTAAAAAAGCACGAGGAAAATTTTTTTAAGGATTTTTGTTTTATTATGCCAAAGAAGAATAACTTCTTGCGTGCGTATATAAGTACACACACTTTTTTTTAAATAAAATAGATGGCAATTGTTTTTAATATCCGGATTCATATTTATAAGACCTTCTAATTTAGATTTCTATGCCAGAAACAGGAAAGATAAATACATATATTAATAAGTTAAGAAAAAACTTTGCAAACATTTTTATAGTGAACGTTTACGTAGAGAAGAGTTGCAGTAAGCGAAAACGATAAAATGTATAACAAATAAATATGATATAATAATCCAAGTATTGTTTAAATTCAAATAAAGAGTCAGAAGACAAAATCATTGAAGCCTGATTTCACCAACACAAACTAAACACAGTTATAGCCTAAACGCGTTTAAATGCTAACCGTCGAATTCAGGACGTTCAACATTTGATCGCGTTCAAGAGCTGTCACTGTCGTTACCGTAATTAATTGTAACATTGACATTTAACAATTGCGATTTTGTTCATACTTATCGATGACAGCTTTGACAGGTATTTTGATACATTCTATTGTTTATGACATGACTCGTTTACGTAAAACTGAGTTCTAATGAACTCAGATTGAAGTGTAATTGGTGAAATTGGGCTAGAGGTAATTTTTTTCTGGTACAGGTAAAAAAAATACTATTTACATATTTTTTTAAATTATGATGTATGTATATATGTTAATTTTAAGTAAAAGTTAATGTTCAAATTCCGTTTTAATTACAAGCGTTTCAATTGTTTCTAAAGTATTTTATTTATATTAGATATGTGTCAATTGCACTTATATAAATACTTGAGTTGTATAAAAATCATCTTTAACTAGAATAAGTTTCAAAATTTACTGACAATTGTAAATAATATCAACCATTCCATTTTGAATTCCCATCATAGTCTTTCAGCAAGCATTGACTGTTTTGACCAAAGTCACACTCCACGAGGAACTGTACACCTCCATTCTGCCTTACAATTCTGGGCTTGCTATAACGGCAGACAATCTTGCTCAAACAAACACAACACCTTATGTATAAGCTCATACTGCTCAGAATTCTGCACCATACCACCCCGGTTTAACCTCATATTGCACACTATACCCAGAACGTCTACTTTCTGTTCGATTGTTAATTGTTTAATGCCATTAAGTATTGCTATCAGGCAACCAGTCCTTCCTATACCAGCGGAACAATGAACTATAGTGGGGGGTGATTGGTTCTCACTGGAGAAAGTTATGGGAGAAGATATTTTGATTTTTTCTACTTTTATCTGACAAGGGGTATTTTGAGCTTCGAGGGGTGGAAACACAAATTTAGAATCTGGCTTTGGACTGTCGTTACACTTGCATTTTTCGTCAGTTTCATCACTACACTCGCTAAAATTATACACATCATCCCTTAAAACGTCCAGGCTTAAATTAAGTAATGCATTCGCATCTTTCGGACACTTGTGATCAGCCCAACTGTGGAACCAATAGTGGTACACTGTTATACTTTCTGAATTTTCTTCATTATATCTAACATCCAGAGAACGAATCGTGTACCCACATTTTTTTATCATACCCATATTTTTTATTAAAAAACTTGGCCTTTCTACGCCCTCCGCACAGTCCGGGCAACAAATTTCAATTTCTTCGTTCAAATCCAAGGGGAAGTACCTTTCGCATTTCGGTCGATTGTTTTCGAGGAAATCCGTCAGCATAACGATTTTTTGTATAAGCGGACGATTCGTGGTCGTTCGCGTGAAATCAGCGTGGTTCTGTTGAACCATCAGCCAGAAATCGTACATAGTGTTCTGGAGCGGACCTTGTGTTGCTATGTAACTGTTTTTTGTGTACTCATGCCCCTGGAAAGATAGAAAAGTTCTTAAATTGACAACAAAATACATAAATAAATCTCTTATTTTGATAAATGCGCTATGCTGTATCTTTGAGGTACAAAAATCAACTGACAAAATCGTTAAAATTATTATTTTATATTGTTTTGTTTAATTGTGGAGAGGAAATTGAGACAGATGATTTTGAAAGAGAGATATTCTTAATGAATTACTTAATTAAAACATACTATGTAATGTACTAGCATTAAAATTGATATAATCCGAATGAGTTTTGTTTAATTTGTAAAAAAAAAACTAACCTTAATGAAATTGGCATTTATGTATCCCTCACCGCAACCGGCGTCAGCTCTCAACATAAACCGCGAATGTTCGTTCGGCAATATCGTCTTATACCTATTCTTTGGATGGGACCCAGAAACTATTGGCTTCTCCTGAAAATTCGTCGGTAAATCCCAAAACTCCTGGTGTAGATTCCTCAACAGCATTTTCTGGTATTCAGAGCATGGCTGAGAAATCACAGGCTCGGGAATCACCATTTGTGGGTTGTCAATATCTTCAAGTGGGCCCGAACAACAATGCTGGCCCTCATTTGTACTATGGCACCTAAGTTTTGAATAGCCATTCTGAAAAACATCATACAAGTCCTTCAGCTGTTGTCTCGACAATACGCTAGAAGCATTTTGTAGATGCTGCATATTCGCCAAATACAATCTAAAGTCTTCGGACGTACTTTGAGGGCTTAAGGGTTTTGTTGTGATACTTTTGACGAATCCAGGCTGGAAATTTGGTTCCTCTTGACGTCCAAAGGCATAAATTAGCTCGTTTTCCTGATCGCCGCACACATATGTTAAGTTTTGCGGGTAGTCCGGGTATGAAGATGACCATAAGTTATCATGCGACCCGAATCCCAAACATTTCTCCGAAGAATTTAGCCTAGTCCTATTTTTATACGATTTTGGTATTAAGTTCTCTGTACTTAATGATTTTCTGTGATTGTCTCTATGTGGAAGGTCTTTCAAATTGGTGTCAATAAGGGCCTCGTCAATTTCTATGTCCCGAGGCTCTTGGGGTTGAATATTCAATGTAAGAGATGTATTAGAACTGCGTCTTTCTAATATACCTTTTCGAGGCTCTGGGTTATCTATACTATGGTTACTATTGTACCTGCTTAAGTTGCACGTTGACCCGTTAAGATTATAATTTGATATACTTAAACCTCTATTAGTTGACAACTGAGGATTTGAAGTATTGATATTCAGAGTTAGGGAAGTGTTAGAACTCCGTCTTTCTAACAGTCCTTTCTTTGGGCCGATTTTTGTCTCCTTGTTGAGAGAACTATTACTAGAATGGCGACTAAGGTTGTTCGAATTTATATTTAACGTTAAACTATTGTTGGATCCACGACGCTGTAATAAGCAATTCTTTGGTGAATCTCCGGATAGATTGGTGTTTGATGAACAAATAACCCTTGTAGTCGGAGTTAAGTGTTCGTGAGGTATAAAGGATGCAGAGTCGCGCCTCTCTAGAGAAAGCTTTTTCTGCCTACCCTCCGAATTAATACTAAAATTGGATATACTCGTTCTCACTGTTGAAATATTGTGAGTCGAAGTACCAGCGCTATTTATCGAACAGTTCGAGCTTTGTAAACTGTGCGTACTTAGTAATAAACTTTGATTAGAATTACGTCTATGTAATTTTTTGGCTAGCTTCTCGTCTTCGGCGCTTGGTTCAAAATCATCAGAAGGCACGCCTTCAGGGAGTGTTTTCAAATTTGTACTTGAAACACTCAGGTTTTGTTTATAATTTAATAGATTCGTGCCTAAAGTTTGACCGCTATCCACACTGGATTTATCGCCTAGAACGCTTATATCAGGAGTTCCATCTACATTCTCGTCAAATGAATCCATTGTTAGTGAACCGATACGAGAAGTGCTCGGCTGATAAAGCATAAGGCTTGCATGGTTTTCTCGTAAAAATATTCCACTATCTTGACCTTTCATTAGTAATCGACGCTGCTCTGCAGTGCATTGGAGTGAATTGTACCCTAGCTTTGCTCCAGTGCCATCGTGCTTAAGATTCTTTTGCCCTAATATTCGTTTCAACTGCCGCTTTGGAGTATTTGGAACAGAAATTGAATTCTGTGGAACTTCTAGAGATTTTTTGGGCGGTGTACATGGGTTTTCGGTCTCGGAAGAATCCAGCGACGTAGCTTTGTATTTCAATGTAGGAGTCCTGACTTTATTTTCCGCTGCATCACTGTACAATTTCTCAAACTCTAACAGTTCCTTTTCGAGGTCACTGTCTCGTTTTGTTAAATCTATCGTCAAGTTTCTTAAATTCTTTCCCTTTTTTCTTAAATCAGTCTCAGCAAACGTAGTTGCACCATCATCAGAAGTGACAGTTATTTCAAACTCCTTTGGTGAAAACCTTGGCATATCCAAAAAGGACTGCGTATCAGAGCTTTGACGTAGACCTTTCTTTTGTAATAGATTGGGCGATTGTTGCTCTTCAGATTCCGCAATTATTTTATTATCACCATCGAAGATAAGCGTAGGTTTTTCATCACAGGGTGTAGGAAATCGATCGATATGTTCGCACGAGCTGCTCGTATCTTGAAGTTTGTATGCTTCGTTTATTTGATCTTTCATTTGCTTAGCAATGGGCAGACCTAAATTTTGTTCAATTATTTTAGCGTTATCCGAATCCAGTGAAATAGATTTCAATCTTTGTCTCCTTGCATACACGGTATTTAATTTCGGTGATAGTTCACGATTCTCATTATTCACCGTATCAATTTGTAACGAATCTATTTTGGCACAGCAATCAACTACGTCTTTTTCTGATACCGGTAAGTTATCAGCAATTTCAGTCTTATTTTCTTCGGTACATTTTTGAATAATAACTTCAACGTTTCTATAATTAGTGTCACAACTGTTGTGCCTTCTATATTTCTTAATTTCTTTATCTGCAGGAGGTGTAAATTTTTCTCTTTCAATTGAATTTCTGCCTCCATACCGTCTTGGTCTTGGAGATATTCTTGGTGCGCTGTCTTCAACAGCACAGACATTATCGAATGTGAAGTAGTTTTCTTTATTGTAACTGTGAACTTTTGGGCTAGGTCGAGCACTTATAACTTTAGGCGAATTAGGTTTTTCAGGTACACCATTTGAGCGATTAAGATTACCACTCAACATCCTTGGCGATTGGGGGACTTCGGAGTCACGAGGTGTTTCAGGAAAAAACTTCGGGGATCTAACAGTATCATAGTAAACTGATTTGGGAGAAGGTTCTGCGAAGAACATCGGAGAGATCATCTCAGGTGGAGTGTAGAATCGCGGCGAACTTATATTATCAGCTAAAAGTTTAGGGGAAAAATCGAATTTTGTTGCTGATGACTTTTCCTTTGCTGAACTGCATTCGATAATGCGAGGCGAGTTTTGCAATTCGGGTCTGCCTTGCTGACCCTCAGAGGAATTTTCGGCAACACTGCAGACATTGAGCTTGGTACTAACGGATCGGAATCTTCGTAAATTGCCAGGGGACATATCTTTATCAACATCGCGAGGCGATGCAGGAGCACGTTCTCCCATCTCCTGCAAATATTCAGATTTCTCTGACAACTTTCTCAATATATCGGAGTCGAAACCAAAAATGTTGATCTTATCAGTTTTTGCACTGAGTACAAATGGAGATTTCTCGTCTTTTTCTAAAGATGGCGACCTAGTTGCACTGTATTTTTTTAACCGGCTCTCACGCGACAGCTCAGTTCCTAAATCGTTGCTCACAATTTGCGCTAAGGGCCTAGGGATGGCTGCGTATTTGAAATCGAGAGGCCGTTTATGTATCCACTGCTCAGGCAAAGGTAGTTTTGGTATGCCGCGAAAGTCAGGAGTAAGCCTTCGGGGACCTTGTGAAGACTGGGAACTTGAAGGTTCAGGGCTATCAGCACCGTGTGGGACAGTATTTTGGATTTTGTTTTTAACGACAACAATTTGGGTAGGTTGTGGTGGTGGTAAAGACTCGATAGCTTTGTGTTGTAAGTTAGAGAGCCTGGGGGACGCAGTGGCAAGAATATCGTGGGGGTGGGGCAGCGGCGATGGGGCCAGATACAGTACTCGTGACACGCCGTCACACACTACGTGCACCTGGAAGAAGTAAAATAAGAATTAGTTTATTAATCATAGGTGAAATTTGGCAATTCACTTATTTAAACAGTTTGTTATTTTTAAAGTGATATTCCTCACTTCTGGGATTAATTAAACAAATTAAATTTCTAAACAAAATTTATGAACGCTGCGGAATTCGAAACCGCGCCTTTCCGGTTCCGTCCGAGCGCTCTTTCACTGAGCCAACTGTTCGAGTGATATTACCTGAGAGTTTTTATTTATTTTCAACAATAACATCTAGCCTTACAGGTATATTCCTAATGCACTAGTGTAACATTAACCTTTAAAATGAGCTTAAATTTAAAAAATAACCTATGGGTCCTTATCTAATACTATGCAATCATATTCACCTAATCTTACATTCATAAATTAATACTTAAGAACCTAATCTAATAATTATTATAATAAGACATACCAAGATTTATGAACGGTTAGAAAGCTCGCCCTTCATCCCTCTAGGCCTAAGAGGGTTGAAGGGCACACATATTCTATTGTTGAGAATTTTTTGACTCTGGCACGTGATTACCTTTTTACAGAAGTACTTAACACTTTAACATTAAATATTTTAACGCAGCTATATCCACATTTCGCTTTGCACTAGATTTGTCATTACAGTAAAATAATGTCCTTAATATTATTTTACTATTAATTAATTAAAGTTGTATTTGTAAATCGTGCGCGACAGTACCCAAGCGCAGCAATCCCCTCAACGTTTCGTTATGCGCTAGGCTTACATGCCGCAACTTATATCATAAATCTCAGAGTAATCGGTGTCCATACATAAAAACAAATATATACCAATCGATCTTTTTGAACTCTGTTAAAAATTTAAATTATCGTATCAACCAGTGGGAGGCTCCTTTGCACAGGATGCCGGCTAGATTATCCACAACGGCGCCTATTTCTACAGTGAAGCAGTAATGTTTAAGCATTACTGTGTTTTAGTGAAATTACTGGGCACATAAGACTCAACATCTTATGTCTCAAGGTGACGAGCGCAATTGTAGTGCCGCTCAGAATTTTTGGGTTTTTCAAGAATCTTGAGCGGAATTGCATTGTTATGGACAGGGCGTATCAATTACCATTAGCTGAACGTCCTGCTGCTGCTGCTATAGAGCGTAACAAAGGCTCAAAAGTATTCGCACGAGATTTGTCTATTGGGCAGAGCCAACTGACGAAGCTGAAGACCGGTGACAGCAGGGTCGTTTCGTCTAAACCCGAACTTTTAAGGGAAGTCGAGAAGTTCTACGGCCAGTTATACACGACCACACGGGCACCTGTTACCAACAAGGCTGAAGACCCAAGAGCCAAATTAACAGAGACACTTTTGAAGAACTATAGGCCCATATTGTTTTCTGGGGTTATCACGAATCGTCTCGTGCGCAGGCTTGACGACTTCCAGCCTCCCGAACAAGCCGGATTCCGAAAAAGCTTTAGCACCATAGACCACATCATACATAAGCTGCGGCAGGTTATACAGAAGACAGAAGAGCATAACCAGCCACTATGCTTGGCGTTAGTGGACTATGAGAAAGCCTTTAATTTGATCGAGACCTGGTCGGTGCTTCAGTCTCTCCAGAGGTGCCATATATCGAACCGTTGAAGTATTTGTATACACGCGTCTAGAAACGCCACCATGTCAGTCCGTCAGGATCAGATCTCGAAGCCGATGCGACTGCAGCGGGGAGTCAGACAAGGCGATGTCATATCGCTCAAGCTGTTCACCGCTGCGTTGGAAGATGTCTTTAAGCTTCTGGACTGGAACGGACTGGGCATCAACATCAACGGCGAATACATCACTCACCTTCGATTCGCAGACGATATCGTTATCATGGCAGAGACCATGGAAGACTTAAGTCATATGCTCGATTGCCTCAATACAGCTTCCCAAGAATGTAGGTCTCAAAATGAATATGGACAAAACGAAGATCATGTCAAATGTCCATGTCGCAACTACTCCCATAACAATTGGGAACTGTACTCTCGAAATTGTCGACGAGTACGTCTTCCTCGAACAAACAATCCAGTTAGGCAGGTCCAATTTCGCGAAAGGGCAAGCTTCATAAAATCTTCTCGTCCCAAATACCAGTGTCTGAAGACGAAGGTATTCAACCAGTGTGTGTTGCCAGTGATGACTTACGTACGTGAGAAACGCAGACGTGGTCGCTTACTATGGGCCTTCTGGGAAAGCTCATGGTGGCTCAGAGGGCAAATGGAGAGGGCTATGCTCGGAGTTTCCCTGTGAGATCGAATTAGAAATGAGGAGATCCGTAGGAGAACCCAAGTTACCGCTTAGCCCAAATGGTTGCGACACTGAAGTGACAGTGGGCAGGACACATAGTTCCACGGACAGATGGCCGTTGGGGCAGTAAAGTCCTCGAATCGCGACCACGTACCGGAAGACGCAGTTTTGGTTATGATGATGTACGTCCTGCTGATCTCGTCCCTTCTTCTTCTTCGTCGTTCCACTCTTGACAGAGCGGTGGTGATCATCACGAAGTGGAATCTTTTGGGGCAGATGTGATGCGCCCCACGAGACTTCGCCACTTTTCCCTTCTGGCCGACAGTCTTGTGCACTCATTCAATCGACCGCCCATAGCGGACTTAATTTGGTCGGTCCAACGCATGGGTGACCGTCCCCGCCCTCTGGTATCCTCCACTTTGCCCTGAACGACAAGGCGCTCAATGCATTCACTCTCACGCCGGGAGACGTCCCTTACTGTCATAAAAAAACCCTTCAGAACTTGAAGTCATTGATTAGGGGGGGTATGCTTCGTGAACACCATCATGTTCGCTTGATTACTATGACTTACCTCAGTGACGTGGTGGGTGGGCGCTGTGCTCACGTGTCTCTTGGCGGTGCGGCGGCACAGTATGAGCAGCAGCAGCAACGCGGCCGCCAGCGCGCCGCACCACCAGCCCACCGAGCTGCCCCACATACCCCCGCCCTCACATCTGGAGGAAGCACACACGACATAAAACCACTTATCATCTATATACATATATAAAAATTAATTGCTGTTCGTTAGTCTCGCTAAGACTCGAGAACGGCTGGACCGATTTGGCTAATTTCGGTCTTGAATTATTTGTGGAAGTCCAGAGGTTTAAAAGGTGAATAAATAGGAAATAGCTGCTAAATTAAATAAAAACAACAAATTTGTTTTTCCTTTGATATGTCCATACATAATACCTATGAGAGAATTTATTGACGCACGGTTTGACAGTTCTGTCGTGAAACAATTTCATTGCGACAGCAGGGTGCATATTTTACGAAGTAATTTTTGATGTTATGATATATTATTGACAAATTCATATAAAATCATTATTTTATTTATTATATACAGAACAACGTCTGTCGGGTCAGCTAGTCGTAAATATTTTTTTTTTACAAATCAAATCAAAATATTTATATTTCATACGTAAATCATATTACACTTGGACGTAATATCAGAAAAACGTTACAAACCACAATCATGTCAAAATTGAGTTAAGAACACAAAACTGGTCATGTCGTGATTCATATTAAGAGACTGACAAAAAATGGCAGCCCTACTGTCATTCTTTAAATGACATCATGACTTAATAGCCCAACACACATGTATGTAATTCACTAATATTTATTAAACTTTAAACACAAATTCCTTTAAATGTAATGTTTGTGGCTTGGAACGTTTTTCAGGAACTACATCCACTTGAAATAAGTCATTTGTTAGATACAGCTCTTTCGGAAGGCAGATTTCCTCAGAGAAGAATATGAAAAAAACTCTAAGGTTGCTCTTTTCAAAACAGATTAGGTATTACTAATTCTTATTTTTAATGCAATTTACAAATCAGTTACAATATATGTAAAGTAACACAACAAAAATACTCAAATGTCAAAAACTAAAAGGCTTACACAAGTAGGTCAAAAAAAAAGTAAATTAATAAATGGCTAGTGCTTAGCAGAAAGGAACTTGTCCACAAAATCATAAAAAAATTACAGTTTGACACCCCAAACAAAACTTATCCAATATTTTTAATTTAAAAAGGAACCAATTCACTTCTCGTATTTCTAGCAAAGATATTAAACACATCCACAAACAATATACTAGAAGTCACAAAACAATAACTATCTTTTGACTTTGGACCTCAATTACTCAGCTTAGTTTGCGTGTGTATTAATATAAAGATTAAAAGATTGAGTAAAAGAGGGAATTCTCCCCTTCTTCTGGTTTCAATTTTAATATTTTTTTATATCTTATAATAATAATAATAATAAACTTTATTAGCAACATAATTACATTGCGATACATTTTATAATAGGTATAAAAAAAGGATCCAATAAAAAAATAAGTAACTTCAACATAATAAGAAAATATAAATTAAATAGACCTAGTGAAATTTAAAAAGAAAAAAGAGAACAATGACATTGAGGAACAGTGCAATCACTTTACTGTTGCCACTCAGTGCCCACTCAGTACACATCAAGCCACCTGAGCAACACCACACAAATTTTTCAGAGGGCACCATGTTTTGCAGCACTGACAGCAACTACAGTATAATTACTAACTTCATTTACTATTTCAAATACATCTAACCATACTAAAAGTAAGTTAATAAAATATAACACTACTATGATGTTTATAACATTATAGTTACGGTCAGTGGTTTATTCTTGATAGTTGTATACTTCGCAAACACAGAACATGTTGAGAAAAAATCTTAACTCAAAATGTACAAAAAATAAAAAGCAATATCAAAACGCAAAATTCACAGTAGGAAGACTTTTGGTGGCATATAAAATGTTATTTAAACACATGCCGTTGTTTGAAAGTTTTACATATAACAAAACATGACACATTGTTGGAAATCATCTCATAACAATAAGAATCTTATGGCATACTATAAGTAGAGCTACATAGCTTAACTAAAGGTTTCAAGACAACCTCCTCTTCTCAAAGCAGAGAATTCTATCCAAAACTCAGAAGCGAAAGCTTCCCGATCACCCATCCATGTGTCATGAAGATCACACACATCAATAATACACTACTAAGAAGGCCAGGCAGAAGACATATAAGTAAAAAATTTTATTAACCTAACCAGTTCAAACCTGTAGGAATAAATTTAATTCTCACTAATAATTCCAATTGGTGATTTAAAAAGATATATTAATAGTCAACTTCAGCTTAAATTTAAACCTATGTATGAACAAAATGTCTTAAAACAATGTTAAATTAAATAAAACTATGTGGACCTTTCTGGCGGATAAATAGTCAACAGCCAATGTAAAGGAAATAAAATTGGAAAGAGCTTATACCAAGGTTATCCTGTTTCACCCAAACTCATTCCTGTCCTGGATTCTCTTACCCCACACTGGATTGGGCAAAAAAATAGATTGGCAAACAACAGAGAGTATCTGTCACATTTCAGATTTGTAGACATACTGGCAATTATTTTGCTATCATGACAAAAGCCATTACTCAAAACTAAATGGAACATGGAACCTATTTGTGTGAATAAGAACACAATAGAAAATCCTAATGAATATATCTCAGGTTATCAATCAGTTACAAGTTATCTCTAGAACCAAGTCAACTTTAAAATAAATAGATACACTTATAGGAAATGCATGTCAAAAATACTGGAGGAATTAAAAAAAAACTAGAGATACAAAAAACAGCTATGTAATTAAAAATATTGTTCATATTGCTTGTCCTTATAACATATGATTGCCAATCCTGGGGAATTAAGGCACACACAAAAATAGCTAGCAACATTCTAAAGCTCAATGGAAAGAAATATGATAGGAAAAAAAAAATTCCCACAGAATAAGATTGGCAACATTAATGAAACAGACTTAAACAGATGATACAAATGATTTAAGTTTTCTTTAGTGTTAATTCCGCCAATATTTGTTTTTAAACAATTCAACATGTGTTTCGCCTCTACACAAGGCATCCTCAGGGCGTGTTGTCAACACAAATATTGGCGGAATTAACACTAAAGAAAACTTAAATCATTTGTATAATTATGGATTTCCGCAAAGTAACACCTACTTCAATAAATTTTCTTAAACAGATGATGTAACAGTAACCATCAGAGAGCTTATATGAAGAAGGAAGGGCATACATGAAGGGGTAACAAAAAATGGTCTACAATGTACAAATGAAGGATGCGAGATGGACCTTCCATGAGAAGATGTGTAGATAAAAAAGGCCACATCAGACCAGAGACCATTCACAGTTGGACAAGACCTATGTCCGAAGAGGCACACTCATTTTTTGCTATGAGATTCATAATATTTTACTCAAATCTCTCCATGTGATGCAGATGTACATAGCTATTTAAAGTATGTATATAGCAAAATACAAAATTATACAATAGTACTGAAGTGTGTACGTTGAGCTAAGTTTTCAATATAAAACACACACAGTGTTACCAATATAATTTTTATGAAAGAGGAGGACAAATGAGCAGTGTATTATTGTTAGTTAAAAGTAGACATTGTCACACTTACTACCTGATTGATTAAATCATTCCAAATAGTACTTTTTTTACCAACACATAATATAAAGGCATAAAAGGTATATTTTTCTCAAAATCTTAATACCTTTGGAATTATTTTGAATGTCGATCACAGCACTACCGCTGTTTATAAAACAAGTGGCGCTCTGAGAGAGAAGAAACAAAATAATACATTTAGACTTACCTGATCCAATTTGAAAAACATATAGAATATATTATTATATACAAGAAGAAATTGAATGTCATTAGATATGAAGCTGATATTTTTCTATGTTGTTCTTTCAGCATTGTTAACACAATTTATTTTTTATATTATCACCTAATTATTTGGACCACAACATAAACTAGAATTTTAATCAAGATAAATGTCTTGTCAATATTTAACTAACTATACCATGATTTTAGAACTTAATAATAATGCTTTCAACTTGACCGTAGGACGGAACAAGGAATACTGGCGTAATTATAACTGACTCAGCATTAGTTTAACAGGAAATAAGCCGGAAATTCTATAAATCATTCGTTGACTACAGATGACCAATACATCTTTCAAAATGTGATGAAAATTTATTGTGTATAGCTGTCATTAACTGTGAAGGAGACCATAATATTTATCATGTTTCGTAATCAATAATTGTATAAACAAAAAGATAATTTTCTTGATCTATTTGCGGCATATGACACACTTGCTTTAGTTATCAGTTTGTAGGTGACGATTTCATATCAAGGTTTTATAATAAAAACCTCAATCCGTTATACAAACAAGGTCTTTAAAGCATGTTTAAAGTCGATATTGCATTTAAAAGTTAAAAGGAGCTTATATGAAGAGTTGTAAATAAAAATACGACTAAATACGTACGATGCATCAAGTTCGACCGAACAATTGTATCTCCCCGTACCCCACCATGTGACAATTATGATATATTAATTTAATTCCAGCCACAAACACTTATATCACCTCACTCGCTTTATATTTTCACTTTTCTTATTGATTTATTGCAAATTAGCACACGTTTTTCGGGATACTCGCCCATGAAGTTTTGACGTACGCTACGACGGCCATTTTTTCTTCAGATGAAACAACAAATCGGTGTTGCCAGTATTACGCGCGAAAATCTCTCAACTTTTGAGTAAATTTTACAACATCAAATATTTAAATAAAACCTCTTCGCGATATTAAGCTGATCTCATATATACCAAATGCTTCTCCAAAAAATTTTATTATATTTAATTTACTAAACCAATCGTTATCCGGACTGTTGATACTTCCGATAATTCAGGAAGGCAAATAACGTCCGGCATCCAGCAGGGCTCAGTTCATTGAGATGATTTGCACATGCGCGACTCTGAAGGTAAAGTATGCCACTAGGGCATCGACTGTCCCTAATGCTAGGTCATCGCTCACCTATCGTTTACTATGTAGGTCGCAACGTGAACTAGATAATATTTTGTATACGAAACGCTTCGTTTAATACAATGTTACGTTTTATAGCATTCCTTAACAAGAATAATTTTACTGTCTTAACTTTATATGAATATACAATAATTCATCATAAAATTGTCACACATTACAATAAAGGAATTCAACAATAAAGGGAGCTCAATAAATTATAACAATACCTAAATAAATAATTAAGTCTTATAATTTGTATTTGGTTTTTGATTAACGCAAGTATCATACATTTACCTCTAACTATAGTACCTACATTTTTATTTGAACATTAATTATTGTTGGGGAAATAAGTATAAATTATGTGTGGCTTAAGATATAGCGCTATCTCTCTGGTTTCTACATCCCACAGTCGCGACGGAACATCTTTCTGTCTATATATCATTTGGACATATATTATATAGAAATATGATTTATTTATACTTTGCTTGCCTATAAATACGAGCGTAGATATACCTACATAATGAATTAAGGAAGTAATTCCTAAATGCCTATTTGAATAATGAAAAATAAAACTGTTTTTAGTTTGTGGGCATATGTCCGACAGATAAACAATAACTTAAAGTAACTATAACACGAATGACTAAATCTTAATGATACGATAGATTGGCAATGGAGCTACCACCCTCAGACTATTTAAATAATAAATTTTATTGCACCGAAAAATTGTGTTAAAAAAAGAAGAAGCCGCTAAGTTTCTTGCGCCCGTTCTTCTTAGGTCTGAGGTATAAATTTTCAAATGGGTGGTAGTTTTTGAGGTTCAATAAGTGATTTTAAATTCTATTTTGAATAAAAATATTTCAATTTGAATAGGTTGTTAAATTAATATATCTATAATATCTTGCATTAGATAAGTATAATAATGTATTATGGTATTTTTGATCACATGGTGTTGTTATTGTTACTTTATAATAAGAGAGACTATACACTTTCCTAAACGTTTTGCTTAAAAGTATCTTTATGCAGTGCGAGAATGTAGGCGGCGGTGATCACTTAACATCGAACGACCCATAGGCGCATATTTTGTTCTCTTTCTTTCATATAAATATTATAAGATTTAACGGAAATATTTTGTTTTGTAATTATTGTGCAAATATAAACGGGTTCCATTATAATATTTCCATATTTTTCATAGCGGGACCAAATTGGGTTGACAAATAAAAAAATATTTTTTTTTCCTATACAACGGAATTCAAAGTCAAATAATTATATTCAAATAGGCTTAAACTAAGAGCTTTTGAATTGTCAATAAAATATTTAAGTAATTTGAATTCCGGAATCTACTATATGTTCGGAAAAAGTAGAGCTCGTGTGAGACATACAAGTAACAATTAAAGTAACATTTACAAAGTAACAAAGTAACATTGTACAATTAAAATTATTATTTAATAGCCTGAGGGCGGTCGCTCCATTCCCAATCTGTAGTATCATTAAGAAAGTAATTTATGTTATAGTAACCTTTAGCACACAAACGTTTTTTAACAATTCTTTTGAATAACGTAATACTTTTGTTTTGAACATTCTCTGGGATCCTGTTGTAAAAGCATATACATCGCCCCACAAAAGACTTGTTAACTCGACTTAGCCGAGTAGCAGGCATTATAAGCTTATGTCTGTTCCTGGTGTTAACATTATGGTTATGACAGTTTCTTGCAAATTCACTTATGTGCCTATGAACATACATTACATTATCAAGAATATATTGAGAAGCAACAGTCAAGGTGTTAATTTCTTTGAATTGTGCTCTCAATGATTCCTTAGGAACTAGGTTATAAATAGCGCGAATAGCCCTCTTCTGCAGCACGAATATTGTATTAATATCGGCAGCGCTGCCCCACAGCAATATACCGTAGGACATAATACTATGGAAGTAACTAAAGTATACAAGTCGCGCCGTATCTATGTCAGTTAATTGTCTAATCTTTTTAACCGCGAATGCTGCAGAACTAAGTCTGTTCGCCAATTCTTCAATATGGGGGCCCCATTGTAATTTGGAATCCAGAGTAATGCCAAGAAACTTAGCAGATTCCACCGATTTTATCACCTCTCCGTTTAACAAAACACTTGCATTAACATTTTTGACATTTGGTACGGTAAATTTTATATATTTCGTTTTCTTGCTATTTAACAACAGGTTATTAGCGTAAAACCAGTACACGATGTCAGATAGAATATCGTTCACTTCGTCATACATAGCTTGGTTTCTTTTCACTTTGACAATCAGTGAAGTGTCGTCCGCAAACAATACTAGCTAATGTTTTTTCTCTATACGATTAGGAAGATCATTTATATAGATAAGGAAGAGGAACGGTCCGAGAATAGACCCTTGTGGTACCCCCATACTGAGGGGAGTCCCAGGAGATCTCCTGCCATTCACGTCGACCTTCGGAATTCTATTGTTTAGATATGAATTCAGAAGATCGAGCGCAAATCATTTTATGCCATAGTGACATAGCTTCCTGACCAGCGTTGGATGTTCAAAAGCCTTAGATAAATCACAGAAGATGCCAAGAGCATTCTGCGATTCCTCCCAGGCATCAAAAATATTCTTGATAACCTGCGTCCGTTGTTGAACGTCCCCTAGTAAAGCCAAATTGTTTCAAATAAAGTAACTTATGAGAGTTAAAGTAAGTAAGCATTTGGCTTAAAATTATTTTTTCAAAAATGTTACTAAGGGTCGGCAAACCGACACAGGACTATAGTTATTCGTGTCAGAAGAGCACCTCAATTTGAATATTGGTGTAATTTTGCTATATTTCAGAAGGTCAGGAAACACGCCATGGTTAATACAATTATTAAAGTCTATTGCAAGATATGGTGCTATGACATCAATTATTGAACTTATTATTTTAACAGAAATGCCCCATATATCAGCAGTTTTTTTAATGTATAGAGATTTAAAAGTTTTAATTATTTCTCCAGGGCTAACAAAACTAAAATTGAAACTTTGTTATCGGACACGATATCTATATTGATGAAAACATAATTGTTTGGGGCAACCCTCTTGGATTTCAAAAATGATCACAGAATTGTTCTCTGCACCCTCGAGAACCTCGGACACGATATCCATATTGCTGAAATCATAATTTTGTGCGGCGGCCATCTTCGATTTGAAAAATTATCACAAAATCGTTCTATGCACCCTCGAGAACCTCGGATACGATACCCATAATGAAGTTATCATAATTTTGAGCGGCGGCCATCTTCGATTTGAAAAATGATCACAAAATCGTTCTCTGCACCCTGGAGAACCTCGGACACGATATCCATATTGCTGAAATCATAATTTTGTGCGGCGGCCATCTTCGATTTGAAAAATTATCACAAAATCGTTCTATGCACCCTCGAGAACCTCGGATACGATACCCATAATGAAGTTATCATAATTTTGAGCGGCGGCCATCTTCGATTTGAAAAATGATCACAAAATCGTTCTCTGCACCCTGGAGAACCTCGGATACGATACCCATAATGTAGTTATCATACTTTTCAGCGGCGGCCATCTTCGATTTGAAAAATGATCACAAAATCGTTCTCTGCACCCTCGAGAACCTAGGATACGATACCCATAATGTAGTTATCATAATTTTGAGCGGAGGCCATCTCGGATTTAAAAAATGATCCCAAAATTGTTTTCTGCACCCTCGAGAACCTCGGACACGATATCCATATTGCTGAAAACATAATTGCTTGCGGCAGCCCTCTTGGATTTCAAAAATGATCACAGAATTGTTCTCTGCACCCTCGAGAACCTCGGACACGATATCCATATTGCTAAAATCATAATTTTGTGCGGCGGCCATCTTGGATTTGAAAAATGATCACCAAATCGTTCTCTACATCCTCAAGAACCTCGGGTACGATATCCATATTGCTAAAATCATAATTTTGTGCGGCGGCCATCTTGGATTTGAAAAATTATCACAAAATCGTTCTCAGCACCCTCGAGAACCTCGGTTACGATACCCAAAATGTAGTTATCATACTTTTGAGCGGCGGCCATCTTCGATTTGAAAAATGATCACAAAATCGTTCTCTGCACCCTCGAGAACCTCGGATACGATACCCATTATGTAGTTATCAAACTTTTGAGCGGCGGCCATCTTCGATTTGAAAAATGATCACAAAATCGATCTCTGCACCCTCGAGAACATCGGATACGATACCCATAATGTAGTTTATCATACTTTTGAGCGGCGGCCATCTTGGATTTGAAAAATGATCACAAAATCGTTCTCTGCACCCTCGAGAACGTCTTATACTATACCCATAATGTAATTATCATAATATTGAGCGGCGGCCATCTCGGATTTAAAAATGATCCCAAAATTGTTTTCTGCACCCTCGAGAACCTCGGACACGATATCCATATTGCTGAAAACATAATTGTTTGCGGCAGCCCTCTTGGATTTCAAAAATGATCACAGAATTGTTCTCTGCATCCTTGAGAACCTCGGACACGATATCCATATTTCTAAAATCATAATTTTGTGCGGCGGCCATCTTGGATTCGAAATATTATCACCAAATCGTTCTCTGCACCCTCGAGAAACTCGTGTACGATATCCATATTGCTGAAATCATAATTTTGTACGGCGGCCATCTTGGATTTGAAAAATGATCACAAAATCGTTCTCAGCACCCTCGAGAAACTCGGATACGATACCCATAATGTAGTTATCATACTATTGAGCGGCGGCCATCTTCGATTTGAAAAATGATCACAAAATCGTTTTCTGCACCCTCGAGAACCTCGGATACGATACCCATAATGTAGTTATCATAATTTTGAGCGGCGGCTATCTTGGATTTAAAAATGATCACAAAATCGATCTGTGCACTCTCGAGAACCTCGGATACGACACCCATATTTTTATGATCATAATCTTGCACGGCGGCCATCTCGGATTTAAAAATGATCCCAAAATTATTTTCTGCACCCTCGAGAACCTCGGACACGATATCTATATTGATGAAAACATAATTGTTTGCGGCAACCCTCTTGGATTTCAAAAATGATCACAGAATTGTTCTCTGCATCCTCGAGAACCTCGGACACGATATCCATATTGCTGAAATCATAATTTTGTGCGGCGGCCATCTTCGATTTGAAAAATGATCACAAAATCGTTCTCTGCACCCTCGAGAACCTCGGATACGATACCCATAATGTAGTTATCATAATTTTGCGCGGCGGCCATCTTCGATTTGAAAAATGATCACAAAATCGTTCTCTGCACCCTCGAGAACCTAGGATACGATACCCATAATGTAGTTATCATAATTTTGAGTGGCGGCCATCTCGGATTTTTAAAATGATCCCAAAATTGTTTTCTGCACCCTCGAGAACCTCGGACACGATATCCGTATTGCTAAAATAATAATTTTGTGTGGCGGCGATCTTGGATTTGAACATATATCACCAAATCATTCTCTGCACCCTCGAGAAACTCGTGTACGATATCCATATTGCTGAAATCATAATTTTGTGCGGCGGCCATCTTGGATTTGAAAAATGATCACAAAATCGTTCTCTGCACCCTCGAGAACCTCGGATACGAAAGCCATAATTTAGTTATCATACTTTTGAGCGGCGCCAAATCGTTCTCTACACCCTCAAGAACCTCGGATACGATACCCATAATGTAGTTATCATACTTTTAAGCGGCCGCCATCTTGGATTTGAAAAATGATCACAAAATCGTTCTCAGCACCCTCGAGAACCTCTAATACGATACCCATAATGTAGTTATCATATTTTTTAGCCGCGGCCATCTTGGATTTGAAAAATGATCACATTTCTGCTCCCTCGAGAACCTCTGATACGATACCAATAATGTAGTTATCTCTTATTTTGAGCGGCGGCCATGTCGGATTTAAAAATGATCCCAAAATTGTTCTCTGCATCCTCGAGAACCTCGGACACGATATCAATATTGCTAAAATCATAATTTTGTGCGGCGGCCATCTTGGATTCGAAATATTATCACCAAATCGTTCTCTGCACCCTCGAGAAACTCGTGTACGATATCCTTATTGCTGAAATCATAATTTTGTGCGACGGCCATCTTGGATTTGAAAAATGATCACAAAATCGTTCTCAGCACTCTCGAGAACCTCGGACACGATACCCATAATGTATTTATCATACTTTTGAGCGGCGGCCATCTTCGATTTGAAAAATGATCACAAAATCGTTCTCTGCACCCTCGAGATCCTCGGATACGATACCCATAATGTAGTTATCATAATTTTGAGCGGCGGCCATCTTGGATTTCAAAAATTATCACAAAATCGTTCTGTGCACTCTCGAGAACCTCGGATACGATACCCATATTTTTATGATCATAATCTTGCATTGCGGCCATCTCGGATTTAAAAATGATCCCAA
This sequence comes from Leptidea sinapis, assembly GCF_905404315.1. NCBI lineage: Eukaryota > Metazoa > Arthropoda > Insecta > Lepidoptera > Pieridae > Leptidea > Leptidea sinapis. Next base: position 5,414,102 of record NC_066297.1, read on the forward strand.
AATTATTTACTGCACCCTCAAAAACCTCGCACACGATATCCATATTGCTGAAAATATAACTGTTTGCGGTAGCCCTCTTGGATTTGAAAAATTATCACCAAATCATTCTCTGCACCCTCGAGAAACTCGTGTACGATATCCATATTGCTGAAATCATGATTTTGTGCGGCGGCCATCTTGGATTTGAAAAATGATCACAAAATCGTTCTCTGCACCCTCGAGAACCTCGGATACGAAACCCATAATTTAGTTATCATACTTTTGAGCGGCGCCAAATCGTTCTCTACACCCTCAAGAACCTCGGATACGATACCCATAATGTAGTTATCATACTTTTGAGCGGCCGCCATCTTGGATTTGAAAAATGATCACAAAATCGTTCTCAGCACCCTCGAGAATCTCTGATACGATACCCATAATGTAGTTATCATATTTTTTAGCTGCGGCCATCTTGGATTTGAAAAATGATCACATTTCTGCTCCCTCGAGAACCTCTGATACGATACCAATAATGTAGTTATCTCTTATTTTGAGCGGCGGCCATGTCGGATTTAAAAATAATCCCAAAATTGTTTTCTGCACCCTCAAAAACCTCGGACACGATATCCATATTGCTGAAAACATAATTGTTTGCGGCAGCCCTCTTGGATTTCAAAAATGATCAAAGAATTGTTCTCTGCATCCTCGAGAACCTCGGACACGATATCAATATTGCTAAAATCATAATTTTGTGCGGCGGCTATCTTGGATTCGAAATATTATCACCAAATCGTTCTCTGCACCCTCGAGAAACTCGTGTACAATATCTATATTGATGAAAACATAATTGTTTGCGGCAACCCTTTTGGATTTCAAAAATGATCACAGAATTGTTCTCTGCACCTTCGAGAATCTCGGACACGTTATTCATAATGTAGTTATCATACTTTTGAGCGGCGGCCATCTTCGATTTGAAAAATGATCACAAAATCGTTCTCTGCACCCTCGAGAACCTCGGATACGATACCCATAATGTGGTTATCATAATTTTGAGCGGCGGCCATCTTGGATTTCAAAAACGATCACAAAATCGTTCTTTGCACTCTCTAGAACCTAGGATACGATACCCATAATATAGTTATCATACTTTTGAGCGGCGGCCATCTCGGATTTAAAAATGATCCCAAAAGTGTTTTTTGCACCCTCGAGAACCTCGGACACGATATCCATATTGCTGAAAACATAATTTTGTGCGGCGGCAATCTTGGATTTGAACAATGATCCCAAAATAATTTTCTGCATCCTCGAGAACCTCGGATACGATACCCATAATGTACTTATCATATTTTTAAGCCGCGGCTATCTTGGATTTGAAAAATGATCACATTTCTGCTCCCTCGAAAACCTCGGATACGATACCCATAATGAAGTTATCATACCATTGAGCGGCGGCCATCTTGGATTTGAAAAATTATCACAAAATCATTCTCTGCACCCTCGAAAACCTAGGATACGATACCGATAATCTAGTTATCATACATTTGAGCGGCGGCCATCTTGGATTTGAAAAATGATCACAAAATCGCTCGCTGCACCCTCGAGAACCTCGGATACGATACCCATAATGTATTTATCATAATTTTGAGCGCTGGCCATCTTGGATTTAAAAAATGATCACAAAATCGTTCTGTGCACTCTCGAGAACCTCGGATAAGATACCCATAATGTAGTTATCATACTTTTCAGCGGCGGCCATCTTCGATTTGAAAAATGATCACAAAATCGTTCTCTGCACCCTCGAGAACCTAGGATACGATACCCATAATGTAGTTATCATAATTTTGAGCGGCGGCCATCTTCGATTTGAAAAATGATCACAAAATCGTTCTCTGCACCCTGGAGAACCTCGGATACGATACTCATAATGTAGTTATCATACTTTTCAGCGGCGGCCATCTTCGATTTGAAAAATGATCACAAAATCGTTCTCTGCACCCTCGAGAACCTAGGATACGATACCCATAATGTAGTTATCATAATTTTGAGCGGAGGCCATCTCGGATTTAAAAAATGATCCCAAAATTGTTTTCTGCACCCTCGAGAACCTCGGACACGATATCCATGTTGCTGAAAACATAATTGCTTGCGGCAGCCCTCTTGGATTTCAAAAATGATCACAGAATTGTTCTCTGCACCCTCGAGAACCTCGGACACGATATCCATATTGCTAAAATCATAATTTTGTGCGGCGGCCATCTTGGATTTGAAAAATGATCACCAAATCGTTCTCTACATCCTCAAGAACCTCGGGTACGATATCCATATTGCTAAAATCATAATTTTGTGCGGCGGCCATCTTGGATTTGAAAAATTATCACAAAATCGTTCTCAGCACCCTCGAGAACCTCGGTTACGATACCCAAAATGTTGTTATCATACTTTTGAGCGGCGGCCATCTTCGATTTGAAAAATGATCACAAAATCGTTCTCTGCACCCTCGAGAACCTCGGATACGATACCATTATGTAGTTATCAAACTTTTGAGCGGCGGCCATCTTCGATTTGAAAAATGATCACAAAATCGATCTCTGCACCCTCGAGAACATCGGATACGATACCCATAATGTAGTTTATCATACTTTTGAGCGGCGGCCATCTTGGATTTGAAAAATGATCACAAAATCGTTCTCAGCACCCTCGAGAACCTCGGATACGATACCCATAATGTAGTTATCATAATTTTGAGCGGCGGCCATCTTCGATTTGAAAAATGATCACAAAATCGTTCTCTGCACCCTCGAGAACCTCGGATACGATACCCATAATGTAGTTATCATAATTTTGAGCGGCGGCCATCTTCGATTTGAAAAATGATCACAAATTCGTTCTTTGCACTCTCTAGAACCTAGGATACGATACCCATAATATAGTTATCATACTTTTGAGCGGCGGCCATCTTGGATTTGAAAAATGATCACAAAATCGTTTTCTGCACCCTCGAGAACCTCGGATACGATACCCATAATGTAGTTATCATAATTTTGAGCGGCGGCCATCTTCGATTTGAAAAATGATCACAAAATCGTTCTCTGCACCCTCGAGAACCTCGGATACGATACCCATAATGTAGTTATCATAATTTTGAGCGGCGGCCATCTTGGATTTGAAAAATGATCACAAAATCGTTCTCTGCACCCTCGAGAACCTAGGATACGATACCCATAATGTAGTTATCATAATTTTGAGTGGCGGCCATCTCGGATTTTTAAAATGATCCCAAAATTGTTTTCTGCACCCTCGAGAACCTCGGACACGATATCCGTATTGCTAAAATAATAATTTTGTGTGGCGGCGATCTTGGATTTGAACATATATCACCAAATCATTCTCTGCACCCTCGAGAAACTCGTGTACGATATCCATATTGCTGAAATCATAATTTTGTGCGGCGGCCATCTTGGATTTGAAAAATGATCACAAAATCGTTCTCTGCACCCTCGAGAACCTCGGATACGAAAGCCATAATTTAGTTATCATACTTTTGAGCGGCGCCAAATCGTTCTCTACACCCTCAAGAACCTCGGATACGATACCCATAATGTAGTTATCATAATATTGAGCGGCGGCCATCTTCGATTTGAAAAATGATCACAAAATCGTTTTCTGCGCCCTCGAGAACCTCGGATACGATACCCATAATGTAGTTATCATAATTTTGAGCGGCGGCTATCTTGGATTTAAAAATGATCACAAAATCGATCTGTGCACTCTCGAGAACCTCGGATACGACACCCATATTTTTATGATCATAATCTTGCACGGCGGCCATCTCGGATTTAAAAATGATCCCAAAATTATTTTCTGCACCCTCGAGAACCTCGGACACGATATCTATATTGATGAAAACATAATTGTTTGCGGCAACCCTCTTGGATTTCAAAAATGATCACAGAATTGTTCTCTGCACCCTCGAGAACCTCGGACACGATATCCATATTGCTGAAATCATAATTTTGTGCGGCGGCCATCTTCGATTTGAAAAATGATCACAAAATCGTTCTCTGCACCCTCGAGAACCTCGGATACGATACCCATAATGTAGTTATCATAATTTTGAGCGGCGGCCATCTTCGATTTGAAAAATGATCACAAAATCGTTCTCTGCACCCTCGAGAACCTCGGATACGATACCCATAATGTAGTTATCATAATTTTGAGCGGCGGCCATCTTCGATTTGAAAAATGATCACAAATTCGTTCTTTGCACTCTCTAGAACCTAGGATACGATACCCATAATATAGTTATCATACTTTTGAGCGGCGGCCATCTTCGATTTGAAAAATGATCACAAAATCGTTTTCTGCACCCTCGAGAACCTCGGATACGATACCCATAATGTAGTTATCATAATTTTGAGCGGCGGCCATCTTCGATTTGAAAAATGATCACAAAATCGTTCTCTGCACCCTCGAGAACCTCGGATACGATACCCATAATGTAGTTATCATAATTTTGAGCGGCGGCCATCTTCGATTTGAAAAATGATCACAAAATCGTTCTCTGCACCCTCGAGAACCTAGGATACGATACCCATAATGTAGTTATCATAATTTTGAGTGGCGGCCATCTCGGATTTTTAAAATGATCCCAAAATTGTTTTCTGCACCCTCGAGAACCTCGGACACGATATCCGTATTGCTAAAATAATAATTTTGTGTGGCGGCGATCTTGGATTTGAACATATATCACCAAATCATTCTCTGCACCCTCGAGAAACTCGTGTACGATATCCATATTGCTGAAATCATAATTTTGTGCGGCGGCCATCTTGGATTTGAAAAATGATCACAAAATCGTTCTCTGCACCCTCGAGAACCTCGGATACGAAAGCCATAATTTAGTTATCATACTTTTGAGCGGCGCCAAATCGTTCTCTACACCCTCAAGAACCTCGGATACGATACCCATAATGTAGTTATCATACTATTGAGCGGCGGCCATCTTCGATTTGAAAAATGATCACAAAATCGTTTTCTGCGCCCTCGAGAACCTCGGATACGATACCCATAATGTAGTTATCATAATTTTGAGCGGCGGCTATCTTGGATTTAAAAATGATCACAAAATCGATCTGTGCACTCTCGAGAACCTCGGATACGACACCCATATTTTTATGATCATAATCTTGCACGGCGGCCATCTCGGATTTAAAAATGATCCCAAAATTATTTTCTGCACCCTCGAGAACCTCGGACACGATATCTATATTGATGAAAACATAATTGTTTGCGGCAACCCTCTTGGATTTCAAAAATGATCACAGAATTGTTCTCTGCACCCTCGAGAACCTCGGACACGATATCCATATTGCTGAAATCATAATTTTGTGCGGCGGCCATCTTCGATTTGAAAAATGATCACAAAATCGTTCTCTGCACCCTCGAGAACCTCGGATACGATACCCATAATGTAGTTATCATAATTTTGAGCGGCGGCCATCTTCGATTTGAAAAATGATCACAAAATCGTTCTCTGCACCCTCGAGAACCTCGGATACGAAACCCATAATTTAGTTATCATACTTTTGAGCGGCGCCAAATCGTTCTCTACACCCTCAAGAACCTCGGATACGATACCCATAATGTAGTTATCATACTTTTGAGCGGCCGCCATCTTGGATTTGAAAAATGATCACAAAATCGTTCTCAGCACCCTCGAGAATCTCTGATACGATACCCATAATGTAGTTATCATATTTTTTAGCTGCGGCCATCTTGGATTTGAAAAATGATCACATTTCTGCTCCCTCGAGAACCT